>NC_060247.1:61964110-62589110 GCF_921293095.1 Ischnura elegans
TCTCAGGATAGGCGAGTTTACTCACCCATTCATTCAAGTCATTGGAGACTGACATTTAAAATAAACTTGCAAACGGAATGATACTTGAGAAATAGAATGAATCGTTTAAAATAAATTAATGAAGATTCATTACTGCTTTATATTGATAAAATGGCATCAATAGCACGTCATAATTGATTCTTTGTTCATATCTTCATGATGTATCAAATATATCAATTATCCATGCATCATTGTAAATTACAATTTTGTCTTCCGCATGTGTATTATAGGATTTCTGATTTCATTTTTTCTTTATCTAATTGGATTACTTTCTAATTGATTGCACCAAATGTTTTTAAAAAGCATACATTTTTAGTTAATATGAACGGTATATTTTTCGTTCTCATGAATTTATTCCTTGACTAGAATATTAAATATCTCAAAAACGGAGATTTATCCAAATAGGTACCCATTTTCCTCGTTAATTTCAATGGAAGTTTGAAATAATTATTTAATGAGGCTCATTCGAGAAATAAACAAATGAAAAGACAATTAACAAAAAAGGACCACCAAAAACGAGAGTGAAACATTTATTTCAATGGGAAAACCTCCGTTCAAATTTCTATAGACTCAAAACTCATTAAGAAAACCAAATTATAGAGAGAAATGCATAGTGATGACTTTCTTTGGATAGATATTTCTAAGAGTCGTCGGTTTGCAAGCCAACTCCTGGTAGTGTGCAGGTATAAATTCTCAAACCCCGCACATATAAAAATTATTATTTCTAACTTGAGGCCAATATAATTGTAATAAAGGTACCCGACCGTTTTCCCGAATCGTTTTTTCCGACGACCTTTTTCCCGAAAGAATTTTTTCCCGAATCGTAACGCGTCCTCTTTCCCGAAAGCTTTTTTCCCGAAACCCTTTTCTCCGAAACATTTTTTACCGAACATCTTATTTCCCGATTGTATAAAAATGAGTTCATATTTTTCATAACCAAATATATTCATACACAAGATACATCATTTTTTTAGAAAATTATATTGTGCGCGATAGCTCTAAGAAATTCAAGAAAATTCCTATCGTTCTTGTAATCTTCATATTCTTCTACAACCGATTTCAGCCTCTCGTGCATGTCGTACCATTTCTTTTTTGGCTTGCCCTTGATACTTTTCCCAACACTTAATTCAATCAAGGCAATCTCTGTGTCAGCTTGTTTTTTCTGCAGCTCTTTTACAGCTGAGTATAAATCCGGGTGGTTTTTCCCGACTAGTAACCTAAAGCGGTTATTCCAACCTTCAGATGCATTATTTGTTGTTGCATAACCTGCTTTTGTAGCTTCATGTTGATTCCATAGACTAGGAGGAACAGCGCGTCGTCTGCCAACAGCTTTTACACCAATAAAGTATGATTCTTGAAAATATTTCATAATTGGCTCAAGTCTGGGAATATTTTTATCCGCGTGCTTTCTTCGAAGCTCGATAGTTGTTTCAACGTCTTCAACTGGAACAAACGCTAAAGCTGCCATCATATGAACTGTCATTTTGAGGGTTCTATCTGTTGGGTCATTGTAAGGGACTTGGAGTCCCTTTTGTTGAATTTTACGATAAATAGCTTGTTTTCTATACAATCGGGAAATAATGTGTTCGGTAAAAAATGTTTCGGAGAAAAGGGTTTCGGAAAAAAAGCTTTCGGGAAAAAGGTTATTCGGGAAAAATGGATTCGGAAAAAATATTCGGGAAAAAGGTCGTCGGAAAAAACGATTCGGGAAAAAGGTAGGGAATCGTAATAAATAATAGAAAATGTGCACCGCCCTCAATTCGTTTCTATTCGCGTAATGGGAGAAATGGGAAGCAAAGAAATATTCTGGTAGGAGGATGATTAATTTTGTTTGAATAAATGGGGAACTCCATTTCATTCACCAGTGCGAAAAAAATACCATTTACACGGAGACACATAATTAATAATTATAAAAAAATAAAAATGCGAAACACTAGAGATGATAATTAAGGAGACAAATATAAGCGATGAATTTACAGGGCTTCAAGTCTAAGATAGATAAAAGTAAGAATTAATATGAAAATACGATAACAATCGTCATCATCGCAGCGACCCATATCTTCTAACCACCAATTATTACGTTGATCGCGTATGAAACGGAACACACTAGAGGACATACCGTACAGGATAGTATAACAATGTAGATAGAAGTGTAGTCTCCCGAGGTAGGTGCATAAGTAAACTAAGGGTTCCCGCAAGAGGCAGTATTTTATGCCGCCGCGGAATAATATTGCCGTAAGACAAGCCATAATACTTGAGACATGGTATTATCTGGAAGGAAAGATCTCTCTTGATATCTTTATCGAACATCATCACATATTCATGAACTAAAGCAGTTGATCCAGATTCCAGGTTATGGTTTGAAGACACAGGAATTATGCTAAGAGGCATGATATATTACGGGAACATTCAAATGAGCGTATGACAGCATCACATGACTAAATCAGTTTAAAACTAATATCTTTCGGCTTCAATATTGCAGTATCAATTGACGAATATATCACTGCAAATAATTTTTCATCGATCATTTTCGGCGCCAATATTAATTTATGGATCTCGTTTTGAGGCCTGAAAACAGAAAATTTTAACTTTTTATAACTTATACAACGATTAAAACATTAAAGGTACACCGCCGGCAAATGAAGGTTAACTCGGATTTTTTTTGTGATTCACACCACCTTGTTCCCTCTAACAAATTAAAATTTCCCTTTCAATCAACATATATGCAAGAGGATGTCTATCTGCCTGTCCGCTACGCGTTTCCTTAAGGCTGCATGGATTACGGCCAAAGTTTCTACATAGGTTCATCTCGTACTCTCGATGCCCGCAGTGCTACTTTCGGATGCGTCCGACGCGTCATTCCCATCTTTTTATCATTACTGAACCCTGCAAGTGCGCTCTGCGCCACCTATCACCCATTCCTCACCCACTGCTTACTCTCACACCTTCCGAAAACATTTCCGTTCACTCTGTCATGTTTGTACATATATCTTTGTGTGCGCTGTGAGCGAGGTGAAGGCCGATTTGGCGAATTCCATTCCCAATACTGACTTTTCTCGCAATTTAACCGTTCACAGGTAAATGGCCCACGAACAAACTTTTAACCAATAATTTCGAAAAATCGTGTTTACTCCTACGTTTTTCCATATTTTGCCATTTATAGGTCAATGACCAGTAGTTATCAGTTGAGTAGTAATGAAAGTTATAAGTTTCCCCTTCTCTGGGTACTATCCTTCCCGGGAAACGCCCGGAGTCCGGCTAGTTCACAATAAGACTTTTTTCAATCAGTCCATAAATCCTATTTTATCCATCCTCCTTCCCTACTTATCAAACATTCCTCCCTCTAACACGGTGTTTGCCATCATCAAAGCATCAGATGAGAGAGGAAAATGTTAACGCTTTGGTCATTTACGCATATAAAACATAAGTTAAATTTATTGGTACATACTTTGAATTTCAAGACATTATGTATTGGAAAAAATAAAATAGTTTTAAATATTGCAAAATTTTACATAATTATACGACAGAGTCTTGTAATAAATTATTCACAACGATTTTCACGGAATTCAAAAGAGATTATTTTTTTAAATGTCGTAAGTTTGACATGGCCCCTAAATAAGAAAATAAAATCGATTGACCCGAATTTGAATTGACCGTTAAGTCCCTATCTCATGCATAAAACTCTGCGAAGCGCAAGCCGCACAGAGCCGCAGGATAAAAACCAACAGAGTCGACTAAGAGTCAATACCATACGGAAAGGGATTAAACCGACAGGATTCAAAAGCTGAAACGATTGATTTATTGCTCGTCGCAAACAATGAAAAATGCTAGAGAATAATAAAAATAAAAGCTCGCTACCCCTTTTAAGATAAATGGTTGGGTGTATCCGTGAAGCGACGCTTTTGATCCTCGAATAAAGCCTGTGTCGCGGAGGCAATTTTTTTAATCCCTTCATGATAAGGGGATGCGAATATCTTTCACGACCCGTCTGCCTCAACCCGCTAAGAATTCCTTAAATAATTAACGAAGAAACACGTCATTTTGTTCCTGAAAAACCATTGTGTGGTAACGAAACGCCTGCTTCCATGACAGCAGATATGACGCTCGATCACTCATCCTAGGTAGCAACTAGAGCCTTCAGAGCGGTCAGTAATTACCATTTATCTACTATCCGTTTGATGAAACAAAAGCACTCACACTCTCTACATAAATTTTTATGATTAAATACAGGTAATAAATTTTTGTTGGAATTTAATGAAGGCATAAAAGGTGGGATAATTCGATAATAATAATGTTAACCTAAACTTTCAGCAAACAGTAAACCAATTGCTTCAGAGTAAGAACAGCTATTCATTCTTTACTACCCATTGAATTTCGACGGGTTCCTTTCGCAATTATGTATTTTAAGAAGATAAATGAAGGTGAATATTATATTAAGTAATGACTAGCATTTTAAATACATTTGATAAAGTCAATGAAAAGTAAAGATGTAACATACAGCATAGTACGCCTTGATATTATGCATGCCTCCGTTACAAGCGAAGAAAGTCGTTTAAAATAAAAGCAGCTCCCAAGTTTTTTTATATTCATGAACACTCGTATTAGCGAGTTTCCAGCTCTATCTTCCTGCATGAAAACATTATTTCTCAGCAGGTAACGAAACATCGGCTCCCATGCTAATGACTAAAACCGTTTTCAAAATTTTTTCACTCCACAACATTCACTGGGACTGACTTTCTCGCGGAGCGATAAGTGGGGCCAAATCCAAATGGCAATGGTCTCTGAAACGGGAAATAAAATGCGGCCTTCAATTACGAGCCTTTTATCATGAACCGTGTGTTTGCTTTATTGAAGACTTAGAGCATTTAATTTCTCATAGAGAGGTAGGCCATTACATTTCCATGTGGAGTCAGAAATGCCTCGAAGCCTTTATGCTGGGATTTGATCATGTTCAAAATGGGAACACTATTCTCAACCACAGAATATTCACTACTTAAAACAAAAAATATTCCTTATCGGGAATGGGTAAAAATAAAGACTTATCACCACGCAGGCGTATTGCCTCATACACACCACTAGAATTTTGTACACTAAAAACGATACCGCAATTTTCTAACATCATTTACAATACGGTTTTGTTGCTTCTACAATTCTTGGAAATTATTCGTATTCAATGCAATGAGAACGAAAAATTGAATAGGAGATCAAATAGTTGGGCAAACCGCTAAGTCTCACTTTAATTATTACCTTAGAGAATCTTCTTCAGCATTAGAAACATAGATACTTCCAAGAACATTCACTCCTTCAAAAAATTACGGCAGATTACTCTAAGAAAAGTATATCTGTCGAAAATCATCAACATTCGGACGACAAAAATATATTTATCATTGGATAAAGAGAATAAGTTTGCTAGAATATACGTATACTTCAAACTACTTATTGTTAGTAATCAAAAGGGCACCATACCAAAGGGATACATCTAAAACAAGGTTAAAACTTTCAAACTCTCATTAAAGATCACTATAATCCACCGCTATGGGAATGGACCTTCTTAAGGGCACATTAGCATATAGGAAGGCAAGCTTCGAAGGTAAATATACTGGGGAACAATACAGCGATATATTACACCAGCAGAGCTCAAGCCAACAACTTCATGAATAGGGTAGTCCTCGCCATGCATTTCAATGCTGAAACCTTTTCCTACCCAGCAAACTGGTGCACACAGTCTCTAGCTTTACCACATAATTGTAGGCCAAGAGACGGTACAGCGGAGTCGGCATCTGCGCAAATAGATGTGGAGCCCATTAATCTCTTCTTAAGAGTTTCCAAAGTTCCACTAATAAAGATACACTAACGACGATAAAAGGTAGTTAGTGAACGTTGGCAAGGAAGCCAAAATTACCGACGGTGCTATTTGGCCACAAGTGCATTTTTTTAGCCATTTTTTCCTCGGGGGTACTCCCCAGTGTTTTCAAAATATCTTTTCCTGAATTAAGCTTGTCTTTTAGAATATTGATGATAGAAGTTTTCCTGCATACACTCATTTCAGCAACTTGATTTTAAAATCACATGAGTTACATTTTTATCTCCTCTATACAAAGATATAGTTTTCTTTAATAGTTTTCTAATTTATAGTTTAAAGCTGTATTTAGTATGTTCTTTTTTAAGACAACAAATGCACACACAATGCGACAGATAAAAACTTTAATGTTCTACGTAAATAAACCTAAAAGGTTATTAATATTTTTACTGCAACAGAAAATTAATAAAAGAAGACCAATGTAATCTGTTGCCACATTCCCGATATAGTCGATGAAGGGACTGCTGTGGAAAAAAAGTTAAACGCTAAAAACCATTTCCTTTCGATAAAACCATATGAATCGATACTTTGTAACATACGCGGACACGATAATGATCTGGTACCCATTCTCCCATTTATAGTTTTATTTACTTTATTTATTTACTCCACGTAGTGGACACTGAGCCGAGATAGCCTTTCTAGATCCAGTGACGGAGCCAATCTCAAAGTGACCTTTTATCAAAAAGTGTGTGTTCCCTAGAGAGATTCGCCCTTTAATGCCAACGAACCCACTCAAGGCTGACCCGGCAGGAAGTTAGAACGAAACCTTTCTCCAAAAGAAAGGCCTCTTCATGAAGAGGATAGCGGTGAGCGAGACAATTAAAATTTAATCAACTGACACAATGCTCAACGACGGCTTTCTTCTCCACACAAGTGGTGTGGTAACAACCAAACTTCAAGTGAAGTATAAAATGCAGCCACATGGCTAAGTGAGACAGTGACTGCAAGACTTAGCAGGAGTCATACTTCTTCTGAAACTTCAGAAAAATTTTAAATTGCACATTTAAAATAGTTATGTTGACAGAACTGGAAAAATGACCTTTCCATTTAAATCTGCAAACCTGTTAATCCCCTGATTTAAATCTATTAAAGATAAATATAATTGTGTAGAAGAGATTGATTAAAGCAATTTGTACCTATATACACAATATTTTTTATAGAAATATTATTGTATTGAATACTTTTCGCGTCACCGGGAATGTTCTCATTTTGACCATTTTATAAATGTAAATGTTCTAACAGAAATAAGTATATATAATATACTAATCAAATACAAATATTATAACAATCTACTTTTGCAAACAATTCCAGTTCACTTGCTACAGGTCCATCACTGTAAAAGCGTACTCAAAGTAATTAAGGGCAAATGGAACTTATAGACGTGGACCACATTCCATTTTGATGCTAACGATCCATTTGGTAATGCAAGAAAAATCACCTTTTTACCTTAAAGGAAAGAAGTTAATAGAATAGCGATTACCGTATTTAGTATTTGCTATCACTAGCGTGATCGTCTTCTAATAGCTAACATGGATTTTCTAAGAAAACTGGCCAGACGAATGTAAAATGATAATTCATCGAGGTCGTAGACAAAGAGTTTTCCTGGAGATGGTACTGAAGCGGGTATGCATTTCAGGAAGAGCACTTACGACTGTACCCCAAAAATTTGTGATTGAATGTGTCTTCCTCTATCGCCAGCTATCTCTTTGAAGTACACAAGTGAAGTTTCATTTAAGTCAGAAAACTGGAGGTCGAAATATAAAAGAACACTCTTCCCAGAACTAAGAGCCGTCTACGCCGAAAAAAAAAACATTTTAAAGATATGTTTCTTAGATAATAGAATCAACAGTGTAAATATTTTCAACAACATGCACTGCATTTTATTCTCTTTATAGGCAGGAGATGCATACCAACATATTAATTTGAAATTTCATTCGATCACATCGCATTAAAATGGTCATATCGCTTAGCCCAATACCATGTTAAATACGTTAAATGAAATATTTATTTCTTACACTCCAATACTATAAAATTAAATAGTAATATAAGGCAATGCTTTATACTTTTATAATTTCAACGGATAGTTACAAAGAAAAAAACAGAGTAGATAGGCCGATAAATGAATGAACAGCCTTGACATAGTGATTTATCAATTCTTGGCGAAGAGGTGCAATGAGAGTGGCTCATTACGCTATTGTAATGAGTAAGTACAAGTACACGCACCATACAGCTTATATCAGAATTATACATTAACGGCACAATACGATGACGTATCACTAACGCTGTCGTTAGCTACGAATGGTTACTAAATTACTACAAAATTGCAATGTAACCATTTCGAAGATTATCGACAATTGCCTAAAATTGAACCTAAAGACGGAAAATTTGTGCATACAAAATTATTCCAGTTTTCCTGCAGGAATGTGTATCAACGTTTCCATATGAGTAAATGCTTCGCACGAAATCATCAAACAGCCACACTTTTCCCATAATTGAGAGGGGGTTGGCGCTTCATCTGTCCAGACTGAATTCGAACCTGCGCTCTTTTAAAAGGCGGGCAAGGATTTTACTCCCCCACCGCTGAGGCTGGCAAAACAAAAGACACGAGAGATTTTTGCGATACACGGCAAGAAGAGTAAAAGCAGCTTAAGCTTAGTGGTTAAGATAGCAGTTGACCCATACGTTTTGCCCAAAGACCACACGCGCTGGGCTTAGGAAGAAAAACAGGTTTACATTCCCTCCGGGAACATTTGACCATTTTTATCTTGCGCGTGCAACCCAGAATTGTTCTTTAAGTGAGATTGCGCACTGGGGAAATATGTCGGGCAAAGCGACATTGTACCCACAGCAAAAGCTGCAGTTATCTTGCACGATAGAGCCCAAGTCAAACGGCTGATAGGAACATTTTCGAAGAATCCAAACACGCAAGAAGATATGCATCGGGAGAACTGAGATTAAAGGTTAAGCCGTAAGACCCAATTTCAGAAAAAATACACCAGCATCGGGGCGAGTTGTCACATAATGGCAGAGCTTATTGATCCACGTTTAAAGGGCAAGACAATATACCGCGAGGTAGAAACAGAGAAAGAATGCAATTTTAACAATATACAAAGGTCTTACAAATAGTATCACGTGGCTTATACGACAGTTTTGGCTTGTCATGCCAAGTGGCATCATATAATGACCTCCATTATTTTGGCGAATAATAAATTGGTACAAAGATAAAACATATGAGTGATAGCAATATGAATAGTGACTGAATGTTATGTCAGAGGATAACCTTTCCTTTTACGAAAACCTGACCTCGCCCATCACATAGAAAGGACCTTTGTGCATAGAAAAGTCTCACTGTTTTACTTCGCTCAATCGCATTAAACTTGTTGATTTTTTCAGTTTTTAATTTTTCAATGCCAATGCTGTGATTCCTACAATCTGTCAATAAACTAAAATATACAGGTATGTGGACTCACGAGGTGTACTCGGTCGTCAAGAGAAAATATAAGTGTTTGCGTCTCTGTAACGACGCAACCTAATTGAGAACACGTAGTATGGTGATACAAGTCAGGAATAATTCCATTTTCTCCGGTTTCTCGTTCTTCTTACCTTTACGCAATAATAATTAACGTAATTTTGGTAGATAATTCAGTTTAACATAAGCAGAAAACATTAACTTCTCATTGATATTTACCTTAATTTAGATTTTATTGATCATAGTTATCTTTACAAGGTCACTTCAAAATTACTTTCCCAAAAATGTAAAAGATAAACTAAAATCCAAATTGACAGTGATACCATTGTAAAGCTATTTGGTGACAACGAAGCGCGTCAAAACTTCCAAAAATGTTAAATACAGTAAAAAAATGATTTCAGTCATGAAAATTACTACAGTTGCAAAGCAAAGAACCCAATGTTTTCTTTGAGAATTCCACATAATCATTATAATTGCCTTCATAAAAGGTTTTTGGTTCTAAGCGGTAACCGCGGAAGAATTTTCAGCGTAACGTAAATTCAACGTTACAATAATTTGAACAGAAATTCACGGGCATATCAATGCTCATCTTAAGAATGTTAACCGCAAAATTTTTGGCAATGCAGAGGTGCAACAATACGGCAGTCCATCCCCTGCCCTCACATTTCTTCTTTAAAGTCTGAATCACACGATCATTTTTTCCATCCTTTGATTGGAACAGCTCCAGCGATAGCTCCAATGATTGCGGAAAAAATGACAGTTTCACGAGATCATTTTCCGCGATGGCTCCAGGGATGGAGATCCCATTCCTTTTCCATCACTCGGCTCGTCCCTTTTTTATTAACAAAGAAATTCTCTTTATAGGTGAGAGCCGTCCACGATCCATGGCCTCCACTTCCCAGCCTCCCATACCTATGAAAAGGATTGCCGAAAAGGTACACGGGAGTGGTTTTTTGCTGATATTTATTCTCAGGCATATTCTCTTTTTATATTGAAATGCAAATTAAGGCATATTCTCTTTCAAATTTAGATCTGCTTCTTATGCAATGTCGAACGGTTCTATTTGTTGTGTTCCTACTGCTTTTATTGAAAACCGAATATTTCGATTTTTTTGTGTTGGTTAGTTTCATATATCCAGCTGGAAAAGTATCTATTTTGTGGAAGCAGCATTGATATTCCATTCGTCGCTGAAATCATCGCTAACACCACCCCTCAGACAATAAGAACGCGCGGCCGCTAAAAGCGATTGTAACACCACGTGTTCGGTAAACTTCCTTTTCGTATTTGCCGCCGAGTGGTGCATTTTGTTTTTTGTTGCGTGTTCGCCGTGAAATGGACGGAGAGGAAAAGGAACGACGAAGTGCTGGATATGGTTGGCGAGGAGAGGAAGCTTTTAGATGAGATACGGAGGAGACAGAAGTATGGATGGAGTTAGTGCTTAGCGGTGAGGGGATGTTGAAAATGGTGTTAGAGGGTAGAATGTTAGGGAAACGAGGGAGGGGAAGGAAAAGAATAGGATTTTTAGATAGATTGAAAGAGAGTAGGCCTTACTTTGAGTTAAAGAAGGCAGTGCTGGAAGGAAAGGGAGGCTCCCAGATCACTTCTTGCGTACTCCATGGAAACCTACCTTAATCGGTAGAATACTATAATAATAATAAGCTATGGGAATAGGGACGGTATGAATGACCAGGTGATTCAGGAAAAGATGAATAGAGCGATCGTTCTTCTAGTCCCTGAAAACATATCGCTGTAGCCATCCGAGGGACGGAAAAAATGATCGTGTGATTTAGGGTTAACGGACACATTCACATACTAACCCAGCCTAAACTGCCGACAGTCTCACGCAAACTAAGAATCAAAAACTATTTAAGAAGCTGGGTTAGCTTGGATTATTAACGGAACAAACCACAAAGGAGAGCGCAAACGAGCTGGTATCCGTCTATAACGAGGACATCTGGCGCACGAAGCCATGTTTGCGCTCGATCCGTATACCTAACATTGTTTATCGACGGGAAAACGTGCAACCAAATACACGTTAAACAAATGGACGCGAAATTTAATTACGAGAAAAGCAAAAGGGACTCGATACAAACAGGGACAAAGAGCCAATTAGGTCTTTTTCCCTCTCTCTCTCGGGATGCTATATGACCCATAAAATCACCTCACTGTCCACAAAAAAGATTACAATTTTTTCGGAGTAAACTTTTTAAGGGATTAAGTAAAGATACTTTGCAGTTTTCAACGTATATATTTATTTTTTTAATGAGTCAACATGTTTCAATGCAATGCAGTAATATCAGGGCTGGTTTAAGCGGTAAGCATTGTACGCGGCCAATTTGAAATGTAAAAAAATATCTTTTTAGTGCTCTATGCATAAACTTCTTAAGTTCGTTTTCATTTGTCGAGTAAATAAATGATTGCATTTCAGCTGACATGCGTTTTATTTATTGATTTATTTCCATTACTTACCCTGAATTTACATAAATAATTGATTTTTAAGCACTTAAAATATAACACTCAATATGTGAACTTTTCGGAAGTGTAATATGGAAATTTTGAGGTCGAAGTAAAAAAAAAACACTGTTCTCAGAACTAAAAGTGGTATAAGCAGATCCAAAACATTTTTAAGGGATAGTCTTAAACAATGGAATCAACGTTGAAAATATTTTTAGCAAAATTAGCATGTATTGTATTTTATTCTCTTTAAGGGGCGTCCATAAATTACAAAAGAGGTGATTTTGGCGATATTTGGACCCCATTCCCCACCCCTTGGTGAGATACCATGATATTTGGCTTGATCCTCTCCCCCTCTTACGAGTATGTGATATTGTTCAATATATGTATTTTCAGTGTTATTACGTTAGCCTATGCTTCATTGCGTTTGATTTGGAATAAAACAATTTGTTCAATTATATTTATTTAAGACTAGTTAAGAACTATTTAAGGTTACTAAGATGGCGATTTTACGCTGTTTCTTGCGGAAAAAAATTACGTGATACTTGCCAGGACCCCTCTCTCCCCCACGTGAGATTGGGAGAGAATTGGCTGGATCCCCTCCCCCTCTAAACGCCTCTCGTGAATAATGGTTGCCCCCTTATAGACTTAAAATGTATACCGACATATTTTTTGAAATTTCATTCAGATCACACAAAAATATTATGATCGCGTAGCCAACACTATGTTGCACTTCTACACTGCAGCAAGACAAGATGACGCTGCAATGTAACACCCTCAACATCCACATCGAAAATTATCAACCTTCAACATTCATTTCATCGTAAACATTGTACTGTGTGACGTGCATCATCAAATGAATTTCATTTCCGCCCTCACGCAGCGATGTTAACTGTTCCACACAACCTAGCACGATTACACAGGCTAACAATGAAAAAACTTTTTTACTGATAATACCTTATTCTGATGTTTTTAAAGTTGCTGAATCCAAATATGATGGTTTTAAAGTTGCATCACCTACCATTTATTCACATTTTACAGTTAAAGTTATGAAATCAAGCAATATTTTAGAATTTAACAGCTTTTTTATAGTTATAATAAAATTGAAAAATTAGTTCTAATGAATGACGATCATGGGTATTACTGTTGGTATTTCACCAAGAATTTCAGCAAGCGATTCATCGCAGAAAATTCTACAAGGAAAAAAGGGAAAGAAAATGTAGACCAATTCCAGTTGACAAGTGAACCCTGTATTATTACGATATAGTGAACAGTAAATACAACAAAATTTATGATATAACACTGTGTTTCATTGATTTCCCTGTATACCGTACAGGGGTATTAGACTTACTATTAAATACATATTGCTTGGAAACTATGGGTGATACAAAAAAACTAAGTCCAGGTTTGGATTTGGCACATCAAAATCTATAAAGATCAGTTATTAAAATAAAAAAAGTTTCCAAACAAAATTTTTTTGTTGGCCTGTGTTATTGGTGGTCGGCGCGAGTGTCGGCTCCCAGCAGAATTTCGCGGAAATCGTATTAGACGGTCGTAGCAGCGCTTCGGACGACATCCAGCGAAAGCCGGAGGCCGAAACACGGTGGGAATTTTAGAGACTCTAATGGCTGGCAGTGGAGAGGTCGAAAGAAAAATGAAATTGTTCTCCCAAACTACGGCTAGTACAACACATTTGCTGCGGCCAGACCCATCAGTGGGCAACACTCTCCCTAGACTGAATCGTGCCAAGCAAGATGGCCGACCATCCTCAAATGATTCCAGTACACCGGGACTGGCAACGGTGATAACTTTACGAAGTCACTCGCAACGCAAGAACGTGCGAAATCCGACAGAGAAAAAATTCGTTCGTTCAGATTTTTCCGGCGTATTAGGTGCAAAAAGAATTCCCGGTATGGGCTGCATGCCTCCCGACGTTTCGAAGAACTTTTTCATCAGCCTCAGGGGAACTCCTGAATTTCAGATATACATTTAACCTTAAATCGAAATTGCATTTCAGCATTGAAGATCAAGAATAAGTCATTCTTCGAAACCTCGTGAGACATGCAAACCAGTAAAAGTTCGCGGACAATCAGTTCTCTGGAAAATGGAAGTCACAAAGTTCCGCCGCCAAACTGCGGTTGGATACATCTGCGACTTTGTCCACAAATAGACGAATTTTTTAAACATGCAAGGAAATACTTATGCAATAGATACGGAAAGTGGGAATTTCATCGGTAAAAACCGCTTATCATGTAGATAATCTTTATAGACCACATTTTTGAAAGGAATGGTCAACCTCCTTCACCTGCAATCTAGCTTCTACGGGTACAGGGTGGAGATAATTTGTAGTGGTATATCCACAAATGAAACAACACTTGTGCGTAGATACAACGCGGGAAAAACTCAAATCGAGCTCATTTTCTCAATCCATATTCTTACATTCCGGTAGTTTTCGGAGGCCCTGAAGCCATTTTTGGCACCAGTATCCAAACGATCCTGTCCCTATGGTGGGCACCTTAATCGGTAGAATACCATGATAAATAAAAACGGGTGTTATTTATAGGCCAGATCATAGAGCCAAATGGCCAAAATCGCATATTTTTAATCACATTTTTTCGCGATGTTCCACTTCCTAAAAATTATTTTTTCAATACGCCAGACGAAAGGTATTAAAAAACACCTCCAGAAAATATTTATTTCTTATTAAACATGTTTTATGAAAACATTCGTTAGAAATTTTTAAATCGACGCCATATCTTCTTTTCCCACTCAAAGTTCTTGAAAACAATTTGAAATCTGCTCAATTCCTATTCCTTCTTGAACGAGATATTTAAAAAAGAGTGAAAATCGTATTTTCGATCTAGCCGGCCCTGGTGGGCCTCTAGCAGGCTGGAAATGTGGGGAGGTTTGTCCTATTTGATCCCAAATCGCATACCCCAAGTACGGGAAAAATCCCGGAGGGGGGACTTTTCACCCTTTTATTTGGCTATGCCCTTTCCACAGAGAGGATTGATGCCTCGGTAGCTTAACTGGCTAAAGTACTCGCCCAGAAATCGAGGGATATGGATTCGCATCTCGGTCAATGTCAATGATTTTTCCTCTGTGGAATTTCGACCACCCGCAACTAGGCCCAACATCAGAGATAACCCGATAATGTGCAATTTTGCAGATCAAACTAAACAAATCATAATATGATTGCTGAAGAAATTATTGATAAATTATTACAAGTTTTATTGATATTCAAATGGTTTGTTTCTAATAAGACCATTATATATAGAGGCATAATTGTCAATGAAAAGGTTGTGAAATCAATCAGCCTCTTCAACATTTACTGACTAATCATAAAAATATTGCTGTTCTACACATTCTATACGAAAGCAGGTGACCAGTGTCTCATGCATAGACATCATGATACGTAAGTAATGGTAAAATTTATCAAGTTCAGGAAATATCCTCAGGGGTATTGCCAAAGGATATTCGCCTATCACGCAACCCGCTGAAAAGTTACCTCGAATATATTCAGCCTCACGTCAGAAGCAGGGCTTATCACAACGCGCACTAATTAATCGGATGCACGCTTAGCCTGATACTCAGATAGCCTGGAGCTCCACTGAAGTTTTCGACGTAATACAATGAAAGCCTTGAGCAAAGCATTGGTTTATACTTCATACGCCATCCCCAGACTCGCTGATAAATTCCCGCAAGACCAGTAATCTCGTCTTCTCTAGGGCGATGAATTCTGAATGTCATCTAGGAAATACTCAAAGAACAAATGCTAGTTTAGAACATTAAATAGCGCGGCATACGACTAACATATTAAATGTCAGGAAAAAAGGCCTAAGTTCAAGGTGCAAATACCCTGTTCCCGGCTTACCTTAGTTCAACCGCGATACAGGGATATATAATTCACTTTAAGTTATCAATACTGAAAATTTAACTTACACCGAGTTAAGAATATTCAGTTTCAAAACCTACAAAATGAATTCTATTTCCCTACGCGAATACCGTGAACATCGAAAGTACATTTATTACTTACATTGATATTACATAGAACCTACCTAATTTAAATAAAACTTGACGCAATGAATAAAATACATCCAATTGAGCCTGGAACGTAGGCTTTCGCAGCGAGATGCATTGTTATCAACGGCTTTCGGGAGAATGAATTCATCGTCTGATGATGCGACTTACAATGGCCGCGAAATCTCGCGTGACAAAGCGCAAGACACAACTCCTCCCGAAAGCCGTTGACAACAATCCAAATGAGTCTAAAGCCTGAATCACACGATCATTTTTTTTCGTCGCCAAAGTGATCACTATCGCGATCACTTGGCGAAATGATCGTCGCCGGCAATTGTTTTTCGCGTTCGCGATCGCGATGAGGATTCCCATCGCTATTTTTCATCACTCGTCCGGTCGCTTTTTCCGTCGCTAAAACCGTCCCTAAAACCCCATATCAGCCAATCGGAACGCATGCCCGTATGGAGCTATTGCAGCGCAACGTTTGACAATTGTGGGAACGACATAGATAAACAAACACGCTATATATTTACGTGATGCGGGTCCTATGACAACGAGCTGTGATATCGGAAATTATGCGAAAAGCGACGGCAAGAGTGACCTGTGATTCAGAAAAATTATCAATAGAGCGATCGCTTTCCGCGACGGGAATAGTGATCGCGACAATGATTACTTTCGCGACGAAAAAAAATGATCGAGTGATTCAGGCTTAATATACATAAATGAGCCTAAATACCCATGAAACAATTGTAATCCTTCCAGGTAATCCAATTAACCGCAGTAGTTGATTTCAAATTGATTCAATTCAATTAGATAAAAACATTTCCCAAAACTTGTTAATGCCGAAATTATCTTCATGAAACACTTCAAAACTAACTATAAAACGTGCGATAGCACTGATCTACTTTGAAATATACATACATTGATTTTTAAAAGTGTGAGCGTCACTCATCAACTTGTGAGCTAGGTGAAAGAAATTTAAAAAACAAAAAACGCAGCTCAATATCAATTTGGATTAAAATATAACAGTTAGTATTTTCGATTTTGTGCACTGACCTTTCCAAAACTTCCTTTCCCGATGGCTCTGAGAATTTGGAAATGGTCGAAGTTCACTGAAAAACAAAAACACAACGGTTAATAGTAGAATTGACCAATACATAATTATTAAAAATACCTTACTTAAGTATTAATCTAATACCACCACGAAAACGGTGGTTGAATTCACAGGTATGGAAAGAATGACACACTAATTTAAGGAGCTTTGCTGGTTGTTTTCTGGTGAAAACGTTTGTTTACGCTAGCACTTTGCTTAAAGCGAAGTAAGCTTCCCAGAGGAAAATTATTTCGGCAGTTTCAGTCGTAAATTCTAAGTCAGTAAATCGTTTGTGAGCTATTCTTAAATCAGCTTATATTCCTCTCAGCTTTTATTACTCAGCTTATTTTCTAATATGCAATGCGTTTTCAAAAATCAATGCAGGATAATGTGGGGAATAATGAATTCAATTTATAATGGCCTTTTCTAACCGACAGTGGTAATATTTCTCCTATTATTTCACAAACACAATAATAAATGTGATCTATATTAAACATTATTTACACCTGGTTCAAGAGTAAAACAGAATATGATCCTCAGTGTTCAAAACAAACATTCCCAGCCACAGTTTCATTCAAATAGGAAAATGGTCCGTAAATACACGCAGTATATAAAAGAATTCAACTTTATGTTTGCGCATATTATTCGCTAAAATGAGCATTGCACATAGGACATAAAATACAATAATTTTGTTAACTCATAGGCCACAAAAATATGCAGTTGGTATAAGGAATAAATCGAACAAATGATTTACATTAATTGCCATGAAAACAATTCACCTGAAACGGTTTTCGAACCACGACCTTTGGCTTTACACCGTTACTCGAAAAGCCTAAAGGCCTTGGTTATTCCCGGTCCAGGGAAATTTTTCTCACGACAATTAATGTGAATTTCACGCCGTCCACGCGTCGGTATTGAAATAGTACACACAAAGCAATGACGACTTTACAAAATAGAACTAGGCTGGAAATTCCTTGTATATTTTCCCCCGTAAACGTTGGACTTTGAGTGGTTCATTTTTATAATCGTTGAAGGAATTCCATGCAAACCTTGTATCACGTACGTTTTTATCGCTCTAAATGTCACTGAACTGAGAATATATTGGATCCGCAAAATTGTTTCCACAACTGTACTCCGGGCTTACTCCAAAGAAGATGTGGAAAGGAAAATATCCGGTCGGAAAGCAGCATTTCCATCAACTATACCTTCTCCCAGTTTTGAATAAATGGCTCGGTGCTAAAGACCGTAGCTAAAAATATCCCGACTTTCACAAAAAATTATCATTCAGGCGACATTAAGCCAGGAATGCGGGACCAGGATTCCACAACTCTTCCCATAACATATTTTTCAGCAATGTATCTCGGCAACTTGACTTCCGAAATTTTTGCACCAAAATAAGTCATAAAAATAATGCCGGTAGCAAATATCCGCCCTGAATAAAATTGAAAAATACTTTTACTGAATGCCATACGGTTTATTTGATTTTAAAAATATTGTCATGGATTTATCCCGGTATTTGCTAGTAGGAAGTTCTCAAAATAGCTGAATACTTTCTGGAATTTTCACTCATACTTTAACCTAAAAGAGCTAGGAAAATGCAAACCTAATGTTTTTATATTTTCTACATTTTTATATTTTCTTACATTATTTTCATGGATTTCAAAGAATGTAACCTTTATGGATTATGTTATAAAAGGCATAATTACCATTCACAACCGGATATTCCTATTGAATTTACGTACTCATATTATATAAAAAAATCTTTAAAAATTGGAAGATTGAAATTAATCACGCTATATTTTTAAACTAAAAAAACTTCTGCTTCCTTATTTTTTCAAATTTTTATTCTTGGGGAAAAGTGAAAGCGGAAAATAATAGCAGTTCATCCTCTTGAAAGGTTATATGTGCTTATCACTGACGTAAAGATGCAAATATTCATCCCCATCACTTCAGTGCAACTGTGAACGAATAATTTACCTCGACGTTTAGCAAAATTTTATGCATCATCTAAGGTTCAAATAGATACGATAAGTTTTAATGCCTTGGTCGTTATTGGCAGTAAAAAATTAATAAAAACGAATAAAAAAGGAACAGCAAAAATTCATACCATCCATCACGTTTATCTCAAATTATCGGTTTCTCTTTAGGATTAGCTTCTAATGCGTGTGCTTATTATGGAAAAGAAAGACTGGCACCAATTTAAAAATAGCCAGTTGGACGTCTTATTTTTTGACGTTCCACTTACTACAGTGCGTATACAAATCATCGAGTAGGGAATATACTTCTGGCTTCCACTGCAGAAATAGACAATCAAAAGTATTCCACAAGAAACTTAAATTCTATTTCAATATAACAGCCCTTCAAAGTAGTAGTAAAACTTCTCGGGATCGCCACCGGGTTAGGAACTGCATCAATAGCATTTAAAACTCAAAAAAACTTCAGAATCCATATTTTTTCAAATTATTGTTCTTCATTCCTGGCAGTAAAGTATACATCATTTCTGGCAGTAAAGCATTTCCTGAGCCTGGTGGCGCTCCCGAGAACTATTTACGTAGTCAATTCGCAGGGAAAGTAATAAATCTTTCTTAGAAGTAATATGTTTTACTAAGCACGTGTTTATAATGTATCTATCACTCGCGAAACCTAACAGCAAGCCATAAAGCTTTACACCACCCTATCCGAGAGATATGCGATTGAGGTGAGAAATAAAGGTCTCAGATCCATATTCGATCCCCGCGTCGCTTCCCTATAACCTCACACGCTGCCCCTACCCGCTCTACATAACTGGCCCTCCGCGAGCCATGTCAAGACAACACCCCATACATCCGACCAACCCATCAGCTCCACTCACCAATCAGTCTCTCCAACCAGCCGCGATAACTTTCACCTATTCCCCCTTGTAATACACCCTGCAGCACCGTCAATGCATTGCACACTCCGCCCTACTCGCTCCACTCGATGGATTCCCCTCCTGCTTGTCCAATCCACTCCATTCTGCAGGCTATTTAACTTCAGTCTGCACTCGCCTTTCCCCCCACATGATTCTGCTCTTGACACCTCTTCCTCAACACCCGCCTCATGTGGCTGGTCCTTGCTTTGATACACCACCACCATCCGTTTCTTTCACGAATCACTACTCTTATGTGACTTTTTTCTTTTAAAATCACCGTCACAGACACCATGAGCCACCCACCAAAAAATAGGGTTTAAAACTGGGGCAGATTCAGGATTCTTCCCTGGGAGGCACAGGTGTCCGACTGGTAGACGGTCTTCTCATATTTGAGATTAAAAAAACATACAACAATTACCGTTCCAAATATTCTATTAATTTTAATATGAAAGTTATTAATATTAAAATATCGAGAAGTTACACTTATAATAATAATAACGACGGTTATCGACCCCCTTCCCCACTTGGGCGATGCTTTTTTTTGTGCGTTGACTAGTGAATGACCAATGACTGGCAAATATGTCTTCTTGACTTGGACTCACGGTTTTCATGATTGAGAACCCGTGATACACCAAACAGAAAAGACAGAAAGAACTTAATGATAGCCTAATTAAAAATCTTGTAAATATTTTAAGCCTATGGAGCACGAAGCACGTGCGAGGGCACCCTAAATCTGCCACCGTCCCCCGACTGAATAGATGGAAATAAACGGGGAAAAGATATTGGTGACTACGCAAGAATATGCTTATCTCTGGAAAAAAAAACTTCAACCTGCACATTCCATTTTTTTAACAATCGACTACCATGAACCTACTTGACATATGTAATTTCATTATTTCACGATGGAAAACCAAGTATAACTTTCTGTGTTATGAAGTTGGGGCTCAATTCGGTGAATATTTGAAAATTCGTCATGAGCTCGCCCTTTCTACTTTATGAATAATTTTCTAATTCCCTTTTACCGTTTTGGATGCGCAGGGTTTCCATTTTCATAATGAAGTGGCTTTCAAGGTTCATTATTAATTAATTGCCAATCAACGGGCAGACTGTGTATACTTGGTAACGCAAATAATAATACTACACCTCCGTGAAACAAAAGTGGAGGGAGCCCCCTGAAGTACATGCACGTCAAAATTAATTCCGTAATTCATAATGGGCCACTGAGAATATTTATGCAATTCCGGAAATATGTACGAATTGATCAAACCACAAGACCCATTTCAAAGGGCCGTTCTCCGAATTGTTTTCGAAACTGAGTAAACCCAAACAACCATTAGAAGTATTTCCGAATATTCCTCAAAAACAGAGGCGTAGTTAGAATATGACTTGAGGGGGGATGGGGAGGTCACCATCCCAGGCAACGGGGAATATTATTTAAGTACGACGTCCATGGAAATACATTTGACACCATTTTGGCACTCAAAATTTGGGTTTCATTCGTAATGCCGTGGAAAATAATCACAATAGAGAAAATATTTCTATGCTATAAAATTCTCTAAGGCTTTTTGAGAGACCTATTTCCCTCACCCTTCTCCATAATTACGCCACCGTTGTAAACAATATGAGTATGATAGCGAAGTGCCAATCAACGAACATAGTTTCATGGACTAAAGGTGAAAAACGAGAAAAATTCTACGTGGATCATACACGGGAAAAGGCACTCAGAAGAAGGCTCATGCGTCATTCGGAGCCCCACGCATAGGCTCGTAATGAGACAATATGAAGAGCAGCGATCCGATCTGATCCACTCTCCCCGGTGAGATTTACCTTTTTCTCTTCACGCTCGACATTTGCGTTCCTCTTAACGCCTAATTCCGTGCTTACGACCTTCGACTTCAATCACCCATCGGGACCGTCCCAGGTTCTTTCACCCGGATCTACACCAACTCCGTCAAATACATACCTTCTCCATCCTCCCCCCACCCTCATTAATATCCCATCCTGTTTTATGTCACTCTCACTCGCGGATGACAACATCTAACGTATTTACGAGGCTCCTCTGTCAGAATCGTAAATTCCAAATCGTAAATATCTCATTCTCGCGCCCCACGCCATAACTCTCTCTGATACTTTCTTTCCTCGGGAACGGTATCGATTAAAATATTTTATCTCGCGAGAAATGGATCTTAAATTATCAATATTGAAAAATAGTTCACGCATTTTGATAGATGACCTATTTGTAAAAAGTAACACAAAAGCACAGGTAAGTGCATTATCGGCCACACATAATGATATTTAATTAGTCGCAGAGAAAATTCGGGAGGTGTGACCTCTCGGAAATACAATCCATTCTCATTGCTTTCACTCCAACTATTTCCCTAATGAAAGATTGATCCCAATGCACCGAACAATATGCCATAATAATCATGAAATTTACCTGAACCATGCGTCTATCACCTTGATTACACCACGCTTATCATGCACTTACCAATCTAAGTCACCAAAACTCCTGTTTAATAATTACAATGATACTGCAATAGGTAGTGCACCTCAATTGCCAGAGTAATATTAATCACGATGCGATTGGAGACAATTGTGGCCTATGTAACAAAGTATACTCATACAATCATGTGTGCCTATTAAAATTGGCCCACTAATTTTATTTAGGTACAGAGACAAGATTTACTCCATCCATTTTTCTATAAAATGGTGTTTTAATGCACGCCCTTCGTTATGTCACAAGGATAGCCAATAGGCTTTTCACAGACCAAGCTTTTATGGGCCAACAACACCTCACTATTAACCAAAATCGACTTCCCGCTATAATTATATTATTTCATTTTTTAATGCCTGTTTAACACGCCCTAAAATATTCACTTCGAAAAGAGAGGATGATCACGGACAGGTTACGTTTATTGAATATGAAGAAGAATACACAATGCAAAGAGAATATACATTAGTATCAACACTCCCTTGGACTAAAGTAAATGAAGTGCGACATTTACACGACATTTAGAGTTCGATATCACTATTTTCTACCCATTTTTAGTAATATTCGTCATTAATAGGCTAACTATTTCTAAAACTGAATGCATTACTACATAATTAGCTACCCATTATGATGAAAAAACGAATTGCCATGGAAACATTTCACGATAAAAGAATCCTTCTGAAAAATTCCTGTGACGTACAAACATCGTTACGAAGATAGAATCAGAGAAACCTTAGCAATAGACTTCTATTTCTATCACAATCATTCCGCGTCGCTTTGATCTGCCAACAGTCCCTTTCACGGAGTAAGAACCCGATCCCCCGCCCTCGCCTTTCGCCATTCGCTTTTTTTTCTCTCTCTTGTGACCCCCACGCCTGGCCATCACTCTCGCGTCTACGACAGGGACATCTCTCCGAAGCCATCGGACTCCTCCTTTACGAGATTTTTTTTTCACCCGCCTTTTGTGCCCTCGCCCCTCCCCTCTCTCTTTCTCTTACTCTCTCTCTCTCCGTGTGACGACAGTCTTCTATTTTTTACTCTCCATCTTCCCACTTGCCCCTCACCACCGCACAACGCCATCCCTCAAGGGAAGCTTCGCCATAAATTGGACGAGAGAGAGGGATGGAGAGAGTGAGAGAAAGCGGCTTTAGGATGACGTGACATCCATGTCCACCATCGTGCCAGGTAGAGAGAATCTGTATCGGTCTGGTTAACCCGGAGGTCATGGGTCCTAATCCAGCAAGCGGCATGTATTCTGCATCTAACCTTGGCATCGCTCGGACTAGCGAGGTGTGACCGGGCAAGTTGGACACTTTCTAACGAAGACTACCACCATATCTTGCTTATTTTAATGGAATGTTTTTAGTGATTAATTTATTTCAATTGGAACGATACTTTAAGAGTGACCTGTTCAGCGGTACGAAGTACGAAGTAAAATTTAGGTTTCCCTTCCTGTTAAAGAAGAACCAGTTGAAATTGATTTCAGAGGGCAATACGTTCCACCCTTGGCATTTGAAAGGCGCATCAAACAAGGATCTTACGATTAATATGAAAACAAGGATCTTACGATGTCATTCAATCACCCTTCCACACATTTATTTTCAACGCTGGTCCATATTATGGTATATGTGTGGCTATGAGATATGGCACGGTAGCAGAAACTTATAGTGCTTTTTTTAATAAGTTCCTATTTTTTAAGCGGAAAAATCATGAAATTCGCAAGAGTTGGAAGATGGGATTCAATAATGAGCAGCTTAAACCCATCAAATCATGAATACCCACACTTCGAGGAAACCTCCAGAATCGACCACCACAAAAATAATGTTATTTTCAGGGGAAATTACGAAAATATAAGATCATTTCACCCAAATTACATCAAATACTAGTACAAATGCTAGTAGTAAACAAAATATTATGCTCATACGCCCATTGTTTTTTATTTCACAAGCCATACTCAAGTTTGATAAGCACCGTACTCTCTCCGCTAACAAAACAGATTTTGCTTGGTAACATGAAAAATTATATAAGGTGAAATCAAAGTCATTCAATTTTGTAGCATAAATTCAAACGCGAGATGTGATGCAAAAGCATAGCAAGAGTAAGCATAAAAGTTCATCAGCTTCATATGTCTCTTTTTCAAACGGAATGCTTTTCAAAGTAACCAGCCGGTATCAAAATCATACATCTAAGTGGCTCAAGTCACATATCATTAGTAAATCGATTTCCCATATGTAATTGCCAAAATTTCAGTTCTGTCTACCAAAAAATAAGCATGCAAACATAACTAATGGTTAAAAAATGGAATTCGAATAAATGTCTTTTTAATAGGACTTTCACAACTTCACTCTACCCATAAACATTTTAGTAAGAGGAAAGACAATCATATATAAACCTGCATTGTAGTCACGCAACGCCCAATTCATCTGGGTAGTACTATAGAATAATTCAAGTAACTTTTCTCTCCTGAAATGATGCGAGTTTTTCATCCCATCAAAATTGAAATTTCAAGAAGTTTTCGGCGGCATAAGTCACTTATTCAGTCCATTCCAGAGTCCATTTTTTTTAACCGAGCCGGTGTCAATAAAAAATTTTAAATCGAAAACATCATACCGCGTTTATTTACTTGCATTGCTATTTCCATTAACACATTAAGATTTGCTTTAATTTTAAATTAAAATTGATAATATTTCTCAAGATAGCATAAAAATATCCTCAGCATCAATACAGCACACAGCCATTGTATAATAAAAGTAATTTCAGCCCATTCCAACGAGTAACCGGATTTAACAAACTCAACGTTCAGCGCCAATACTACAGTAAAGGAGATTTCTAATGCATTGCAATGAAAATATACATACCAATGAAATGTATTGGCAACCCTGCAATGCTTTAAATAAATATCTTTTCGAAAATGTTAACATAATTTTTGATTGCGCCGTCAGAGCCAGCGCAGATAATTTTATTACGGCACTTTAACGATCTGTTTTGCGATGCCTTTTCGCAAAATAGTAAATTCAATATTGCTGCATTAGAATGAGGTACGTTCTATGGATACACGAAGAGTAATAATGAGAAATACAATCGCCTAACTCATTTCAGTAATACCAATCCCAATAAAGGTTATGGCGCGCGCAGTTATCAATACCCTATGAAACAGAGCTATTGGATAAAACCCTCGTTGTATCATATTTAGCCTATTGCCTGTGCTCACAATATATATTTGCCATATCTGTTGAGAAAACCTTGAAGAAAATGCATTGAAAAGGTTACCTATCATGAATGTCCTACGATTTATACCCTCAACCAAAAATTATTACTCACAGATGATAATACGAAAAAATGAATTCAGGTATTTTAAAGATCGAAAAACCACTACGTATCCTATTCATAGTAATTAGGACACAATAATAAGAATCTCAGCGCGGCTCGGCCCGTTGAGATTGTAAATATGATAGTCTCTGCTAAACTCTTAAGTTACCATCATATTTTATTACATCCCGATGCTATTACGACAGTTAAAGAGGGATTATAGTTAAAACTTTTGATATAACAGACTCTAATTCGGAAAGATGAAAATTATCGCTATCTTCCTTTCCGTTGCGAGCCATTTGACGTTATGAACAATACGTCATGGTTAAGCCTTCGAGGATGACCTACTTCTGCACCGGTGCACAGTATAAAATAAAATACGTCTATCAATAGCGACATTTTTGGAAAAGGTGGGTAGCTTAGCGTTCCTTTAATTCAACCAAGCTCTTATGTTTTATTCCTTCAATGTACATTCTAAGGCTTGATTCCGTACTTTTTTGGGATTTGGAAAGAATTCAAAATTTAGCTTTAGACTCGGCATCAATTTAATTCGATGGTATTTCCACGGAATTGCCTTCACTAAGAGGATAATACTTTTGACTTTCAAGGAAGAATAGTGAGCAAAAGAATATTTCTTTAGAATCAGCATTCAGATAGAATATGGCAATTAATTCCATATCATTGATTCACTCTAATTTAGCCATTTTATTTTAAATTCTAACAACCAGCCGCTAGCGCAGTTTGTATTAGGGGTACGCTGATAAATTGAAAGATAATTTGGATGATGAAAGAAAAATGTTCTTCACCATTAGATGACACGTAACGGAATATAAAATTCGTTTCTATAATCAAAACAAAATCTCAGAAATTTTAAGTGATCTTTCGTTGAAGGTTAATTTTCCCCATGTTTAACGCGATTTTATGGACTAAAGTTAACATTATTCAAGGAAATTTAGTAAAATAAAATTAAGCAGTCTTAAATTTAAGGTGTACTAGTATTTAATATCGCAAGTGAGGAAACTAATTTCGCTTCTTCTCTCCAAAATGGGTAGGCTAAAATTCGGTATTTTGGCAGATTGTTTTTTTGGTTTCTTTGTAATTCAAATACAATAAAAAGAAAAAGAACGACCAAAGGCTGGACTTTCATATGTATGACGCACGAAAATTAAATTATTGGCAAAGAAGGACTCGCGAATTTCGTAAAGTCGAACCAAGGCCTTAATTGACCAGCATCGACTTCAATCAATCAGACCTCTCCGCATTACTGAAACTCGATGGTACCCAATGCAAATATAGGTAAAGAGAATGCATCTTACCCGCTGCACCAGTAAATGAAGTAGAGTCTTATCAACATATTTTAATCCTTGTTTTTTTCCAAATTTCCCAAATTCCAAATCTTAATCAAAATTTGTTTAATCACAATTACAATTGCTTTAACCTCCATTTTGAGAATTTTACGCGACTATTTTCGCCGATGAATGGTTTTTGCAATTGACATATAGTCAAATTTTGAAATAGGGCAACTCTTTATGACAAATTTCAATGTGTTATCTGAATCATTAGACGAATTATTCGTTGAGGAGAAAGGACAAAATACCCCCAGCTGAGCGGCTGTGATGGATTCCCAAAATAGGACGCATCACATCAGCATCTTGCTTGCGCGACTAATTATTCGCATAAAATGTTATCTTTTTCGAATATTTAGAGCGTTTGTAGAGTTGATCTATGTCAACATTTTCCTTCTTATTTACAGAGAAATATTACATCGGAGAAAATATTGAGATAATATTTTTTTATTTGAAATAAGGGCAAATTGTCACATATGTCTACTCGGTAGACCCTTAAGACTTCAAGATAATAGCTCAAGTTGCAAACAATTAATTAGTCTAGGACAAAATACGAGTGGGTGCTACGGGTCTCCTCTACGTAAGAAACAGAAACCTAAAGTTAAAATGGCAGCATAGGCCGAGAGAGGGAGGGCAGTCACGCACGCCGGAAGAGAAAAGAAGTATTCAATATCGCCGCCCTCTGGGCTCCGAAATGATAAACGTTGTCCCACTCGGCTCCCCACGAGCCCAAATCTTTTCTCCCGCCCATTCAATCACTTCCTCCTCCCCTGCACTCCAATATTCTCTCTCAAGGACCTCAGGACCGCCAAAAGCCACGCCCGCAAGATGACGATCGGGCTCAACGTGACAGAGAAAAGCGTTGACAATTTCGTCTCACACTCACATCTTTCTCATTTAAGAAGAGCCGCCACAAAAGCAAATAAATGTCATCTTCTACATATTTGGGGTAACTGCAGAAAATGAGAATAAATTGCAGAGTGCCGCCACATTTTCCAAACAAATTACAATTGATAAGATGCACAAAATTGAGAAAAATATGGTGGAAATAGAATGCTCTCATCAAATTGGAAAGGCTCTTTTCGCAGACACTGTCTAAGACGGTTATCACTGCATCGAATATGACTCGGATAAATTATCACAAATTAAATTCTTCATTAAACTTTAACCACCGATATTAGAGATCTGATAAGATACTGATAAATTAAAATAAAAAAAACGTTGGCAGTAGAATCTGGAAACACTGATACTAAGGACTAAGTGCATCAATTTTTACCTTAAAAAATACCATTCTAAGCCTATTGTAGGTATCCAACGTCTGGTTTTCTTAATTTATCCTTGAGAAAAAAGTTACCCTTTTTAAACACATTTACCTTTTATGAAATGGACAAACTTTCAATCAAACTGCCAATAAAATGACTTCGAAGGACACTGGACAAAAATTCTGAGTAAAAACTGAGTGATTCTCTGCCGAACACCATCGCAAAAATTATTATGGCAGCTATCAAGAAAATTCATTGAACGCGCCAGATCTTAGAGTAGGCTCGTTTCCTGAAAAGTTTTCGTCAAAATAAGGGATAGCTGGAGGAAAATAAATATCAGTGATGAAAATAAATAAGTCTACAATTGCACAGGTCAGCAAATTGATCGGTTCAAACGAATACTGGCGCCACAAAAACTAAGGAAATCACTTATCATATCTCTTTTAATTTTTCTTATAGCTATCGGTGAGCTTGGAAATATGATGTACCATGGTAATCTGACAACTCTGGCGGAGCACATTTTTAGGGTCATCCCCGGATTTGAACGGATCGATGGGACGGAAAAGCCTCGGTTCTTGTACTAATATGGATTAACCGAGAGCGGATAAAACACTGAAACCATTAGCTAGGGTACCAACTCAGCCCCTTAAAGCCACACCAGCTCATAACTCATGCATTATTCATGATCCCTGAAATCTCGCTTCGTTCAAGATATTATATGCAGAGACCGCCATGCACACGAGAAATTCCAGGTACGGAATATTTAAAGCAATTATATACATTGGTAGACAGCAGTATAAACTGTATGGTTCTCATAAAAACGCCTATCTATGCCCTCTCTTCTGTTTACTAATACCGCACCATTAATATATGATTATTTTCTATTTTTCATCACCATTGCAGCTTTGGCATCAAATGTTTTAAAACGTTCTGAAACGAAATTAGTACAATTTACGCGCTTTATATTAACTACTTTCAACACCTTTAGCATTAAAGTTAATGCACAAAATAATATTTATGGCACCATAAATTCATAGATAGCATTTACAAAATTAAACCTAACAAAATAATACATGAAGAATAGACTTAAAAATCCAATACAAGCAATCAATGGATGCAATCATAGTTGGTGCATACATTTAAATAAGAGATATTAATAAATGATAAGGAAGATTATCAAATTCATTATAACAGTTCAATTTCTAGGTACCGTTGCCGATGAGTGCCAAAAACTCTTAAACCCAACAATGTTGCTTTGTTTTGCATTGCTAACATACTTAAAACTGAATTAACTGTCGCAACCGTACACCATTACACATATGAAGACACTGCACTTCACACAATAGCTCATTTCCATCGATTTTCAAAATAAAGGAAGTCATACAGGTATTTAAATTAACTTGTTTCCGAAAACATATCCAAAACGTATCCAAAAAATTAAAAAGCTAAGGTTATACCACAGAAATTAAATCGTAAAAGCACGATGGTTTCTCATAAATGGGAGTATTTCGCTTACCTACTTATCTCAAAACATCTTAAATAAAGAAATGGAAGGAAGAAATAGTATAAGTGTCAACTTCATCCGCAAATTATTACTTCAATGCTAAGGAGCGATAAAAAATATTGCCACGGTAACTCCATCGAAACTACAAATGCGATCATATAACAGATAATTCCCTAAAACCAGAACGCTTTCCTCAAATAACCCCATATAATTTCCACACTCGGGAACATGACTATGAAAAAGAGTTAAATTTACCGCTTGCGATGATAAATGACGGACTTTAGGCAAACTTTAAAATAAAATAAAAACTTTCTAATAACCCATGACAACTTTTCGTAAAATATCCGATGGTCCAAAAGTTTTCTCATCATTATCTGGATCACTGCTCGGGATAATGACGCCTTCACAAAAAAAATTCAAAATTATTTCAAGAATTCTTTTCGATATCGTATTTAAGAATTTTCGAAACTTTTCCCACAATTCCCTCCCATCGAGTATCCCCCGGTGTGGATTTTCGAAAACTTTGACGAGGATCCTTAAAAGGCGATATTGGAGTCGGCCTCCGGTTTTTAATAAAAGCCTTCGAGCATTCCTCCCGAGTTGTTTATTTAATAAATACTCCCGTTATCACCCTGAGTTGCAGGGGATAAAGTTCCGTTTTGGCACATCCCCACACTTCTCACTCAGGTCTCATTCATCCCCCAACCCTCTCCATCGTATTTCCGCGACTCCCACGCCCTTCTTGCCAACGCACGTTCATCGCTGATTACCCACCACCTCTTCCATTCCACGTTCTGCCTCTTTTTTCCTACCCATCTCATCCCTAAGTCTTCTTGTCACTTTTCATTCTTCTCCTCACAATGAATATCTATATCGAAACCGCTTTCGTAAGTATAAGAATAAGTCTATCACTGAGAATATTTTCTTACCATTAGAAATGATCTGGCTACAGGTAGAAAAGTGAATGCGAAGGTATTCTAACAACAATAACATTTTCTTAAGTTCCGTTAGTTTTAGACCGTGAACTCTAAATGCTATTAGTACTATCGTACCTATTAAATTGATTATATACTGCATCAAAACCGCTCTCATAAGTTTTTAACCATTATAATTCACACAAAAGCACATACAAAATCGATCAAAACAGCTCATAAGGTTTTTTATCGGCCATAAGTTTAGCATTTAAATTTAACTGGCATGATAGGTTGAGTGAAAATAATACAATCTAAAGGAGCCACTAATCAAATGGTCCTGGTTTCAAATCCAGATGAGGGCACACAATCCTCTAGAGGTAAACCACGGAAGTGAACTGGCCTCTAAACTTAATATTTTCATTTCACACACGTCCACGTCAGGATGTTAACCAAAAAAATGTACCTTACTCCTACATTGTTTTCCTCAGCTCTTCTGTAACCTATAAATCTGTTAAACATTGATATTTTGAAATATGAACAATTACTGCATACCGTAGTGTGTCCTTATTTTATGTTCTGAAAATTGACTTCTAGAAAAAGCATCACTCCAACCTTCAAAATAGTCGATGGCGAGTGAAAAATAGCAAAGGAAGACACCTCTCCCATTCCACCTTCTCTCTCTTTTTCCCGAACCCATCTCTCCTTTAAACCTTCACGTCACATTTCATTTCTCTCCTCACCCCCCGCGTGAAGGGATCGAATATGACGCCCATCCAGGAAGAGGAAGACATGGTAAAGGACCACCCGAATCCATGTCGTTGCTATGTAACCATTGGTGAGGACTGTTTCATTCCAATCCACAAGTAGTTATGCCACGTTTACAATAATTTATGACATATTTTTTCGATACATGCAGGGTGTGAGCATTTTCAATTCTGAGATGTAAAAGGCGATTCATTATTATAGAAGATTTTCTAATCTTCTATAATAATCTTCTATAAAGACAATACTAATTGAGTTGAGAGCAAGAGTTCACGGCCAATAAATTACGAAATTTAAGAAAATATTTTTGCTGGCAATAATTTTCCGAAATGTTAGTAACCACAAATGTGAGGTAACCCGAAGAGACTTTTTGAATGTTTTTACTTTAGACATGACGAAGGTTTAAGAGGATTTTATAATCTGACTGAGAGTACCAATATCATATTGAGTTCACCACCAGAAACATACGGAATTAAAGAAAATATTCTGGACATTGGAATATTTTTGCAATCATTTTGCTTTTCTAAGTAGCCGAATTTAGTCCAATAGTAAGAAAATATTCTTTATGCAAGAATATATATATTTATTCCCCAAGAGGTTCTCCATACTTTAAGAATCGAGAATATAAACCAATATAAACCAATTTTAAGAAAATAATCGATAAATAATATTTCCTTCAGGCTACCTCTCTAGCTGCATCTCCTTTAAGATGAAAAATATTATGGGCAGCTATTTAAAGGTAACTTAAGTGAGTGAGACTACTATTCTAGTGGTATATAGTAATTCAGTTAAATCATAAATTTGGAGCTTATAAAATAAAAATCTAACGATTTAACTACGAAAAAAATGTCCTTCTTTACTTTAGTACTTACTTCGTACATGATATACACAAAAATCTATTCCTTACTTCAAAAATCGCCATTTTCGCACATCCTAACCACTTCAACGAAAATTGATGGGTCTCTACTGTTTATTTTCCTACTAATGATTTTTAGGCTAACCTTTCGAATATCCTTCCTTAGATTTTCTAGCACTTAGCTTTTTGAAAGGGATTTTTTTCCATTCCTCCTGAATTATACCAATATCTAAAAAGAAAACACCGGCTGCCGATTTCCTAATGATAGATAACTTATGAATGTTTTCTCTAGGAGTACTTACATCAGTTTGATCTCTGTCAGTAGTTCTGTTTTTTCGCGTTTCCGTTTTTGGAAAGAGGACGGGAATTTGATCGATTGAAACCAGCGTGTGGCTTGTTGAATTTTTATACCGGACATAAAAAAATCAAGGTTTTGAAAACCTAATGCATGGAAAGCAGCACTTCATTGTAGCGAAACTCGGCTACATCGAAAGGAGAATGGATGTGCGGAGAAAAACAAAAAGTCGAGAAGAGTACAACTGGGCTTAAAAGCTGTCATCATTCCTATGGCATGAGAGGTTCCATTCAAAAGGATACTGAAATTCTACAATGGGTACGTATACGCTGACAAGAAAACGCGAAAGAGGCCTGTTGCGAGCAGGGAGGAACTCCTTCGGGATATCCCCTTGCATTTTATTAGGGCTGCCAAACGTATTTTTTTCTCTTACAGAGAGATAAGGGAAGACAATAGGATAGTGGTAGACTGAATGTGGATTACGCCCATTGCAAGTTTAACTTTAAGCTCGGAGTTTTTATTTACGCAACACTTCATCCCGGAGGGTTTTCTATTCCGTATAATGATGAGAAATAAGGTGGACGGCTCCAGCAGCAGAGAATAAAAGCTGAGAAAGTGTCGAAATATTCCCCACGCCAACTAACATATCCACAAACGACGAAGAACAATAGTCGACAAGACGAGCAACGTTGTATTCAAAACATCCAACATAGGCCTCCCTCTCGCGTGTATTCCTCTCTCGATTTCATAGTGATCTCTCTACAAACAGTCCATTTTTACGCGGTTTTTCGACTAAATAAATGTATCCCAGAAACTATTAAAGTTCATAGCAAAATTTGAGAGCAGCGATGGCATTTCCACTATTAAAACCATCCAAAACTACAACATTTATATATAATTTATTTATTTATTTGAACATAATTTTAAGCAAAACTGATTACATACTTCAACATCGCTATCATAAGTGTTTAACCATTAAAATCCATGTAGCAGTACTCATTAAATCGATCAAAATAGCAACAATTCTGTATATCAGCCTTAAATGTAGCATTTAACTTTAACGACCTGTTTTGCATGATGGGCTCAGTAGATATAACTAATGCAACCTAAAAGAGCTATTTAGCAAAATGTTCCTCGGTTCAAATCCAGAAGAGGACACAAAATGCTATAAAGGTGAGCCACGAAAAAGAACTGACCTCACAACTTAGCATTTGTCTTTCGAATATGGCCAAGCTAGATCTTTTTAATTAAAAAATATATATTTCTCAACTCCAATACTTTTATCCTCAACGCAACCATATTCCAAACGTCTTTTAAACCCAACAATTCTGAACTGCGAAGTACCTATTACTGCATTCAAAAGTGTGTTATAATTTCAAGTTCCGAAAATTTAGTTCTAGAAAAAACCTAACTCTAAAATTCAAATAGTCAATGGCGAGCGAAAACTAGCAAAATAAGATACATCTTCTGCTACCTGTTTCATTGAATTCATACTTCATGCCATTTCCAAGTACCATCGCCAATCATCAATACCGCCACTCAGAGTTTCCATTCGGGAAAATAGTTTAAATGTCAAGAAAAAAGATGATACCAGGTATACTTCCTATATTAACTCGTATGGCATTCTCGTTGGTCCTGAAAGCCTATGTTTTTTTTTTCTTCCCCTAAGCTTCAAACAATCTTTGAGCTCTCCCCGTGAGCGTTATGGCTGTTTAAAACGCATTTTTTTACACCCGACCGGTAGGGGAATTCATATCACATGCTTCCCAGCCAGCGAGTTTATTTGAATTTCGTCATGTACCTTGGATACGAAAATCCACAGTACGCGAGTCGGTGGTGAATTCATGTTTGTGCCCCGAACGTGACATACCTACTATTAGACCATTAAAACCAAAGATGAATCCGATAAAAAGAACTGAAATCCAAAAAATTCAAATAATATTTTGTTCCAAATACCTGAAACGTGATTCCATACCCAAAATCTGAATTAAATCGAAATATTTTCACTGTAAATCTATCAAAGAGAGTGAAAAGACACAGTTAATAAAATTTTCTCATCTTTCTCCTGCCAAAACCCAAAATTATGTCCCATAAATAAAAATTTTGGTGAGATTACTTCAAGAAAGAGCTTTCACTAAAAGATGCAAAAAATATAGTAGATAAGAGTTATTTCATTGTATAGTAATACCCACAAGACGTGTATTTCTAATTTTTATTTAAAAATAGTTGTCTATATAATGTAAATACCCAAAGAAATGTATCTACATTTCCAGAAAAATAAGGCTTATTACGTGATTCAAACCCCAACTAGAAATAATATGTAGCTAAGTACATTGAAATCCATTAGCTTTCATTTAAATCTTAGAAATAAAATAGTAAATTTAGGAATAGAGATGGAAAGTAAATTCTGTTCGAAATTTTGACAGAGTAATTATTGATTTTCAATTGAGTGATTATTTTCAATTAGATATAGGAATAAATCTAATGAGCTGGTAAAGTACCTATATACTGAACTATCCAATAAAGCATAATTATTCAACCTGTTGGAAAAACCTTAACACTAATAAGGAAAGATAATCATCCACAAAACTTCAGCTTACCTACTGAAAACAGGAATTATTTTCCGTTACTGTATTCGTTACTTCGTTAATTCGAACTTCCTCAAAAACAGCAAATAATTTAAGGACGACAACAGTTGGCGAACATATAAACGAAATTTTTTACCACAACTTTACGCATGATGTGGCTTCGAATAAAAAAATTCTCACGGGAGGAACCACTTTTATCGCTTTGGCGAGAGCAGAGACATCCATAAATGGAAATCAAAAACGACAGAACATCCATCCATATTTAGTAGCATTGCGTAGGAAGAAGTTAAACCCATGCCACTTCGTCTTCTTCCATTCGCCTGAATGGCAAGTAATATCTTCGGCAGCGCGTCAACCTGAGCATACGGTAGGCGGAAGCACAGTTCCACTGGCTACACGAGCATATCAGATGCCCCCGAGAGAAGTAGAAGGTGAATTATTCATTCGCATGTCTATAGGCATAACATTTAATTACTGACTTACTACCATTCCAAAGAAGTTAATTAACTTACTCTCAGACCAAGGAACGCCATTCCCAGATATTAGTAGAATTTTAACGTTTAAAGTGCACATGTAGTGGGTTTAGCAGCATTGAAGATGTGGAGATTGGATTGTGGAGGCGGATTGTTTTGAAACACTGCCGGGTGAACTGATGCTTTTTTTGGAATCCAAGGCTTCCGTGGTATTTTTTACTTCCATAATATTTTCCTTTGCTTTTTTAGGCTTATCAATTCGACTTTCCTATAATAGCTCGAAGACAACTATCTCCTAAATTAAATTCTCACCTCCTTAAATTCCATGGAGGGAAAAGACGACCTATTATTGGACTAAATTGACGTAATATCGACGTATTATTCCTGTATAATCTTCTAATGTATAACATTCTCGTGTCACAGTTTTTTTGTAGCCAAACTCCTTCGAAACGGCTGGACCGATTCCTATGAAATTTTGTGTGTATATTCAGTAGGTCTGAGAGTAGGATGAATTTTTTTCTTATTCTGCAGGACCCAAAAGGCCCTGGGTTGGGCCCTGAATCATTTCCATAAGAAATACATGTAACGTTTGTTATTAACGCATGCAGACCTTTTTAAATTTGCATATTTATATTAGTGATAATGGTCACATTTAGCTGAGACATATACCATTGGAAAGAAAAAGAAAGGCACATTTTTATTCTTGCGATCGATTTACTTTCAAGGTGAATTTTGAAAAAATATTCATAAAAATGCTTAAATTTTAGCTTTTTTGGCTCACTGTCGCCTTGACGACCGTCAGTATCATTTATGTGGTTTGACGTCTCTTCCATCGATACAGTTAGCGATACCTATGGCTTAAATTATCCACCTGAGTTTTTGAATTCATTGGATTTGCCAGGCATACCATCGCACCGTTTACAACAAGGTTGGATCCCCAGTTAAATATGATTCGTAATTTGAACCCACCACGGCTGTGCAAAGGCATTCAAAAGATGATGAAAAACGTTGTCGAAAAATTTTAATGGAAATACCTAAGGAGAACATGTATTACTACCACCAATCCTTATTAATGCGACAAGTGGGCCCATTGAATTCAAACCGATTCAGTTTCCATTTAGTTTGGCATTCGCAATGATAGTCAATAAGTCTCAAACGATGTCTGTTTGTGGCTTAGATTTCCGCCTTCTGGTCTAACCTAGCACAGAGCCGAGTTGTTTCATTGCTACTCATTAAATCAGCTATCAATGATATTCCGGGTATTCACTATGGGCTACCTACAATATATTTTAAAGATATTAGCCTAATCGTAGATCTTGTCCTCCATCCAGCAATTATTCAATCATTAAAAAATAAGAAGTATTTTTCGCAAGGATAAGATAGAGATCACGGCTAATCAGCATCATTTAATGACGCTCATCCATCAAAACTCGGAAAGGATGAATAATTTCTTAGAAATAAAAATAAACACCATTAAAAAGTCTATAAAACCGTGTTTGACTCTATATATCAGCGATTGGATGACAGGAACTATTTACATATACCACATCAAATCAATTCAATGGTATTAAGTGAAATGTAAATTTGCTGACAAATGCAACTTAAGCGCTCATGAGTTTTCAGTCAAAAGAAAAGCAACCAAAGGGGGGTCATTTCATTGTCTTCGCGGCCTCAATGCGTCGTCCGTGCAAAACATAAGGGACCAAAGGTTCGTTGAGAGCTGGGGTAAGCTGCACTAAATAACTCAAGAGGCCCAACTCTGAGAGCGCGTCGCCAAAAGACTTTTGGGGCTTAGAGAGCTTTAAGCGAGAGAGTCCGAGGGGCTAAGCAAAGCGTCCAGTGGAGAAGACCGGACCTTACCATACCAAATCCCTACTTCGAGCTGTTTCAACGGACACCAATTTCCCTCCACGCACTGCCTCGTTTTCTACTTCTAAATTACGAGCTATTTTCTTTCAAGACCATAAAGAACCTTCAATGCGGCAGAGGAGTTTTTGAGCACCGGCGAAGAGAAAAAAATGTTCAGATTGCAGGACACTAGCCACTAAAAATTGTATTTTGCAGTGGAATATTCGCTTTTACAAATCTTTCATAGTGCCCGTATGATGCCTGCGGAGCGTGCGGAGCCATTCAAATCGTTTAAATGAGGTGTACCGAGTTGCATAGGAGAATGGTAATTAAGTTGGTTAAGTATCGTTTCCGACACGATGCCTCAGCATTAAATATTTCTCGTGGCATGAGCGGTCTCAAACCTTGAATAAATTGTAAATTAAAAATCACTTATCACATTTATCACTTTATCATTGAATATTCAGACATAAAAAGGCTAAAACTGAGATGCCAGGAAGCCCAATGATGAAAATAAGATGCTCAAATTACCTACATTTTCAACATTTTTCTGAGGCATGAAAGTAATTTTAAAATTTAAATTATATGTTTTTCATATGAATTTTATTTCATTAAAAATATACAATATCTTATATAAACGGGTACAAGTAAGCTCAAATACAGGCGTTTTCATGAATATCTCTCGTTTATTCAAGAAATTTCAAAAGCGACGACATGCTACGACTTTTACATATTTCCGAAATGGCACATGCAAGCGGATACGTTGCCTTTTTAGGGCTTGGTATTAAGTTTATAGCATCCTCTGAACTGAGAGAGGAAAGACTGTACAGCTCCTGGATACGTGGAGTTAAGGAGAAATGAATGATACACAATGGGGGAAAACCTTGACCGCAAACAACTTACTCTCACGGGAATTAGCAGTGGTCACACAAGTGTAGAGATCATATGTATGAGTGGCTTTCCTTGTAAGTCTGTAAGTTCCAACGGTTTTCCTGTAATTTACGATCAAGTTCTTTCAGCTTTTTTCGTGTTCTTCCATCGTGTCAGGTAATGAATGTACTGAAGGAAGTCCATGCAAACTGCATCACAGGTTACACTCAACAGAATCATTTTTCCCTTTTGAAACGTCTACATAGGGTATGAGCCTGGAGGAGGTAATTTACAGAAGTATTGGATTTAGGTGAAGCTAGTTTTTTCACTGGACCTGAACTCGCTTCAGACAGGTTTAATTTATCTTTCGAAATGTTTTCAGCATTACTAAAGTCAGTGAGTGCTGTTATGAGCACGTAAAAAATTAATACCTTGCACTACATTTGGTACACTTAGAAAATGTCATCGTAGTCGAGCATCAACACACGGGTGAACTGCAAGCCTTCGTGATTCCAGACACTTGTTTGGAGTTGGGAATGTAAAAGGAAAAGTCCAGAGGGAAAAGACAAATACGGACTTGAAAGGGCCTTCAAAAAAGTTTTAAGTGTAGCATGTAGGACCCGCATGAGAAGTTGTGATTTCACTCCATTACGAAGAAACGTTCCGGCCGAAAGGGAGCAACTCCACTGCAACGTTATTTCTTACTAGCATAGATAGGCACTTATGGTTTCCTTAAGCGCTTTTTAGGTCCTTTAAATAAAAAATAAGTTTATGTAGCAGTTTTACAAAGCTTGAAAATCAAAACAGCGCCATGATAACAATAATTGATCTTTGCGTGGACCAGATTCTGCTTTACTGTGTCATTGGAGAGAGGAAGTGACTATTTTATAAAATTCAACCAGCGACGTGCAACTTGTTTTTCGGGAATCGACTGCGACCATTCATATTTATGTTGATATTTTCGATCTACAAAATTGTATTACAAGCTTCAACGGGCTAACAGCAATTTCATGAACGAAAATGTAATTCACTACATTCTTTTTGTGCTGCGCTCTCTAGAGAGAACAGAATAAAAATGGCAGTTCTTCACTTTGTACCTTCGTTCAGTCATTCAAATTTAAACCAGGCTAATAATTTCTCCAAGCAACTTTATGGGATAAGTTACAAAACAGATATCTTTAAGCAGTGATGTACTGCTACAGCTAAGACAAAAAAAAATTATTTTGAAGACAGTTGGAGGCAATTCTCCTATAAACTTCCTTCACTGGGAAAGCGACGGGTACCTCTACGGATTTTCTTCCGTAAACGCGAGTATTCTCCCCGCAAAAAATTTACCTACCTACCTCAGAAAATTCTCATGGTTAAAAACATCTCACACGCTCAAAAATCTACCACTTAAACACGCGGAAACTCTAAGAATGTGAACGAGGGCTTAGCGAAATATCACATTATAAATACGCATTTTCAGGAGTTGCTCGTTAAAAAAAAGCAATTCACATTATGCACGAATGAAATTTTGGAGAGCACTTTCGAAGCATAGCGTTTCATCCTCATTAAATTCGTGTGAGCATTGCGCATCGTTTAACCGCATGAAAAATAAGTTACACCCCAGGAAAAATGCACGGGGATTAATATTAATTCACTTCACCGCTATTAAAGCTTTTCTTTCACGTGCATGCATTTGTCAAGTATCATGGGGACATCGTAGTAGACGCTCCACGTTATATGATTGTAACACAGGGGAATAAAATTAACACGATGGTTCCCACTAATCATCTTGGGAAACTAATGCAAAACGAACCGTTGAAGGAATAAAATATTTTCCAAAAATATCCACCGCTAACTGCAAAATTGTGTTGTCGATATCGAATATCTATTAAAAAAACATGACAATCTCCATTCATTGTGTTTTTTATAAATATGTACTCTGTAAGTCCAGCAATCATAATAGAACTATTCCTTCAATTCCATTTAATTTCGATCTGTAAGAGTGAAATTCATGCGCTCGTTGATGCACAAAGGTTAAGAAAAAGACTTCGCTGTTCTTTTTCTCAACCTTTGTGCATCATGAAGGAGTTCCACCATGTTACGCCAACCACCATCGCATTTATCATGCGCTCGTGTATAAATCTGGGTAAGCTCTAAGATCATATATCCTACTTGATTATTGATATCTGACTGATATCAAAGACTTGATACTTGTAAATACAGAATTAAAGTTCGTGCTAAAAAAAATAACTTCATTGATATTCTCGAATGCATCATTTCAACTACGATTTACAAACATTATGTCACAAAAATAGAATTTCCACCTCCGTGAGCCCAAAAACATAACTCGTGAAATAAGAATAAAATGAATACCCACTTGCACGCTTTAATGAGTAAAATCGAAGAGAACGGGTTTCAGAATTTTGAGTGAAAAATTCGAGTCCTTCATCATGAAAAGAAATTCAATTCCTCGCCAACCCTTGAGTGTAAATCTAAAGCTTTTTTTGTATCTTGCATATTCAGATGAAACTATATTCATCCGAGGCATTCACACAAGAGTCTCCCCCCCCCTCTGTCGTCCATTTGCTTCCTTTACCTACCTTCGTCCGTATAACTCCTTATTTCCTTCCGCAAATGAGTTCTGGAAATTCCTTGATAGATGAGACCGGCGTGAATGTATGAGCTTCTCGTCGCCCAGGCATAGAGGCTCACGGTTAAAAGAAAATGTACTCAAAACTTAACCAAGGCCTCTTCTTCTCGAGAGGGGCTGAAGGAGGATCCTGGAGAATAAGTCGTATCCCAGCAAGCCCAGACTTCATAACAAGTTGGGAACGCAATTAGATACAGAGGCTCACACAGATTCTAGCCATTGGAAATGGAATGGGAAGCAAATAAATGAAAAGACCTCTGAAACACCATTATCGAGTCACGGCGCACTCAGAATTAATGGTACCGTAACTTTTTTCTAGCCAGTGTATTCGGCAATCTCCGAGTATTCCTTGTATGCCAAAAATAAACGTGAGAACAAACTCTATGGATTATATAAAATGTGTAACCAATTTTTCCCTACGAAAAATTTAACTCTTTGATTTTAAATTTACATTATTCAAAAAGGAAGATTTTTACGATTGATTAAATAGAAGTTTTGGCAAAATAAATAGTCCATTCGTTATCCATTAGGCATTAGTAAGGTTTTTCATTCCTTTAGGCATAACTTTAACATTAAAAATTTAGCAATCCTTTTAAAGACCAACGAAAGGAAATTTAATCTGTCTTCACTCCGGAAATTCTAAGCGTAAGCAATTTCATTTCCGATATTTTCATTTGCGAGAAATATTTTGAATCAATTGAATGCACTAATAATAATGCACTAAATGAGTTGAATACTTACTCATCGGCACAATACCAATTAATGAACGTTTAAAAGCACTTATATCTAACTACATATCTGATGTAACTATTGCAAAACATTTTTTGCTAGCATAACCTCAACATCACCCATGGTAGATGAAACATAAATTTCAGAAATTAAAATAAGAAATTGCAATTCTTATTGCTTTCTGCAGTGCATCTATAATTTTATTCAGGATCTATCTAGTAAAATTCAAGACTTTTTTACTTCCCTTCCTAGTCCTGAAATGATATTACGTATTACGCCCTGTATTGAAACCCCTCAATCGAGCGATAAACCTTCTGTTTTCCTTTACTAAAACAAAATGTCTATCCTACTTCTGCAATATTTCAGGAATATGGTTGTGATCATACATGCAATTTCAGATACAAACTGCATTCACTACACAATAAAGCATTTAGCACTCAACACTTTTGGCTGCAATTTGAGAACAAAATAATTTTTTATTATGCACACATTCCCCAGTTTCTTTGAATACAGAATTACAAATCACAGCGTAACATACATTTAAAATACTTGGATTGCAGAATTTAGGCCACGCGAAAGACAACTAATTCGGAGGCGATGCTTGCACTGACCCCTTCTTGGATAGGCACATCCTGGATGCAGATGAGTAATGTAATTTCCCCTGTTCAAGGCGCAAAGAGCAAAAATCGAGTCGCGAACTACTTCATTGAACCAAGCATTCAAGAACGTCGAAGGGGCTTATAAAAAGGAATTGAATTCGCGTAAATAAGAAAGATTATAATACAAGTAGACGAATAAAAAGAGCGTTTTTTTATTCTTTCAATAGAAGAGTCCCTTGAATCTCAAGTCCATTCAATTCCAATTCTAATTTTAAAACACATTCTCTTTTTACCTGGGTAGAAAATTAGGTCAGGCTCGAATGATTGAAAAATCTAAGGCTTTTTGCATGCAGTACCAAAGTTTCTAGAAGGATTCATGGGAGTCAATGAAACTTGCATCGTAATTAGGGAGTAAAATTCAGCCCCACTTCGAAGCCATGATTAGCATGACTTCAATAATACAAACACAAAAATTAAGCAAATGAATGCCTTGATTTGAAAAAATGAGGTATTTAAAAAGCTATGGCATATACATCACAAGCATCAACTATATTTTATAAATGAAAAAAAACTATGTCAATACATTATTTGATAAAACAAATAATCCTTTATAGAAAAAGATAAATACCAGCTCATGTTTTAAAAAACCGTTCCCCTAAAGTATGGCGGAAAACTTTTGGAAAACAATACAATTTTCACGCATGCGATGAATTGGCTTGCCCAATATCATTTGAAAAAACTTGCGATTAAAACACCGATTTAAACTTGATGAGGTCTATCCTGAGCAAACATGCATAGTTCGCAGCTATCGTTAATGAAAAATAAATCTACTACTCTGTTTGTGGATTTATTTAACCCATATTGACAGCTGGACATCAGATAAAACATTCTCAATTAGGAGCTTGAGCTCACTTTACAAATTTACGTCTCCATTTTCCCAATGACAAGCTTCGATCAAAACTTTCTAACCTGGAATAACGGGATAAGTATGAAAATAAAAATGGCCAATTTAAAAAAATGATTTTATACCGATTAAAGGAGACATGTTTTGTATTTTAAGGCGAAAGACTTAATTTCTTGGCCTTAATTAACGTCCTTTCCGGTAAATTAATTTGATCCTTCATACAGTATCCACGCAACTCTCCTCTTCTTGTTAGGAACTGTTTCTATCGTCTACGGACTGCACCTAACTCATCAAAAATCAAACATTTATCTATTTTTATGAATATCATTCTCCATTTATAACTCAGTTTTATCACAGTGTCCTTTAATAAAGTAAGCCAACGTTTACCTCGCAATTTTCAATACAATAAAATTATGAATACTCCTATAAAATGAGATGACCTTAGTCTTTGACGGCTGGTTAATATATAAACTAATCTTCCAACTAAAGTTCCCGAAGATCATACATAGTATTATTTTATTTAACATACTAACGCGCTTAGATTATTGGTGTACTAATGAGTCCAGTATCCATATTCATGAAGAGCCTAATATTTAACTGTGAGTTATTTACCACAAACTGGACATAAATTTGTCAAAAGAGGATAGATATAGTGAAAGTTATGTAAGAGAACTAAATCTAAAGAAGCAGGTGTTGCTGTCACCTAATAAGATAATGGGCCAACACTTCTGCCGCGAGTGGTTTTCTTCGGGACCTCATTTCAAGAATAATTCAAAATAATCATTGGAAAAGAAGGTAATTCTAAATGCAATCGAATCAAATGCCGATAACGCACCGACTTTAAAACTCTTCTTGATTCCAAAACATTTTGCTGAATCTGAAAATAATGCTAAACGTAGTCATTATATACCAACAAGAATCAACTTTTGCAAGGCGGTGGAAATTGTCATTTTCACGAGAAAAAGGCTATACCAAGGAACAGTGCGTCTGAATCAGTACGCCATTAAATCTCTGAATATAAAACACTAAGACCATTCTTGACGCGTAACGCAAAATGCCTAAAAATAAGTTTTGAAAGATTAATTTTACAATGCTAGGCTTTTCTCACCAAGAAAGGTAAAATACTTTTTTACGTTTTGAAGGTAAACTAATGCACTTGCTTGGTAACCATACACTTTGCCTCAGCTCCCTTGATTTAATATACTGAATCTCCCGCGTCCTTTTTTTAGTCCATAGGTGGAAAGCCATAGAAGTATAATGCCCTGGATAAAGTTTCCTGGCTGGTGATGGAGAAAGAAGGTATGATAAAAAAAGGAAGTTCTCAAAACATAAATAAAACCGTCGCCTCAAAAGAAAGTTTTTAAATTTTTAACCACGATGTAAATGTAAAAGAGGTTCCTTCACGGATGAACCAAACCAAAACTTTACGCACCTGTGCGCTACACCGTCGAATTCTATCTCAAATATTTATCACAAAATGCTTTGAAATGACGAATATAATCCCACTGCATTACGAAAATTTAACGTCGGATGTAGGAAGATTATTAATAATTGTTAGAATTGAACAATTGTTAATAATCTAAAAATGTTAGATGCATTCGGACAGACTCCAAATTGTATATTGTCAATGTGAAGTATCCCAATCCCTTTTATATGTGCAATGTACATGCCCTCGATCATTGACATGGACATGACATTTCCAAGTGATTTTGTTGAGCTACGCTGTCTTCTACGGTGATACTGCACAGGAAAATTACGTTTCCCTACCCCCTTATAGCATTTAAAACTTTGGAACTTTGAGGCCATTTTTTGCCCCTAAAAATAATGCCAAGCCGATTATGGACAGGTCTCATGTTTTTCCCTTCATATGCCGGTTGAAAAAAATCATCCATCACTTGGCCAGTCCGAAGACAGAGCCTTCGACATATTGGTAATAATTGGTAATATTGGAGAACATAAAATTTAAAAGGCTTGTTAGTGACGAAAAGGGAGACGAAGGAGTAAGGAAGAATACAAGACTCAATTAGGGCGATAAGCTACAGAAGTATGAAATTATAAGTTTTCAAAACATAATCTTTTTGTAAAAATCACTTCTATACACACGCTTCTTATCACCAAAGCAGTGACTATAGCAAACAATTTTAAGTAAAAAGAAATTGTATGAACAATTGCAATTACAAATTCTAAATAGTACGGCACAAATCATATCAAATATGTTTCACCCATTCCAGAAAAAAAAACGTGAATCAAAGTGAATCAATTTATCACCCGCAGCAGCGATAGTTGTCACAAAATTTGCTATCACCAGTTTCTACTCGGCGGTGGGATTAATGGAAGCATATAGAGATATGAGACCGATAATGAGAAATGTAGCCTCGATATAACTTCTTCCGCTACGAAAGATCCATCGCGCGAAAATAAATTTCAGGGAATAGATGCCTCTCGCGGCGCCCTTACCGGCGATTAAACATTTAAGTCACCTAAGCGAATAAACTCTCGGAGCAATAAAACTGCCAAAATATTTCCGGCGACCTCCTCACAAAACGGCTCGCCGATTAGATGAATTTTTGAGAGGCACTAGTGAGTCATCAGGCGACCAGATGGCACCCGGGGACTGGAAGAGTGATCCCTTAATTTGATAAACCGTGATATTTAAATGGCGACGGAGTCTTTTGCTTAATTGAAGCGAAATGGAAAACCCAACCGAGGGTCATACCGCTTTCACGTTTCTGATGGAAAGTTTTTAATTATTCTTTTTTTCCGAAATTATTTCCAACGAATACTCGTTCAACCTGCGAGGCTTTTATGAATGTAAATTATTTCTGAAAGGAGCAGATGGAGCTGCCAAAATGTTTCCAGAATCCATTCCAAACCCTCTCCATCCAAATTGACACGTTACAGCGGAGTTTTTGATGGTTCAAAACGGTAGGAGAGGAACAGCTTTGATAGGAGCGACCCAAGCATATCCATACCATTGTATTTTTGATAAATATGTAAAATTAAAACAGTTGGTCTCAGAGTTGGGTTTCACAGCACAATGCACAATGTTTTTTTCTCTTTTACCTTTACTGAAGCATATATTCTAATGCATAGTTTTCCCTAAACATCACGAACCAAAAGGAAAGAAAATAGTAAAGTAGACTGATAAAACTTTATAAAAATTTCAGACATAAAAAAGTTGAAATAAAAAATACTGAGGTACAAGTCATTTAAGTTTCATTGTAAAAAAAGGATTACAGCTAAGGATTACCTCCTGTGGCCTAATAGCCGCGCTAAGGCTGTTTTCTCCAAATGCTACAATGATAATTCACTTATAAGATTCTAAGCCTCACATAGCTGGCCTAGCTCTGGAGTGAACCGTAAGCAAGAAACACTACTAACTTCATTAAAAATTGAATACAAAAATTGAAAACAAAAATATATTTTTTTAGATTAAGAATTACCAAACAAGATGAAAATATAAAGTGAAGTTAATAAATGGCATTAACGTAATCGTTGCCAGATATTTAAACCGAGTGATCGTTTCCAATCTTTCGATGAAGTTTTTTCAAGTATAAAAATTCAGGATAATACATCATTCAATGAATTACTGTTAAAATACATCAAATTTTAAAACAAATAGTTAATTTACTCAGTTGAAAAAGAAATTCATTATATATCTCCATTGCTTCAACACTATACCTCGTAGGTGTACGTATTGCCTAAATGTTGATATTTTTTACAGCCATAACCGATATTCATTGCCACGCTTTTTATGTAAAGTGTGAATAAAGCCATTCTCTGGTACGGTTCGACAAAAAATGAACAAAAAGAATTTCCTCTTTTTGAAAACTCATTAGCTACTCATTGCCTCCCTCAATAGGAGGGTGTTAATCTTCCCGATCACTCAATCCCATTTAGCCTTGCAATCAACGCAGTTGAGTGATTTTTAGGAAAGGGGTAACTCCAGATCAGCATTCAACCGCATGATGGCTGAAAGCGAGGATTTATGAAAAGGCGAAGGCCAATTGAACAGTAATTGGCAGTCTTGGCTCGAATTAATCATCATTACCGCACAATGGTGACTTTCAACATTTATGAAGGAGGATATTAAAATCCCAAAGACCTTATTGGGCCACTTTAGAGCAAAAGAGCCCTAATTAAGGAATATAAATATTTCATCCGCAATATTCACCAAAATTTCCGCCTCAAATTTGTTTTCACGCGACTAACCGATTCCGGCTGAAAGTTTTAATACACTTCGCCATGAAGCATATACCTTCAAAGTGAACGGAGCAACTTCGTATCATGAATTAATTTAGGGCAATGGATCGCTCATTAATTGCCTGAAATTATATGAATAAATACGAGCTAAATTTACTGAGCAGAGGTGAGACGCAAAATGTAGATAATGAGAATATAAATGCAAGGAATTAGTGCTGAATCCAAATGATTGCGCAGAATTTCCAATATTAATCAGTAATAAACTTTTACCAAATGATAAAAATATAAATGTTTCTTCAAATGCTATCAACTGCATCTTTTGCATGTTAATGGCGTAGAGCATCAACTATTCATTATTGCCGTATTTCTACTAAAAATATATCTCCTCTGGTATACATACATCATCATCTGCTGAGCATTTTACTTGAACTACTCTTCACTATTCTCAAAATTCTCCTTATATTTAATCTTAACTATTACAGTCTATGAATACCTGCCAATAAACTGGAATAGCAACTAAAATGCAATTATTTCCTATTTAAGTTGAGCGTCGAGTCTAATTTCCCTTATTTTTCACAACATCATATAGCATCAATCTGCATCAATTTCAGTGACATATTAAGTTTCCAATGATGTCTTTGAAGATCTAACTTAAGTCATTTTATCAACACTGATTTATTGACCTTAAATATATATCCCGACTACGTTTATATTTCAGTTGTGCAGAAGTATAAATAACGAACTTGCAGTAATTTACACAATAAAATGAACAGACAAGAATTTCATAAAATCAATTTGAATCTCCTGCCAAATTCGTCATTACTTACCCAATAATCGCTTTACTATCCATTCTTAAAAGCAGCAGAAGATTTCAGTGTTTATCTTCTGATCAATAACAATTAGTTCCAAAGCTCTGCCTTAAATTTTCTAGTAGGATTATTTCATGGTAAAAAGGCAATTAATAGTACATATCTAACACAAATTGGGTTGAAAGCATCGGGATCCATCAAAATAATGATGATTGGTAATGTAATTTTATTAGAGATTGTATGGCATTGACAAAAAGCAATTAACGAAGCAGCGATGGCGAATAGAATTAGTGAGTGGTAATATCAGAAATTTATGAAGACAAATGGGTCATTTTAGTACATGATTTATCGAATACCATAATCACTGAAAATTTACCGCGGTGATTTGTCGACTTATATCCCACTTAATTGATCATCGACCTCATTACGACGAATTACTGCAATAAACTTTTAGGCATATCGCTTATCTCTTAAAGTGTTATAGATCGATGAATTGGTTATACCAATTTAATGGTACTGAAATAATTTTTATAGGTGAAAGTACCGAAACTACGTCGTCCAATTATTTTGTATTGCGCCTACCTTTATCATACGACGGTTATCATACTTTAGCATACCAGCAGCCTTCTTTCATCAACGATAATTTTAAAGGTATTGTAAAGGTAAAGAAGAGCAATTTAGGCATGAGTGCTAAAATAATCGAATTTATTGCATTGGTTAAGATATATTTAGTAGAGCGAGTTTTTCATCACGGGTCACGAACTACCATGGCTAATTGCATTCTTTATGAATAAATCTTTCAACTTTCCCAATGAAATGTAAAATACTCAATTTCACACGACAAGATGGGGTTCCTCATTGAGCATAGAGAAAAATAGGTTACGGTTGCATATGGTAAGACGCGGGAATATTTCGATAAGATATAATTTTTAGCGTAGCGAGATTTAAATGAAAGCGTTTGGTATATTATATTTAGGTTTTTCTTTGCAGAATAATTCTAAGCAGATGTCAATCAGCGTAAAACATTAGAAAATCAAGACTTTTCGTGGATTCTTGAAAGAACCCTTGGTTCCTGTAGCTAATTTTGGCAGCAAAAATACATGCTTCGATGGTGCAAAATAAATTTGGACGCGAGAGGTTTCCGCATTAGTTTGTTAAGGGCTATATATAAAGCTAAGATAATTAAATACACCAACGGATGAAGCTCGCTATGAAAAAACATTTGACATAGCCGAGATTCGAACCCGGATCTCCCAATTGCCGGTCAGGTGTGTTACCACCAAGCCATTTTCTCAAAGGGAACCTCGAGATGGGTTTTACCGAACAAGATGTTGACGCCACAAGTCCACACTGTGGCACATGTGGCGAGGGTCGTGCTTACTAAGCCACTGTCGGAGGGAATAACCCTTATACCGTAATACCAAAAAAAAGCAATCATTTTCCATTCACTAATTAAATTATTACGAGAAATTGATACAATAGGGTGGTTTCCTATTATTTCTTTATTATATGCCTAAATCGAAAGATTATTACTCCTGGAGTACGTATTTCACGCTTTTACATGTTTAAATGACGATATCTATTTTTCGCGATTAAATGGAAAGTGAAAATTTTCAAGCGCCCGAAAACGCGACGGGTAAGTATGAATGCCGGGAAAACCCCATGTGACGTCGTTATGTTTCCCGCTGCCGCAAGTGAGGTGACCTTGGGGCGAAGCTTTGAGCGCTGATACGACGCAGTGCTTGGCTTAAATAAGGAATATTAATACCTCATCAAACGACTTTTTCAAACGACGAAACTTCCCGACCATAGGCAGTTTTAATAGGTGATTATTAAGACATGTTTCCCTGAGCTCTGTGCCTCATGCATGCATTGGTAATCTCAGACGATGTAAAACTCCTATATACTCGTATAGAAACTAGGTCCCTGTGACGTCACGTAGAGTGGCATCGCATGGGCGCCAATCTGGCCTTTTTCAAATGAAGTTAAAATTGACCGTTAGCATTCGTCTAAACCGGTATTTCTAAAACAAAATAATTTTTATATTATGAATACACTAATGGTGGGTAACGAATCGCAATCAATGTCGTTCGTTCTATTTGATGAAGGAAACTACTCTATTGCTTCCAAAGAATACTTTTTCGTTTTATAAAATTTTTCAACCAGATTTTAAGAGTACAAATACTTGACATAAAAAGGCACTTGCCCACAGACAACTCTTTTCCAGGAATCAAGGGATGGAGAGAATTGAATATCATCCAAGCGTCCGATCAAAACCCGACGACCTAACTCATTGACAAACATGGCCAGAGCGGCGACACGTATTCCTGCGAATGGAAAATCACCACACTTCACGAGCCTCAACACCGAGCTCTCGAGACGGACATCCAGCACTCCAGTCGTCAAACCCAATCGACCCTCAGCCACACTTGGTTTTTTGCCCGTAAATTCGACAGAGTGAGTACACAGGAGAGAGAGACAGCGAGCAGAGCGAAACCCAAGTGAAAAGAATTCGGAGAACTGTCGAAGGAGAAGCAGGTCAGAGCCGAGCACTTTTAGATGAAGCTTCTCCTTCGCTTCCCGCTCGACCGGTCATTTTTCGTTCCAAATACCTAATTTAACCCTTACCGGGTGACGTGCGGTCTGAGAGACCGCTGCGTTACTAAAATTATGAATATTTTCAAAATTAAGATTTCAAAATATCTATAATTCTCGTTAGCTTCATATTTTTGCATAACAAGGACATCCCAGGGGATGAAAAGTTCTCGGGCTTTCCACCGGGTAATAAAATCCTTCTCCGCCGACGCGACGTCACTGAGTGACTCAGTTGCCCTGAGGATGATGCCCCTGATGGACATCGAAACGTCGGCGGAGAAGGATTTTATTACCTAGTGGAAAGCCCGAGAACTTTTCATCCAACACCTACGCCGGGAAAACACCCGATTATATTTCAAGGACATCCCACTCTTAAAATTTAACGTTCCTTTTATTAATTTCTGTAAATTTGCAATTAAACTCGATTAGCGGTCTGTGAAGCCGCACGTCACTTACTAAGAATGCATCAAGAAAAGGAATAAGCGGGACAAAGTTCATGGCTACTTACTACTTAGCCTTCCAACTTTAACATTTAAGGCCTTTTTTGAATCTGGCGAAATATTGATACATAAATATAATAATTATAACTCAAGTGTTTTTGGCATCAGTTTTTTGATCCTGCTTCAAATCACAATTTTTTATGACAAATTGGTTCGTATTGGGAGTGTAAAAATTTTAATATAAGTTTTAAAATAGTTAAGCATTCAAAGAAAAATTAAACATAACAATACATTGGCGTAACAATATTTTATGAATTTTTGATTTATTGCGGTCTCCCAGACCGCACGTCACCGGTAGTGTAACAAGAATTGCACGTCACTGGTTAAGGGTTAATGCCAGTGTCATCTTCTTTTTTGAGTGTGTGAGAATTTGTAAATTGGAGCGTATTTAACATTAGACTTTGCCTAAAAGCTGGAAATGTTTCCTCGGTATCTCCACAATTGTAATTTTTTGCGTCCGAGTTAAAGGCAAATTTTGAAAAAAATTTACCATGAACGCCATGAAAGTTGCAATATGAGAGTTCTATATGGGAGCATTCTGTAGTCGAACGGCTTAAAATAACACTCCCGCTCAATGGGTCATTTTTCGTCTCGCTCTTGAAGTGTTCAGAGTGTGCAGAATAGACCGAATTAAATGTTTTCCTTTGCCTATAACTTAAAAATATTTCCCTAGCATCTTCTCAAATTTAAAATTTTTATGCTTGGGATAAGAGTATTTTTTCAACGTACCCATCGTGAAAGTTTCAATACGAAAGAAATAAATAAGATTTTATACTTTCCTGGCGAATTGTGAGGATAAACTTTTCTCGGGATTCCCACCGGGTTTGATAACTCTATTTTTGGCGAAGTTTCGAGCTCCGAGTCTGGGCTCATCCTCAGGAAAGATATGATTTTTTTATAAAACCACATTCAGCAGACCTGAGGATAGCCCCGAGTAGGAGCTCGTAACGTCACCAGAAATGGAGTTTTTAATACGGTGGGATCCCGAGAAAAGTTTACCCAAACAAAAGAATTAGTTTTTACAATGAGTAACACTTTACCAATAAAAGGAAAATAAACGACCCCTCAAGAAGGATCGATTCGGCCCCTTAACAGCGATGATAGGATAAACACAGGTAAAGCCGTCAACAGGCTCACGAAGGATCGAATTGATATCCGAGGAAAACAGACTGATTAATTCCGTGTCCCAAAACGAGCAAGAACCCCCTAAGATCTCGAGCTCGCCCAAGGAAATCATTGTGGACCTTTGTTGCTTTAAGCCTTATGATTGGAGACAGTAGGATATTAGGTATCGTCAGCAGTCTTTGAAGGTGGCTCCTTTGGATGTGGGTTTAAATTTCTCCTCTTGATGAACTAGGAGAGTTCCAGACTATTCATCACTGTTCAAATTGTTTTCGGCTCGCATGCATCTTTTTAAAAATATGGACTTTTTGAACCCGGTGGGAATCCAGATAAAGTTAACACACACACGAAATGAATAGTTTTTTTTAACGAGTATCACTTCACCAAAAAAAGTACAAAATACGACCGTCGAGAAGGAGCGACGCGGCCCCTAAACGGCAATGCGGCCTCTTAACGGCGACGGTAAGATAAACGCAGGAAAAGCCGTCAATAGGCTCACGAAGGATCGAAATGATCGCCGAGGAAAACGACGGATCAATCCCCTGACCCTAAACGAGCGAGCACCCCCTAGGATCTCGAGCTGCTCCACGGAAACAGACTGAGATAATTGAAAAGAAAAAGGGAGAAAGGTCTATTGGTCCCTTTAAGGGTGGATAGCAGAAGGACGACGAGTGGATAGCGTGTGGATGAGGAGGAGCGAGGACCCAGGGGAATTTCCGCCGAGCGAAGGTCGTCGCTGGGGAAAAAGTTAATGGGGCTAAAGGGTGTAGAAGGAATGATGTAATTAGACGACCTAAAGGATCTTTCGGGCACGGCTTATCTTTCTCCGTAGAAACAGCGCTCCTTCAAGCTGAAATGGGCCTGCAGTTCGGGAACGTATTTCGTTAAATATAACGGCAAAAATACAGTAAGATTGTTTGAAAGAGTCTTCAATTCCAAGTATAATGTGAAACCTTTGTACTCCTACAGTTATATTTACCAGGGGAAATTAGAGACCCTTTTTTTTTAGTCTTCAAGTCATGTGCTTAAAGCTATCCTTTTCTCGACAATGTTGGAACAATGGGAACTATTCCTTCGGATTTTCTGGCAATATCTGGTAAGAAATACAAAATATTAATCAAATATATTAGAACATGGTTATAAATTCAATCATACAATACACACATACTACACATTATAGTACATGTCATGGTCATACAATCGTGTATTACCAAATAAAACTTAATGATTTTTGACAAGGATACGGATTGTAAATTTTAATTGCCAGTTTTAAATAAGAACAGACGAAGTATCATTGCTAAATTACTCAGGGGTCTTAATAAATTAAAATCGTTTGGATACGCATATTAACGGTCTCACCTACGAATTCAGGTATTAAGAAAAAGGATTAAAAATTCAACTTGGGATAATTACAATGACGATGTGATATAACACAATAACATGGAATATTGCACCATCCCCTTATTCCAAAACAATGAAGTCGAAGTTGCCAAACGATATCCTGATAATGTTTCAAATACATTCGAGCCGTTGCAGGGCATTTTTTCTTCCATGACCCAAATATGTAACATGTATATCAATCGATAAACCGTTACATTACAAATGGAGACTCGAGCGTTCAACTAACGAGGCATCCCAGTGGAGAACTTACTAGTTAAGACATCAATGGATCGGCATATTCAAACTACAGATATTGACGTTCGACGAGCAATGTAAAATTCCATAAAATAAAGGAAAAATTTACATTGCCTCCCTTGCGTTAAGTTTTTCCTGGTTTCCTGGAGTGAATTGTAATGAAGTACGAGGCAGTGTTATGAGCAGTAAAAGTTCAACTTTAATTTCAATCCAAAACATGTGCGCTCTAACAGCTCAGCTACTTTTCAAATCATTATTTGTCTCTCGTGAAAACTTTAAGATATATTTTAAGTTTTTTTGCGGAACACGTTAAGTATGTTTTCAATCCTCTTTCCTTCAAATGCAGTCTCCGAAGTGAGTTTTTCCATTTTTCTGATTTCGTATCAGAAAGCTTCAGTTAAGCTACTCCACGCTTCTTCATACCAATTAAAGCTCTAATATTGGGCAGGAATTTGCCATTAAGGTTATGTACCACAATTGTTTTGGTTCATGAATTTCTAGGTGCGTTTACATTTTAATATGGCACTAAATTTCAAATTCAACGAAGCTAATACGGTGGCTGATATTTTTCGCTTTTGATTCATAAAATCTTATGCTTCAACCCTAATATTTCAAAAGTATACTTATACAAGAAACCATTAATTTCACGTAGCCCGTTCAACTCTTTTGATCAAAGAAGAACCCTTGAAGGCCTTTCAACTCTTATACTGAAGTTGAGTGATGAATACCACAAGCGTTACCTTTATTTACACTATCTATGAATAATGAATCTTAATGTATATTTTTTTAAATTTAAACCATGATTGAACAAAAAAATCGACACATAGAATGATACCTTCGAAATCGATCCAAAATTGAGGATCAGAAGTTACTCGTCTTGACGTCAGAATTTAAAAACAAAAACTTCGAATGGATTTTAAGATCAAAAAACACCCACAGAAATGCAATTCCAAAATTCCTCACTAACGCCAGCTACACCAGGTTTTCTGCAAAAATGCCACGATCCACACTGCGGCAAAATTGTATTTTGCCCAATAATTAATAAAGTAATTAATCAGATAAAAATAATTTATTCGAATAATATGAATTTATTCATGACTTCCGCCTGTACGCCCCTTTGCCGAAATGTTAACCCCAATGAGTCGCGAATTAAATTGGGCGTTGAAGCGCCTTTCGCAAGATATAACGGGAGCTTTGAAAAAAAAGTACCTACACCATACTAGACTCTTTGCTGCGTTTTTCGGCAGACTTGGCAATTAAAAAATTAGGTCAGGGCATGCGGCAGCATGCTTCACTTGCCTTCGGTTGGACGCAGTGACCAAGAGCTTGTCGCATACACGTCAAACATGCATCATCTGGGATTATCCCCAAAATTAACTGATGCACTATATTGACGATGACCATGCAGCACGTGTATCCCTACATCTGCTTTTACGTGACGATATTCTTATAGATACGCAAATGCAGAAAACTGAACTCATTTTTTTATTTCATCAACCTATTCTATTGAAAACTTACAAATTTTATCAAAAAGCTTCATCAGCTTTATTTTTTATGCCTCTTTCATGTAGTTTTTAGTAAATCTATAAAACTCTTTTTTATTTACCACAAACTTAACTATTACCTACATACTGGTGGGGATAAGTTATCTTCATCCTTATTTTATCAATTCGTAATTCTTGATTGAAAATACAATCAACAATTAGAATAAGAAATCGAAGATTAATTCAAAGCTAAGGATCTCTTATAATTCGTCTTGTTGTCAGGATTAAAAACAAATGAAAATGATTTTTTTTATTTTGGCTTCGTTTAGGAGTATCTGAAACCTTCGTCCTGAAATACTGGTGTACGTTAGGCTATTATCGCTTCTCTGTGAAAAATCAACATTTTCTCCAATTTTAGACGCTGACAATCTTCCGCGCATCATATCCGTCATAAAATTTCTATCATAAATATGACTTGTGTATACCCGTATCATGCACACAATTGCTCAACACTCACCGCCTAGAGAATTCGTTTATGGGAAAAAAATTATAGTCTTATACGAACCCAAACCCTCCCAAACATTTCAATGCATGCACATGGAATTTTATAACATTACCCATTTAAAGAATTAAAATTAAGGAAATTTACTACTAAATAGAATAACAATTTATCATTATATGTGGAATTGACAAAGTTGTAAAAAGAACTACTGGAGGAAATTTTCAATTCGAAAAAGAGTAAATACTCGGGCTAAATGTGTAAAAATGCATTCATCGTGTTAGTAATGCAACACATCGTGTCAGTCCCTAATCATTTACCCGCTAAATTAACTTGCAATGGCACCTTATTGTCAGCTAACGTACGTTAAACGTGGTGGACCTCAATTCCGTATAGTCAGCGGTTTAAGAGAGCAACCGAAACACAGATGTTGGACATATGTTGATTCCGTCGAAATTGCGCTGCAGTTGATTTATTTGGCAGTCAAAGGGCGTCCAGAATAACACAATCATCAACAACCTGCATAGTTTGGATCTTGATTCGGCTTCTCATTACTTCAGGCACGTCAACAGGAAAAGCTGTATTTTAAACAATGTATAAAACTAGTTGAGCTCTGAATTTGAAATGGTTAGACAGTAGAAACTATATTTTTAAAGTTGTATTTGGGCCAAATATCCATAATTCCACATTTAAATGAATTTTAAAGCATTCATTATTCCAAAACCAATTACTGCCACTTGTAATATTGAGAAATATACAATTTATCATTGGATGTGGCATTGTAAAGAAGATTATATCTCGAATTCCGGATACAGCATTGATTTCTTCAATGGTTAGAATATATTCGAGTGCTTATCAAACAAAATCTAAAACTATCTTAAGATTCCATTAGCCACGTTAGCCGTATATTTCAGCAGAGTTTGGGAAATAAAGGATCCTCCTTTAGCAACAATTTTTCCTATGGAATAATCATAAAGATCATAATTGAAGAGAAATAGTATGCAGGGTAATAAAACACGGAATTGGTTTGCAATGAATGTCACGTAATAACTCAGGAATCACTGTGAAAGCCACATTTAATCTTCCCTCATGAAATATTAACCCTTCCTCGTCTCCATGGCTTGGAGAAAAATCCCATCACAAGTTTCAATGTTGGCTCCTATTGTAATACGGAAGAGAACAAGGAAAATGGTGCAAGAGGGAATTCCACAAGCGTGTGATGTAATCCTTGATGAAAGGGATTAGAAAGCATCTTCGGTAAATGACACAGCAGATCAGGAAGAATTGAATGTATACGAGTGAAAGTGAAAACTTATTTGAGCTTCTTGCTCGTCTGAAAGAACCCCAACGTCATGACAAGCGACAATGGATTATATTCTACGGAAGAATGGCAGCCAGTGAATGAACGACGACAGGTTGGAATATAACAAATTACAGTGGAAAAAGAACGCTAACCCAAGCCAAATTTCCAAGAAAATCAATTAATCTGATTCCATTAATGATAATTATTTTAACTAATATTAATTCAACAATTTTTCGCACGACATGATAAAATATATGATAAAAATTAGGCAATTTCTACATTTTAATATAAAACTCTAATATTAACCATGGATTCGAATCAAAGGCCTTGAAAATGACATAGAGCGTCGAAGCGAGTCCTATAGCCGCTATAGAACTACCTCTGCAGCGGATAGATCACATAGCCTGTCGATACCATTGTTGGCAGTAGGGTAATATATTGAAGTATGAAATTTACCACTTGCAGTTTATATTTTATCATGCATATATAATATTTTCATACAGATGGTGTCCTAATACCCCGTGCCACACGCCGTTTAGGCGACTTGCGGGGTATTATGTATATGTAGATGTACTCATTCCCTAGGGTACAACTCCTCAGTTATTTTTGAAAACAGTCGGGTTGAATAAACGTAGTGCGGTACATTTTAAGTCATTAATACTTCCACTAATATAACGGTCTTCCAAAAAGTTGAATCAGCGACGATCGAATCATTGAGATACATTCATTAAAAAATGTGAAACACCCGTGTTTTGGGCTGATTTCCTAGAGAGCAGCAATCAACATTACTGATGAAGTTATTAGTTTATTCACAATCTAAACTGTATGAAATAGTATCCCTGTTACTTTTTCCCACGAAGAATTTCCGCGCGTTGAATATTAGGTATGGTAGGCTTCTAACCCAAATATTTTAAATGCGTCTTTCCCGCGACAGCTTTGAATACACCAACCCTAATTTCTGAATATTTGACTCGCCTCTATAAATTCGGGAGCAGAATAAATGGATTTGGAATGTGAAATGTTCTGGAAAAGGCTACAAGTCATATTAAAACATAGCTTTTTTCATTCTACTTTATTATTTGGCGTTGACATAATAAAACGGATATCTAAAAGCCAATTTATCATTATTGTAACTGAATTAAGGTAAGGTATAAAATATTATTTTGAGTGCAAATAATAACCGTTAAATATATAACTCAATATTTCTTAATATTGCAAAACTTTAAAATTTACTGCTTCCAAAAATGTGTGATAAGGATGTAATGAGTGCGAAAAAATACAATCTGATGGGAGAGAAAGAGGTGATTTGAATGGTGTAAAACCTAAAAAAAAAAAAAGGGCTGGGGGAAGAAGAAGCTTGAAGGGGAAGGGCATAGGTAGGGAGAAAAAAAGTATTGGAGACGAGGCGGAGGGGTGATCTGTCACTGCAAGAGGGCTTTAGGGAGAAATGATGATGGCGATGGTGATGACTTTCGCATAACAGTCCCATAACGAGAGACGGGGTGAGAAACGCAAGAGGAGGAGGAGGAGACAGCTGGGTGCGGCAGAAAGGCATGCGGAGCGCGTGGGTCACATGAAAGGGGTGCGGGAGGGAGGAACGGGCGCGGCAGGCGGAGGCGCGGCTTCATTTTCGGCGGTATCGGCGCCACACGACACCAAACCCCACAACACAAGCGCCCGACGCAAGATCCACACGAAGCCTCACATCCGTCAAATTACTCCGGGAACCCGAAGTGGTGCGGAGCGAGGAAGTTAAAAAAAAATAATAACGAAAAGCTAACACACCGGCTGGAGTCCGAATTCTCGCGGGTCCTAAACGCCTCATTAAAGCATGCCGTACGAGGTCAAGAGCTGACTATTTGGTGTTTATTTTTCGACCCCGGAGAGAGAAAAAAAAACTGGTTGAAAAGTTATGTTTCCGGTGTCGGCCCGCATACGTATATATCTCCCTCTTCTCCTCTCTATCTCTCCCCGGTCTCATTTGGACCCCCAGCGGTGTAGAGTTGCAACAGCCGATGGAAAGAATTCAGCGCGAGGCACATTAAAGTGTTCCGCAGTTTCGGGTTTCAAGGGTAGCTGCCGGGACCTGGAAACACATAGCAAAGACTTCGGGAGACTGCAAAACACATCGCGCTTAACGACGAGGCCATCAATCTAACGCTAGTCACGTCCGTCGACTATAAATACTCACTTGCGTCATCCATTAGAATAATAAAGCGAAGGCCCGCTTTCCGGGAACGCGGACTTCTTGCACCCTTCAATACCCCCTCAATCAGCTGGTATCGTGGATGAAAATTATATAACCCAAGATTGATTAGTCAATAGCCCGTTATAAATATCCATTCGTTATCTGCCAATGTAAACATTAACCACTAAGGAGTCTTTTGCTCAGGGTTGCAACTACCTTTCAAAGAATAATCCTGGAATCCAAGACAAATCCTGTAATCATAACTTAAACTACAATGGAAGCCATTACGCCAGATGCGATCAACTAGTTTTGATTTACGATTGACCATTCGAAGAACACGAGTAAAAATCATGCCAACAGCACTCAAATTTATTTTACAATTAATATCTATTTTTATTTTTATACTGTACAGACATGAGACCAAACAGCAAGCGATAAATCCTCAAATCGCCAATTAAATAACGATGGTTTCACAGGAGGGGTCGTTTAAGAACCAATTACAACTATATTATTTATTAGGAACTGTAAGAAATGCAATGTGTCATAAATTTAGGCAAGTAGGCAGAGGACTTAATGGCGCTATCCAAAAATTAAATTTTAATATGAGACAAAAAGCACAATTCCATGTTAAATAAACTTTCTGCAACTCCTTGAACGTCAAGTCCACTAAAAGGCAAAAAGCATTTTGGGAAGGTCCAAAAATAATTTCCTCACTCCTATGCTGATGTTTACCTGGGAAACCTAGCACAAAATAACACAAATCCGATCTTAATACATGCAAAATTTTGCCTTAACAATTATATTTAAAGATAAATAATAAAATATACCCGTCATAACAACAGTCATAACGATCAGGAGTGATCCACCATTAAAATGTATCTCATTAACAAGTACACCCACCTCCCCGTAGTTGGACCTGTCTCAAAAAAAAGTATTCCAGGCATATTCTCATCAGCGTATATGACACGTCAGATATTTCTCTGATACAGTCCATCACCTTAAATTGCAAAGAAAAATGAAGACAAAGAAAGCAAGCATGTTGTTCTGCATGAAATATCACACTAACCACCGAATATGATTGGAGTATTGTGCAAAAACTTTTTTGAGCGAAAATTCAAATCAAAGCTAAAGGAATGTGATTGTTTTGGTATCAGCCCAAAAGGCATCACATGACATGATGCCAGAATCGAACGATGGCGCCTGCATGTCCTTGGCAGCCGTGAGATTTTTAGGGCTTTCAATCTCACGTAATGGATTATTCGCGAGAAAATAATATCAGTTTCATTGAGCGAACGGAGGCAAAGAAAAATAACAGGCAGAGATGCATGAAAATCCAGAGAGTGACACCAAATCAAAAGCCTTCAAACTAACGAATCTGTCACACCTGCAAAGGTGACACAAAGAGTTAAAAGGCTCTGCTAAAATTATTGGTATCCAGGTTAGCTTACAGAGCATTACATTGATAATCCTAGTTTCGATGACCGTTGATCTAATGCAATATAGTAAAATTAATAGTCACTTTCGTTTCTCCTAGAATGAAAATGTCGGTAGCATTATGACTCACAACTACCAAAATCAATTCATTCCATTCCACAAATTACAGTAAATGTATATAACCTGCCTGTTCTCACGAGGTACAGCGTGGTTCAACGTTATACGGCACTATCTTTTAACCATATTCCCGAGGCATGTACCCTTTTAATATTTCCATCTTTAATCGCAATCCTTCACCGTCAAGGTACTTGGGAGATTCTGCAAATTTCAAAAGGGAGCTTTTGTAAAATAACAAAAATAGATCAGCTTAAAAGGCATCGCAATGAAAAAATTTTCATTAATAATATTTTATCACAATCACATTTGATAGGACTATTTTTGGCTTGGAGGGGTTCAACACGACCCCCAGCCCCAATCCAACCCGACTACACCATTAAAAATAAAATATGAATATTGGAATAAAAAATATCGAAATAAGACCGATAACAATCGGTCTCATTCCGAAACTTATCACAAATGATTTTATTCCAGTGTATAATAAATGGCAGAGAATGTGTCTTCCTGAGAAAAAGACATATTAGACAGAGCATGTTAAGAGGAGAGGGTTTTATAGTCCGTAATATTAGTTCGGGCAGCCAGAAAACTACAGAAGGAGTTAGATAACAGGGTATAGGGATAAGATGAAAAGTTATGGAACTTACACTGATCTGAAGACAAAAATAAACATCTCAGTGATCGTAATACGGAGGTTTTTTAGAGCTCATTGGGAACCTGCCAAGAAATATTGAAATAAAATAGAAATAGAAAACACAAAATACATGACGGACTATGGGAACGATGAAGAGCCAATATCAGAGGAAAAATATTCGTTTCTTTCTTCCTCCAAATGCACGAATAAATTTATTTAACGGTGTGAGTGAATAAAATAGTTTTGAACTTTGGAATTATCTCCACGTAGTATTAAATTGCACGTCGTATTTTGCTCGGTTACTAACGCGCCGCCACATAACATCCTTCATTTCTCAGATAAAATTACACAGGATATGATCGTATGAAACTACTATCAATGAGTTGTGATATTTTATTTTTAAAAATTGAGCGTAATAATTGCTGCAGAATTAGGGATAATAAGTTACTCAAAAAACTTATCAATCCGCTCTTGCACCTAATGATAAATCAGATAGTGTAAACGTGTAGAAAATAAAAAAAACTCTCTAAATAATTGCTAAGAAATTGCTCTTCCATCACAACAAATCTATTGGCTAAGTGAGAACCAAGGTTATTTCATTCCCCTCAAACGTTTTCTCCGCGCGGAAAGAACCTTTAACTTACTTGGCAAACACATTCTCATTACTGGGGTAATGGGGTATAATTGAGGTGGTATGAGTCTTGAAACATATGGTTAGATAAAACATGAGTGCCACAGATCGTTATTGCTCTTTTCCATAGTATTACTATCCAGGCGCATTTATAACGAGTTAAGCAATAGTTAAGGATTTCGACCTCAACTTAAACGAACCACAAAACAGTAAAAACCCCATTATATTACCCCATCAACTTATTTCAAAATATATTTTCTCTCTTTCCGTCTTTTCTTCATGACTTTTGTTTCCCATACACTGTATTTTAGGCAATCGATTAATAATAGGACCCTTTATTACACTTTGAACGGGTCATAATAATAATAATTGGGGTGGGGTTGAGAGTATTAAGTTCCTTCTTCCCACTAATACCTATGTTGAACATAGGGGGGGGGGAGGAAGACTATGTTGGTGGGAGTTGGGAGATTTATTCCCACTTCCCACCACCTTTGTGGGCGGTTGGAATGAACGGCAATGTGAGAGAAGACGAGATCATCAGCCGAGGAGACTGGCTAATGAGAAAGGTGTGCGCGAGAGGAATGGAAGCGAAGGGGACAAGATGAAGCGACGGTCTGATTGGGTGGCCAGATCTTAGTGGGGGTTTAGCAGAGGAGGATCGCGATTACAAGCAAAGATTAGAGTGAAGAAAAAAGCTTGGATTTGTAGAGCTTAAAAAATGAAATAAAAAGGAGAGGCAATCCAAGTGAAATCTTGCGGAGTTGCGTGAAGCTCTGCTATATTTACGTGGCGCAGAAAACAGTTTTCGATTTCAGCCTGGGCGAATCTATTTTGATGAACTGCAGAGAGACAAGGTTGCAGGTGAAAATGACAATAATTCTTCATTTAGATAGTTCACTGAGAACGACTGAGATCTCTGACAAGCAAGCGAAATGCTTCCATTTAATAAACATGAAAAAACAGTTTAAAATTTAGCCCTCTTCAGTTAGCTACCCTAACGACCCTATCTTCACCTTAAGTCCTGGAAGGGAGAGGATGTTACCTTCCCATCCAAGCAAACTCCCCCTTAGTAGACTACCCGAAGAGTTATTAAAGCACTACATTACTATTGCACTCTCCCTTCCGTTCAGCGCATTTAGGTGCCAAGAACTTTAAACATAGCTGTTATAGTGACTGAATATAGGGATTTTAAGAGCTGTAATAAATTATTTAGGGAGTGGAAGAGTCTATCCTCTACAGATTAGCTGTGGTGGGTGGTTAGTTCTATCGGCGGAATAATGTTAACAACTTTCGTTGCCAATGATGAAATATGCAAAAAGCCATAAAAAATGGTAACAAAAAAATCAAAATTAATGGTAACCTAGGTGTGGCAATACCTAAGCAACAAAACATCAATAAATATGTTCAGAGTTAAGAGGTATATCAAATTTTTTTGTGTATTCCATTCTGTATATTTATATGAAGAAACTTTTAAAGCTGACATTATGATATCATTCCCCTCACGCTCTTCTGTTTGGCATGAAATCCGGGGATGGAGAAGCCGTTCCCAGTTTAGTTTTTAAAAATAACTTATAATACAACCTTTGCCAGTTTATATTCGCACAATAACACCAAAGTTCATATAAAACACACATAACGGAGCATAAAAGTCTCAGCCAAATTTCACATTCTATTTATTATTAAAACCAAATTAAGTTAGCATTCCAATTACCAATGAACTCTTTAACATACAAACACACTCATCCACCCTTATTTTTTCCATATAAACGTTCATAGAACTATGATAATGGAATGGAATGGATAATGACATGTGAAACAAAAAGTGATATTCCGGTGGCATTGTAGTTTTCGTAAAAAAGGATAAGAGCATGGATGGATGATTAAAAAAACTAAAATCTGATATCAAATATATATTACACCGCTAAGCCTGGTAAAACTAGCAGTGAGTTTGAAATCAATAAATCGTTCAGAGTGGAGTAAAAATAGACCAGAAAAAGGGGAGAGCAACGGAGAGATTAACCATTCAGAATGTAAAAATCCGCGCAGTTGGATAAAGTCATTGCCTAAACAAAGTCCTGAGTTTCCATAGAAAATAATGCCCGATCCGAGCATGACATCCAGACTGTTTTGAGATTGAACAATAGATCCTCGTTTTAAAGAATCGTCTCTAAAAAGAATCTCAATGAGTATCTCCTTTAATTTGAAGAGAGTGTGAGTGAAGAGAAAGAACATGCTTCGGGAGGGCGAGAATAAAGGCCGGAGCAAATATACGAGAAAATTTTCCAGAAAGTATGCGGAGTAATTTAAAGCACTATGAATGGAAGTTTTTATAAAAACCTATAATCAAGCTTACCAGAAAATAACCATCCGCTGCTGCAACATAATAGGTAATTAAAATTTTTGCAAGGAAAATTTTAGCAATGCCTCTCTCCTTTTTCATCGGAAGAAATATTCACTAACATCACGGTCTAATTTACATTGGAAAACGTGAATTAAAGAACGTTTCAATGGCTATGAATATAAAATTAGAGGCCTCACGTAAACATATCGTATAACAATGCATGTCATTTTGAAGGTAGCCATATCAGGAAAGTTATTTCTACAGTCATATTAGGGCAGTTATGTCTACATTATTGTTAATGGTATTTCTGTTGTGTACCAGTTAATTAGAATGAAACTTGAAACTTCATTACGAAATGTATGGAGAATATAAAAATACAGTATCACATCTCGCACACATATCGATGATAGACGGTTAAGAGGCAAGCAAGTCAAAAATGGAAGCTAAAGGCTTTTTCATTAACTTCCAAATACAATAGCCAACATGAATACTTAATTCTGAAACAAAAGTTCTCTCTTCTAAAGAAAAGCTCAACCAGAAAATTCACCGTTCAATGTCACCTGTGAGTGATTATCAGTTCAGATGTTAAATTTCTCGACGGGCAGAGCAGGCTTTATCCATCCGGCGAGACACCTGTTCCTGGTGGTAACAAGATGAATATGGATACGAGGGAGAGATATTCGCCGGCTATGGGAACGAATGTAACGGAAAGGAACGAACATGGGAGGATCGAAGACTGAGGAGGCTGCAGCCGTAATTAAGGGAGGCAGAGCATTCCCCGAGTCTACAGCAAAGAGGGGGGGGCAGAGCAAGCGAGGGACAGCCAATGCCCCGGAGGGGATGAAAGAGCTGGAGAGTTGGACGGGGAAAGTTGTGGCCGATGGATGAAGGGAGGATTGAGGCCGAGTAGTCGGGATTCAGGGAGTTAAGTTGCCCTCCCCAAATTCCCTCTCTCCGTCTGATGGCTTAATCTTACACGGCTGACTGATATTATTGGCTGCCAGTGGTAGCCGGTTGTCTGATTCAAAATTAAAGCGATTACGTTTTGAAATCTGCCCGTTTCTTAGTAATAAAGTAGTTGCACGAAGACGAATCATGCAACATCAAAAAGATATCTAGATTATATTTTAGATAGTCGGAGTACAAAACCTTTCAATCATATCTGATGTTTTTTTGACATGACTGAAAAAGGGCCTGGTTTAATTTTATTGTGGTATCGTATACAAAATCCTTTTCAATAAATTAGAGCTGTGAAATTGGATTCGAACTGGCAAAGTTGCGAAAGAAATTTTCTTTACTTTGTTCGTAATTAAACGATTAGAAAAACGAAGTTGACTGCGAAACAGGTGAATCTATCGCCAGAGAAATACATCATAGAAATATCTGAGGGATTGACTTCTTTTGGGTTGTGAAATTCATAAAACTGCGACCTGCAGAGGCAGCGCATCTGTGACAGGAGAAGACTCTCATAGAACGCAACGCAGTAGCGGTGAATATTCAATAGAGTGGTGCTAAAGGGCTAAAACTTATTCTCGAACTCGATCGCCCCAGCGGATCTGAATGAATTGGCTCCAGCCTTGGAGAAACTAGCTTGCATGGTTCGAGCTTCCCATACAGAGTTCCGAAAAAAGCTCAAAAATATCCACCTACCTACATCCAAATTCATAAGAAAACTCCTCAGGTCTCCAAATAGCAGATGACTTCGAGGGTAACGAAAACTCGTAAATGGTAAACCCTGTAATAGAGTGAGGAAGTTCGCCGCATCTTATAATTCAGATTCATTCCATTTCCATGGAATATTTTGCCCCACTGCCCTATCAGTACTTCGTTAGATAGCAACAGCAGTGAAAAATCAGGCTCGAGCTTGTAGGGTCGTAAGTGGTGGGCATATTGCGTGGATAGTGACCAAAAAGTACCAACCTAGTTCAAATGCACCCGGATGAAGCCTTCGGCAACCTCCAAAGATATAGATTTACGATGAAAAGTGGTCCAGAGTAAAAAAAAATAGCCCCAGAACGTGCGAAATCTATAACCCTGTGAATTTATATGGAGTGAGCTCTCCATATGAATCTTCGGGTTGAAGTACTGAGCGATCCAACAAATGGATGGCTATTTCAGTATCCTACCCGTTGGCTTACTGCAACTTAGATTTCGGGAATCATACAGGCCAATCAGGCAGAGAGCATGGCTACTTATGACTAGGTTCTGGAAGACCTCCCACTATGATATGGGCTAGGGAAGGAAACTACCCCGCAAACTCAATACTAAATGTGTGTCATGGAGTCGTTTACTTAGACTGGAAATCTTATTTAATTAAAGTAATTATGTTGATAGAAGTCACAAACGAAAAAATGTTGCCCATTAAACAATTCTATCTTAATTTTATCAGTAAAAAACGCGGAATTCACTACCCATTTCTCATGAGCTGGTGACGTCTTCGTCATAATTAAACTCGTTAAGAGAAAGTCGCTCATTGAAGAAAAGGGATCGCTCACATGAGTGTAAACAAGGATCCACGAAACCTGGATCGGAGAGGCAGGGTAAGAGTAGAAGAGATACGGGTTATTGGTAGGATCGTGTGGCGTCATCAACTTATTCCATCGATTTTCCATCGTAAATATCTCGAGAAGTTGGCGACGGACAAAAAAATACAAAAGTCCATTTTCTTTATATTCAAAACTCTATCACAATGGACAGTATAAAAAATTGTGTTCTGCCAGATGATAGCACTGTGAGTCGAAACGCATTAAAATTACTGTGGAAAATTGCAGCTAACTTTAAATGCGATAAGTAAAGGATTCCATTGATACGATTTTGGCTTAGGCCTAGACGAGCTCCAGCCTCACATATCGCCACCAACCTTCGTATTGAAGCACCGACTGTGCTTGAGTGAGTGATGTCCCCAAGGGGGATGTAAGAGCTGACGACTGGGAAGGAGAAACGTTGAAAAGTAGTAGCGGAAGGATGATGAAGGGATGGATGAAGCTGTAGACCAAGTATCCGAAATGCAGGGAGTTAGTTACCTCCCCTCCAAGTTCCTCCCGCTGCGACTGATGGCTCAATCTAATAATTTAAGGCAGTGAATGCGATTCGGGTGGATCGGGGCTAAAAGTTCAGGGCGGGCGGGGAGGGCAAGAGTAATCTCGAAAGGAAAGGCACTCAGAAAGAAGTCGACGCTACGAGTTCTGACGGCGGGAGTGGGGGCGAAAAACTAGATGGAAAGAAAAGATGGAATGCGATGGATTACAAGCAGTCTATGCTTTCTCTTTAACAACCAAAAAGTCAATAACAATTTGAAAAATGACACCCTAAATGTGGTATTTATCTACGCTTATGCATCAACAAGTTACTACCATTATAAAAGCGTCGAACTTCGACAAAACACTTTTATATAATACAAACGCCAACGGCTAATGTAATGCCTATATTCCTCTGACTTCAATAAATTGCGTTGACGTTCAGAGTTCTGACAGCGGGAGCGAGGACGAAAAACTAGATGGAAAGAAAAGATGGAAAGCGATGGATTATAGACAGTCTTTGCTTTCTTTTCAGCAATAAAAAATTCAATAATATTTTGAGAAATAAAAACATAAACATGTTATTTATCTACACTTTTACAACAACCAACCAAGGCATCAGCAATGTAATGCCATTATAAAATCGTCGAAATTCAATAAAATACTTTTGTGTATGACATAATCCTTAGGCTATGTACCTACGATTTCATTAAACGACTACAGTATAAGCCATTTAAGGGTCATTTCTCACTAAACAATACAGCTACGAAAAGTCACCTGAAACTCTGTCTTAACGCCGTAAATATTTTCATTACAATCCCACAAGTGGTTTCTCAACAATAAAAATAAATCCATTTCACACAGTGATAGATGCCACTAAATATCTTCACTGATTACTCCGTTTCACTGCTCAACATACGATCTTCTTCTACGCACTATCAAAACGAAAAATATGAAAGAGATACTGAAACAAAAATTTTTTACCATCAGCTCATAATAAATGACCTTTTAAGTAACTGCACTACTGCACATTACTCATAACAGGCACTCCATTGCATTTACTCACCATTTCCATACAACGGATGGTATTTGTCACATAAATTGGTATAAACGAAAACGACATGAAAGCATTAAACTACTTTTAATACCAAGAACGTTGCAAAATTACATTAAATTGCCCTCTATAGACTCAAAAATACATTGAACATAAGTAATTTGTTCATCTCTGAAAAGATAACACTATCACAGCTCCAAGCGATGGCCCACAATGTAGTGAGCACTCCGTACTTACCCACATTCATTACTCACCGTCTCTGGTTCAAATAATTTTTATCAATGCCATTATTCGCAAGCGAAGACTTTCCTTAATATTATGAAAATAATGGATATATCACAAGAAGCAGGAGGAGTTGAAAAAAATAGCCCGTGGTAAGCCTCAGCAGGATTGATTACCCTACCGCGAGAGCAGAATTAAGAAAGAGCTGAATATCTCGGTGAGCCCTGACATCCATGAGTTTGAATCATTCATCAAAATAAAATAATCGCATGGATGAGAATACTGAAATGAAAATAGCGAGGTGCTAATGGAAAAAATGCGATTCCAAAACAAAACGAACCGTCCAAACGGACATAATCCATTCCTTTCCAAAAAACATTCCCTCTTTCAAATTTAAAAAATATTAACTATATTACGCGTGATTTCACTGCAACGACGGTTAAACGGATCCTTTGTGGCTTTCTTTTGAACAAGCTGGACAGCGAACGAAAGTGCACCGTTGCGCGTCACGACATGACTAACAACCCATTACACGCCCATAGAAAAAACACTGGCGTTAGTGAACGACCTCTTATGGCCTGATTCGCGAGAGGAATTACTCTGCGACGACCTAAACCTCATGACTCTTTCTTCCGCTCTATCACAAAGATCGTTACACACAGCGCATTCTACCATGCATGACAAACCAACCTTCTAATTAGTTCCAGCGAGCGACTCCGGTGCAATTGATGGCGGGGAAAAAGAGAGAGAAACCTACGTCTCATTCTCTCTCTCTCTCTCTCTCTCTCTCACTTCAAAAGCGTTAATTTCAGCCCGTTTCAAGCCGAGACTGGAGCGCGTTTTTTCTAGATACGAAAGTTTCGCCTAATTAGACAAAGCCGACGAAAAGCGCAGAAAATAAGACACGCCTAAATACTCCGCGGAATGGTCCTTAATTTGCAAGGGAGGCAACTCTCCGCAGTTACGAAACTAATTTCTCCATCACGCGCGTTCATTTCTACTTTTTCTCGGATCTATTTAGGCTCACCCTCGATAACGATTAGGCCTAAATAGATCGGAGATTTTCTTTGTTTTCCACACAAAGATTTTAAAAAATCCACCCAAATATTGTTTTAAGAATTTTCCCTCTCTAAAATTTACCATCCGCAAAAAAGCAACTGACCCGGAATGAAATTCTCAAATTTTTTGAAAAGCACAAAAAAATCCCTTTTCAGATCACTTTTACCAAAGACGGCCATTTGGAAACTGGAAAGTGGCTAAATGGAATAATAATAAACTGGTACAGCTTTAAGTAAATGAAAGGTCGTAGCACTTTTCCACAAGAATTCTTGTGGAAAAGTGCTACGACCTTTCATTTACTTTAATATGTCTAACTTCCACCAATTGAAGCCTGAATCTGTTAAACTTATTCGTGGTACAGCTTTACCAATATTCAATGGAGAATCGAAAAAAGGCCGTAAAAAGTTTCAAGGGAATTATTTAGTCGAGTGGACACCACCACTCATGATATGAAATGGCCTGCCGCGATGCTATCTTCGTTTAAATTTGTATTTTAGTTCTCTTTTATAAATTCTGTTTTCACTTTTACTTATTTGTGTACGCTGTTCGAATTTTATATTGAAATCTTCAATTTTAATCCATCCTTCCGTTCACTTAATTGCCATGAGAGACCTGGACCGGGACCCTCTTTCCCTGGATCCCTATTTCCCCTGGACCGGGAATCGAACCATGGACCCTCATCTTTCCGGGCCACTGCGCAGACCGCTTCGATATCCAGTTTCTTTAACTCACTTGACAAATTTACCAAGGTTCAAGGGTGTTAGATATTAGGCCAGATTTTTCTCATGGAAATAAACGTAGACTTCACCGCCGTACACGGGGCAGGCTTGAATTACACCGCATACTTCCGTTGACAATTGCTTCATATCCAAAAACCCCTCTTATTTTAAATTCTGTTTTAACTGTCCGCCGTTCAAGGTTCCATGTACTTATCCATTCAAGAGCTTGGATGGCTATTTCTATTAATATACCCAAAACAGGAGACTGTCGTGTCTCTATTAGGTTGCCTGCGATTCCCTTCAATGTTCTCATGAGAATGTATGAAGTCTCTTTGTCGTGGCTGTGAGACGAATTAGAGACCATCTTCCAGTTTTACCGTACTTATGAAATTATTTACAATATTTTTGCATTGCATTCAACTTCCTCATCTCTCTGCCGGAAAGAAAGACGCTTCAAGTGAGAAGCCTAGATAAAATTCTCATTTACTGTCTAGTTCATATTCCCTTCAAAGAGATCGTGTAATGTTCTTGTTTCTTGGGCTAACTTACTTATTATTACATTCGTCTCCCAGTTATTATGTAAATAAATATCTAGATCTATGCATGGTAAAACTGTTACCATAACATATTTTAATTCTCGCCGTTATATTAACAGCTCATGATTTAATTTCCTTTGATGCTATCCACATTTTAAAAAAGTCCTTGTTAAAACCTTCGTTTACAGTTCCTACTGCTGCAAAAATAAGTGCTTTGAAACGACGCTATCAAAAGTTTTCATGCTCTAGTTAACTCTGTCGACGGGAAAATTTGAACATCAAGGAAAGCAGCGCGACTCCTCAACACTCTTGTCTGAGGCGACTGAGATTCGCGCCTCATCAACTGGTAATCTGAGATATGATAATAAAATAAAGAGATTTAAATTAATCGTACAATAACTACAAATACTGATACAATTCTCATTAACGTGCTCAAAGACAGTGATTTTTCAAACTATGATGGCACTATCCAGCCTATGCTAGAAAGACAACGGCTAGAGCAAATGAAAGGATCAATGGTAATTATTCAAAACCACTGCCAGTTCCTAGAGCTTGGAGGAGGTTGACCTCCATTCTGCTTCAGAGGTTTGAAAAGGAAAATAAAACAAATACCCTACTAATCTCATCCAGCAATGAGACGATTAATACTACATCGGAATCATGAGTTACAATTGGCAATAAAGGTAGCTTTACACACCTGGGATCACAAAATTATGAGAAAAACTTAATGTTAAAATCTGTTTCAAAACTTGATGCAATGAAAATTTGATAGTACCTAATATCTTCAAGACGCACGTTTTACGAAAATAAATAAAATATTTCAGTCAGTAGCATTAATTTTAAAAACCGTCCCTGTACCAGAAACTTTTTTATTCCACATCGTATCTATCCAGGATAGAAATCATGACCTAATTTAAGCGTTTCCATGAGACAATTCGATTCCTCTCTTTATTCACCACTGTTTATTCACCTCATTTTATGGCGCATGCGAAACAGTCTCAAAAATCTATTGAATATTCATTCCTGCATTCTTTCGAGTCAAACATTGTGAAGAGAATGAAATTATTACATTGCAGCAAATACCTATTTTTTGAAGTAGTCTATTCAGTGCACTCGCTATACAAAATTTCGGGTGAGTTCTCCAACAAGCAGCACATTAGTCATTAAAATCTAGCATGATATTGAGATTTACCACGAAAAATAAATGACCGGATTTATTTTTTTTTGGAAACGAATCGGACGGAAAATGCAGACCAGAGCACGGCTCAACGGTCTCTTACAACCCAGAGCACAGTGCCGAGTGATGGAAATAGTGGCCGGGAGAGACAGGAAAAGGGATAAAACGAGAAAGAGAGAGGTATCATAAATCCCGGGTACAACCAACTCCTCGCTCCCATTCCGGCTGGATAACCCTGCAACCACCTTTTATGGTGAGAGAGCCATTCTTTTCGAGTGCGTGAAATATGGTCGCCGCGCTCGTCTCTTGCAGGACAGCTAATTGGGTCCTTCTGAACTGCTGGTGGCAAGGGATGGGGGTGTACTCGCGGTCGCCCCTGATTGTTCCCCGCATACCGGGCGACTTCCACGCGCGTGTCTCGCATTCATCTCGTCCTCTAACGCGAATGGTAACGTGGATAATTCACACGACCTTGGCCTTAAGTACTTACCACGCTGAAAAATGGAAAATAATTCTCCTTCTCCTAGGGCACAGAACATATTTTACTAAATTCAATAATGTGTTTGAGTAGTCATGATCATGGAATGATCGACTGGTAATTGAACCCACACGATTGGTAATACGGATAATTCACACGACCTTGGCCTTAATTACGTACCACGCTGAAAAGCTGAAAACAATCCTTTTTCAAAGACACAGATCATATTGTACTCAAGTCAAGAATGTGTTTGAGTTGGCACGATCATGAAATGTGACCCACACGATTGGCAATAGAAATAATTTAAATTACCGCCACATGACAATGAATAAGACACAAAAGCGAACAACAATGCGTAGATTCTAATTAATTCGATGTATATTTATACTCGTGATAAATATTTTCATCATGAAATGGAAAGAAAATAGTAAGAACACGTTTCATACCTCCTCGGTAATACCCTCTCGGATATTTACAAGACATACAAGATGCAACGCAGATGCCAACGAAGGAATGTCCACCGATCTCGCTATTCATCTTTATGACGCAAGAGACATTAAATGAATCACCAAAAGCTTATTACTGATCAAAATTTCAAATCGTAAAACAATTAAAACATTGCATACGCATTTAATTTTTACAACAGAAAATATTTCTCTGGGCAGAAAAGATGTCAAATTGTTTTTAGAAAAATTCGAAAGGCCTTAATATACACACATAATAAACTACCGAAACAAAGTACTTACGATGAATTTCGTATGATTTAAGTACAATTTTGCATGCTAAATGGTGACAGCCCGATGATTTATTTCGTTTCTTTACTATTCATTAGTCCATGGAATAAAATACGGACCGCCGATAGCAGATACAAATATATATGTACTCTCACACCAATTCTACTGATGAGAATTGATTCATTCTGGTGAGGGAAAGGTAGCTGGTGGATGGTATGAGGCGGAAATTTTTTTAGAAATATGCTAGATTCCACGTTTGGCTGGTTTTTAAACCAGTACCCTCAGGGAATCATCCACATTGAAGGTCAGTCGGTTTTTCTCTTTTTGATAAAACTCGAACTCCAAAAGTGATTGTGTTCTCAAAATCAGGCACACGTATCAAATCGGGTATACTCGGGTAAAATAAATTCTCCACCCCCATCCACCTCCATTTCTAACTCCCACCTACCTTTCTCCTCTTGCACTTTAATAAAATATAAGCGGAGTTTATATGAATGCCTTCCACTGTTAAAATCTATGACAATCCGGACTCTTTGCTGTTCCTTTATTTTTGCTCGCGGTTATTCTTCAATTAACTCAATTTCCATTCATGCAGGTCTCCCATTCGAATGCATTTATCCTCACTCCTATATCCGTTTTCCAATAGATCCAATCAGGTAACTAAACTGGCCGTAAAAAAATCAGTATTTTGTGGAATATATAATTTCATCACATGGAAAATCAATAATGAGGAAGTTCCACGAGTTAGTGAGGCTGTGCAAGACAAAAAACCTTTCCAATATTCGAACCTGAAATTGTAGTAATATCCTAACTTTTCACCTCACTGGCTCAGCATTAAACATACCCAATAATAAAGCGCAAACACAAACCCAATAACAAAATGAGCTCCTACCTAAGTGCTCGGAGCGAGCGAGTTGGATTAAGCCATAAGGCATTAGTCCAATACGTCGCGGTCAATTGCGTTTAAAACCAGACGGACGGACTGAAATCGTTACGCGCAGCTTCTTGTTCCTGTTAGCGGATCAGTAGCGTCCCCACGGGACATTTCCTAATGGTCACAGAATCGAATCTCGCGAAGCTCAAGACCTGCAATCAGTTACTCGGGTAAAATGGAGCGATGATATTAGTCTCGAAGCCAGTCCGCCTCGGTCCGAGATGCGTCACCACTCGCTACGGTAACAAGTTGACTATTAAACGAGAAACACATTACCACAGCCAACACGTGGTAGGAAGCTGAACTTCCATTATTCAAAACACTGCAGATCTGAGCCACAGTTGAGCAGTCCAAACATGGGGAGACTAAAATATTTACTTTCATTAAAAAATTTAGACCGAAATTTCTCGAAGTAAGACACATGACAGACATCTATTTCAATTTTAATCCCTAATTTTACTGTTACCTTCTACAATACTACTTTTTATAATTTTTTACAAAACTTAAAAAAAAAACTTTCATACATGACTTCCATCATATTAAACCAACTTACTGCTAATGTCATTTATTATCGACAATTTTCTATTAATGAAAAAGTGTCCATATGTTTTTTGCAATGCATGAAAGCAAATTACTCCCAATTTTTTGGGGGAAAATATATAACCATGCCTTACTAAATGATAAAAAAACCTGGATTTCAGACGCACTTTCAACGAAGCTAAAATAAATGCTGAATGCTGATAATCAAAGATGCCTAATTAGTCTAAAGAAAACCATTTTGTGCACATTTTACATGGTACAAATGTTTATACACTAAGCTTGAAGTTCGTCATGAAAAATATTTGGATTAGCCGGGATTCGAACCCGGACTTCGTCCTTAGTGTACGCAACGTAAAGAAAATATTCTAAAACTTCTGTGCGCTAAAGCGTACCTTTGGGAATATTAGTAATTTTAGTTCTTACTCGAGCTCTGGATAGCATATGGAAGTCATCCATTCATCACTTTATTTACTTAACTCATTATAATTATAAACACATAGAAATCTTTAAAACATTTGCTTATACTTAAACACGTACTTTCCTCAGGCGTAGGCAGAAATCAAATAAAAATTTTAAATCCGAGAAATTCATCTGGAAACCGAACCAAGTAGGATTTCACAGCAATACTTTTTTCTTTCAAGGCCAAGGATTCCAGTCCTTTCTCTCCAGCCCCCTGAGATCCCGCGAGTAATTATAAGTTGAGGCTGCTGTTACTTGCACCGGCTGCTAACCTCGTTTCCTCCACGAGAAGGGCTAACGTCCAAGAACCCTTAAACGAGCGACAGCTGAAATCGCTCACTTACCAGCCGCGCGCCAATTTAATCTGTTGTTTATCTCCCGAGAGCTCGACACTTCGTTTCAAGAACAATGTTGTGCGACAGTTTAACGAGTTGCTTCAGTCTAAAATCAAATTAAGCCCTCATGTTAATTAACTGCAGGTCATTAATCACGCCTCACGGCTTTATAAGACCAATTGAGAAGGAAAATATCATAGTCTAGGCAGCATGCATGCCTTCCTTTAGCCAAAGGCAAAATATAGGTTGAGCTAATTTAACAAAGTAGACGGACACCATTTTCAGCAGGTAATTATTACATTTTACACGTAAAAGCACACTGATAAAGAAAAAGTCACATGAGACAATTAAATTTATGGCAGAATCATGCTATAATTCATTTATTAGGGCAAAAGTAATTGTGTATCAACGCATGATATTCAAAGAATCACACTTTTTGCAAGGAAGGTTGTCTAACACACCTTATTTTATTTTAATCTTTTTTCGGTCTTCCTTTGGCTTTTATTGCTGTATTCATAAGTAATACTAACCAAGAAAAATGCTCCATATAGCTTGCAATTTCTATCTTAAGTATTTCTTAAGGGTACATGAACATATTATTGGTGATAGGTTACACATTAATGCATGCGTGTATAATGCTCTGCGTAGCAATGCAGTGAACTGCGTAAAAAAATTCACTCCGCTCATAAACCCTTAAGATTGCTTGGAGAATTTTGTGCAGTAGTAAACACAGTTAAAACCTTCCACGAAGAAGCACACCGGATCTCTATTATATTTGAATTTTTCAAAGCGATAGATAAATAATCACCGATAATATAAAGACCCATAAGGCGCTGGGAGAGAAATTGAAAATCGATTAACTCCGAGGAATTTAGAATAAATGAATTGCAACGTACCCCAATAAAATGCAGTTAAAGAAGAAACTATCAAAATTTCCCGGATTTTAATCAAAAAACTATAGCAACTAATCAATTTCACACCCTGGGTGAAGAACTTTAGACTAAAAATAAAAAGAGAAAAATATCGGAGGAATAGAAGGATCAACAACTTTGTTATTTCCACATGGCAATATATTGAGACCGACCATGGTTTCGTCACAGAGTAACATTATCAAGGTCATTACAAGGACACCTTGATAATGCTACTCTGTAACGAAACCATGGTTGGTCTCAATAAATTACCATGTGGAAATACCAAAGTTGTGGATCCTACTATTCCTGCGATTATGGATTTCCACCAAGTTACGCCCGCTACTATCAATTAGAGAAAAATATCGTTTATAACAATGAGACAAACTTATTCCATAACTGACGTCATAATGTCACAAAACCAGGGAACAGCAATAAACCTAGGTATATACAATTCCAGTACAAGAAAAAAACCTTTCAAAATTATATTAGATGAAGATCATAGGAATCAGTAAAATTTTTGTTAACTTCCAGTTTTCTTATAGGAAAAGGAGAAATTCCACCGAAATAACAGTAATACCCGTACTCCTGGTGCGCTAATGTAAGACCAAAAATTATGGTGTTATTTTTTCAGTACATTTCTCTTAAATTTTATCACACGAAATCTGTACAAGGCAAATATCCATTTCAAATGCAAATGTTGCCTAGAGACTGCAGCATTATAAAGTTTTTGCCAGTCACCGTAAGGATATAAAGTTCTTCCAGAGTGGCTTACCATTAAATGATGATATGATAAGCAAGAGGGCCACAAAAGGTAGCCAACTTATTAACGCCAGACACCAAGAGAGCAATTATGGGAGGAATAGACATTTTCTTCCAAAGGAAAAAGTTCAATAGACCAGTGGTGTTTAAGAAGAGGATATTCTATTCTATTAAGAAAAGGAAAGCTAAGCTATAAGTATGTAGCAAGAGGTGAAGAACTACAATTAATAAGAGAAGAAGTGAAGAAGGTGAAATGGTTACCCAATCCCCAATAATAACCCAATTAGACTTAACAGTCGATGAAGGCAAACATGAAAGGATAGGTAGACGGTAAAAATATATGAGAAAAAATTGTATTCATAGTACGAGTACACTAAACTTCACGAAAAATTTAGACGTGCGAAACCGCGTAAATATGAAAACATTACAAAACAGGCAAGTTCAGAGGAGAACTGCCACAAACCAATCACAGTATTTTTGACTGAGTCATCGATGACCTATTACAGAAAAAAATAGTACTTCATTCTCATTGCTTAAAAATAATATTCAATAATATAAAAAGTATAATCGACGGTTTGTTACCTCTAACACATTTTCAGCAAAATCCGATTTTTCAGAGCCACCATAAAACCAAACTTTAACTGGAAATGATTAATTCATTTGGCAGGATAAAATTCATTTTTCAGAAAAAGAACCATCTGTCAGAAAAAAATGGATTAATTTCACCACCAACCGGCAGATGGAACATTAATTTTAACCGCTGTGAGAGCTCGTGAGACCGAAACTAATCCCAATGCCGGCTGGAGACCGCGAGATAAAAAGTTCCAACGAATACAGCAAGAGAGCCACCGACGGAGGCCAACTCTTTAACGCCTGACACAGGAGGCATTCGCGGGACGAGCCGAGGATTTCTGTCCGCGCGGAATGAGGTACAGCCGTGGGGAGCTGGGGGCTTCAAAAATCGTAAATCCACAACTTTGGGTTGAGTTGATTAGGGACATCTAGTCCCCTCGCGGCCTCCCCAGTCTTCAACTGGAGTCATTTTAATATCTCACCGACCGCACTCTGCTTCAGAGGATGACTTCCTGGCCTGGTGTCATATCCTCATCCCCAGAGCTACCCTCGTTTCTTTGGGGGGAGAATCTTTATTTCCGGAATTGAGAATCGGGAGGAGAGAAATTCAGAGCCGGAAAAGGAGTGGAGGCGAATTAATCCGGTTCGACCGGGGTTTTTTCATTCTCTGCCGACATGTTACTTCTTAAAACCAAACGGTATCACTTCGAAATTTCTATTTTGCTTAGGAAAGACCCTATTTAACATTTATTTTTATCTCAACCAAAATTTTTTACCTCAGGGGAAAGGCAAAGTATAGGAAAATTTTTCATACCTGAATTACAGCTAAATGTGGATGAGGGTTTAACTAACATTTCCTATTTTTTATTATATCTTCTTAAATTTTCATTACATTAGCCTGTCTGGACGCGAACCCGCGACTCTCGGTTGGGCAGGCGAGCGCTAAATCCCGCCGCCGCCGCCGAGGCCAGCTGTATTTTAGAATGCTTTTTCACAACAATCTAGGATGCATGCCGGATGAGCACGAAGCGAACTTGAATCACGGCAATATTAAATAACTCCATAATCTCCGCTTTCGGTCGACGATATTTCCATTTCCTAGCGTTGAAAAACTTATTGGCGTATTAGGTCAGTCGCTGGTGAACATTTACAGTGTACTCTCTGGAATTCCTTTGAACTAAGAGCCAAAAAATACGAGCCCTTTAACCGTCAGTAGTCACCTTAATGAGTTTCGGTTAAAAAATGTAATCCAGAAACCGATTTCTGATATTATTTTAAGAAAATAATAACTATGCTCTAGAGCTACTTTAAGATGCAATTCATATAATCTACTGATAATACCGATGGAAAATTGTTGCAAAATTTAAAAAAAAAATCTCCCAAAAGCTAATGGAGAACAAAATCACTCTGTAATCAAAAACGTCCTTCGCCGAGTTAATTCTAACTTCGGAGGAAAAGAAACATAGATGAATGGCACAACAATAGATATTATAATGTATTACGTAACTTACGTTTTTTTAATGTAAGATAAAAGTTTTGATGTTTTCTATCATTTCTGGACACTTAGAGTTTTCTTATTTTTAGCTGGATTGTTGAATGTTTGCGGACGTTTTGAGGTGGGAGCTAAGGGGGAGATTGTTATTGTTGAGGAAAAAGGAGAAAATAGGGAGGAAGCAAAAACAGTTGAGAGGGAATATGAACGGGTAAATTTTATTGCAATCCGGAAAATATGTGAAGTGAGAGAAAAACAAGAGGCCTGCGTTATTATTATTTTGGCTGAGAATTCAAATATCGAGCCATGAAATCTTAAAAAAAAATTATATCTTAACTATTCATTAAAAATAAATTGGTAGGTGGATGGTTCTTTAACCTGGCTAAGGATTCTTGGCATCCCACCAAAGATAACAGTTTGCTCCAAAACAGAGGCGTACAGTTCCCCAAAAATGTTTTCGAGGGAAAGATTGAAATGGCAGGACTATTTCCAATTTTAATTTCGTGAAAGCATCCAAAAGTTAGACTATCCTCCAAATAAATTCAATTACACACAGTTTTAGGAGCCAAATAAAATTTTCTAGTCAATTTGGCAGAGTCAAATGGTTGGAAGCGTTACAAATTTATGAATATTAACATGGACGGATGCCTGCGGAAAATTACTAGAGAAAGAAAAGCCTTTCCATTACGAAAATAAAAACCTGGATCTAACGGGACGGAAAGACTCGTTTCTACGTTGGTCTCACGATAAAACAACAAGGTATTTAACTCATTAGAGAAAATAAACCACTTAAAAGTCAGGTTACTCTCGAAGATGAAGTAAAATATTTAAAATACATGAAGGTGCGTAGTATAATGCCACTCCGTGATAAATATTTAACAAAACGAAATACAGAAATATAATACTTGGTTTTTATTTTCACACCGAAAATAAGAAGTAGAATATTGGGCACTCGTGGATTCAATAAACATCTCTTAACAAAAAAAAGTATGAATTTCATATTCCCGCGATGAAAATACTGGAGTTCATGACATCGAAAAGCATATCACATAAGTGTCAGCCAGAAAACTTATTCAGTAAAATTATACATAGCCTTCATATCCCCATGAGATGAAACTAGTTATACTCTAATTATGGCCCAATTTTACCACACAAATTGATTATTTATCCAAGGGAGCTGTTGTATCAAGCAAGCTACTGAGTTTTGAGCCATAAATATAACCAGCTGCGTAAATAGGCAACAACATTCAAATAACAAAGAGTTTAATTGGTACATCCACTAATTATCCGCTGACAAACAACAGAGAGATCCACCATAACCACCATTCACAATACCATCCATCCCATCCAAAGCTATCGGTAATTGATAATGATAATAATGAGAAATAACTCAAATATTAGGAGCAATGAAATATGAGCAATGGGTACAATAGAAGACAAACCAAAATGTATTCATTAATAATTAATTGCAATAATCATCTCTGACATCTAGGCGTGGATGAACGTAAACTTACTCAATTGCATGAGAGGCCACCTAACCAGAGGAGTGCAGAATGCCAACAATGAGTAATTCAATTTCAATCATAAAAGTAACATAAATTACAAAAATTATTTAGAGACACGAACAGCATTTGATGTTGCTACGAATTGTAATAATGTTCACATTTAAGAATCTAAATGCAATAAAAATTAAGACAAACTGTTTCAAAAAATCACATATTTCTTTTCTCTATGCTGTCATTGCAAGATTTAAGGCCAACTAACACTACTCGCAATGTAAGAGCGATGTTAAAACCTAAAATGTCACACTTTTATGATTTATAGTTTGTTTTACAATCATTATGAACGAAAACGGACTTTCTATCGTAGGAAAAAAAATAATTGTTATTCAGACAAATCGGATCGTATCAAGAAAAAATTCCCTTATCCTTATTCACTTTTGAAGATTTGTAGACATTTTTTTAAATAGTATCTCACCTTTCAATGACAAAAAATTATTTCTTACTAAACCATACGTCATGAGTAAACTTGAAAATTACATCATACTCGCTGCTTCTCTGATTCGAATATTCAGTATAGCTCTCGCATAAAGTTCGTCAGGAGCGTATCGTAAATAATGTAAATAAAAATATTGACGGCATTCATAGTTTATAATTGAAGCTTTAGACATTATTACTATGGTTTGGAGCAGTTATCACGTCCACAGAGTAGTTTAATAGGGATACGGTATGTTCCAAAAGAGGAGCCGCAATTCTGCACGGGAAAAAATATAAACGTTAAATATTTTAAAATATCCATTCATAAGTTGCCGCCTGATTTTAATTTTTGTAGTAGTTTTTAGTAATATTTGTAAAGATGGATGCTGATAGATGATGTCTGAATTATAAAATTAAATTTTGGACAATTCTGAGATGGATTATTGGAGAATGGTCAATTAACAATTCTTTAAACATAAAAATATCACAATAATAGGAGAGGGAATTTAATGACATGTTTGCACTATTCGTGTCTTACTTAAAGTCTAAGTTTTAAAATAAGCTATAAATTATTGCTCTCGGACAATTTGATGGTGCAAATATAAGGAATTACATGATTCGAGACATGTGTTTTTGGGAAAATTGCGACAAAATTAACATGCGCATTAAAGCAGAAACTTTATTTCCGCAAACCAATGACGGGGTATTTAGCTTGAGATGGATACTCAAATTGAAATTTTCATCGAAATCAGAGATCCTTAGGAACAAAAGTTTGGTGAATTGAGGTGGAGCGGCCTAATGAGAAGAAAAGCTATACTATAGTAGGTCTCCATTCATGCATACGAATATAATTTATACATGGCTCTACTCGGTGCAGGGCAAAATTAAACTCTGATTAGTAAAATACACATATATATAAACCCCCCCCCCCAGAGCTCAGAAAAATATTTAAATTTAATCCATTTTAATTAATTGTATTGATATTACTAATAGAATAGTGTAAGTATTAATAAAATATCCCTCACAAAGCCGTAAAACTCACCATTTTGAACCGTATATCTTAAAATTCCGCAATATAGTAATCTCGTACCTATCGCTTATCCTGGTGGGTATTCCATACCTCCACACACCCCGGTATTAGTTGCACCTAAACCCCCCCAGCCGTAATTCCTGGCTGCACCCCTGGAAAGAGTATCCGACGGCGTCGGTCGTCCGATGTGGGGACTTCGGTCGGGAGAGTGTTTCGAGCGAGTTTTTGTACAGGGGAGAGACTGCAGGATGATCAGGAGGGTTCCAGTGGAAACGCAAAAGGATGGTTGAATGTTTTAGGGTGGCACCCACCACAGGGAAACGGGAACAACCGCCGCTGATTTTGGTAGTCATCAAGGAGGCGTCGAGAAGCGAGCGCCATGAGGGAAAACGAGACTCCTCCGGCCAGAAAACCACAGTTTAAAAGGTAAATGATACCACCCCAAAAACAGTCTTGCATGCATGAACCTACTGCCGGCACGGCCTGCTTTCCCCGACCACAACGCCCCCCTAAATGATCCAACCCATCTCCCTTCATTCTCTCCCAGGAAGAGAATGACGGGGGAGCTTCTTGCCTAATTTCTGCCAGATGCCTCGGTTGCGGCAGCAACTTTTCCCCCATCTCCACTCAACACAGAGCAGCGGGGACAGCATGTTCTTTAACAAGCGCAGCCTCCCGTTCCTTTGAATGGAATGACATCCGATCCCTTGGGCATGAACAGTAAAAGTACCCACCGCCACACCCATGAGGCTATCTCCCTGGGAATGATCCAATTATTTCACCGTAATTATAACAGGAACACGGTGGCCACTCCATGCTGAAATTCACAGAAGTTTACAGGCATTACAAACTAAATACGTTCTACGTAGAGACCAAGGGCTAGGCTTAGAATTAGATTGCTTGAGCAATTAAGAATTGATATCTTTCATAACGACAAAGAGAACATTATCTAAATACCTCACAATATTTTACTGTGTCCAACAGAAACGATTAAGTTTGAGAGATATTTTGCCGAACGGCTAGGTATAGGAGTTCTTTTCTATCCAGAGCAATAAAGGATTTTAATAAATGCTTACTTGGATTCAGTAAGTGCTTTCTTTAAGTCAACGGCTAGTGTCTTAAGACCCTCGCGGTGAGGTAGTACGTAGGTGTAGATGTAGCTTACCATTACGCTAAAACTATAGTCATCGATTGCTTGGCGTCAGCAAAATAATATGAAAAACATATTCACCTTTGACGGCAAATAACACTGAACAAAAAGACAGAGGAATAATGATAATCTCTCCCCAGACTAAGGGAACCTGGCCACCTTGAGAAGAACCTCTTATATTACGGTCCAATAAAATTCATAGAAAGTCACCCAAAGTTTAATTCTTTGTCCACTCTAATAACTAGGATGAGATTGTAACTTGAAATATATACCTATATTAACAGGATCCCATACCACAGTTTTTGCACTTCATAATGCACAATCCTCTCATTCTAATTTTACGCATGTAAAATACATGGTACCAGATTATAAGGACCGGTTTTAGCCTGGCTTCACTGATGCCGAACGCGGTGCATTCTGACCAGCATTCCATTGAGTTCAGCGACAAATAATCACAACCGAGGTAGACCATGAGACAAATTCCCGAGGCAAGACAAGATGGATACGGGAAATGATAAGCGTAGAAAAGAGATAGGATAAGGCAAAATTTAGGGCTGTAGTGAACCAATCCTGGAATTTTAACAGTGCAGGCAACCAAACCCGACGAGCATCGATAATCGCCAGGAATCGACGACTGATAACCTTCGTTCCACAACACATCAAAATTTCATTAGCCAACGAGCCAACTTTTTTAGTTTATGGCACTGAATTTTCACCATTTCCATTGAGCAACATAATACTAAAAAATATGCCTCCGTCTGAATTATCTAACCGATACCAGCCCCCGCGGGTTAGCAACGTCAAACATAGAATCACCCCCTAGTTAATTGTGTACCGTACGACGCATCTGGAAAAAACTATGGGATAATCTTCCAGTATTCCACAAAATAATAAATTTCACGCAAAAATAGCATACCCACATGCAAATTCCGGATATCACAATACGAAAAAACGTAGCAATTACCAGAAGGACCACGTAATAAGCGCTTTTTAGGGTAAACAGTTCAAATATTATCGTCGAAAAAAATAGGAAATAAAATCTCCGAACCATATTTGAACAGCCATAATGAGATATTTTGGTTTAGAACAGCGCTTAGATGAATAGGAGTCTTTCATTTTGTAAATGTAGCATTGGAGTTGAAAATCAAATAGATAGAATGCACAATAGTTTGAAATTTTCTAAATGATACATCCCAAAAAAGTTCATTTTTTTGGTTATTCGTCGGATTTAAAAATGGTATTTAAACTTTCAGCAGTAACGCTGAAATTTTTGTTCCCTGCAAAATGACTTTCATGGCTCCCGGACTTGGAAAAGTCGGTGCAAAGTAAAGGTTGGGCTCTCTTTCAGTTCCAAAGTTATCCGACCCCTGCTTTTGAAGGGCGATCAGAGCAACCCTCAGCCTCCAGGCTATCACTCGCTTTCCAGAATTTCTCCACTACTTGACCCTGCGATCTCAGCATTGAAGACCAAGGCCATATAAAATCCATTTTCCTTTCCAAAACATCAAACTTCTATCCTATTAATGTAAATACCTTTTATAAGGCACTAATTTGGTACACTGAACGCCACTACGTAATTGAATCAATACTTATGCGTATTCGAGAGATTCAAGCGCGAGAAGATTCAAGAAAGTGCCTTTTATAAGGCACTAATTTGGTACACTGAAAGCCACTACGTAATTGAATCAATACTTATGCGAATTCGAGAGATTCAAGCGCGAGAAATAAAATAACTATATCAAAAAATCCGTTAAAACTAGTGTTTACAATCAATTTGAAACGGATAAGACCTAGAAACATAGAAACAAAAAATGGAAGAGGTAAATGAATTCCCTCGTCAGGGAAGTAGAATAACATATGTACTAATATCTGCTGGACAACGTTCGGTAAATACTTCACAACACCATCAAGAGCTTAAATAGAATCTTCGAGATGGAAAACAATGATATGAACCGGAATCATACAGAGAAGGGCCGACTAAAAAGAGTAGAGCCATCACAATTGAAGCCCAAACACGACATTTACCCCGATCATCATTAAGGCATTTTCCAAAATGAAAAGCTTTCACCAAAATATCCTATGAAAACAAGAATTACATGGAAACCACAGAGCCCAACATTTCGTATGCAGAACCTCGGAATAAAATACATAAATAAATTTCCCATAGCTCAAAAACTTCTGCCGGCCACTTGGCGCATTAGATTCAATTCGGGAAGATACAATGAGGAAACTATCATTTTTGGATGCGGTGATAAAGGTGCAGCTATCTTAGAGAAAAAATACTTTTCTGTGTTACATAATATCTTTCGAGTGCTTCTGATACCAATTCCTGTAGAAATGTTTAATGTTATCAGAAAATCATTTCTGATTACACTCAATGACACAATTATGAAGTCTAAACTATATACATTAATGAGTCCTTTTTCTATATCCCTAGCCTGTCAGGCTCAGGATTATATTAATAAGATAATTTTAGTGAAGGATGTTTTGGAATGAATGGTGGAAGGAAAGGTTAAATGACGTAGGCGAAGAGAGAAAATAACGAATGATTTAGGAGAGGAGGTAAAAAACGCGGTAATGAAGACGGAGGCACAAGACGGAGGAGAGGAAAGTCTATGGAGGACCTGATAATCAGCACAATACCTGATGATGATGAAGCTCAAGTTACAGCCACACACCTGGTGATTGATTCACAAAGAAGTTCGGAAGTAGACGAGCAAAATCATAATTTTGCAAACAAATTATTATATTTACACCAAAAGCGAAGAAAAGTTTTCAACTGCTAGCCGTAAAACACACGGCGGAAAATAGATAACAATATCAATCCTTCGTCGCCGACGTCACCATTTTTTGTGAGAAAATGTCAATGGGAATAAAATGAAACTTTACAAAAATAGAATTTCAAGCATGGTGGACTGTATTATGTAAGGGTACTCCCATCGAATTATACAGGTATTATTATCAATTGAAACAGCTGAGATTTTATTTTTCTTTATCTCAACCCCTTCACTTAAACACGGTGAAAAAATAAATGTGAACTAAATTTTTTTCCCAACCCGAAAGTTCATTGGAGCCACAACCAAACAAATAATTGCAAAATGATCTTTGCCTCTCCTATACCTACGCTCAACGTGGCATTAGTTTGGAGGAAAAATAAATAGAATCATAGAAGGATCCGTTTTCCGGTCCCATTAGCCGAAAAGACAACCTACGACATAAATAATGCATACTGCAATAAAAATCTGTGTTCTAAAAATCCCTGTTAGAGGCCCTCCAATTAATGTCATTCAATATCATCCAGTGGCTAACGAGGGGGACATCCAACCCCACAGGGATCAGTAAAATTAGCTTTTTTTCTCGTTTTAAATCACCAAAACTTTTCGCATCACTCCGACCTCACCGGAACAATCTCAAGTATGATAAAAAGGGACTTTTATTATAATTTATATTATTTAAATAAAAACATTTGTTGCCTTCATATAAAAAATAAAAACATTTGTTTCCTTCCTATCCAAATTGGGTAGAGGCGCACGGTATTTTATTAAGAAAAAAGAAGATAGCTCACCCGCCATGGGACATCAGACTGAGGGATTTCGCTCTGCTGTATCGCGGCCATACACACCCAGCCGACCTTTCATTTCATCCGCACCGCTGTCGAAACACGGATCTCCAGCTTTATTCGCGAATCCTTCCCTTATTTTTCGTCGGATATTCTTCGGCATAAGTCGTCAGGATAATTCCGCACGGGAGAATTCGAAAGAAAGAAAAATAAAACGAACCCTAATGATGACAGATGTAACTAGACCTCGCGTTTCAACTCGGCCATACGTGGATTCGAGATCTCTGACTCAAAAGAGGAACATTTATTACTCTGTGACGGACGCGCACAGTATGGAGTGAATGGCCCAACCACCACCGCTACCACAGCGAAGGGATACGAATATTCAGTGGGGAAACTACGAGGTTAGGGGGCTGCACAGAATGTGCCCAAGTCCTTTCTGCAGAAAGCATCTGGAAGTGGAGGTAAAAACAAAGTCGAGATGATAAGTGGGAGAGGAAACGCAGCAAAGGGTTGAAGTGTAGTGTAGAGGTGTAGAAGTGTAGTGTAAAGGTAGAGAAGTGAAGAGGAGTGTAAAATTCTAAGGTAACCGCATTCCTCAATAGAAAATAAAATATAGTGAAGTATATACGCGTATATTTAGTATATAGGAATGGAATACTGCAATAGCACTCGAAGGCTCGATGTAAGGTGAGAAGTTAGAGGGGGGAAAGCAACTGAAACTTATGGATGACTATTGAGGGAGCATAAATGAGATGCAAGAGGACGGAGTCCACAGCAGATTGAAGTGCCCGTCACAGCAGGGATAACGACCAGTGGCGTATTTTTGGAGGGTAGGACATAGGGGTCATGACCTTTCCCCCCCTAATTTTATATAAAAAAATCCATTTTTGTTAGGTTAATAGTTTTCGTATTTTTGTAAAGGAGTAAAGGGAATATGTAAGCAAATTTCTAAAATATACAATCCTCCCCTATAATATTATAAAAGTTTAAGTATAAGTTTATTTCATACTCCCCAGACCCAGGTCATGACCCCCCCAAATTCGAAGCTGAATCCGCCCCTGATAACAATCACCCCAATCTTCTAACAGGTTCGCAACGAAAATCGCCGTAGCTTACTAAGGGTATGGAGTAGATTGAGAATTGTTTGGAGACGAAAAATGAAAAAAAAGAGAAAAATGGAGACGGGTTAAAGTTGCAATTGTTGCACTCGAACCCTAAGCCCAGCGATATACCTGGCCAAAAAAAGAAATCTACAATACAATTGCTTCGTAATGTTCACAAAATTATGCAAAAATCTCTAAGGATCCGAAATAGTGAAACGACGCCACAGTAAAAGGTTCAGCTCTCAGTCCACACAATGTAGATAGCTAATGTTTTTCTGATTGATGTGGGTCGATAAAACCCGTTATAGAAGCGTAATTGTGACTATGATGGAATGAATTAGATGACCACTATAAAAAATCAACAATTTCAAATGAGCATTAATTTTCCTCGGATTGTTGACCAGTAATGATGATTAATTTTAAAGTCGTACTGAACCATTTGCATCTATACCGGGGAAGCCATTTTTTGCTTATTTTTCCCGAATGGTTGCGAAAGGGTTGCTTTGGCAATGATATAAATATATTCACCTTTTCTCTAGCAAAGTAAAACTCTTTAAATATCGTTAGCAGTAGTGAGATCTTTTTTCCAAAAGCAAAAAATAACAGTATACTTTACGCAAACGGCTCACCGCGAAACGACCCAGTTCTTGCAGTCGTAAACTACCTAAACTCCCGCATTAAAGCTACTGGTATTCCCTCCGAGGACAAAGAAGATAAACGTAAACATTTTTTCCCATTTAGGCTCTACGACCCGTAAAATTTCAACGGCCTGAAAATCTGCTACCTAATTTGTGCTTCAAACTGTTGATAATCATACAAAACTTCATCTAATGATGAGTAATCTGAAACGGATTACGTATACTGGCGCTAATGAGGGAGCCAATTACTTGTTCCCTAAACGGTATAGTCAAAAGAAACAATTAGAGCGAGTTTTTAGCGGAAGACTGCCATTGGCACTTTGAAATTGACAGTAACTACGAGAGCTATGTTGTGAAAATCCTTTCGTGACTCCTTTAGTGGGTGTAAAAATATAATTCAATGAAAATTTATTTGTCAACTGGAATTGGAAACTGGTTATCTGGATTGGAAACTGATTAGTCAACAGCCAGCTTTTGCCCATTCTATCATTAAATACAAAAACATTAAAAAGACCTCTTTGGCATGAATCATCAACATTCTTGAGAAGATCATATCATTTTCTTCACAGCAAAACAATTGAAATGCTACGTCATAGAATTTAGAAATGATAATGTAAGTATCAAAAAGTGAAACATTAAATACCTTGGTGTAAGAAGGAATTAGGTTAGCGAGAAGATAAGAGATGAACAGCCTGGGAATATATATTTCAGGATTGGAAAAAAAAGGAGTTTGGATTAATTCACTAAAGTGATGAATAAATACTGACTTATCCGCGATACGGGCGGAATATTGTAGAGAATGGACAACAGTTATTGTGGTGTATAGAATAAGAATGATATTTTACTTGTAGTACAATGAGAGAATACATAATAGAATAGAAAAGCTGGTAGGATTGCCAAAGAACAAAATATTAACTCATACCAACAGACGAGGAAAAAGTTCCACAACTGAAGTGTTTATCGTTAAACGATAGCAATATGATGAGTGTAAAAAATGAAAGAAAGAACTTTTTTGGGTTCCCGCTCGATCGAGTCCATCCTTACCACTAATACAACGAGGAGGAAAATTCACCACGGAATAGGCAGAGGAAATTTCTCTGCCTTTTTCTCTGACGTTACCTATTAAATCTGGTCACACTAGCGATAGAATCATAAACAGATTTTTACCGTGAAACATACAAGAATATTTCGTTCAAATTCGACCCAGTTTTCCATTATTCAAATTAAAAGGGACTCCAACACCTGCGATTCAAGGAAAGGTGGAGTGTCTCCTTAATCTTCAAAATAGGAAGTCATTTTAAGTTCAAATGTATATTCTCTCCAAATCTCCTCAAATTGTTACCTGACTACTGATATGTCTGCAACAAAATTCCAGGCTACGATTTTAGTATTGATGGAAAGATGCATTCGAAATGATCTTCCAGCCTTGGTGGAATGCATACATAGTATTTTTTTAAATCGTCAAATCTTCGTTTAGAGGAAGTTGGATGTTTGAAAACCTGTAATATTTTATTTATTTATTTAAATGCTCACATACAAAAATTTCCGCCAATTTAGAGTGGACCAGTAACGAAAATGAAATATAAACGTAAACAATCAAAACAAAGAATATCTTCATTAAATGTATTAATTGGCATCAGATAGAATTGAATACGAAAAAGTGAAAAGCTAATTTCTAATGAAATAGCTGTTTTACTAAAGATATCGTCGCAATCTTTGAGGTCATAGGTAGTATCCAAACAGAAAATTCAAAGTTCATTTAAGTAAAATTACTATCTTTGCCATTAATATTTTGGATGCATATTACGAGAAAATGTAAATTTAGTAATAAGTAGGTAACTATTTAATCCATTCAAAATTCACCCTCATTTTCGATCCCAATTTTACGATAACTTCCTACTTCTACTAATTGTCAGGACAAAAGTAGTTTCAAAATCATTTCCATCCTGTTAAAAAATAATAGTACTCCAAATGAGAGAATTTCGTCGACTAAGAGCAGCACATCGCGGTCACTCCATATTTTAGAGAGCAGGCAAAACATACGGATAAATAACGCACGGCTAAAAGTTTCGCAGTTGAAACAAATGTGCTTAAAATCACTGCTCGAAGTCACTGACTCGAACTGAAACTTTGCACAGCGGAAAGACACAGGTTTTAGCACCCACGTAACGTCACCTCTCATCGTCACTACCTGGATTACCCGTTTCGTGAACCGCAGGAAGGACATAAAGCCACCGGGGTTGGGCTCACGGATTTAAAGAGTTAGCCGCAATGCCGTGTTCCGACGGACGTTTATTCCCTCTGGAATTACCACCTCAAGCCTTTACCCTCTGCCGGCCATGGCTCCTATGACCCTATCACATCCCAAAAGGTCTTTCGAGATAAGTCCACTCGGAAAGGGACGAATGGAGAACGCGGACAACTGGAGACGAAAAACGTCTGAACTCTTCGAGTCAACTTCATGGTTGAACCCCGTCTGCAGTCAAGACTCAGCTCGAACGAAGTACGCCATTATACTTGATAAGAGGCACCCAGAGGATGTCAACTTAGTCATAAGAATTTCATGTTTCAATCCCGCGGAATGAGCGGTGGAGAAATTCAAATCAATCGTGATGGAAACAATTCCGCTGCACCAGAAATGGAACCGATGACAACTGGCTCTCCGGACCACAACGCAGACTACTACATTATCTTCATTGATTCCCATAGAAAATAACCGAGGTTAATGGATCTTGCTGTGAGGCCTTATGGAAAATAATTAGAATACGCATAAGACTCCAAAAAACGTATTTTCAAGAAAATTGTCTTTAAAATACCTCAGCTAATCGTGCTAAATGTTTTCGCTAGATTGATTGGTTGCTTATCGAGTGTCTAAAGAATTGTAAATAAAAAGCTATATAAACTATATATTATAAACATATGAACTATAATTTAAACAAGAATATTGTTCTTAAGTTGTATTCCATGGGTGCTATTAATTATTCGAGTTAGATTTTTATAATTAGTACTTTCTGCAATCGAAAGTTATAGATTTTCGATTCATCGGCCCCACATGATACAAGCCTAAATCTATTTATCTCCAAAAGTATCAACAGAACCTGCAGAACATATTTATCTTTAGAAGAATCCATTTAGATTATTCCCAGACAATACAAAATCATGTGGAGCATCGACAAAAACCATTTCAAGCTCTGGTTTTTATGACTTAATTTCATAACGGAGGCTATTTTAAATAAAATTTAATTTCTTCTCGACTCCCTCTCACACGAAACCAACACAGACCATAAGGAAAATGACATCTTATGGATAAGCTGATATTTATTTCTTATAGACTGCCTACTGAACAGAGCCTAATTAGCAAGATGAAAAAAGATAGCGCAACTTCAGTAATTTTGAAAATTTTCAAATTTGATGATAGCTAAAAAAAATCATCTATATGAAGAAAATGAATAGGATATAAACAATTTAAACAAAAAATATTACTTTGGACCAAAATAAAATTACTACCGGCGTTGAAAATAATATCTATTCAGGCATCACTCAGAATCCCACCCAAAGCGATCGTTGAGGTACAAATCACCCAAGACAAAGCTACAAGTGTGGGATATGACATATTTAGAGTAGGAGGCAAATCCTTTCCCTGCATTTTAGTCCGGGACCCTTGGGACGGTACCCAACCGCTTTACTTAGTGAACTACCACGCTTTCCAGTTTAGTCATAAAGACGCGAATAAGAATCTTACAACACTTTTAACATAATGTTTCCACGTTGAAATAGGCAAATAAGGTGGTAAGAAAATTACGAGCGATATAAGAATTTACTTTGTTAAAAGAGTCCATTAAGTCAATCTCGAAAATTTAAGATGGGAAAGCAAAAGGTTAGCAGAGGAACTAACTGCCTGGCAAGACAAATACTGGCCATTAAAGTAGTTAACTTCATTATGGGAAATAATAGATGCCTAAATTTATCAATGAAAGTTATTAGAAAACAATTATTTCTCTTAATTCCGAGTATCACCAGCAGGCACTTCATGTTTTTTTCACAATTTTCTCTAATTATTCTGATGTTAAGGGTTTAGCCAAAGAAATTGTTAACACACACCTCTTCACTCCACTGACGTACCGCCACTCCCAGAAATATTTTTCATCAAGCGTTGCCGCAAATACCGTACTACTGAGTTCATCTTGCCTGCGGGCAATATCTACGATGGGCATATATACCAAAAATTTTAATGGATATTGCATTAAATAAATAAAAGCATGTTATGAATATGAGAAAAAAACAAACTATTTTCTATATTTTAAAAAGAAATAACCAACTGTCTTTGCGTCACACGACATTGATTTTGGGCCCACATGCGGCCCGCGAGCTGTAAATCTCTGATTTAAAAAAGCACAAAGAGAAAACGATAAAAATTTAAAGACCAAAGTGCCGACTAAGATCAGGCTTCCGTCCTAGTAATAACTCTGTAGTACTCTATTCGTAAATAAGCGGGTTGCGTACTTCACATGAGTATCTTAGGTTCACGTACGTTTACTGAGCCACAAACAAGAATAAAACAGCTGCTCTTCCATTCCAAACTATCGACCCTAATTTCCAAGCTTAATGACCGCTGCCTGATTCACCAAATAGATGGTTGTCAGTTAGCGCTCAGCCCCAAAAGGAGAAGTAAATCTCATCCTTTAGAATACGTGCGGGTTCCACACGTTCAAGAATGCGAAGCAAGAACCACACCAATACGACCGCCGGAAGAAACCAATTACACTGTCGCATTCCTCGCTATTTCCACGTTTACACTTACGAGTTAGTAAGTCGATGGCTCAATTAGAAAGTTTTCCGGGGAAAAATCATCAATATGAAGTGAAATGAAGTTGTCGATAGTATATGTAAGGCGTGATCTTTATTAGGAATTTGGAAAAAATGCAACAACACTCTTGGTAATGCAGTAAATGCAATACTGCTAAAATTTCTAAAATCAATGCGTAAATCCCGTTCTGTGAGGTTATAACATACTAACGTTTCAAAAGAAATTCGGTACGACTCAAAATTAAAGAAAAGTTATCACTTCATAAATTTTGAGAGACATGCTTCATAAAAAATACAAGTGAAATATTTATGAGAAATGTGGAACTATAAGAATAGACAACTTCTGCTTTGTCGAATCTCTATCAAGGAGATTAGGGACTGGCTCATTACTGAACACCGGGACACAAAGTGAATTAGAGTCAAACAAGGGAACGATAATAAAGAAAGATAAGCGCATCGTTGTCATAATGACAACCGAAAATAAGTTAATGCCACAATCAACAAAGATAAAAACAGATTCTGCCTTGCGAATTCACCAAACGGATCTCCGCAATTTAAATACCCCATTAAGACGACGGACTATTTTTTTATTACAGTAGACACCGCTTCTTAAAATTTGTGAGTAGAGTACGGTTTTAACCCTTCATTTTATATATTTTCAAATCATACTAATATCCAACAACTTACGCCTATCCTTTACCACCATGTTGCCTCGAGTTTCTCTTTCAATTAATAACAATATTTAGGGCTAACGCCTTACTCTGCGTAAATCTAGACAAGTAAGTATTTTAATCATTCATGGATCGACACGAAATGCAAGAAAAATTAATAACAGCTCCCTTTCTTCACACAAATTGCCATTATAATTAACCTCTGATGGGAGCAAAGTGACAACTTAGGGATACATACAAGGGATATTTAATATCCAATTATTCTAAATCCACCTAGGTCCCAACTAATTTGAAGTAAAACGATGATATCATGAGTAACATCGAATGTCCAATGAAATTCATACAAATTCATTCTGTAATAAAGAAATTGGAAATATACTAACAGATCAAAGAAAAATATCAAGCTTCCTTACAGCATATAATAACGAAGTTTGTGTCAACGAACACTGTATAAAAACTCCTAATAACTCCATCATTGCATATGCATCATATGATGTGCAAGTATCATATGACTCACTAAGTGATCTTTTTCCAAAATTTGCATCCATTTATTCAACGAGTTCCAATAAAATAGCACCAATGATGACTTTAATTAAAGCCCCATATGTATTGAGGCCATTAAGCACTAATGTATTGATTTATCAATGGTATTTAATTCAAAGCAGATATTGGATTCCATGCTACATTTACTAATTTCCCTAACTTAATTATATCGTAATTTAATTTCCTGGATTATAGTAGTAGAATTAATTTGGTTAATTCTTATTAGATCTCTTTACATTAAAAATTATTAAATTATTGTTACCGTTCATAAATGATTTATGAACTTCGCGACTGCAAAGCATGTTACTCATTAAAATCCTATTTAATACAACATATAATCCCTTATCGGCCTCTCACAATGCTGATTCCAAAATTCTTCTTAAAAAATATGATTTTAAACAATCGAAAGGTTGCAATGCGTACAAAGGCATGGGTATTGACAGAGATGTAGAACGTATGAAGCTGAAAATAGGTTACGTTTACATATTTTAAAAAATAAGCTCAATCGAAATAAACCATATTATCCAATAATGCTATACCAAATGCAACTATACCAGAACCTGTAAGATGAAACACTTTATTTTTACCAATATATTATAAATTAAATTATATATTTACTTTAAAAGTTCGCTTATTCCGAAAATGTTGCCAAATCAATACCTATCTGCAGCAAAATAACATATTCCACCCTGTATTTTTTTAATGTGACCTCAGCTTGCTGATATTTTCACAGCAAATTCAAGCTCAATCTTCAATAGCACCTACAAATTAGTAGCAAATGTGAGCGCTTTATGTAAAAAGATTCTTTCAGATTCCGGAAAATTAATTTCAAATTAGGAATGCGTAAAACATTCACCAAACGAAGGATCGCCAAAGGTATGCCTGAATTTCACTCGGCTAGATGCACGACGCTTGCATTTAAAATCTACGGGTCCCTAATGACCTGAAATGGCACGAATAATTGAAAATTCGCGGCGGAAGAGGATAGGTCTTACGGATCGTGGAGAGAAATTCATAACAGAAGAGCGAGTGGAGATTAAAAAGCAAGCGGGCTCGGCCCTCGACTTCTGAGATTAATGACTGCGCCGAGTTTGACAATAATTGGGAAGCGTCCAGAGGAAGCTTTATTTATTTCTCTTTCGGAGGAAGATGACTACTAGAAATTAATGGATAACTAAAAATATATCCCTCGCGACTTATGAGGCAGAGCGCATAAGGCGGGAGAAAACTGACAATATCCTACGATAAGCCATTTTCTCTTTTCCAACAGAAAAATCGCCGTAAAAAATGAAGCATGAGTATAAATAAAAAAGGTATAAATACATATGGTGATGAAACTCAACTTATACTAGAACTAACCAACTGCTAGAAGGTGCTTCTAACCTCTAATAGGATTCAGTATCACATGGATCGAACGCTGGTTTAGCAAAAAAAGGTAAATTTCATGCATATAATATATTTAGACACATTTGACTTGAATTTGACGTGACAATTAGATCAAGTTGAGAGGCTATGATGCTGAGTTCATTAAATGAGCAACTATCAAAGCAATTAAATGCAAGGGTTAAATATAAAATGGAAGACATTATAGCATATAAACACCCATAGAAATTCCAGTGCTAGTATGGATATTATTAAATTTAAAACGATAATTAATAAAACTGATGGAAGAAGTAAATATGCCTGAGGAGGTAGAAAACAACCCGATTCTTTTTCATGGGCGCATCAGCACAGCAATACATCAAGAATAAAAAAAAAGATAGAACGAAACTTTCATCGAAAAACAGAGGAGTCGTGAGAAACGAGCGATAAATACTACTGCAACTGTAATCCTGAAGAGTGCCCCATAAACTACTCCTAAGGGCTGGAACGTGATAACTATTTTGCACCCCTCGTTGAACCGAAACACAGCGAGTTACTCTTACTATACATCCATCTTTTACGTGCGTCTCCATTCATTCAAAAAGACGGATTAAACGGTTTGTCAAGGATTGCAGCTTAGATTGAAACTTAGAAATCAACTTCGAAATTCAGTTTCATTAAACCCAGTAATTTACAGTCATCAATCAGTAGATTTGAGAATCATTTAGCGGTAGGACTGGCGGGTTCATTCCGCAGGAATGAAAATCCTTAGAAAATGTTACTAAACTTTAAATACAGAAAACGGCGCATAATTGACAGCACGGAGGTGAAGGAATGCACCGATGAAGAGGCGATACGTCCTCTTAAGGCATAAGAAAGGGCAAACATATCAACGATGAACTAAACACGAGTGGAAATAGAGGAGATTAAATAAAAAAGCAGATTAAATCCCACATAGAGGAGGGAAAAACCATGATGAATCCCCAGGATACACATTTCATTCAGTCCAACATGAGAAAAGAGCAGCAAGAAAGAGATTCTGATTGCGAAAAACAGTCATCAGAGGTAATCCGGTTGGCGTAGTCCCATTGCTTTCCTGGCTCATGTAACATGTATTCCTGAATCAGGCAAGTAATGCACTCATGGCTGCTAGATGGAATTTTACCCGTATGAACAAGAAAGGATGAACCAAAGAGCGCAACCCAGCGTTCCATCGAGACAACTTCCTCCGTCCAGCTAGCATTTTCAGAGATTTATATTCAGTGAAACCGCGGAAAAAATAGCGGAACTCCGATGACGTCAGCAACGTCGAACGAAAACATCGGGCGGCAGATATCGAATTTTCACATTTTGAAGTAATGAGAGAATAGCTGAATGAGGAAGACTTTTTTGTCATTACATATCTCTCTCTTCCATCTCCCGAATTAATTTCATAAATTACGATTTCGGGACTAAGCGAACGACTCTTTCCGCCTCAAGCAACGGCCAGCGGCCAAATTTTATTCGGCCAGTGTCCAACCCTTCAGATACCTGCCCCCGACATTAGCCTACACAAAATAATTAGGTATATCGTTTATAAATCAATCTATTGTAATTATAAAACAACTCTTCGTAATAAAGACCGTCTACCGAGCGTTATAAAGACAATAGGGTGGTTTCCTATTACTTTTTATTGCCTAAATCGAAAGATTATTACTCCTGGAGTAATAATCGAAAGATTATTACTCCTGGAGTACGTACTTCACGCTTTTAGATTTTTAAATGACGATATCTATTTTTCGCGATTAAATGAAAAGTGAAAATTTTTAAGCCCGCGAAAACGCGACGGGTAAGTATGAATGCTGGGAAAACTCCCGTGTGACGTCGTTCTGGTTCCCGCTGCCGCAAGTGAGGTGACTTTGGGGCGAGGCTTTGAGCGCTGATACGACGCAGGATGCTAGCAGGTAGCAGAGTACGCTGCTAGCTGGTAGCGCTTGGCTTAAATAAGGATTATTAATACCTTATCAAACGAGGAAAACTTTCCGACTTTAGCCAGTTTTAATAGGTGATTATTAAGACATGTTTCCCTGAGCTCTGTGCCTCATGCATGCATTTGTAACCTCAGACGATGTAAAACTCTTGTGTACTCGTATATAAACTAGGTCCCTGTGACGTCACGTGGAGTGGAATCGCATGGGCGCCAATCTGGCCTTTTTCAAATGAGGATAAAATTAACCCTTGCCATTCGTCTAAACCGGTATTTCTAAAACCAAAAAAATTGTATATGATATTATGAATACACTAATGGTGGGTAACGAATCGCAATCAATGCCTTTCGTTTTCTTTGATGAAGGAAACTACCCTATTAATGGAATAAAAACCTCCCGTACGTAAAATAAAATTTTACCACCCCATCCAGTATGGTACGGCGTTTAAAGGAGGCGATGGACGACTTGGTCAAAGCCGCAGGGAAAGTTAGGGAAGGGAGGGTTGAGGGAAATCAGATGCTGAAATTAGCCAGCACTTTCAGAAATGCGCCAGGAGGACCACGGCTTAACTTCACGTACGACGGACGCAGTGCTGTACTTCTGAAGTGCCCTAAAAATTCACTAAAACAGGCATCGTGCAGTCCTTGAAAAATATCCGCCACCAATAGGAGTTGAACATGAACCTACAGGGTGGAAAACCAATTAGCCACCATACAAACCCCGAAACCCCACTTCAACTAGGTAATCAAACCAATTTAAGGTATAAAATTAAGTAAGAACTCCTTTATTCACTAATCTTCATTAAAACCCATTCATCTCCCATAACCACTCATCGGTCACCTCTTCAAACGGCCACTTTCCTCCAACACGTTAGAGATCCACTTCAGGCACGTTTCACTCTATTTACATTTCATTTCAAATCAATCAATAGGCATAAAAATGGAACGATAACATATAAAAGAAAAATATGCTGGAAAAAACGGGGAAAGAGGCTGAGAAATGAGGACATCAAAGCAGATCACAAGGTATCGAACGGAGCGCGGGTGAGACAGGCTATCAGCAAACCACGAATTTTACATTAGAGGATCACCAGTCCCACGCTAGAATTGTTGTCCCTCCGCGCGCATTAAAATCAGATTTCAAAATCGCCACTCGTGTCGCTACTAGTCATCGATATCCACTTCTCTCGAGAAAATACACGGAAATAATAGGTAACTGAGCCAATAAATCATATACACCACACATAAAACATATGCGCGGATATTTTCGATTAAAAACACCACATCCACAACGGTTAACGGTGAAAATTAATCTGAACGAGATACCGCTGCCTAGTGGCGCCGCCGAATAAAATGCGGGCGAAACGGTAACAGATATAACGCTTAGCAGTCATGCACTTGGGCCTCCTGTAACCGAATCCTTGCTACAAACGTTCGCCGGGGCGTATTACCACGAGAACATTTGAATTGTTGATGGTGCCACCCAAGGCACAGAATCCCGGAATGCAATCCGGAACGCGCCTCCATCCATTAAAGCGGAACAAAGAGAGCTTCGGGACGACCGCACGGACCCCGAGATAAGAACTTGCCGCGGTGCAATCTTTTATCCTGCACCCCACTCCTCCGGGCGGTATTGCGCCGGAATTCACTTTGCCGTCCGCAGTTATTATCACGCTTCATTCGCGGCGACGCGTCACCAAGTGCGCGCGATGGTGTCACCACGGGCGAGCTAGGGAGAGGCGCCAGCGCCTGAATAAGAGGTCGCGTTCGGGGCGATAGGCAGATTACTTATCCGCGAGGACATTTCCATGGAATGAGGGACGTTCACTTTACCCGGGAAACCATAGAGGATCAGTCGTCTCGTTTTATCACAGAGACCGGCGTCGCTTCTCGCGGAAGAATGCTAGTTATTACCGCGAAGGGAGAATTATAATTTCGTCTTCATTTCAACGAGTGCGCGCAGGTTCGATCAGTAGTTCTATTCCATAAATTTCTTGGACGAGTACAAATAAATATAACACAGGTTGGGTAAGATACAGTATTTAAGACACATAAAAAAGAGACTCAAACAAATATAGTGCCAATTCGCCCGCATCGGTAAACTATACATTTCATGAACTCAACAACATATTTCATTTGCATTATGCTGAAAGTTAAATTCATCGCTGGCTATTGGCATTCTTTATCAAATATTACTGTATTGATAAAAAGAGGGTCATAGGAGGAATGCAGTGCCCCTGAGCTGCATGTCTCCTCAGCAGATGCATCGCAGGTGGTCACCACATGGGAAAAAAATTCGGGGAGCGGCTGAAGCCTTCAAACTCCCCCGGTAGCGTGCATGATCCTCGGTATGATGCTTAAGAAAAACACTATTTAGCATTGATCCAAACTAGACCATTAAATTCGGGTCGGTGTTTTAACTAAAGTGTGAATCAATAATACTAGGTAAGAGTTCTTCTTTGGCCATGATTATAGAGAGTTTACACAAAGTAAAACCTAAATTGATTGTATTCACATTCTCGCTGATAAATAAATAATAATATTGATTTTACGAATTAGAAGCCCTAAATGCTAAATAAATCCATATCAATAAGGAATATTTGACTGTCAGTAATAATTTTAAAATGCTTCTATGCCGCGAGAGGAAAAAATAGACGTGAGATGATACTCTAAACCGTTATTTCCAAGTTTCAATACTGAGATGGAATTCATCCCATGGCCATTGATTGAACCAATGACATTTCTTCAAAATAAATTGGGTTAAATTAAAATACTTCTTGGGTTTTGACTATAAATTTGATGGAGAACAACTATTCCAAGTCGGCTCAAATATGCTACTGATTATTAACTATGTGATGAATTTAACACAATACCAATAGGTCGTCCCACACAATCATTGGACGGGCACATGCATTTTCGTGCATATTATAATACTCTGCCGCCAGTGAACGCAGAGGTGAGCTAAGATTCTATCACGCAGTCTTCTGGTTAACAAGGGAAGACGGCATTAACCCCACGGCCGTCAGATGACACAAGTCACCGCCGTTTAAATAAAAATGGTAAATATTTTTAAGTTTCAAATAGTTGATACTTTTGATAATATGTGGTGGAATACGTCTTTAGTGGCCTAAATGATCTATGTGAATTAGCAGATTCGCATTTTTAGTTTTAGAAACTGTGTTTTACGCATAAATTGTTTAAAACCAGTCGACGATTGTAAGAGATATATGTTTTCAAAACTTGCAAGAATTAAATTCACATCTATCGCATATTTATTCCATTCATTAAAAATTATCACACACATAATATGAACTTGATCACCAACACACTACAGGACGAAATCATTATCACATGTTAACGTCAATCGCCTCTTGTGAGAGATGTATGCTTTTGACATTTACATGCATATAACTCACAGCTATGGTATATTATTCCAATTCATAAAAATAATACACATTCAATAGAAATTCAATCACTAACACACTGCAGGATTCAATCGCTGGCATATTTCATCATATGAGAAATACTACGTACAAACCTTTTCAGTCCGAAAACTACTATTGATTACGTAGGGTACGGTCTCAGTGAAGCACATTTGAAGGCTGTAGACGAGATGAGGAGATCCTCGCTCGCATATCAACCGCACAGTATCGCGTTATACATTTTGATACCGTGGCCTACCCACCGAAGTGCTCATGAGCGATGCTTCTAAAGGCGGATCGACGGCAATGCAAGCGGAGGGGCAAGTGAGCCGTTCAAATACGGTGAGCCCAACTATTCTACCGCAATGCACCCCGAGTTATGGCCAAGTTATGGACTAGAAGTGGTTGTGGTTCGTTCGAGCGTTATACTTCCTCCATTCAGTTCGCGAAGAAAGAAGACTAAAGGATTTTTACAGTTCATCTCCGGCGACGGCATCACATATTCCGCGAGCCCTCTGCCGCCTCCGTGCGACCATGACGAACATCACAAAAGAGGATCCTCAAGTCTGCCTCCAAATGTGCTGTCGCCCACCGCGCATTTAACATGTTGCGTACGGATGGCGAGAATTCTCGTCATTTTTTTCCCGAACGTTCCGGACGGATGACGAAGATTCTCGTCATTTAGACGCGTCAACCTAAACAATTTTAAAGCGTACAATACGTATTCGTTAGTACGTTTTCAGTTGTTGTTCGTCATTCATAATGAATTGAAGCATCATGACGTTTGATTGGGTAAAGTTATATTCTAAACATTAGCTTTTTAACCATGTTTAAACCAATGGCATATTTCCAATCTCAACACCTCCACCCAGAATCGGCGTTCCTGGGATTTTAAATACCCCGGTACGCAATGGGGTTACAAAAGTCACCACTCGCGTCGCTGGCGGAAAAAGTGATCCGAATTTCACGGTAAAATAAGGTATGATTAGGGGTATTAACCGAAATGTATACAATGAATGACGTGTTAACGGGTGTTAACCAAAAATTTTTTTGCACATGGTGATTTGATAAATCATCGCAATCATAAAACATACTGCAAAATATTGGAACAAAGTGATCGCATTGCACTCATCACCGCGTCGCGGACATTTTTGAAAACAGATTAAAGTTCGACCAAAGCGGCAACAGAAATCAGCCTTCTATGGGGTGGAATTGGGCCTCCTCTAAGTAGTCCCCTTGGCCAAGTTATAGACTAGAAGCCGTTGTGGTTCGCTCGAGTGTTATACTTCCTTCGTTCACCTCGCGAAGGAAGAAGACTTGACGATTTTTTACAGTTCATCTCCGACAGCGGCATCACATTTTTCCGCGAGCCCTCTACCGCCTCTGTGCGCCCTTCCATCCCATATTAACCCCGTGAATGCTTTTTCAGTGAGCCATTACGTCGCTGCCGTATGATCTTTAAATGCAGGCGGAGTCGAGTGAGGAATTGGATGTCACGTGATCCGAGAGCGCTGCGATGCATCAGAGCCCAGTGACGAAAGAGGACCAAAGGCAGGGATGAAAATGATGCGTTTACCTTACGGAATGATTGGGATGAACGGCATACTGAGATAGCACGGGCAAGGAGACCAGTGGCGTAGCCAGGGGTCCAAAAGCGGATCCACCTAAGACCCATCCATTGTGTAATTTTAAGAGCCAAAATAACATTAAATGTGGTTTATAGAGATAAAAATTTTCCCCAGGGGGGGTTCCACCCTCCTGGCCCCCCGGGTTATGCCCCTCTATCCAAACACATAGTCCTGACTTTGCTCTTAAAGGAAACAGTACTGTTTTAGGGATAAATTGCCCACAAAATTACTTTGGCGGCTTTTAAATAATTTTTACAATATGATCATATGAAATATTTTCAGAGCAGCCATCCGAAATACATAAATATAAGACAAGCCTCAATTAGGATCGATGGAATAAACACTTTTATTAGAATCTCTCGTTTCGTCACTTCTCCAATATAAATATATAAAAATCTCTAATATTATCATTTCAAAAATCCTAAACTTAAAATTTTTACCTGGTTCGCCTTTCATCTAAAATTGTTGTCTTATTGACTCCCAAAATAACCTGTTTTTGACGTCTAAATAAAATCCGTGTATTTGATTTCCATCCCGTTTTATGCTTATGACAACAGACGACCATATAGAAAAAAAGGGCCGCATATCGAAGTATCTGGGGATGTGGTTACCCCACAACCCCCGCTTTGAGAGGCACTGATGAATCCCCGAAACAGTCTCAGCGGAGGGGAATAGGCGAATGAAAGACTACTTTGTCCTGGTTAAGTAATTCTTCCCGCGTTCTCCACCGGTTGAGATCCTCCGTAGCCAATATTTCAATACTCGACTTGGGTATCGTCCTCAGGGCAGATGAGTGAGGACGACATATCAAGAATATTTGTAAAAAAATAACTGATACGATAAAAATAGAAGGGTAACTGAATTATTTGGGAATTTAGAATGGGAAAGTAAACCGATCGAAAGGGAGAACTTAGATAAAATCTTTTGCGAAAATTTCAAGTAGAATTTTCAAGATATCTATAGAGAGTCTAGTTAATATTTAGGTAGATACAAGTACTAGATGAAGGAAATAGACTGTACTAATTAGAAATAGTTGATAGATTGAAGATGTCGTTTTTCTCATGCACTATAAGGGAACTTAATACCTGCGATACATCTACATAAGACCCCGCAAGCCGCCAAAAAGGCGTGTGGCATAGGGTGTTAGGACGCCAGCCGTTTACAGCTAAAAAAATGAAGTGATCTAACGAGGTTGGGACTAGCGTTTATTAAAGTCCTCTTTGGTTCGGGGGAAAAACGAATTCCCATACCTATCCGTTCGGCAAAACATCTCTCTTAATTTATCGCTTCTATCGGACCTGGAAATATAGTGTGGCTCTAATATTATGTTCTCTGTGTCGCTCTTAAAGATATCCATTCTCAATTGTTTAAGCAATCTAAGCCTAGCGCCTCCGAGTCTGCAACGGCTCCCAGCCTGATTCGCTTAACATCTGGGTAACACTGTCTGTACGCCCGATAGTTTATCTCTACAATAGTTTGACTAGGAATAGGTAAAATAGACTGCATGTACAGTTAATGTGTTAATAAGTACAGCTACAATGACTGTACTTGTCAATACTTGCTATCTGCAGGCATTACTTGGCATGTTATAACTGATACAAGAATCGGCTACCACACTAACTCTTCGTTTTCTATTAATAATTAATAGTTTTATTTGCATGGTCGCAAGGCTAGGATGAGTGCTGCATGCCTGGTGGGAAATAACCCTTGCCGCACACACCCTGCTGGTGGCTTTCACGGTAAGTCGTAGTGGGAGATGTACCCCAGTAGAGAATTGAAATTTCGGCCATAGCGAATCTCAGCGGGTGAAGCACCCGAGAAGAATTCCTTCAACTAGCTCGCCGGGAAATCTGACGATCTTATTTTATAATGCCCTGGGCTCCTAAATGTCTCACAACAAATCGTTTTCGGTTCAAGAAATCATAAAATAGGTATTGATTGCATAGGTAGCGTTTTTAGAAGTCCATCTTTTTACAGGAGAACACCTCGTCTATAATAAAATGGCAACAACTCGGAGGGAATAAATTCCTCCTTCTATTTATTGAACATAAATGTGGAAGCCGACGAATGAGCCAAGATGAAGATTTTCTTAAAACTAAGGGTAGCTACGTGACGCCATCGTGAAACCAGCTATAAAATCCTTTTATCATTGCAAAACATGTATGAACCTCGTAAACTTCCTCTAGTGTGCAGGACGCGTAACCCAGTTTTTCCCGTCACGGAACGTAGGAAGCATGATTTCATCTTCTTGTGCCACCCTGTCCAATAGTTTGCCTTCTTCGAGAGTTATGCTCCATTCATGATAGGTCACTCAGAATTGGGAGTTATCAAAGATGCAAACAACATCTAAATAAAAATCTTTCAAAATGCATTCTACATTATTACCACCTGGGTATGTTGATTTAGCATTATCCACTGCACATTATAAGTACAGAATTACGAGAGAAAAACTAAAACTATTTTAAATCGATTGAGTCAGTAACATAATCACGCTATGATTCTGAGGTAATAAAAAAATGATCATCACTTATAAGATGTATTTGCATCTATCTACAACAGATAGAATCAATGGTTTCTTCGTCACCTCATAGTACATCCTTATTTATTGCCAATCACGCTTCCTTTACTTGTGTTAGATAGAAGATCCAGGTGAAAATTTGACAAATGACTGAACTCTAAAATACGCCATGCACATTTAAAAGATGCCTGCAAGGGTAGGGGGGAAAAGTACGTACATGCATAGGGAAAGCCAAGCAAGAATTATTCGACAACTCAATAGTCTGCCAAGAATAAATATTATTGATGGAGCATGAGGATACATTGATGTTTCTCTAAAAATTAAGAGGCCAAACTAAATAAATATTACTGCCACCGACTGATTGCGCACTCTTCATGATAACACATTCAAGGCATCAAGTGGCATCTGTAAGTATACATCACCGTCACAACAGACGAATACCTTTTGTTTCGATGACATAACAATATGTCATAAAAATCACCATCAAAATATTGATAACGAGTCTTAAGAAACATAATGAAGACACACTTTTGTATGTTCCACAGGAGTTTTAATTACCAACCCAGGTTTCGACAGTACACTATGTCATTATCAAGGTGTACTGTACAAGGTGTAAGACATAGTGTACTGTCGAAACCTAGGTCGGTAATTAAAACTCCTGTGGAACATACAAAAGGGTGTCTTCATTATGTTTCCTGTCACCAAGTTCCACCAAGTATCGCCTTCCAGCCTTAAGTTGACGAGTCTTACGCATCATTATTTAGATAACATCTAGATATATCGCGATGAAAATCTTTCTTCTCCTAAGTAACCGAGGGGAATGGTGCAAACTATTCCATGCTCGATGAATAAATCTGATATGTAGCAAACTACACTGCTTAAAATAATAATAGTATCATTTGCACCCATGTGAAAAGCTACAGCAAATGAAGACGCCAAAAATAAATCGTTGAAAGGGAAGCCGGGAAATAAGGCTGCGCGCTAGGCTCAGATTGCTTGAGCAATTGAGAATGAATATCAGTAAGAGGGACACGGAGACCATTGTAATAGAACCCCGCTACATTTCCAGAAACGATAAATTTATTGCGATATTTTAACGAACGGATAATTATGGGAATTCGTTTCCCCCGCACCATCAAGAACTTCAAGAAAGGCTCTGCGTAATTTCGTTTGCGCATTGCTTTTTTACATGTAAATGCCTGGTGTCCTAACACTCCCAGCCCGACGCCCATCGAGGCGGCTTACGGCGGCTTATGTAGATACAGATGAAAACGTTCTGCCGAGACTCCATAAAACAATATCCTGTAACAAAACGAAACAGTAACAGGCAAACGCTTAAAACAACGAAGTTCAACAACAAACTCCTTGGGAAATGATAGTAGGAAAACGAAAAATATTCGCAACAAATAGAGCACAGAATCCCAGTGGGAAAAAGTCGTTTCGGTGGAACGGATTTAACCTAAAAATAAAAAAATTCACTCCGCAAAACTTACAATGCCGTGGAAATCTCACAAAAGTTATGGAAGAATTACAGTCATGCACCATTCAGCGCTCTCGCTTCACGCCTCGAAGAATGAAGTCCACGCGGCCAAGCGGAAGTGCTTCCGAACTCGTAAAAACTCTTCGAAATGGATTCCTTAAACCTCTCGCGTGCAAGTCGAAAAAGTTGGCCGGAAAACTTCAAGTCTCAAGGCCAACGCAAGGTGGAAGACGATTTGGAATTTGTCGCCAACTCGCCATCGGAGAAACACTGTTCAAGGAATATAACCGGTCAGGAAATGGAAACGCTGAACCACAGTTTTTCGATTTTGGCGACCGATTAATTTTCTCTCAGGCAGGGGAGAAAATAAGAAACAAACAGCTGGTATGGTATGGTATTTGGAGGAGACGACCGACAGCTTAGGTCATTTGCGCCATGAGGGAAGGTTAGGTTAGGAAGGGTGGAAAGAAACCCGGCGTCGGCATTAGCCTGCTCTTAATGAAAGGCGCCAAGGGGACCACGGCTTAACGACCCATCCGACGGACGGATTGTTGCGTCTGAAATGTTCTCCACATAGCATTCAAGCAGGGATCAGGCAGTCTCTGAAAAATCTCTGCCACCGCCGGGATTTGAACCACGGGGTGGGAAGCCAACACTCTAGCCACCACACCAACCCAATCTCCGTAACAAACAGCTTTAGTAATTTTCCACACTACTTTATACGCTCGGGCGGTCAGCAGCTGTCCCTTGACAATTCTCTGATTTAAATTTGAATGTTGTCAATTTCACCTTTGATAACTCCCAATTCTTGAGATAATGAAATTTAAACGATTGATAATGAAGTTTAAACGTTGGAACTGATCATACGAATAAATTAGAGTGGAAAATTACTGCCGCTGTTTGTTCCTCATAAATATGAATTTCCGCAAAGTAAACTCGTCAACAATCGTTCGGACAGGGGAGAAAAGTTATAGAAATACTTTTGATAGCACAACACTTCAACAGTCAAAAAATGGGAATGGGACACATTGAGTAGATTAGGCAGTCATTCGTACAAGAAGTAACATTAAGGGCCAGTTTCACCAACGAGGATAATTGAATTAACTCGGATAATATTCTCCAAAAACCGAGATATCACAACAATCGCGTTTCACCAGATGCATTAACTCGGTTTTGGGCTATTATCTCGGTTTATACTTTTACTGACGATATTCCGCCGTTCAAAGCTTATTATCCGAGTTAATCTGAGGGCAGATGTAACGTGGCATGGCGCGCATATAGCTTCATCAGCTCTCGGAAAATACGAATGACAGCGATGAAGAATATCGACATTCTATTCGGAGACCATGTTCATTATGGATAAATGAGCGTGCAGATTATTTTAATATACATGGTAGAGTACATTTATTTACTCATCCCAAAATGGCAAATGAAACTGCAAAGGCAGTTCTCGCTCTCATTGAAGAAGACGAATTTTACTCACAAGGGGAGGTGGAGGTTTCCGATACCGTTTACTTTTATAGCATTCGGAATGGCGAACACATCCCTAAACTGGTAGTGGTTCTAATAAATGGGCCTCAGTTTGGCTGTAATTAATTAATTTCCATACGGTACTTTTAACAAGCCTTATACAATAATCTATATATATAAAAGAAAGTCGAAAATCGTGTTAGTTAGAACACTTATAACTCGAGAACGGCTGCACCGATTTCAATGAGATTTGGTTCTTTGGATTCGTCACAGGCGGGGTTAACATATAGGCCATTAAAAAAAGGATAATTTCACAAAAAAAATTCATCTCTTTCCTATGGACATGCATTTAGGAGTTATAGTAACACAACAATTGATAAGTCGGTCAAAACTACAAATTAAATAATTAGTTTTGTTTTTACCACTTTAATAACTAAATTTAGTAACAATATAACATTTTAATTACTAAATATATTCAAAATATTAATCAAATTGAAATTACATTTTTAAAATTTAATTCGAGCTGATTGTAAGCCCAGCCGTGGCCCAGCTCGAGTTGACACTTCACTACCGTGTTTGTAAACAAATCTCCAAGCAATTGTTGACAAACGGTAATGCCTGTGCTCATGATCTTTCGAAGCCTAAACCAACCATAACTATCCAACGGAACGTGTTTGATCATTAAAAAAATTGGTGATGAATGTGATTCACGCAACTTTACTCAAAGGAAAATTCAAAGGTTAGGAAGTCCTCATTCCGTAGATTCCATGATCTCAACTCATATGCCCTTTTGAGCTTAAACGTATTCAATTTACAATTCGTGTTGCATTCGTGATAACGATTAAAAAATCGCATGGTCATTCTTTCAGTTTTTGTGTTGTTTGTGCTCATGTGCTAATGAAAACCCATGATTTTCTCATGGTCAATTTAGCGTGCTATGTTCACGAGTCGATAAACCATCCTCTGTATTTCTTCCTTCGCTTCAAGTGCGTAGCTAGGATAGGGGGTTTTGGGCGCAGCTAATACCACGGGTGTGTAGGGTATAGAAAACTCGCTAAGGTAAGCGGGAAGTGTGGGGGCACTTCCCCCAGACATTTTTTAAGATAAATGGTTCAAAATAGTGGGTTTTGTGGCTGTGTGAATAGTTAAATATGTTTTGTTTGTTAGTCATCCGTCCCCCAAATATTAATAACAAAATCTTTCATAAAAAAATTCTCTAAGCTCTTGGGGAGGGGGGGTTATCCCCCAAAACCTCCCCTCGCTGTGTCACTGCTTTGCTTCGCTATATTTATTTAGCTTCATCCGCTTCATCTTGCGCCTGATAACAAAACAAAAACTGTTGTTTCTCAGAAGGTGCTTGACGCAAGACATTAAACCCGAATGTGTAGGGCTCACCGTGGTGCGTTTACGCATGCAGTACGTTTACGCAGTGCATTTTTTCCAAACAGAGATACTAAAACTGGCGCGCCTTAAGTCATTTAATGCAAATGCTGCTTCATAGGGGCTTTTCTTGCACGATTTTGAGCATCAGTCAAGCGTCGGTCTGGGGTCGTGTCAACCTGCCCCCTGAATGGGCCAAGTGTATGCAACAGACTTGGACCTAAAAACATTTTTTTACAGCTAATAACGCAAATAGCCAACAACTGAATGGGTATAATTTTTATTTCATGAACTGCTTTATTAAACCACAATGCCCAAAATTTCTTAAGCTAAAGCGTAAGAAAATTTGTTGAAAAAAATCCGCGTAAACGTGCTCCGATTCACCTTATGTAGATTCAATGAAGAAAATGTCTTTCTGACAAGCAATTTTGGTACTCATTTACGTAGTTTTATTGAATTTGTATCCTTATTTTATTATAATAAATTAAACATGATTAAAAACGATACAGCCGCTCTTGATTTATAAATGGTGTAAGTAAACTGTAAGTTCATTGATTGTTAGGCGGTACGAAGTTCGCCGGGTCAACTAGTAATATATAAAGCTAAAATAGCGCGGTTTCTAACGTGATGGGCAGTTGGTATGGTGGTACCGTCGTCGACCCTCACCCAGGAGGCCAGGGTTCGAGCCTTCGCGATAGCAATTTTAGCATAGCTTTTTTTGTCGTCTTCATTTTGATCATACGGCGACAAGTATATGAATAATTTTAATTGAAGCAAGCATAGACATGAGGAAATTTTTTTATCATCATCATGGGGTTCGTGACCTCCCCTTGTCAAAGCAATTTCACGCTACTTTCTCTTAAACTTGAGGCTTTCCATGCCTATGCTCCTCTTGAGCCAATGATTCCGACAACTCTTGCCGAAATATGTTCGTATCCGTAAATGTTACAAACCTTTCTTTGAATTTTCTCACATATATATACAAAAATCTTTAATCTCTGTCCTCTTCCTAAATTAATACCTGTGTAACAGCATCGTTATCTTCGAAATCGCAATGTTATCAAGTAAGACGTAATTAATTATTGTAGCACAAAATAACCAAGAACTGTGTTTATTTAAATCTGGGAGTCTCGGTAAATAAAAAAAATTAATTTTTTAATAACGATGCATACGAAGGAGCTTGCAAGTTTTTTTACCGCAATATTCTCGCATTCCTTGCTCTATCCAAACGCGGTTCCCCTATTTGTTTTTTATTTATTTTTTATTACCCGTTCGTGGTATTCGGTAAGGAAAATTAATAAATCCATCCCCGAAAACGTAATATTTGAGCTTTTCCAACTCTCATTGTAAATATTAACACTGTTGCTGCTCATTTTCTCACTCTGTACTTGATTGTACTCTTACCGGCTTATTAAAGCTGATTCCATGCCATACGGTTGCTTACCGTCATTTATTTTTCCCACGTAGGAGTTATGAAAAATTTACGAGCCAAATAATTTATTCTGATTATCTCGGTTTTTGAAAACTAAGATACCTAATACGTCGTTGGTGAAACACGATCCTCACATTTCTGAGATAATAATTTTAACCGAGTTTTTGAAAACTGAGATAATAGAGAATATTATCCGTGTTGGTGAAACTGGGCCTTAGAAACCAATGTTTGTCTGGTCAACAGAACACTTGTTTTGACGTCGAATTGTTGCCCCCTTCTCTCATTTTTAATTTCATGATTCCGTGTGCCTCTCTTTACCGGCCTATTTTACAAACACGTGAATGAAAGAGTCAAACATCCTTTTTCTTTATTATTAAAATGATGATTTTTTTAAGTAATCGTCCATCTCAAATGCTTCACAAAGTGAAGACAGAAGAGAGCTCATTCGTAAACCAATTTTCTATTAATAGGAGATGCCTTTGAAACGAAAATGCGCTAGTGTCAATTGAACTTTAATCAATACACCATCAGAGACAACTTCAGTAGCGCAGAAAGAAGTAAAAAGCACTAGCGCGCCTGAGGCACCTCATGATCAAATGTCTCATTCGCAGTCCATAAGCTTTTGGTAATTGTACAACTTACAATTAGTATTATATAATCTTCACAAAAAATCACTTTCACCGGCTGAGAACGAGGGGGAAACTCAGAGTTTGGGAGTGAAGTGTTTGAGAAACTTGTGGGCCACCAAAGCGTAGACTGAACCGTGTTCACTGAACAGTAAACACGCTACCTAAATATGCTCTTTGCTCTCCTTACCTCCATCACTACTAATCATTTTATGCCCATATCATTCACACCTGTTATAGCACCGCAAACTAATATCCAAAGCGGTGGCTATTGGAGTAGTATTTTTTATATAGACGGTAGGTATATTGATAAATGAATAGCTGCACATAATCCCATTGAGATATGGTGTATTTCCATCAAGGGAACATAACCGAAGGCATGAATTTTCCACAAAAACTTTGCGGACTTTGATTCGAATTGCCATTGAACTTCAAAATTTATATTTTCTTTCTAAGATCTACTCGTAAGAAGTAATTTATTTTTGGAATGGTAGGTATTAACCATAAGCCCAAAAAATATCAATTAGTCAACATGTAGATCAAGAGTAACTAAAAAACCAATACCAGGTAAGGATGTCCTACTTCGAGAGAAAAGACGATTTGATGTATAAAATAATAGTAAACATTTCCAGCCAGTTCCAGTTTAAAAGCAAATCATCTTATTTAAAACTTAAAATCGTCAGATTCGCAGCCTACCTTAAGACTCCTGTTCCCATAAGGCATTATTATTTTAATTGTTCTAAGACCCTTTAGACGGTGGGTAAAGCAAACGCTTTTATGAGCCTGAAAAACAAACCCTACCTACTGAAAGCACATATTATTATGGCTACATGATTACCACTCCACATAGTTCTCGCTCGCTTTTCCAATGGACCAGCTTGGGAAAAAAGGGAATACCATTTTTCTTCGGTGAATGACTACGCACTTAGCAAAAATTTTAAAAATTTCGAAGGCCTTCTGCTCTCACTTCTATCGATTAAAACGATTATACATGACTCGAACTAGAAAAATATCACGAATTGAATTCCCACATTCTCAAAAATTAGTGACAACTGGGTCAATGTAACCCTCATGGGAACACCATTTCTCTGTTAAAGCGAATCTTTAACTTCATAGGTTTCAAAGAAATCCTGTATAACAGCCCAACTTGCCAGCAAAAAAAATATTTTAATATAATATGCTCCTAAAAAACCTTCGGATTTAATCACTAAGAGACTGATTTTATGTACGACCAAATATACTAACGCCTTCATTATATACTATTATGTACTAACGTCGAATGATTTGAGGAAATGTTTCCTAAAAAATTATCAAAAATTTCCTCCGCACGAGTAGCATTGCATACTCAAGAATTACAAGGATAATAGGCAATGAGACGTTGACTACTACTTTTACTACCAACTACCTAATGCGCCCAGCTCCACGAGTGCCTCTAATTAGATAAAGCAAACAGTACAGGAGACCTAACCGAAGCTATTCGGGCAACTCAACCCCAGCTAATAGACGAGAATACCCCGAGTCAATCAATAAGGATATTGACACGGCAAAGAGCAAGTGTCAGACTTCAGACAATTCTGCTGCCGGATGAGAGCGGAGACCACCTCCGTTCTATTCGCAAGCCGCAGATCAATGCTGTGTGAGATACCAACACGTGAGTCGTGGCCACTTTCAACCGTAAATAATGAATGGAGCATTCAATAAATCAGACTGAACCGAATGTCCGCATTTCAACGCGTTTCAAGATATAACTCCATAGTTAGAGAAGTGAGCGACACAGCAAAATTAGTATAAATAGCTCATTTAACAATCGCCATCTCAGAAGAAAAAACGTTGAGTGTATTGAATCATGATATCAAAACGCCTATAGATGAAACCAAAGGTAACGGGATCAAGTTTTTCCCGAGGTATTGCTCAGGATTTGGCCTCAGGATTGATCTTAGGTAACTGACGGGAAGATAGCTAATGACGGGAGAAGCGAGAAAGAAATTATCAGCAGAATAGCCCAGGCGAAGAGAGCATTCCACCAAAAGAGAGACCTGCTTACAGCGGGAAACTTAAATATGGAAGTAAAGAAACGATTTATAAGAACCTACATTTGGAGTAAGCTCGTATATGGAAGTGAGGCATGGACAATGACCGCAGCGGAGAAAGCAAGGATAGAGGACTTCGAAATGTGGTGCCACAGAAGAATGAAAAAAATCAAATGGATCGACCGAGTTAGTAACGAGGAAGTCCTAAGAAGAGTAGGAGAGAAGAGAAGCCTCATGAAAACTTTAACAAGAAGACGGAACAGCCTTATCGGACACATCTAGAGACATGATGGCCTGATGAAGACAATCGAGGGACAAGTGGAAGACAAGAACGGAAAAGGAAGACCTCGAGCAAAATATATGGAACAAGTAAAGAAGGATGTGAAAGAGAAGATATGCGTAGATGTGAAAAGATTAGCTGATAGGAAAAATGAGTGGAGAGCTGCGTCAAACCAATCCTAGAATTGTTGACCAATGATGATGACACATTACAGGCTTAAATTAAAAAAAAACTATAACACTGAAGCCAATAATACCCTGTGATCGACCTACAAAGTAAAACAATAAAAATATTTAATATCGTATGTCTTCCGGTCTATTTAATCAGTATTTGGATAGATGGTAGATGCCATAGTATTTTTCTTTTTAAAGCACAATTATCACATCGAAAATATAACAACACATCAGACGAATAAAACTATCATATTGAAGGAAGCTTTGAAAATAAGAAAAGATTCCATTCTCAGAAACTGTCATCCCTAAGATAAAAAAAAACTTAATCTGGAGGAAAAATACGCTTTCTATTCTTACGACACCACGTGTACGTGACATCGAAAATGAGAGCGCAATTAGAGGATTAAAAAATTAAACGGGAGACAAGAGGAACAAAATATTAGGGGAAAAGATTTACTTGAAATATGAAATGAAAAAAAACAGCTAAATGTACGGAATATATCTGTAATACACCGGGAACCGCGCCAAAGTAAATCGTGAAAGTGTAAGGCCCCCAACGGATTCTTTGAATTTAACATAGCGTTCTATAGAATTCTCATTATCATCGCGAAGTACCGTAGGGTGATATACTATTCAAACTACACCTAAAGCATTGAGCTATCCGGAAATGATTATTACTTGGACCAACTAAACGCATAAACTCTCATTAAAAATTTTTATAATAATTTTTATGGCAAATTATAACAATCTTAGTTTAATTATAGGACAAATATATAAGTTTCGGTGAAACATTCTTGCCTTAAACATTCGGCGAAATATCGCAGTGTTGAGAATTGAGAGTTCAAAATAAATGTTACTTCTTTTTTAAGAGCTCATTCGGATAGAATGAAAATCCTCATTGGGATAATAATCAAATGATTCAAGCATGGGTAAACCTATCTGCCACACGTGTCCCGTAGATATAGTAGGGAGAAGAATTAGCAAGCGTATTAAGGACGACCATACAGAATACATGGAGTTCATTGTGTCGGTATAAAAATTTACCAAATTTAGAAGGAAAAAATGGTTTTTAAGTGATGAATATCGTAGAAAATAATCAGAAAAACCTGAGAGATATCAAATGAAGGCATTATTCAATAAAATTTTGTTTTGAGAACTAGTGAAGATTCATCCGAAACTGTAATTCTTAATTATTTATATAATATAAGGGCATGAAGAACGCGATTAGTACACTCTCGTATACATGAAGCAATTGTCAACGGCCAAATTTTGCCATGACACGAAATAATCAGTAAGCCCAGTATTCCGGCATAAGATTCCCTGGGGACAGGCTCACGTGTGGCTGAAATATTGACGGGGAAAACAACGCGCTCCCAGCGACAAAAGAAGAAAAATTTACCGATGGATAATTAATGACGCCGGAAAGTGAACTTTGAAACTTTGTAGGGCTCTTTCTCCGCCCAATCACTATCGAGGACCATTTTAGAGTCGCCGTCGCTCCATCTCGGATTCACTTGCATGATGTATGGCAGCATCAGGCGCTCTAACGCTAGGAGCTCCATTCCATGCTATCCTTCAAAATCGATGAAATAAAATATAAGAAAGCAATTTCGTAAGTGTTTTTTATTTGTTGGATCTTCAAACGCACTCTACCAGTCATCAACAGTCAGACATTGAAGAGAATGGAATCGCAAAATACAGATAATCAAACGGAACTGGATCCGAAAGTAAATTTAGGAAATAAATTGTAAAATAAATGGGTTTCAATACCGTTCTCTAGAATTAGTAGGGAATCTGTGCAATTTCACAGAGATATCTTTCTATCCCAGAGTTCCAAGACAAGCTGACAGGTAACATGTCTAATAAGTCTCTAAGATCGGCCACTAATATCATTTCTACTTAGTCTATGCTCGTGTTGAGCAGATTCGCCCAGATTTTTTATCTAATCGTGTTTGGTTCTTTCAGCCCTTGCAAAAGATCCGTATTCTCCTTCACTGGCTCCTTGCACTTCCTTCAATTCATGCCAATGGCACGTTCATGCATGATGGAAAGGTGTTAGAGGTAAATATTTACAGGAGAGTTTTGACGTGTCATTTTTCACAACAGCAGACAATGAGGTGAAATCGATAAAAAGTGGGGTAATGCCTCAAAAGCTTTTTTTTACATAGGAAGTTGAAACCTTGTATACATAATCTCCACCAAATGGTGTATGACTTGCCTGATTATTTTTTCACATTCCTGCGTGCCAACAATGCATATGAGTTCAACGACTCTAATACGAGGTCAACGGAAGATATGAGTATCTTTGAGTTCAGGTAGTAAAGATGAAAAGGCCCTTTCATGTTGTGAAAAAAAACGACGAACAGTTAATAAATTGCTAAAATATAACTAGCTGTTTATCATCTGGGTAAAAGTGTAAATTGGGCTACTTAGTTTTGATATTTTTCGTTTGTGGCTAGAACAAATATCATTCAGTGGCACAATGTGAAAATCATTTAAAGCATAGGCTATAATAATTGTTTTTTAAATTAATGCTACCTGTAAGTTCATGTCGTTTATTCTATAATAAAGTAATGAAGTCAAATTTTCATTTAATATTTCTCTCTAATACATGCATGCCAATATTTCTATCTCATATCATCATTTGAAAGTGGTAAATAAGGAACATTTTGGACGTTAAAGTCAATACCTGACAATAATATTTTCAATTTAAAATAGAATTGTATTGCAATGACAGTTAAGTTTGTAGTATTTAACAATTACATCTTCTGTAATACCTAAATCTGATGTAATCTGATCATTTGCAAAAAACGTAAGAGAGGGGCTCCACAGTGCCATAGAACGACCCTTGTTGGTTAGCCTATAAAAATAGGTATGGGAGGCTGGGGAGTGTATGCCAATCAAACCAACTAACGGCTCGAGCCTACGAATGAGTATTAATTTTGTCAATGAAAGAAGCATATTTTCTTCTGCATACAAAGTTAGCTATGTGAGTGTAAACCCCGTGGAAGTATCTCGGATGTACTCAAAGAAATAAGTTTTTAAATATATCTCCTATGGTGCCCTATCATTATATTATAAGTGTCATTTGTAGCATGGCTATTTCAATATTTTATGGAGACTTATTCTGATCTCTAGAGTATCACTTATCAAGGTAGAAAAGGTAATAAATCCATATCGCATTCACACGCTTGTCGCGTAGCTGTACCATCCGCCCCCGTCGCGCGGAACCAGTGTCGGCCGCACGCTCGAAAAAACGATTAAAATTTATTAAAGCCCCCTACTTGGATTGGCACTGGCGAGAAATTTTAAAGATATTTTCATTATGTATAACATCTCAAAGGAAAAATTTATTTTATTTAATTTGTTGGCATGTAAACATGCTGTTTTTTTTATTTTACTCATAATATATTAATTTTTACCTGTATAATTAATCCTGACTTTTCATTCAAGCGTTCAGTTGCTGCATAATCATCAATTTGAACAATTAAGTACCTCAAAGCTGAATTTTTGGGTTCGTGAAACTATTCGGCTGAGAAAAAAAAGCTGAGAACTAAGAGGGTAAAAAATTGGTGGTCGCCAGTTAGGGCAGAATTTTACTCTAGACTCCTATTCTAGAAATTTAGGAGAATAGCCCGGCAAAAGTCACTTGGAGGAATTCGGCGGAAGCATCTAGTGTTTCTCTACGCATATATTTTTAAAAATGACTTAAAATAGGCTTCGCTACTTTGCTGTTTATGTATGTTGAATAATTAAAAAAAATCTTTAAAAATGGAAGAGAAAAGTTTTACTTTAAAAAGGTGTATTTTTTCTCACACAGCAATTCATTTAACTTCGGCAAGAGGCTAAAGCTAGTAATTTTAATAAAAAATCGAGTGGGGTCGTTTTACGCAAAATTTGTTCTACTTTGGCCTAATACATATTGTTAGCGAGCGGGCACACGAATAAATCAATCAAGCAAGATATGCACAATTTAGTTGAGAATTTTTACGCAAAAATTCACCTTCTTAGGTCAAAAAAACGTTTCTGAGATTTTTGTCAGCTTTTTTTCGATTTTAGCCCACTGAGCAGCAATTTGAAAGGCACCAGAAAAAAACATCCTTCCCCCTTCGAGCAAGTGACTCGATAAAGAAAACGGAAAGTAAAATAAATGGCTCGATAAATATTTCGGCAGACCCTCAAGAGAAAATTTAAACGCTAAACAATATGCTTAAAAATAAAAATGGTAAATAATAAAAATTTTATATTCGGAGTGACAACCGCACCACGGGATATATATGAATTTTCCATCAGCGTGACGTGTCTAGGGGAGATGAGGGATCCGCAAAAAGAAATGCATAGAAGGAATTCAAAAGAGAGTAGGATGGAAGATGAAAGTGAAGCGAGGTAGTAGGAAATATTAGGCGATCAAAAAGAAGCACAGTAAGATTGCGAAATGGAATCCTGGGTGACTAGATGAAAGTGTGTTACGACCGTCGGAACATATCGTGCTCAGAAAAGAAGGAATTCATCATATACAGCTCCCGCTGCTTCCTCCGCGTTATTTCTAATTTACTTCACAGATGGATTCAGCAAAGGAATGGGATTTCTCATCATAATCTCAATATGAGGGGAAAATGATAAACATTCGACGCAATTCCAATACTCTTTTTCGTGTAATTTCTTCCATGATTCCGTTGCCTGGCAACACTCGCATGATACACTCAGGAAGTAAGAATAGATAACTCATTCTGGCAGTCAATAAGTCGTTCCAAATAAACGTCACTTAAATTCCTCATTTTGATCTATTTGTGCCCACGACGAAACTTCCTGGCAAAAGTCATGAATGAACGACTCCCTCTTTCTATGAATGATTCATAGAAATGAATATGATATTACTTCTCAGAGCATCATCAACAAATCTTTACCACCAAATTTCGCCTCAAACCGTGTATACTTTAAAAAATCCCAGCCTGAATGAGAAGCAGCTTCGTTCTATCTCCCACGCTATGACTTAATCCAGGATAGCGAGTTTTGCAGGAGAACAGATGGCAACACCACATAAACCTGAGAGAAGTGAGGCAGATACCACATACCGAAAATTGATGGCTGGCATGGCAGATAATAGGAGACATGAGAGAAGATATCCACTGAGATATGGTCGTTGAAATGATGGATGAATCAATGCTCAAAAATGTAAATTATAATCTGAAAGTACTCGGATAACATTTATAAATAATTCAATCGAGGCAAGAACGAGGAAAAATGCGGCAGAAGGAAACCGAGAGGCAAGTGGAATTCTCCTACGCAGGGACTGTGACCACCACTCGCAGAAAATATGAACTTTAAAAGGAGCATTCTTACTCCAATGCAGAGTATAAAATTTCGAGATACGTAGAATAGAATTACGGGAAGAATATATCAGGATAGTATAAACACGATGAAATGATTTGAGATCCATTCTAGATGCGAAAAAAATATAGATAAATTATATCTGAGCTGCAGAAAAAAATAGGCCGTAATTAAATTCCCCTTTCAAAAGAATACAATGAATATTAGCAGACCAAACTGATAGCTGCTTCTAACGAGGAAAATGTTCAGACTTTGTCGATAATTTCAAAAACGAGAGAAACAATCCTACCTTCAGAGAAAATTAATATTTTTTTAAATTAAATATTTGATCTTTCATCAAAAACGGATTTACATTCACATTTTGGCCACAAAGATAATTCATGGGACCATTGCTGCGCGGAAGCAATTATGAATACTTTGAGAGCGCAGAGAAGAAAAGACTGCCGCTAATGAGTATATTTTACGATGAGGCAGTTTCTTAAACACAAATATATAAGGACAACAAATTTAGACAGAATTTTAATAATTTCATATTCATGAATTTTCACGGGTCGAAAAATTAATACGTTCAACAGACAACGAACGACAAACGAGCGACACTATTCTAAGATACGGTTAGCAGATTAAATAGCGGAAAATACAGCTGAATTCATCCACTAGATCAATGACTATTAAATCAAGATGAATTTTCTTGAATTATGTAACAACCGTTTAATATGCCAAAGTTGGATAACTATTCATTGTTTGAAAGCATTAAAAATAGAGGTTTTAATTCAACATACTCACTCTCCAAAAAGGCTTCACATTTTCATATCACTCACAACACATAGAAGACAAAGTTCAGTTTTTCAGAGCTATCAGTCATGGAAGATTAGCTCGAAACATGACGGAACCGCGTAACAATCTAATACGATAAAATTCAATCTATTCCATACCAACCGGAAAGGCCATAGGACCCCCCCTCATACCACCCCTCGCAACCCAAGCAGAAATTCCTCCGCGCTGTTCAGATGTTAACTATAATCACGAATATTACAAAAGAGTATCCTCGAGTCGGCGTCCAAATATGTTGTCACCCACCGCGCATTTAGATGGGTTTACAAAAGTCGCCACTCGTGTCGCGGACAGACAAATTGATCTGAGTTTTACGGGGAAATAAGGTATAATTAGGGGTCTTAACCGAAATGTATACAAATTTTGATGTGATATCAAATTTATTACTTTTCAATGCTATTTCTCGCAATGAAAAACATTATACTGCAAAATATTGGAAAAAAGTGGATCGTATTGCACTCATTACCGCGCCGCGGACATTTCTGCAAATCGATTACAATGCGACCGAAGTGGCAACAGTAATCAGACGTCTATAGGATGGAATTGGGCCTCCTCAATGTAATCCCCCTGATTATAATAACCAACTGACCGGAGTTTAATATCATGAAGCGTCATATAAAGCAAGAAAGAATATATATATAAAGAATATATCCCGAATTATCGACAATTAGGGATGTGCGAGTACTCGAAAATTCGAGTCGTTTTTAAAGTCGATAAGTCGTTAAAATGCCTTGGCCTGGGAGTTTCAGCGTGCTGTATGCGTAGCAGTCAACCACTGTAGTAGTCGACGTGAGCGCCGAATACCTTTTCTTCTGCCGCGGCGGCTGACCGTCTTCTAACCCGGCGGCGTATTCTGAGTTATCACAGTGGACCGCTGCATCGCTTATACTCCCTTATTCAATACTTTTGCCCTACCCTACTATATTTACACAAACGCCACGAGAATACTTAAAAATCGTTAAGATTTCTATGAAAACAATGCATTTTTAAGGTTTCAGCGGACAATGCTGGTGACATTGGAAGTGGTGCCATCTTTTAGCTAATTGGTTTTTCAGCAGGAGAATTTGAAAGGATCAAATTTAATATGCTTCATTTACCTATATAATTTTTAATATAATTGTGCAAATTCCTTTACTCAGGGCTCTTCCGAGTAGTTTGGATACATATATTTATTAAATTGACTACATATTACTTTAGGTTAATTCATTTCAATTGTGCTTAAATGGAACTTTTAAAGAGACATTAATTTTAATTCATCTCCAAATTCTGACACAATAACCATCAAAGTCCCTAATTATCTTTTCAATAGACATCAAGCTAAGCTTTCGCAATAGAAAATTAACAAGGGTATTGGAAAAGTAAGAATATGTTGGAGAATATACTGTTGTATTGTCTGGTCCAGGAAATAACATACTCGACTCGATACTCAACTCGAGATCAAAAAGCACTACTCGCACATACCTATCGACAATATATTTGTTTTTCAGCTATATGCTTTGTCAACAGAATCTCGGTAAGAGTTTGAAATATATAATTAAATATCGTTATTTTTCTGTTTTTAGTTTCATCACATGACTTCACCTTAAGTTAAGCCAAAAAATTAACGACAGGCAATTATGAGATGCATTAATCCTATCGCGGAAAGGAGTAATGTTAACGTTTCACATCGCTCATCCCATCTTCCTGGCAACCATGGGCAGCACTCGTCTCTCATTACCAAGGAGAGATTCAAATATGGAACTGCTTCTATGATGACATCATTATTTTAATCTTTCAATGGGATACAAAAAATTCACGACGTTTTATTTATACCATAACTTTGCACACCGTCACGCAAGGATATCCTAATGCTCATTTCTGAAACAATTAAGGACAATGAAATAAAAATATTAGAACTACGCCATCACATTAGACTTTTGAGAGATCCCAGCCGTTATCAGCAAAAGAACCAGCTATTTCCTTACATGGAGAAAAAAAATTGTTCACCAAGATAAACAAAATATGCAGTCGTACAATAATATTCGTTCCGTTGAATCCGGAGTTAATTCCGGAAAAATAGGATTTATCATCGACATATAATGTAGAGAAGTTGATACAATGCCAAAAACAGTGAAAATACCTATCTCAAAGATAAATCAAACCATACACATTTTTTCCGGTAGCACTCACAAATTTTGATTTCAACTTCATTTCACTCTTTTTTCCTGAAAGTCTCCCTTCTCTCGTGCATTCTCTTCTCGAAAATTCTTCACTGACTCCAAATAAAAGGACAAGAAAAAATTTCACAGCCGCACACCACCATCTTACCGCGCTAGTTTAATTGTATTTCCCGTTATAATTCCCGATAAAATTGAAATATCCCGGGTGTTAATGTATTTTGGACCTCCTTGAAACGAATTTCAGAGATCCTTAAAGATTAAATCAAGGTTCCCTAAACTCGCGAGAATATCTTCAATTGTTTATTTGTTTAATTCAAGGAACAAATATTTAATGTCTGAATAAACATGTAGAAACTTCTTCAATTAGATAAAGCTTTAAATGGCAAATCCTCGACCAGTTTCAATACTCCCACGTCATTCTCGAGAGGAAACAGTTTCAGTTGTATCTCCCCTATTGAATGACACCGAAGTGCTGTAACCGGTCGAGGTTCTACCAAATAAAGCGGAGTGGAACTGGCATATTTACAATACAATCATTACGCAAAGTATTCTCCGGGATTTCCAAGAATAAAATATCCATCAAAAAAATTATAAAAGTCGTATAAAAATTGAGTGGGTTGGAAGCCAAGGGGTACAAGTGATTATTTTCTCAACAGAGTTAGGTAAAGTGAATTCTTAGAATAAATACACAAAAACCTGGTTGCCAAGGGAAACGAATGTGTCTCTGTTCTGTGCTGACATCGAGTGGAAAATGAAGTGCACCACTAAGTATCTAATTGATCTCTTTTCTTTTCTATTCCTAATTTCTGTACCTAACTCTGTATATAAAAGTGAAATCACTAGTACCCCTTGGCTTCAAACCCACTCAATTCAACTTGACTTCCATTTTTCGTAAACTTCCACTTATATACGCAACCAAAACATTTCCTCTACACCAGCGGTTCTGAAAGGTTGGGAGCCGCTGCTCAACACCATTACGATCAGAATTGGCTACCTGAACTTAACGTATTTCATTCCAAAGGATATGGCCATAATTACAACGATATAACCAAACAAAAGCATGACATACCCCAAGGCATCTGATGGCTGGCGTAAAATTTATTATACCGAGAGAATTAAAATGCTAAGCCGTAATAACGCGATCATTTTTTATGCACACGGACAGCAGCAATAAAGGCTGCAATAACGGCACAGTGACACCTCAGTTTTTCAGATAGATCCCGATCCCTTTTTTCAATAAATTCTGAGTAAGATATTTCCTATATACATTTATATATTCATCCCTTAACCAATAAAATAAACTGCGCAAAATCACGAATGTGCTAAGTGATTGTAAAAATTTGGCTAGGATACAGTAGGTATGTTCAAGAATTGGTGCAAACAATTATTCGATTCAATACTCACAATACCGAAAATAGCTAAATTCTAGCCAAACCATATTTAAAACAATTATTTCCATGTAAATTATAAAGCATATGACGATATGTTTCAAGGGTGGGATGGCTTCGATATCTGATACCCATTTTCTGCTTGGGAGCTGGGATGCAATCTGTCCCCAGCGGTAGGAACACAAACCGAGAAAGCTGGAGAACATCGGAAGCTGGGAGAGTTGTTTGGACCGCGGAAATGGGCTCGTCGGATCCCTCAACAGGTGCCTCCCGAGCGACGACGAATCCCGGCGCGGGGCACGAGGCGACAGCGGCCAGGCGCCGTTGAGAACGCCGGGACGCGTCGGCAGTCAAGTACGGATTTCCTAGAAGACGCACTGTATCGCGTTCTGACGATTATGATTCGAGGAAATCAGCATACCTTTCATTCGAAAAAAATCACGCTTTCCGACAATAAATGCGCAGAGCAACACGCTGTGATCCGCAATCGCCAATATTTTATTATATGTGAATACACAGTAATAGCCCATTTCCCGCTGAAAACCTCATTTCAGGTTTGTTTGGGGGTAAATTGCTTTACGTGCATTCATTCCAGGACAAAATATGGTAAATGAAGTATCGCTAACGTAGAATCAATTTCGTCACCATGCTAAACATGCAGTTCCGTGAGCAATTCCAGCATGAGGAAAAGAATTAGTTACCACCCCTCCTATAAAGTGCTTCATTTTCAAAAACACGCACGTGCCTCAACTGCGAGCATTACGTTGCAACTTATAAAAGGTAAGCGAATAATGCCGAATTGATGATCATAAAACATATTTGCAAAGCAATGGGAGATGCAATTGATGCAACATTGATGAAATATTAATAATCGTGGAATCGGTTTGGGCTTTGTATTAATATTTTAAAAATTTTGAAGAACCAAGCGGGGGAAGCTAAGAGTTCAAAACATTCGAAAGTAGGAAACATTAGTTTCCGTTAACATTGTTTCCCACGTTACTAACACAGCTGAAACCAAGGATTATCGGGCCTCGACGGGACCACCAAAATATAAAGCACATATAATAAGCGTGGACAAATCCAGTTGTCCTGCGTCCCCGGTAAGTGAAGGCTTGAGCGCTGACTAACTGAAGTGTAGCTTGTTTTTTGATGCTAAAATATAGAAGTTCGGTACACATTCCTACTGTTGATAACCTAAATACCATACGCTGTAGGGTGGATAAAACGTGGATACACTTGGGAGATCATCAGAATATGGCTTAGTTATAGATTAAAAGGAGTAGATATCTCTCATAAAGTTAAAATGTCTTCTTTCAAAATATGAATACATACTTACAGAAAAAACATAATGATTTCATACTCCAATCCCAAAAATCCAAAAAGAGTAGATTTCTCTTAAAAAGTTAAAATGTCTTCGTTCAAAATATGAATACCTACAGAAAAGCATAATGATTTCATACTCCAATCCCAAAAATCAACGTACTAGCTCATGTCCACCCGTAGTTAATAAAACAAAGACATTTCTTCTCTCATTCTTCTCCAAAATGGAAAAACAAATATTAGAGATGAAACTGTAACTCTGAAATCACTGCTGAAGTCAGCACTAACGAAATTAGCCCGATTTTTCATGAGAAACACGCCCGTTTTGGATTCCCAAGCGACGTCATATGACTACGAAGTTTCCCCGGCTCACGCCCATGGCAGTGAGGGTAAACAACAGCCAGCTGATGAATGATGTAGACTTGATGAAGACCGTACGTTCCAAAGTGGCTACGAGACGACGGTTTCAGGCAAGGGTATTTGAATGATTCACACGCAGGGAATTAGCTTCGTGAATAATTGACACTCATCGCATATTGGCGATCTATTCATTGCCACGGTGAGATTGAACTTTAGCCAAAGAGAACTTTTTCAAAATTTTGATTGTGGACGGCTCGGACCAGCAGACTTAATTAACATCAATACATATATCTCCAGGGAACCAAGCGTTTACGCAGGTCCCCAAAATCAACAAATCGTTTTGGAAAGGATAAATCAGATACGCGGGCAGATGACCACGGAAAAAATGAGCACTGATAACGATAAAGCATCATCAACTAAAAGCTTTGATAGGTACTCTCTACGATAAAACATGGGATAGTACCCCGTCACCAGCGACAAACTTTGGAAATGCCGAGGAGTATTCCACGGATTTTTAACTGATTTGAGGTGCATGAAACATTTTCTACAGAAAATACATCAAAGACGATACCATAGAGAAACAGCAGTGTAGATTTCCTTTACAAAGGGTGATACAAAATGAACTCTGTTCAAAAACCAAAACAAAAAGATATCAGCAATCAGTATCAATAAGCAGGAATGCGCCATCTTAATAACTAAATGAGTGATTACCAAGCGAGAAAATTACTTTCGTGGCATGGTATGGTATAAAGTATCCTCTCTCTACAGTATCAATATCCTTAACGACGTGATATTTTTTAAATAGCAACTATTGTTCGGATGTATACTGCATGAAACATCAACGAAATATTAGATTTAAGTACTTGATTACATTTTAGAGGAAAATTACTCTTACAGTCCGAAGTGGAATTTAAAATAACCGTGGCACGAACGCCAACCACTAATCAAAAAATGAGTTCACAAAACTTGCGCAAAAATTTGAAAATGAAAATTATTTAAGTGACACACAACTCTTGAACGAGAGAGTACACATATTCCATTATTTTCATAGAATTAGCACGTCAGCCCCGAATCGACGGTGAAACTTAAAGAAAGATAAAACATACAGACAACGTATTGTGAAAGACGAAAAACTCGGTTCTCATAATTGAAAACTCTGGCGAGACAAGACGGGGGCAGAAATGAGAAAATAATTCCACTGACCATCCTCATCGCTGGCACGCCTCTCCGAACGCGCACCCGACTGGTTGGCCCCCATGACTTGATCCGTGGCGTCGCGGCGGCACGCGCCAGCTGTTTACACGCAAGCGATCCCGAAGCGCCGTCCTGGACACGCTCCGCTAAGTCCACGTTGCATCCGACGACTGGCACGAACGGGGGACATCTAGGAGTGAAGAGGAGGCGGCGTCCCCGCTCTTCGGCACGACACCGAAGACGCCAATCTTCGGTGCCGGAAAGCGAGGCTACCGTTTCCCAGTTGAGCGGGGACCGATCAGGCCATTAGGTCTCGGCGAGGGCGCCGTCGTCTCGCGGGAAATACCTCTCTCGGGGTGAGGGAAGTCAAAGCGATGTCAGTTAAACGTCGGCGTTTGCGATGCGCGAAATCCGCGAAAGACGCGGACGATCGCGGGAGGGCTGTCAAATGGGCCCAACGCGCGAACCTGTCAAATTGGTCAATAGCGTGTCTTCCAGGACTTCAATCTCGCCGGCAATCGACGAGGTTTTCGCCCGCGCGGTGGGTATCAACCGCGCCGCGGAACAGACTGGAGGTGGAGCGGACGTTTTGAGAGGAGTTGGTCGTTCCTGTGAAGTTCTGGGGGGGAAGGGGTGCGGGAGGACGGAAAGGGGTGTGGTGGGTGAAGAGGACTGGTAAGGCACTGAAGGAGCGATAGCGAAGGGGAGGGTGGAGTGAGGAGGATAGTGCTTGTGCGTTTCAGCGAGAGAGGGGAGGCAGGAAGGAGTCGAGGGGTGTGGCGGGAAGAGGGGTGGGGATTTGAGGGGAGGAAATGGAAGGGGGAGAGGAAGTGGGCCACTTCCTACGCATGCGCTCCGCTCCTCTCCAAGACCCGATCCTACGTTTTTACCGTATGTGCCTCTCCGTGTATGTAGTAGTGGTAAGTTTCAAGCAGTGCGAGGCGAAGGGACATTCAAGGTCAACAGATAAATACGTGTATTTGCTAACCCTGGAGTTGCATAAAAGGCACGTGGCAGGGTGTGCATGGGTGGCACCTGCAAAGATGGAATTCATTCATGAGATGAATAGACTCGGTCTGATCCAGGTGTTAGGTCAAATAATGATTGATAAAACAAACGCTGCGCGACTTTCTTACATCGGAAGATGAAACCTGACAATTTTTTCGCAAATAATTGTAGCATGACAGCAGTAGAAAAATATACGGATGAGACATTCGAAATTTATCGCTTCGAATGAATGATGAAAATTAAATGCATTGACCGGCCGTGTGAGGAGGAAGTCCAAATAAGAGAGAGAGAAAAGCATCGCATAAGAAAATCATCAGAAGAACACAAACTTAATTTGTCATATCATATGACAGGATGGTCTGATGAACAACATTGTCCGAGGACCAATGGAAGGAAATACATGGAAACGTGCACTCCATTGAAATAAACTGAACAGTTGTAACGGGTGAGAAACAAAAAAATACTGCGAAAGCGTGAAAAGAATAATAGATTGGAAAATTCAACAGTGTTTTATGGGTCGTCAATATTAATTCGTACCTACTTTTTCTTTTGCCATGCACATTTATAACTTAATTTTTGTTTATTTTAAATTAGAAATGCTCCAAATAAATAGTATACTTTCTTTACCATGATAACGAGATGGCTGAATTAAAATTTAAACTCATTGGGTCCACTGGAACACAATATGCACTTACCAATTCTCCGATACAGTATGCATCGATAGGGTTTAAGAACAGAGCGCAGTCTTTCGGCTAAGTTACCAAGAAAAATCGGCCGTATCAGAACTAAATGTCCAAAGCCAAGCACCGGCGCGGCGGTCGCATCCGTATTCCGGGCATTTTCTGCCTGTCAACAAGGGTCGAAAAAGGTCCACTTATCCATCCGCCTGTATTCAGCAAATGACCAGTAGCTGGTTGTTCGTATTTTTGATATCATTTTCGGGAATTGTGAAGACTGCGCTATATAAACGTGCTACTTTTCCCTCGTGAGACCCTAGAGTACACTGCCGGTATGTGCAGGCAGGGGCGCAGCTAGGAATTGAGGCTTGGGGGTTGGATGCAACTAATGCCGGGGAGTGTGGTGGTATGGAATACCCGCCAGGATAAGCGGTAGGTGCGAGATTAATAAATTGCGGTATTTCAAGATAAATGGTTCGAAATGGTAAGTTTTACGGCTTTCTGAGGGATATTTTATTACTCTTTACACTACAGGGTAGTTTCCTTCATCAAAGAAAACGAAAGGCATTGATTGCGATTCGTTACCCACCATTAGTGTATTCATAATACACAAATTATTTGGTTTTTGAAATACCGGTTTAGAGGAATGGCAAGGGTCAAATTTTATCCTCATTTGAAAAAGACCAGATTGGCGCCCATGCGATGCCACTCCACGTGACGTCACAGGGAACTAGTTTCTACACGAGAGGATAGGAGTTATACATCGTCTGAGGTTACCAATGCATGCATGAGGCACAGAGCTCAGGGAAACATGTCTTAACCCTAGAAGGGCACACTGGGGTCCAGTGGACCCCAGGAGTTTTTTTCTTTGCTGTAACTTTTGTAATGCACAAAATATTGAAAGCTCATACCAATGTAAATTTCCTTTCATATCTTAGTAAAAGTTTCATGTGTGTGGTGATTTTTTCAACGCACTTATTGCTTTATAATTTAATGTTGAAAATGGTCTGGGGTCCATTGGACCCCAGTGTGCACTTCATGAAATTTTTTTGAAATTGCGAAAAAAAATTAACACATTTGTTTATTGCCTTTTTTGCTGCAAATACATTTGTTATAATCGTATTTATACGTTTATAGTAATTAAAATGTCATTTATCATTTTTTATCACTTTGGGATATTTGAGGACATCAAATTTTTTTGTGAAATAATTTGGTTTCCTCTTTTGCAAATAATTTGGGAACTTCGGAGTGAAAGACGTACGAACAAACTTCAATGGAATGGATTGTAGAGCAATAGTTTTGAACATATATTACTCATAATAGTAAACTATTCATCAAACATTGACGTTTGAAATCATTTGGAGATCGAAAGAGAGAGCGAAATTTGGTTTCGGATGTGCCTGGATCAAAAGGAGCAGCGCGCGACGTCAAAACTCCCCGGCAAGCTTGGGAATTACTGTTGGATAGCGCTTTACGAAATAATGACGCACACAATTGAGGAAATACAACGGCAGCATCAAAATGTCACAATTCCTCAATCGTACCACGGTGATGTAGATGTTGAGTAGATTGAGGCTTTTTTTGGACTTCCATATTTTTCTGGGGTGCAGAAGACGTGCCACACAAATTTGTATGAACTGTGGTCAACTGAGTTTGGATCTACGTTGTATCAATGCACCATGTCTCTTCACCGATTCCTGTTTTTGCTGTCAACCTTGCGTTTTGATGATAAAAACACGAGAATGCAGCGCAGAACGATCGATAAATTTGCGCCACTTCGTAAAATTTGGGAAGGGTTTGTAGATAATTGCAAGAAATGTTACACTCCTCATGAGTATTGTACAGTAGATGAACAACTTCTCGGTTTTTGAGGCCGTTGCCCCTTTCGGATATATATGAAAGGAAAGCCATATAAGTATGGCATAAAAATTGTAATGATGAATGATGCAAAAACGTTTTACATGGTAAATGCCTATCCTTACATAGGAAAAGTAGTTACCAATCCAGATGAAACTGTTCCGACATATTATGTACGGACATAGTCAACACCAATTCATGGCACGAATAGAAATATTACGTGCGACAATCGGTTCACTTCTGTTGAGCTTGTAAAGAAGATGCTCATAGGCGGATCCAGGGGGGGGGCACGGGGGCACGTGCCCCCCCAGACCCTCAAAAATATGCATGTTATTTAATACGGTCCCATTATCATTGCATTCGTACGAGGTATCCTTGTGCCCCACCCAGAACAAAATCCTGGATACGGCCTTGCTTGTGCCCCTCCCAGAAAAAAATCCTGGATCCGCCCCTGAAGATGCTAAAAGATTATTCAATAACGATGGTGGGCACCATTCGTAAAAACAAGCGTCAAATTCCAGTGGATTTTACAAGAAGCTGTTGTTCAATCTTCACGATTTGCCTTTGACCCTGACATGACCCTGGTGTCTTTCACACCGAAAAGAAATAAAATAGCGCCTTTGTTGTCATCTTTTCATTTGGATGGAGCTATAAATGAAGACAATGGAAAGCCCGAGAGTATTTGCATGTATACTGCCACTAAAGGAGGAACAGGCACATTTGACCAACTGTGTCATGAATATACAACAGCCAGAAAAACCCTTCGATGGCCAATGCGGATTTTCTATGGCATGCTAGACCAAGCTGGTATAAACGCAATGGTTCTTTACTCTCATATTGATCGTAATGAAAAAATAAATCGGAGAACATTTTTGAAAAACTTGGCTATGTCACTCATCAAACCTCATTTGCATCAACGGATTTTGGAAAAAAAACCTGCGTTCTTCAATCAGGAATACTATTGTGGAAATTTTAAAAATTGAAATATCAGTAATTGATAAACCTGAAATCCATCACAGCAAAATACGATGCAGCTCATGCCCAAGGATTAGAGACAGAAAAACAAGAATTATATGCTCATCGTGTCGCGCTCCGATGTGTGACGAGCACCGAAGTTATCTGTGTACTACCTGTACTGGAGTGAGAAATTAACAACAAAGCATTTTTTTCTAAAAATTTATATTTTACCTGTAAAATAAATAATAGTAATGTGCATTTTGGAGCAATAGAAAGTCCTAATGAAATTTGTGAAAAAAAAATAAAAAAAATACACTGGAAAATTTTGTTGTTTTCAATTGTTAAAATTAATACGTTTTATGGAAAGAAAAAATATGAAACATTTTTTTACATGAACTACACAATGTAATACTTAAGCTGTTAAAACTATTTGTCTGTACATCTAAAGCATTCGTAAGAGTAAATAAAAGTAGGATTGGTGACTTTCTTAAAGAATTTTTATGTCTTTAGAATGAAAAATATTGTTTTACTTTCATTTTAATATGTTTAAATAACTTATATTTACATATTTGTGTAAGAAACACTTCTATTATTGATATTTACTATACTAATAGTAAAAATATATCAGGGGGTTGAAATTAAAAAATTTTAAAGTTATGGGGTCCGCTGGACCCCAGTGTGCACTTTATGATTGAAAAAATAAGTGTGCACTTCTAGGGTTAATAATCACCTATTAAAACTGGCTAAGGTCGGAAAGTTTTCTTCGTTTGATAAGGTATTAATAAACCTTTTTTTAAGCCAAGCACTACCAGCCAGCAAGGTACTCAGCTACCCGCTGGCATCCTGCGTCCTATCAGCTCTCAGAGCCTTGATCAAGGTCACCTCACAAGGCGGGAGGGGGAACCAGAAATGCGTCGCACGGACTTTTTTCCCATCATTCCTACTTACGCGTCGCGTTTTCGCGCGCTTGAAATTTTTCACTTTTCATTTAATCGCGAAAAATAGATATCGTCATTTAAAAATCTAAAAGCGTGAAATACGTACTCCAGGAGTAATAATCTTTCGATTTAGGCAATAAAAAAATAAAAGGAAACCACCCTATTCTATTAATAATATCAATCGAATCAAGTAAATTGGATTAAACTTAAAAATTTCTCGGAGCTCTGGGGGAGGGGGTTTATCTCCCAAAACCCCCTTTCGCTGCGCCACTGTATGCAGGGGCGGTCTAGCCAGGTCAGCTGGTCGGCGATCGCAGAGGGCCCCGAGCTTAAGGGACCCCCGCAACGCTCGCGTGTATCGTGAAGCGCATTCGAAAGATATAATAAAAAAAGACATATTATTTGAACCTGTTTTATTTCAATTATAAAATTCTACTTTTTCATAAGTTGTTTTATTTAAAACAGAGCGTAAAAATAATATAAAAAAATAAATGTGTCAAAAGATAAAACAGAACCTTATGTTTTTTTAAAAAGGGTTATTCGAAAAGGTTAATGTATAGATTTATTTTAGAATTCAATGCAGGTTCAAGGAAAAATTTCTCAAAATATATAATAAATCCATCGTACATTTTTAAATTTTACATGCTGTAGAATTTTTACTTTTTTTTTTCTTTCGAAGTTGCATTATAAATCAACTTTTATCTCATTTTTACGAGCCAGAATAGCGTCAAAATCCATTCCCGGGCATGCAGTTTTCTAAAATTTCCCGAAGAAGGACACCCGAAGAGGAGGGCCCCATCACGAGCCCTGGACGAGGGCCCTCAATCACTCAAGACCGCCCATAGGTACATGGATCGACATGAGAAAGGCTAAATAATGATCTTAAGCGCCTGCTGTTGGTTTTTGGTTTGGTCACTGATGTTAAATTAATGCTTCGACCAGTTAAATAAAAAACTTTTTTCACAAAATGTCAAGATGCCTTATACCTATAGGTACCACACACACATAACTATATATCTACTTTAAATCCTAGAGATGAACTATTGCCATTAGCATAGCACCAATATGAAAATTTTAGACGCTCACAGTCGGAAAGTTGGGTTTGGGGTAGTCCGCTGACAGTTGCGGTTAAAGCAGAATTGGGCTCCGTGCAGAAAACGGACGTGCGTATCCACCGAGGCAGGCAAAATCTGTGGAGTACGGATTACCAGGTCCCGGCTATATCGAATCAAGACGTGGGAAAATCACGATAGACCTAATTTTCCACGTTATGCCTAATACCTTTCCTTACTTCTTCGTTAAAATTTTCGCGGGCACTCGTAAAAACGTTTGGGCTATGGCGCCGCGTCAATTTTTGGGTGGCTCCAACGTTTCGCGACCGATGCTGGTCGCTTTCTCAAGGGATTGTGATGAGGGGGGAATCTATATACATAATAATAACGCGGATAATTTATATTATATATTGTTGATAGTTTTTCCGGATTACGGGTTTCCAAGTGCGACTTATTTTAAGACCAGTATCTCTGTTAAAATTATTCTTTAGTTATTTCTCTGACTAGTCTGTTTGAAACCTTTCACTCTGGCAACAGTTTTTACTTCCTTAAATTGCCGATTGTGTGGCCCAACACGGCGTGTTCGGCTATCACGGACCACGTTGACTCAACTCCAGCCAACATGGGGGCCAACGAAAAAATGACGCGGTGACATAGCCCAAAAATTTTTATTTAACCTTTCCTTACATTGGCGCTTCCGTTCAATAGGATGCTGAAACATCGGAACCTTAGGAGCACATCGACATTAATAAGTTGCGATTTTACCGCGTCTGCCTCTACATGCCCAAGAGAGCTCTTTCCGCTTCATCTGAATATCAAAAAAGTGGAAATCCTCCATTATAATATACTGTGTCAAATAGTCAACCGACCAGCAATAATTCTGCTAAAATTGTAGGCTTGCAGACACCGGATTGAATATGGTTCAAAGAATACACTTTCATCAGTAAATTTGAGCTAATAAGTAAACTTAAATGGTGTCGTAACTGATCACGGACAGATGGAATTTTGTAATAGGCGGTAGACTGGAAGATGAAGCGAACTGAAAGGTTTGGATGTCATGGTATTCCCCAAGGGTGCACAGGGGCACTCCCCCGGAAAATTACGAACAAACATCAACACACATCTTAGCTGTGAATAATAAAACCAATGCAAAAAATTAGTCTGAATATGCCAAAAAAAGGTGAAAAAGGATTAATTTTAATGTCCATCGATTCCAAATTAGTTATTCCCTCAGAGGAAAGGGAGTCGGCGCCCTTTCGCTCCTACTGTAACGAATATTTTGGAATGGTTCACGTTGATGCTTCTCCAAGCCGAGAAATTGCACTCAATTAAAATAAATTGTTTTATCGCACGATTAACATCACTAATTTTTTGTGTGGCTTGCAATTGGGTAGAGCACCTGGTTATAGGCGGGATAATCCACATTCAAATCCAAGCGAAACCCCTAGACATACGCACCATTAAAACCTCGCCAAGCTTGTACTGAGTTGAATCTGAATCGCAGGCGGCACAGGAAAAATGCACCGAGGCGAATAAAAGCCTCCTCAAAGTCCATATTTAGCATGTGTCAATTTCATTTCACACCAAAAGCTTTGTTTTGGGCTAACTATAACCTTGCTCAACAAATAAAAAGGCTTGGCGTTGAAATAGAGTGGTTTCCTTTTATTTTTTTATTGCCTAAATCGAAAGATTATTACTCCTGGGGTACGTATTTCACACTTTCAGATTTTTAAATGACGATATCTATTTTTCGCGATTAAATGAAAAGTGAAAATTTTTAAGTGCGCGAAAACGCGACGGGTAAGTATGAATGCCGGGAAAACTCCGTGTGACGTCGTTCTGGTTCCCGCTGCCGCAAGTGAGGTGACTTTGGGGCGAGGCTCTTAGCGCTGATACGACGCAGGATGCTAGTAGGTAGCAGAGTACCACGCTAGCTGGTAGTGCTTGGCTTAAATAAGGATTATTAATACCTTATCAAACGAGGAAAACTTTCCGATCTCACCCAGTTTTAATAGGTGATTATTAATACATGTTTCCCTGAGCTCTGTGACTCAAGCATGCATTGGTAACCTCAGACGATGTAAAACTCCTATCTACTCGTATAGAAACTAGGTCCCTGCGACGTCACGTGGAGTGACATCGCATGGGCGCCAATCTGGCCTTTTTCAAATGCGGTTAAAATTGACCGTTACCATTCGTCTAAACTGGGATTTCTAAAACCAAATAATTTTTATATTATGAATACACTAATGGTGGGTAACGAATCGCAATCAATGCCTTTCGTTTTCTTTGATCAAGGAAACCACCCTATTGTGGCAAGTGAGCACGGTATTGCTGTATAATAAATTACTCGTTTGTTTAGGATTATTTTCGAAAACTGCTATAAATCCAAAAACTGTAATGAGCTTCTGTTTGCTTCTTGTAGTGAGCGATTCTCAGTACTTGGATGCTTATATGCGATATTGTAATAAAAATGGCATTCTTTAAATTGTAACTTTGCGTTGGCCTTAGCCGTAATGAACCAACTGATTGAATACCATGTAACTGATGCTGGGCCGTTTATCCTTCTGTAAAATGAGCGTATGACATCTTTAGTTTTGTACCTCTTTGCATGGTTTCATCATTCTTAAACTGTTTCTACAGCAAGGCCGTATCCAGGATATTTGTCTGGGGAGGTCACAAGGGTCTGACAGCAAACGGTCATCTCATATTTGAGATTAAAAACAGCATATAACAATTACTGAACGAAATATTCTCTTTATTTTAATATTGTTGAATGATTTATATGTAGACTTTGCGTGACTTTGCGTTTATTAATTAAACAGTCATCGACGTGACACAAGCGAGAAAAGAAACAGTTAAACTCCAAGAACACCAACTTATTTTTTTGGTTACCAACCAGACCGCACCGACAATTAACAATCGATAGTATCGATCAAAGGTATCGATACACCCAGTATCACAAATACATAGGAAATACATACATCACCAAATTTATGCATACATGTTTTCCAACAAATATGAATGTTATTAATGTGAAATTAAATGATTGTGGCTCCGTAATGTACAAAAAAACGAATGTAATGATAACCGTATTTAAAATAATGTCCATATTTGAATCGCCAGGGGGGGCACGTGCCCCTTAATCCGCCTATTCTACAGGGAATCTCAATTGGCATGAGTATTTTTTTAATGATTATCGATTTTATATGCCATAAAATACAGGTTGATAAGCTCACCGAAAGGAACGAAAAATAGAGCAACTCATATTGAAAACATAGCTCCAATTAAATCCAACTTTTTAATGTTCCAGGGATTATTGAGCGGTACTGCAATTTGAATTGACAATTTTTGAACTTTTCACCTGAAATATTTACGAAAATTGCAACGTATCTTTTTAAAAAGATATAAAATGAAACAGTTTTATGCCAGCATATTGATTTTAGAAAATATGACTATACTTACATCAAATATACATTAGACTTGGATGGCTATAAATTTCCTTGGACATGCGAAGAACAGGTGGATTGACCATTTATTGGTACACAGCAATTGCGTGAAAAAATAATCGTGGATAAAATTGAAGGATATACCAAGGGGTAAGTACTCACAGTCTGGTTTGCCAGTACGCTCCGAAGATGTACTTTAGTATGTGCATTGGATACACTTAATACATGGGGTATATTGAGATAGAACACTTAGATTGGAATTCGGTCTATAATTATCCCCGGCGAAATTCTGAAAGGCATCTGTTCTTGATTGTTCAAGCAATCTTAGACCAGCACATAGCTTCAAGTCATGGAACTAGAACTACGAAAACATTTGCAGCTTACTTTCATCCTTCATACAATGTTATATGCCAAGCGAGAACCCTTCCACCATGAACGTAATGGCGAATGGTACTCTAAATCAGACAATGAGTAGAGGTCGAACGCTGGGTTCTGGTCAGTTCAAAGAACGGGTTCCATTACAAAGCCTACATCATTGGCTTTGAATTTCAACACAAGATATTCCAACGTGAAAATGGCTATTCATGTATCCACGCGGAAACTCATTTATCTCCCTAGCGTAGGGTATACCCAAAACAAAAGGTCACTAGGCAACAAGCAAGACAGGAAGGCAGAAAAAAACAAGCCAATTATTAGTATCGAATTTCTTCCGACCGTGAAAAAGGAAACGCTGGTTAATTTTGCAGTATAATTTTCTGCTGTAGAGCTAACATTAATATGGTGGTGAAACTTAAAATTATTCAAAATAATATACTCAAACGGGACTCCCATTATTATAATCACAAGAATATTACTAAAACTTCATCGGTCCTTGGTGGCGAGGTATGGATATTTATTTGGATATACCTGAGTCTTTGTAATAAAAAAATTACATGCGCACTTAGACGTAATCTGACTTTACGTAGTATTACTGATCATGAAAAAGACAATGAACTTAAATGAACAGCAAAACAATATTGATTATGACAAAAGAAAGCAATGCCTCTAAAATGGAAGCTTTTAAATAATATTCCTGAGAGAAAATGAGCTTACCTCACTTCTTTGTCCCGTCACCATCTTCATGAGACTTGACTACAATTTCAGTGATGCTGTTCATTTAGCTAGAGGTCCACGTTTATTGATGATGATCCGTTTTTGATACTGTAAAAGAGAGGTCGAAAGAGTAGGTCAGTCTGGCAATTACCAACAAAAATTCAAAATTCCCACCGATATTTTAACCCTGCTTTCTTATTCCAAATACCGAGCGGGTAATTTTATACGAGCTATCATAAATGAGGAAGAAAGCGTTTAAATATACATATAACAACATTAAAAATGGCAGCTTGGTTTTACTAAATTTTGAAACATTAAAATATCCTTTTCAATACTACAATCAAATCGCTGGCTTATGTCAAATTTCGAATACAGGCATCATATTATTATTTTTATCACCTTTGAGTCACAAAAATCTTGAATCTAGTATTTTTGGCATTAAAATTTCTTTTGGCGCAAAACACTCCTTTGCATGAAACTAAGGAGGAGTGAAAGTTACAAGCATATTCCAATCTTTGATTCAGCCAATCAATTAATACCTAACTCAATCCAAGCACGAAAAAACGAAAAAGCCGTCACAGACAAACAGAGGTTCATATTTCCTCCTTCGTAATAAATATGACAGCAAAATATTTTTAATCGGGAAAGTCTCCGGGAAAAAGAGGCGGTAGAACTATTAGCGCCTATGATTTGTAAAACAGCAAGAAATTCTGCATGATAGCGAGCACACTCAGATTAGAAAACTGATATCGGATAAAAATATCCGAAAAGTCATCCCGTTTCGTTCTTCCGTGGAAGAAGGTCTGTTTTTTATATTCCTCGCCTCTCCTGATTAAGGACCATCGAACAATGATAGCCTTCAATACTTCAAGTCAACTATGCTAATGAACGATCATAAAGCTTTCGAGGGTGAGGATATCCTAATGACTGCCAAATACCCAATCACAATTGAGAGCTCTAGAAGCTAAGGGGGATTAGAGTAATATTTTATTTTTTGAGATAAGTACAGGTTGGTGGGGTACACAATACTGTTGTTGCAAAGGGATACAAGTAAATCACTGATAAGCATATACATATAGATTCAGTGATTTACATGTAACTCTTTGTTACAACAACATTGTGTACCCCACCAACCGTTGCCTGAAATTATCTCCAACAAATATTGCACTTATCCCCCTTAGCTTATAGGGTACTTAATTACAAAATCTCATTTCAAACCCCAGAGGTCTCTAACCTAATAATGACCACACATCTTATCAAACATAATTTTGAGGTAAAACTATAGGTGGACATGGAAACCCACGAAATCAAAGATAAAGGAGATGAGAAACCAGCGATGAAAACAGGAAAGTGAAATGGTTAGGGTGGTGAGGTTGAAGTCCGTGATAGAATGAAGAACGCCTCCTTAATAGAGAAGGAAGAGTCGGAAGAAAACAGGGTTAATGGATTAGATGAAAAGAGGCGACTCGCGAAAGAAAAAATACAAATGGAGAAAAGAAGCCTGCAGGAATAAACATGTACAAATATCACAGTTCCGACTTTTACAACGCCTACCTAAAAGAAGACCCATAGGAAAACAGAGTGAATGTTATTTTCCTTTTGCTAAGGCAAAAAAACTTCGTAATTTGATCCTTAAATCGTAAGGTTCACTACTTTAAGTTTTCCAGGAAATGCTTTATCAAATGAAAAATCAAAGTTGCTAAATTCAAGAATGAGTTTCACTCGTGGATAGTTGTTCTTCAATCTTACTTTCAATATAATGTAATGAATATCTCCGTAAAAATGTTATTACATTACAAAAAAATAATTATGAAATCTTGCAACCTATTCCACATTAAGTCCACGTGATTTGTGATTCATTGCTCTAGTTACCCTCAAAATTTATCATTGACTCCGAATAAATGTTTATCGATTGTTTTATCATTCGAAAAATCCGCAGAGCTTGTGACTTAATTCTACCAATCAACAGCTGAATATACAATAATAACAAGTAATATTAAATGGCGTAAACAATTAATACATTAATTCATCTCAGTATTGAATTTAATTATATAAGTTTTTATCACTTCCCGAAAAAAAGTTCGTATTTTTATGGCCGCCAAAGAAGCGTTTAAAAGGACGTTTCACTTCCACTTGACCGGATTTTTTTCTTGGTTTATTACTTAGGGGGCATTAATCCATTAATTACGTGAGGCATTTAGGGGGGGGGGGGAGGGGATCAAGCCGATTCTCATCCAATCTCACGTGGGGTAGGGGTGGGTCCTGGAAAGTATCACATAATATGTATTCCCGCAAGAAGCAGGGTGAAATTGCGACCTTAGTAAACGTATATACTAGTCTAAACTAATCTAAAATAAAAATTATTAAACAAATTGTTTTTCATAAATCAAACGCAATGAAGCATAGATTAACATATCTAAACTGAAAATAAGGATTTTGAACAATCTCATGAGATATTAGAGGGTGGGGTGGAGAGGGTCGAGCCAAATCTCACCATTTCTCACTAAATGAGGTTTTCAAAAATAGCCAAAATCGACTCACGTAATTAATGGACGCCATCTTACCCTATTGTATTCAAATTTTCAGGTTTTGCAAGACAAACCCTTGCTAAAACTTTTCTGTCTCATGAGTATGCAAATGTTACGTCAGTATCTATTTTCTCGGGAATAAAACTCATATATTTGAGCTCCAGGTGAACATTTATGAGGGTTTTCTCTTAGAATGCACCCCAATTTTTATAGATAATACTCAAAATAATAATTTAGCAACAAGAAATATGCCATGGAGAAACGCAATTTATGACCGGTTGAGTGAGAGTGATGCGTTATTTTATCTGCAGATTAATGATATTTTGAGTTACATTTTTTCTTCACTTCATACTGACAGCAGATATCTTTCCGCTATGTATTTAAATTTATCAAACGATTGTTTGATGAAAATTCATTATTTCATGATTAAAATTCTTTCTTTGACTATCCATCAAAAGAGGAAAAAATATGCATTTTTTGCTTTCTAAGAAGATATGTATTTTCCCTTTTCACCACGTAGTGTTTCCTGGCGCTTACATACCGCTCTATCCTTCACCTGGCTGCCAGATAACAGCAGGGTTTACATTTATAGGCACGTAAATAGGATGAATTCCTGAAATAGAGAAAGAAGGTGATTCAGTAAATGATCATCGTTGGACCAAGAAACATTTTCAGCGTGCTATAGTCATTTCTATGGCATTTCGCGAGAATTATTTTTATGGCAAACGTTTTACCTTGATAGCTCATGCTTTGTTCTTATGTTTTTGCAAGTTTCAATCTGCTAGTTTCGTTATCGCTGTCGGGCCGTTAATCACGGCGCTTTCTATTTGCACCAAAGACGAGCAACGTTCAGTGATCCGTTTTTTGTAGTCGGAAAGCGTAACAGGGGCCGATATTCATCGAAGACTTTCGGTACAATACGGGAACTCTGTTTTGCTACAACCGAGTGTTTACGAATGGATTGAAATATTCCAAAATGGTTGCACAAGTGTTTCGCACGATGAAGGAGCCAGACGAACGTTTAACGCCACAAATGAAGAAAACATTGAGCTTTCATGTGAAATGATTCTCTTGGACAGACGAGTAACTGTTGACGAAGTGGCACCTCGGTCCTGCCGCGACTAATTTGCAGATATATAAAATTTTATATGTACATTGCGAATAATAATCGATTTAGGTTCATATAAATCCCAATATACGGTTGGCTTCCCCGCATACTTTGCGTATGTGTTATAGGGTAGTGAGGGGCAAGAGTCAGCATGGGGTAAGATTTCTTTTCCGCAATAGCTAACTAAATGCCGGTAAGATGACACTTATAGTCAACCGGTTTCATTTACGTGACCAAATGTAGCACAGGGGTGCTTTCAATGTAAGACAACGAACGACAGAAAGTGAGTTTTTCTTATTTTTCATATTTACGCAACGTTTATCTAAATTGCCAAACCGCGTTATTTTTATCTGTGCTTAGGGCGTTTATTTAAGTAATATATTTCTCCAGCGTTCCTATATATATTCATTCTTTGCCTCGAAAATTCATGCAGCTGGTTCGCATATAGCTGGTTCGCAGCTCACCATGTGATTGTGTTATCACTTACTAGGTGTTTCAAGTGCCGTTGGGGTAAGAGTCCTGGGGCAAGTGTCCGCATGAGGACTCTTACCCCACGGGCCCCGACTCCTGCCCAATAGGGTAGTTTCCTTCATCAAAGAAAACGAAAGGCATTGATTGCGATTCGTTACCCACCATTAGTGTATTCATAATATACAAATTATTTGGTTTTAGAAATACCGGTCCCTCCTTTGAATTATTAATGACTAGACGGTAAACGGCGCTAGATTAATGTCATCCTTAACACTTAACGATTAATACTTAACACCTAATGTTGCATTTCTCTACCCGTGTCATCCCAAATAGATAATAATTCCGTTATTTCGATAGCAAGTGTAATATTTCTTATATCGTATGTGATTCCTTTGATTTTAGTGTATCCAAATAACGTGAACTGCCCCGCCAGGAAATCTATTCACCTTAATAAGTATCAATGCCTTGACATTTTTATATATACGGCTATTTGAGGTTTTTCTATCTGTTGGTGCAAATCCGGCTTTCATAGGCCACCGTTCAGTTTTAATTACCTCTCACTACATTACACTCCCATAAGAGTAGAATCCTTCCTCACGTCTGAATCACACGATTTTCAGTCCTCTCTTAGTCCTCACAATTTATTCGCAACTTATTTCAATTGCTGGTGTGCATATACAAATTTCCTCTTCAGAAATGAATATCCCAAACTTTATGATGCTTTGCAGGAACTTTACGTGATGGATTCGTTTCAATAAAAAGAGAAAAGCTTACACTGGGATGCCATTCCGGATGCGACAGTTACGTTCACCTCGAGTATGCAGCGATTTGAAAGCAACTCTGGAACGACATTTTCAAAAAGCATGAAAGGACTTCAGGGAGAGAGCAACAGCAACAGTACCCTTGAGTCTTTTGGATTCCGAATCCATGGCAGGGGATGGGTGGCCCTGTATTCAATAGTGCGGTGGTGTGCCTCTCATGAAAGGTCTCTTGTCGCCTGGTTTTAATTAAAAGGCAAATGGGCCCAACTTTCACGTCCCCATAATATCAACCTGTTCGAATCAAAACGCACATTTTATAAAACAGCCAGCCAAATGAGGAGGCAGTCGAAACGCACGGATGCATACGATAGAAATGAGAACTCTGCATAACTTTTTTTTTAATCGATATCAAACTCGAGAGGTGAGCCATCTAAAATATTAGTAACTCCCCACTGGTAGTGTTCGTTAAATGCTGATGAGGAAAGTAGCAGTAACGAGTTTCTAAAAATAACTACTTGAGTAATTTTTATATTCCATGCAAGTTCCTACATCTTCGAGCACATATCGCCTAAGTCGTACATGAACGACAATTTTTATAATAAACATAAATATCTAGAGAGATGTAATTTGAAATTAATTGATTTACATAATAAAAGTACAATGTATTCAAAACGTGAATGGTCAGTTTTTTTTATGTATACAGGTTTTCATCCTTCACAGCGCTCCATTCCTCTTTAAGTCATATACTACATCGCCACACACAATGAATCAGTTATTTTTTTGACCCTAAAAATATTTACTAGAAATAATTTCTATGGGAAAACAACGTTTGCCGGGCCAGCTAGTTTCCTCATAGAATTCATTAAAAGTAAAAATCCTGCATACACGTAATTTAAACTGCCACAAAATGAAGCAAATATTCTCTCTCCGAATTCAAAATATACTGAGGCATAGGATATCATGTCACTGTATTTAAAATTTCCCACATCCTTACGTCGATACATCATCATTGCCATGTTGAAAAAATATCAAGACCTTAAGGCAAAACCTGAGCTTCGAAGTACTGCTTTCATTAGTTAGATAAAATCGACAGCAACAAGATGAAATGGCTCCTCTCTCAATGTATTATTGATAAAATTTAAATGTAATGTTGAATAAAAACTTTTGGGCTATGCCGCCGCTTCAATTATTGGGTGGCCCCAACGTTTACCATCCGATGCTGGTCACTTTCTCAAGTGATTCTCTTCAAGAGAAGAATCCAAGAGAAGAAGCGACCAGCATCGGTCGGGAAACCTTGGGGCCACCCAAGAATTGTCGCGGCGACATAGCCCAAAAAATTTTATTCAACATGACGAATACCCCCGAAAGTTTTAACGAAGATTTAAATATAATTTTCTTTAAATCAACATAGCTGTAATTTATTTGAATTGTATTAAAATTAAAATACTCCTGTGATATGAAGAATGGATTTTATATTGGCTCTTATGTCTCGGAAGAATTGAAAAACTTTCTCCTGAACGACAGTAAAGCTACATCATTATAACATGAATTCAAACAATATAACAAGCGAGCGCTTTCTCTATTTCAATGTAAAGATAATTTGTGCGCCAGTGGTAGAGTGCGGAAGTACGAAACACAATCCAGGTCAATGGAGTCAGAAGTAAAGACAGCCATTGTGGCGCGGGTTCATTGCAGAGGTATAGCCAGGAGGAGTCCGCCCCGGGCTCACTGTTGAAGAAGCTGCACTGCGTTGACTGCTATGGTCGAAAGTGCGGCAATGCCGTAATGAGCCAAGGAGATCAAACCCCCTTCTTCTCCCAGAGATGTGCGGTAGATAAGGTCTACATCTACATAATACCCTGCGAGCCACCTCTAGGGTGTTTGACAGGGGGTAATGAATCACCAGCATGCAATTGAATTCCCACATGCACACCACACGGTTCAAAAAACGTCACGTATACTAACAAGTTATACTACCACATGTTGTTAGAAATAATAATAAAATTAAGAAACACGCATTAAGTTTTACATAGGTTAGTAGGCTACACTACAAGTCATGAAATCTATTTATGAGTTCGATCGCTGCCGTTATAATCTCTTATTGATCGTGGAAAAAAAGGCATTCTGAACCTGTCTGTTCTACAATCTATCTTCCTTATTTTATCTATATTATCTGATCTTCCGTAGTATCTTGGCGTCCGTAAGATATGGCTAACTTCGTTAGTAAAGACACTGTTCTTGCATTTATCTAAAAGGTTTATGGAAGGTCGTTTAAGTACGTAGTACCGCGACTGCATGAATCAATGAAAATACTTTTCCAGTACATATAAAATAATATTACCATCTTAGGCGTCATCCATCGAGACTGAAAGGCAAATTTTGGGCACAGAGAATGTAGATATTCCGATCTTTATATTTTTAAACTGACACTATTCCAGCTATTTTAGTCCACTGTAGCGATACAGTCATGCAACTAACGTGATTTGACTTCACAACATCTTATCACAACATTTGTTTCCTAAAAACTCAATGAGTAGTTAAATTCATTGTCAAAATAATTCTCGCGGGAAAACGAAATCAGAAATAATTTTGCAAAAATGACGCACGCACACCCTCTCAAGTGTGCACCCTACAAATAAGTCCCCCAAAAATGAACCCCCTCTTAAAATGAACTCATCCCTCCTCCGCTTACTCCCGGCCCGAAATACTATTTCTGGTCACGGACTTTCACTACAGGTGCAGCATAGTCAAACTCATGGGACGCCCCTGGCTGTATACAATAACTACGCTGAGCCGCTGCCCGTTGATACAAACCTATATTGCCTGTACTTACATCTGGTCCGGACACCCGTCCACAAAATTACCATCTACTTCTTCAGTAGCCCTTTCCAGTACATTTGAAGAGTATCGTACCAACTGCATCTATTATGAATTTTTCTGCCTCTTCCATGCGCCCATTATCCCGATAAGTAAGTCCCCAGCCGGTAGGGGATTTTCCCTTCAACGCACCCGTTGAAAACCTTGAGCGAGGATGAAAATATTACGAGGATATGGCATCAAACATTGGGAATGGATTTATCATGGCGTCTCGGGCCCATGTGCGTCTGGGGGTCTGGGGCAATTTTCTCCTTGAGCCTCTTACCCCGTGCCTTCCCTCAAGTTTAACACACTGAGGAAGTACTTCTTGGGCCCCTTAGACTCACCCTAAAAATTTAAGCAGGGACAAAATAATCAAATTTACTGATGAGTTAAACCAAGGGGTTCCAACATAGGGTAAACTCGGCAATATCGTTGAGGACTAGGCACCTGAACAAAATCCTGGATACGGCCTTGCTTGTGTCCCCCCAGAAAGAAATCCTGGATCCTTCCCTGTCAGTTGCTGTGCAATCTTTATCAAGACAGTTAATATAATTGACTTTGCCCAAGACTGGACTGAAATTAGATATAAACTACCCACTGCTTCATATCAATTCAGCAATTGATTTTTCTTACTCTTCCGCAATTTTTAGAGGTCCAGGGAATGCTACAAGTTTTAATTGAGTTACAATTGTATTTAAAGTTAAAAAGGTTTTCCAGGTTCCTGAGATTTTGAAGTAAACCCGTGTATGACACATTTTCCATTGCAAACTCCTCCGATCACTGCACATTTGCAAGGAGATGTCTGATATAACTAGATCTGATCAGGACTTGGTCTGATCAGAAATGAAATCAAGTCTGACCTAACTTGATCGGGTCTAATCTCGAATCGGATCAAGTCTGATCTGACTAAATCAAGTTGGATCAAGTCTGATCTGACTAGATCAGACTTGATCCAACTTGATTTAATTCCAGATCAGACCTGATATAACTTGATCAATTAAAATCGGGTCTGATATGGAATTAAATCAAGTCTGATCTAATTAGAGCAAATACTAAGTGAGGGAAGAGATCTCAACGCGCGTGATCTTTGAATCATAGGTATAGGCAATCCAGCACACAAGTGTCCCTAACAACGGAATATTTATCTACTTTTTTTCAGGGCTACAGATAACCTAATGAGCACTATTAAATTCGACACGGTCAAATTATGTTCCATTCCATTTTTCTGTAGTAAGATTACTTGGAATGTGGCAATGGAGTAAATTTTAATAAAATAGCGAAATACGTTTTATATAGGCCTCATCAGCATGGGCGCAGCCAAAAATTAAGGCTAGGGGGGGTTTTAGGCGCAACTAATACTTTGGGGTATTGGGGTATTACATACCCGCCAGGGTAAGTGGGAGTTGCGGGGGGGGCCCTCCTCCAGAAAATTTTTAAGATTAATGGTTCCAAATGGCAAGTTTTACGACTTTATGAGGGATATTTGATTAATCCTAACAAGACTTTTAAGACTTTTATGTAAGTTATACTAATCCATTAAGTAAAATGGATTAAATTTAAAAATTTCTCTGAGCTTTGGGGGGGGTTTTAGCCCCCAAAACCCCCCCCCTCGCTGCGCCAATGCTCATCAGTGCCAGAAGCAATTATGAAGGAAATTGAAGATTCATAAGGGAAAAATTATCTTTATCATTTCTGTCAATATTCTTTTGCAATCGTTCAGAAACATTTTCACGCACTACATACTGGCGGTTCATCACGTTCGAGAGAGAATGGCCACGGGAAACATGTAAGGGCCAAATTATATATGAGGCCCAAATTTAATAAGTAAAATTATTGGAAAGGATCCAGATATTATATTTGGGGATACAACTACAATTCTTGATGATTTGGCTGGTCATCTAACAAATCACGAAATATTATTCCCAGAATTTGAGATATCCTCTTGAGTCCTCTTTCTATTCTCCATCAATTTGTAAGGAAGGATTTAAAACACGAGGAAGTATACTCTCCCCAAAAAAAAACAACTTGTAAGGTGAAATTATAATTATTCTAATGTAATATTCAAAAATGAATTTTTTAAGGAAAATTCCAAGCAAATTTTCATATTTTATGCTTGAAAATTGGATCTTTGATGCCACTACCTTATAGTACATTAATTCCTTTCCAACAATTTTAGCACAGATCTGATTTGATATTTAAATCAACCCTAATTAAAAAATTAGTTCCAATTGCCATGATAATGTCTACGGTGATAAATACAAAATTATTTCTAAGAAATTCAATGATTTCATACGATAAAACTCAAAAGTACATTCTTTCGTCAGTCCTAGTCAAGTCATGCATGCATCGCATCGGTAGCACATGAAGCAATTTGTGACTTGGCAATGAAGTGTAAAAAGAGTAACTGCGTGACCTACTGTCTAAATATAAAAGGGGTAAAAAATTTTGTCTACAGTTGGAAACAGTTTCTGCAGGTGAAGACGAATGCAAAAAATGATGTTACCCACGAACCATGCCTCGGCAATACTGCCGGATTACGGGTGTTCCCAGATTAGGGAATTCCGGATTCGGGGTACTCAACTGATCTGTCTTTAAACAATCAATTCTATAATTATATCGGCAGTAGTAGCATCTAGCGGCAACAATAAGAACGCACAGAATGATAAGAATAGTTTAGACAATTTTTAAATCAATATGCCTCCCCACTTGCCCCACTGTCCCCAAATCAGTTGCCTCCGAAAGCCCATCAGGGCCAATGCACATTACAATTTAGCCCATTACTGCCAGCCCGTGGTGCGTGCAGTAACGTTGAAATTCGATAGCCCGATCCGGGAAATATAAAAAAGAATCTGATTGGGAGTATATATGCCAGAATTTGAGAAAATAGGTATTTAAGTACTTCAGCACATATACTCAAAATGTAGACTCTGATTGGACGCGTTCAGCGGACATACACCGGGAAAAATTTTCTGGCAAAGTGCAACGTATGTGCTGCATGATTAGTGTATCAGGAGTACTAGGGCATTTAGGGAGTATAAAGTATAGGGTGCAGGCAACTATTGTCTACAACAATGTATTTTTTCAGTACTAATCAAGCGTTGATCATTAATTTGGGATAAGATTTTTTTCCAATATTACACAATCGTTCTTATCAAGCTACCAAATTTTAATTCGAAGCTTAACTTCAAATATAATCGATAGATTTAAAATGAAACTTTTTGAAAACCCATAATTTAAATCAATTCATACTTTTGTAACTTTTATACACATTCACACACTCCCTAAAGGCCTGTTTACACGGTACATTAACACGTACGGGTTAATGTCTAAATGTATGAACGCGAGAATGAACGCCAAAATGCACCGTGTAACCACCCAACTTGTGCGAATGCATGCACAGAAAATAGAACCTGTTCTAATTTGGTTCATGCATTCGTACATGTCCCGTTCCGGTCCACAAAAATCATTCACGCAAACGTACATTAACTCGTACGTGTTAATGTATCGTGTAAACAGGCCTTAATACTCACTGAACATTCTTCGTAAAAACTTCCGCTGGTATTCGTAATGTTAAATAAAACTTTTGGGCTATGTCGCTGCGTCAATTCTTGGGTGGCCCCAACGTTTCCCATTCGGATTCCCTTGAGAAAGCGACCAGCATCGGTCGGGAAACGTTGGGGCCACCCAAAACTTGACGCGGCGACAAAGTCCAAACGTTTTTATTCAACATCTCACCAGTGACGTCATAGTGAAATTAGCAGAGCCGGAACGCACTTTCTTTAACCTTTTTTAAAAGTAAAATATTACTCTGTGTTTTTATTACAATTTACATTTTTTTCTTTTGGCTACGAATGTATATATTAGAATTTTTGGGGTAACAAAATTGATTAAAGTGTTATTTGACTATTATCGCTTTGTTTAAACATTACTTTGGCGGCGCGCCGCGGCTTTCCGTCACCATAACGCCACTGCATCTCACATAACACTCAATAATAGAAATAAATTCTTCAAAATGCTATAATTGCTCTCTATTAATTTCAGAATTAGCACAGCTCAAGTACATAGAGTGAGGTAAAGTACAAGTCTATTTAAACTTCGTAAAAAAATAGATTTCAGATAGTAAATAATCATTATCCTTTGTATTTGTAAATATGTTAACAAAAACCAGCTTATGCAAAGCTTCCAGATTCTTCAATAATCATTTGGTCATTCATATTACGTACTCCTTGATGCTATATTTTCATTAGCTGCTGAGGATGTATCTATGACTTCAAAAATGTATCTCTACGCACGCAGTTTCGATTAGCAAATAGAGGGGTCAGACACATTTTTAGTACTCAATTAATTTGTGTCCTTTTCCATAATATATATTGCGCATATAAATACGTATTTCCATAATACGCGTACGCTGTATTCTTAGCGTTGTAAATATCGAAAAAAAATTCTCTCGCATTTAGAGCCAAATGGATCGAATAAAACCATGTCATTAATGCGGTTGCATACCATTTTCTTCAGATGGGTCAGTTGTAGTACACTAATTTCTACACATTTCTCTCCCATTAAATACTTTTTAACGGGAATTATTCATCTCCGAAAATTAAAAAATATATAGCACAGAGTCATTTGGAAAAAGATATCGCGGTATATCAGCTCTATTTTATATATGACATTATCATGGTGGTTCATAAATATTACCCCATTACTGGTGCGTTGAGGTAGCAACCCTCATTGATGGCAATAAATTTATGACCAGCAGCCACGAGGACCAATAGCACTGCAGAAACTTGCTTCTCATTCTTTTACGGGTTATAATATCATTTTTGGTCCTTGTCTTTATTAAAAATATTTACATAAATTTGAATAAAAAATATTTTTTAAGCTCGTAAACAAGATGTGTAATTTTTACGGAGAAATTATACTTTTTTTAGTGAGATTCTTTGAAAAAACTCAACAAAATTAACTCTTCAATATTCGGATGGAAGTAGCGATGGATAAATTATTTACGGAATGATAGCCATCTGAGAATATTAACTATTTTTCGGCCAAATATTCGGCAGCTGACTCTGTCATCGCTCTGGGGCAAGGCATTATCCTCCTGGATTTAGCATCCACGTTAGCGATACAGAAAAAATCATAGAAACATATTGTTCCAATAATACTACCCGGCTGTGATCTTGAGATGCAATCCACAATTAAAACTGACGGGAAGTCAACTGGTATAAATAGTAGCGCCATTTTTAACCTATATTTCACAGTCATTTATTGCTACCGATATTAAGGATTTCATAATACCATGTAACTCCGATTTTCTATCCTTTTTCATCCATATAAAATCACAGGGTCCGTCTCTTCGTCAAATGTATTATTAATATTAGGTTGAGTGCATAATAAATCTGCTCGATAGTTATCGAATTATCGAAGAAAGTTATCAAATAAGAAATTAAATTAAGAAAGACAATTATCGAATAAGAAATAGCATTAATTCATGCTTCGTGCATCAGTGGCGTCTCAGGGGACAATTTTTGCTTTCCAACTGCTTTGGAACCCTTTTGAATATGTTTTGAAACACCAAGATCTATCATAGAACTGCTGTGGAACTCATTTCCACTCATTTGTACCAAAAATAGGAAATATGAAGACGTTTGTAACTCATTTGTAATTCCCTTTCGAACTTCTTTGTAAAGAGTGTGTTCGTGTGGAACTGCTTTCCACACATTTGGAACTTCTTTTGAACGATTCGACAGGATTTCCGGACGTCATCCTTCGTATTGTAACTGCTGTGTACGGAGAAGATTCATGTGTGACTGCTTTCCATACGTTTGCAATTCTTTGTGAACGAATCCATGCGATTTATAGACGTCATCATTTGTTTTGGAACCGTCTTATACGCGCCAACATACCATGGCCAGGTTCAGTCTGATTCGTTTAGTCGAGAAAACGAAAATTCTTTAATATATGCAAAAAAAATGCATAAGTGGTTTCAGAAATAATCAGAAGTCGGTTAATAGAAACGGAACTCCCAAGTATTCACTCGAATGAGTTTAAAAATTATTCTATTTTCCTTGTTGCTTAAATCGTATTTTTGGGTACGTTATGAAATGCGATAAGATTATCTTCACTACGTACCGAGAATCTTGGTTGCGTATAGTAAAGGTATGCAATAGGACCTTCATGGCGTAAGCGTCGTTAATAATGGCGTTTTTTGGCGTTTCCAAGTAGATTATTATTGCAAAAACGTCAATGTCTATGCTTTCAAAGTATATTTCGCACATAAATATTGAATTTTACGGCATTTTTGCAACATTTTTTTCATTGCTTTCGTTCTTTAATATTTTCGGAAAAGTAGTATTTTGCATCGATTAATATACATAAAACATACCGGTCGATGTATTGTCTTCCCGATCCCCAGGAAATGGTTTATGTCCATATTTTGTTCCGTATATTAGGACTGAATTTTTTCGCCAAAAATGAATCCCTCCTTCGAAAATATGCTTCAATGTCGCGGTAGACAAGTTCAATTACCTGGAAAGGCCTTTTTTCGCATTTTCCATCGGATTTTCAGATGTTTAACATAACAGTTTTCAAAAAAAAATTATCCAAAAACGAAGGCATTTCACTCAAAAATGGACACTGAATGATCCACGTCAACCATGTAAGATCGGAGTTAAGGTCTCGATAAGGACTTTCTTGACCGCCAAAGCCACTTACCCCTCGCTCCGCCTTATGAAAATATCAATCTTGTGTCAAGTTTGCCAAGCTTGTAAGACCTTCATTGGAGACGAATGATTTAGCTTGCAATGGAGCTATTGCGAAATGATGGCACTGCCGCACTTCAATTCGCAATATTCATCTTGCCTAAATTTCATAAACAAACTACCGTAAACTTCAAAAAAACTGAATACTCATAGTTACATATCTATGGGGGGATGAGGGGAATAGATCCCCCCCCCCCAAAGCCTCAGAGAAATAAAAAATATTTTTAACAATTGTCTAGTTTGGACATATAATAACTGCATATTCTCAAAGTTAAATTTTAAATGCCAAAATGATGTAAGATTGTATTTCCAGGCATGTCGTTTATCAAAATTTTCCCGTTTCTCGTGGAGGGGGGGTCGCACCCCAGGCCCTCTCATCCCCCCCCCCCCACCCCCCAAAGCATATTCCTAGTTACGCTACTGTCGTGCATCATGATTTAAGATGACAATTTTAACACGTAATTACAGCGGCGGTAATTACAGAGGGGGGGGGGGATTAGGGGGTTAAACCCCCCCCCCCCCCCAGAGCTCAGAGAAATGCTTAAGTTTAATCCATTTTACTTAATTGGATTGATATTACTAATAGAATAGTGTAAGGATTACTAAAATATCCCTCAAAAAGTCGTCAAACTCACCATTTTGAACCATTTATCTTAAAATTCCGCATTTTATTAATTTCGCTCCTACCGCTTATCCTGGTGGGTATTCCACACCCCCAAACACCCCGGTATTAGTTGCACCTAACCCCCCCCCCCCCAGCCTTAATTCCTGGATGCACCCCTGCGTATTATATGTATCACATACGTATAAGGCTAAAATAAGTGAATGTAATGTTTTCGAAAGAGCCAGAAGACGAGTGCGTCCGCAGCGCCCGTTTGGATTGGGTTGGACTAGGAGAGGCACATGACCAGAGGCGCAGCGAGGGGGGGGGTTTTGGGGGATAAACCCCCCCCCCCAGAGCTCAGAGAAATTTTAGGCCTAATCCATTTTACTTAATTGGATTGATATTACTAATAAAATGGTGTAAAGATTATTAAAATATCCCTCGGAAAGCCGTAAAACTCACCATTTTGAACCATTTATCTTAAAATTCCGCAATTTACTAATCTCGCACCTACCGCTTATCCTGGTGGGTATTCCATACCCCCACACACCCCGGTATTAGTTGCACCTTAACCCCCCCCCCCCCTGCCTTAATTCCTACCTGCGCCCCTACACATGACTAACATAACGGTCAACATACGAGGGTAGCCTTTGTGTCGGGAATAGAACGTTCCTTATCACCAAGCAACTATAAATGGTGATTATAAACAACTTTTTGAGTTGGTTAATTCCTCAGAGTAAGGATGGGGGAGAGTGCGCTTTGGCTACTGCGCATGTAGTCAAGATCCCGCATACACAGCATATACATCCCACACTTCCCACAATTCTTCCCACAAGGGATTCCCGCACTACTTCCCACGATCACGTGGTAACCATGTTGACTACAAGAATCTGCTACTGCGCAGCCTGAAAGTGCCCTCTACCCCAATCCTTACTCTGAGGTTAATTCCCATGCAAAGTTTCATCAAGATCGGCCTGATAGTGTTATAACGGTGGCGTGTCAACGTTCCCAAGTCGCTGAAAAGTACCGTACCATAATTTTCTGTAACTTTCGGCGATGCCTCACCCAGCAAGAATAAGTTACTGAACTTTTTGTGGTTTTTGGCGAAGAAGCACCATCAAAGACAACCGTTTATCGCTGGTATACTTAGTTTCAGCGAGGACGCTCTAGCCTCAGTGACGAACCGCGTGAAGGGTGAAAGGCGACCAAAAACCACCGTCGCTCAAGAAACGTGGATGCTGTGCGTAACGTGATTATAGAAGATCGTCATGTTACATACCGTGAGATTTAGGCATCATTGGACATCTCAGGGACCTCAGTTCAAAAGATCGTACACAAAGAGTTATGAGTTAAAAAATATGTTTCCCAATGGATACCGCACCTCCTCACCGAAGAGCAGGAAGCAGCTCGAGTCAAATGGTGTCGAACTAATTTACAACTCAGGAGCATCAAAGCACGTTCACAACATCGTAAGTGGAGATGAACCATGGATCTATGGCTACGAGCCTGAATCAAAACGCCCATCTTCAGTATGGGTCTTCCAAAGTGAGCTCAAACCGACAAAAGTTGTTCGCTCTCGCAGCGTTTCCAAGAAAATGGTCGCGAACAGTTAATGCTCAATGGTATACGACCATTTGCGGTATGTAACATGACGATCTTCTATAATCACGTTACGCACAGCATCCACGTTTCTTGAGCGACGGTGGTTTTTGGTCGCCTTTCACCCTTTTCTTCCAGCCTTTTCCTTTTTTCCTTTTCTAATTTTCCTTTTCTTTACAGGTACTGGGTGAAATTTTCCATGTAATTCATTGTATTTGTATACTCAGGTTTACATTAGCTTTCTCAGTAGGTTTTCGCAGGTTTTTCACGCCCCCCTTCTTGTGTGGGCGTTTTCCTGCAGTGGGTTTTTTCCAATAAGGACGACAGTCAATATCCTTAGGTTTTTCCCACGTTCACTAACATCTTTTTACACTTGGTCAATAGTAACTTTGTTAAATTATAATGCTAATTGTTGATTGAAAATGGAACTTCTACTTATTTTTATGTAATTTCTCTGCATTTAATTTCATGAGCAACTTGACAATGTATTTAACTGCATATACCCAGACGGCACAGGAAGTTTTCGTACCTAAATACGAGGGTGGACAATCAAGATACAAAAATCGCGCTTAGGAAGTTACTTAGAAGGTTTTGTTTCTTTATTTCCTTTAATGACGAAAAAAGATGCAAGAGGACTGGCAAATTCATATGCATCGATAAAATTGTATCTCATCGATAAAACTGTATTCGGTCTGGGACTATTTTCTTTCGCGGGTGGTGCCATCTGGTGCCATCGTGCCCTATCCTCCTAGAAAGATCACATGCCTTCACAAGCCGTTGGAGATCGCGTCGTTTACGTCACGTCTCACTACATTTCAGGGATTTTTGTGGTTAAGTTAGTGAAGAATAGAGTGTCTGGTAATGTGGAAGTTTCCCTTATTCTTTAATTTCATTCACTGGGCTTCAGAAACGTGTTTGTGAGATATTTTTGTTAGAAATGCCTTTCGTGTGTGTATTGTCGGGATGTAATGGAAACTCCGGGACATATGGTTCAAGTTTTTAGCTCTCCAAAAGATCCTGAGTTGAAGAAGAAGTGCATTTGGGCGATAAGAAGAAAACATTTCACCCCTACGAAAAACTGTGAGGTATGTACTCTTTCTCGCTGTAATTATTTGGATGTAATTTTAAGTCAGAAGTGGCTATTCAGTACTAAAAATGGTGATTCAAAATATTGTAGCAGCAATTCTTTTGAAAATTCTTGCATTTTAGTTGTCTTTTTTGTATTAATTCATTCGGTAAACGTGTGGTTAAAGGAGAAACTAGGAATAAGCTGCCAAGTTTATAGGATCGAATATTGCTTCTTAGCTTGCCCTATGGTGTATTACACGTCGGCTTTCATCATTTCAAATTATCTTATGCTATAGTTTAAAACAATAAAAATATCAGGCATACAAATATTTACTATATTTACGAGCCTAGTAATTTGATTTCTCATGCAGAAATACCAAAAATTGGAAATGATTTGACCTAATAAGTTACATGGTATTTTATTATTTATTAATTTTAGGTGTGTGAGCTTCACATTGCACCATTGTGATATCAGAAAGTAATCTGTGGCCTTGGACGAGAAGACGAGGAGAAAATTCTTGCTGAATGGAAGGTGCCCAGATTGGAGGAAGGTACCATTGCTTCACTGTTACCTGTCGCCAAGAAGACAGACATTGTGGCAGAAGTGACATATTTGTGGATGTGGATTTGATTTGTGCAAGTTGGTGCAGTGATAGTGGACGTTCATCGGAGAAAGTATTGACGATAGTTTGTATGTATCGACCAGTCCTCTTTTAAATAATTTTCTATTCGAAAGAGAATAAGAGTAATTGTTTCGCTAAATTAGATGTGGGATAGAAGAGAAAATTGGAAATATTATTGTGGTTGACAATAGAAAATACATAATATATGTATTGTATTTCTGTGGGTTTTTTCTTTCCTGCCTCTTTAAAATTTCTTGCGGTGGTGACTTCATGCAAAGTAAGTATAAAATCGGAGGTGTGATCTAAGAGATAACATGTTTTATTTTACAAGTGTTTATGCTGGTGATTTGGCAGGACTTTCATATTTTTAATAGGTTGATACATTTACTGCAGTTACCTAGGGACTTTTACTCATACCAAATAATTTTTCAAATACTTTAGCGCCTGATATGGGTAAGTTTTAGTAGCTGAGACTGAACTATACGTTAATTTTTGCTTGCATTTTGATGAATTCGATCATACTAATAGCAGATGTGTCAGCAATCCTGTTTCATCGGCAATTTTTATTTAAAAATCTTATTTCGTCAGGCTTTAGGGTAAGCTTTTTAATGCTCGTGGGCTATGTGATGTCTTATTTAGTGTCAAAATTAATAAGAATTTACTCTCATTAACATCTCAAGGTTTCCAAGTAAGTGCGAGCCACTTAACAATGCTGGATGCTGGTGGTGCGTGAATTAGCCGTGAGAATCTCATTTTTCGCAGAGTTATTTAAGTGGCCGAGTAAGTTTTGTAAGTTCTCAATGGGTAAATAATACTATATCATGAATTCTAATTACCATGAAAAACTCACAACCGACAAAAACTTTGTCGGTCGTGAGTCTTTCATGGTAATTAGAATTCATGATATGGTGTTATTTACCTATTGAGAACTTACAATTCATTCGTATCAAGGTTCTCGCTACGGTCGGTAGTTATCGATTGTGTTGCGTTCGATACATTTTTCGATCGTGCGAGTTACGATATAACTAATTTCGACCTAATCGATTGAGATTAGCCTGAGTGCCGTGTTCCTGCGCGCTATGTATCCAATCGTACGTGCTTAGTAGCGGACATTCACATGCTGCGTACGCGCTTCGTCGACAGGCCGCGAATGGTATGTATCCATTGACGAAAAGCGACGGAGCGGCACAGTATCCCCTTAGTCAATGGGTACTATGTACATACGAATTAGATACGGAGGGTTCTGTGCCGTCTGGGTATTTAATGTTTGACGAGGGGTTAGATGGAAGATGGGACTTTCTAGTCCCAATCGCGCCCAATAAAGACGTATTATTATTATTATTATTATTTGCTTGCTGGAAGTGATCGCCGAGCTTCGGAAAGATAAACCAAATCGACGCATTTCGCTCCATCATGACAATGCAAGCTCACACACCGATCGAGTCGCTAGTCGTTTTTGGGGCAGCAAAACGTCGAAATTCTTGATCATCCCCCATACAGCCCGGACTTAAGCCCCAATGATTTTTTCACATTTCCCAGAATCAAAAATATGCTAAGAGGAAAGCGCATCCAGACGTCTGAAGAATCGGTTGATGCATACAAAACAGCCATTTTCACTACCCCTACTTCGGAATGGAATAAATGTTATAACGACTGGTTCCATCGAATGCAAAAAAGCATTGACTATCGTGGAGAGTACTTTTAAAAACATTTAAAAATTGCGTTATTTTAACTCCTATAGTTTTCTTCACTCCCGACACCTAAAAGGCTACTCTCGTAACGCTTCGCATAAACTTACAACTTGTAAGCCACTTGCCCGAAAAGTATTGGTAATAAGATGCAGGAATGTTTCCAAAAACTTGTTTATGTATTAAGGAATATTTTACGCGCAGGTAGTATCTATGTATTCGTCAAAAATTTGAAGTTACATGCAGTGGCGGTGAGGCCAGGTCGTTGGTAATCGCAGACGGCTCCGAGCTTAGGGTGCCCCCACAACGTTCTTGTCTATCGTGAAGCGTATATGAAAGGTTTAATAAACAATGACTCAGATTACTTGACCCAAAGTTTTTTTGCTATTATAAAATTCTATGTTGCGTTATTTACAGCATACTCAGTGTAACAAGATTATATTATAAAAAATAAAATACAGGTGTCCGAAGATAAAAGAGATAAAGATGCTTTTTTGAAAGGGCTCTTCGAAAAAGAGGTTTTTTAGATTTCAGTGCAGCTTTAAGGAGAAAACTCACTAAATATATGATATAACCATAATACATTATTAAATTTTATTTTATTGAATGTTATAGGGAGGACGCCCGAGTCATTAAGACGGGCCCCATCATGAGCCCCAGCCGAGGGCCCGCCATCACTCCTTTTTCTCTTGATTTTAATATGAAATTAAATGATTGAGCCTCCGTAATACACATTTCGAAACAAACTTTATGACAACCGTGTTAAAATCTGTATCCATTTCTTAAGCGTCCTAGGGGGGCAAGTCCCCCCCCCCCTATATCCGCCTATGGTTGACTACGTGGAATACATACGCGTAAATCAGAAAGTTCAATGAAATATTCGTCACTGATATCCTGATACGCTATTAGGCTGAGATTCATCGAAGACTACACGACGTCCATTAAGGCCGTTTTACACAAGGCACGTACTGTGCAGGCACGTAGTACGTCATTGCGCAGGTTATCATAAAAAACATGTTGAAATTGCGAGAATGCGAGCTCGTAATTAGAGTAGGGGCAGGGGTGGCATGGTGCCGGAACGCCGTTCCGCCTCTGGTTAACAAGACATAATAGTCAAATATAATTTTTATCAAATTTTGCTGCCTCAAAATTCCCAATTTATACATTCGCAACCAAAACAAAAAAATATAATTAAATGTAAATACTAACTTGTAAAAAATCAGTAATATTTCACTTCTAAAATAAGTTACGGAAAATGCGTTCCGGCACTGCTAATTTTGCCATGACGTCACTGAGAATGGGCTATTTCGCCATCTGGTATCAACGCATTTGTTCTAGTAATTCATCCCTTTACACAACGCAATTTTGGCTTCGCCCTCGTACTACATACATCAGAATGCAGTGAGTCGCATGCGCACTGATGAGCACCATGTAAAACGGCCTCATAGATAGTCGTGCATTAGATGATGGTAATGAAAGCATTGGTCCGAAAATTTTAAGTGAACCTACTTCATAGAACTTACTAAATTCTTCGTTACTTCGAGCATGCCAGAGCCGTTAGCATGGAAAACGATGCTACTTGCTGACGTTACTTGCAGAGCTACTGTTCACTTGTTCATTTCGTTACCTTGACGCTTAACCTATTTAAAACCACTACAGCCACGACGACCAACTCCGCATAACCTTAAGACACTCCGCAGGGATAACCTTAGAAACAACCAAATACCATAACTGATATCTCCCACAGTTTACTCTCGTCCAAAATTAACTAAATCGTTCATACGGAAAGAAAACGTTCATAATGAACAAGAACGAGGACTCGTACAGTTGCGGTTCGTTGCGTTGCTATAGCAACCCCAGCACCCCTAAAGGAAATCAACTGATGCAGCTGCTGTGATTCGCCGAATATAACTCGTTCTCAAAGAACAATTTATAATGAGAGGTTTCAGATTGTGGCATACTTGCATTTTGTGAGAGATGTGAACAGGAAATTACTGAGCGAAGTTTTATCTTTAAGATCTTTGTTTACCAAATTTGAGAGGTCAGTTCGATGTTGACAGTAAAAGTTGGTTGCCGAGAGGAATCAATTTTAATCGCCGTGAGCTGATTTCGATTTTCTTTAGTGTATATTCGATTTAATCAGTAGCGGATCCAGGCAGGGGCGGATTCAGTATGAAAGGGGAGGGGGGGGGCATTACATGGGTCCGGGAAGTATGGAATACATACCCCCCGGGACAGCAGGGGCGCAGCCAGGGATTAAGGCTGGGGGAGGTTTAGGTGCAACATTTTAAGACCGTGGGTGCAACTAATACCGGGGTGTGTGGGGGTTAGTACACCCACCAGGATAAGCGGTAGGTGAGAGATTAGTGAATTGCAGATTTATAATGTAAATGCTTCAAAATGGTGAGTTTTACGGCTTTCTGAGGGATATTTTATTAATCCTTACGCTATTCTATTAACAATATCAATCTAATTAAGTACAATGGATTAAACATAAAAATTTCTCTGAGCTCTGGAGGGGGTTTTATCCCCTAAACCCCCCCCCCCCCTCGCTGCGCCACTGCGGGAGAGAGGGGCATTTTAATAGTAGGGAGCTTTCTACGCCATAGGATAAATACAACTAAACCTTCTCTCACGTTTGGGACTTGTGGCCATGCATTTGCATTTACACTCACTTTACTCCTTTCCAAGACAAAAAATTTTTAACTAATAAAAATTTAAACTTTTTGATAAAATTTGGAGTCATGACCCCTTAGACCCCCCTAAATCTATCCTTGGATCCAGTATAGAAACTAAGGGCCTAGGTGGGGGGCCTGAATGGGTAACCTGTCAGCGGTAGTGGGGGCCCAAACAAAATTACTATTTTATCTAGTGTAATCTGCCACAGAAATTAAATATGTATGCTGATTTCTTGAACTTTCATCTGTAATGAAATCAAAAATCACGAAGATCCACAACAGATGTGTAATTGATCCAGTTCATAAATTTCTAGGTTTCTCATTCATTATGAATGATTTGAATAGTCGAATCATTGACGTGATTCATATCACGTGAACCAAATCCTCAAAAAGAACCAAAATCCCAGCACTATGCTGCAGTAATTGCCTCTAACAGTGTTACCAATTCAAATTTATTGTAGCACTACCATGAGTCTAAATTAGGAAGAACTTATACTTGCCACACATATGCCATGCACAATCGAGTTTTCAAGCTGTTATTGCCACTAGATCACTTAGAACATACAGCTGAAAAACAGCAACCTAAAAGCAGGAAAATTCAAGCCAAATAGGTTTAACCATTACCTACTATTCCTTCAAAGGGCTTATATGCCTTTCAAAATTGGATCTCAACAAAAAATAGTAGAAATTTATGAGCCATGCAATGCCACAATTAACCATTTTGAGTGAGAAGACAAAGAGAACAAATATTGTGAGATAATGAGGTAAAGTTAAACACTCGCATATTAATTCATTTTGAAGAATTTTTTATTGTCATCATCTGTCCTACCTACAGTAATTAAACACATACAAGTGAACTGGAAACAATAATCACAGATGTCATGAGGATGATTGAAAAAGCATTGAAATATAATATTTTTTCAAAATGAGGATGATAACTAGAAGAGAAGTTGATCGACCATCACAATTATGCAAACGACAATTGAGATAAAAAATTGAACCAAGACCAACATAAGACAGTTAATAATTGATATCACATAACAGAAATCAGATGTACTCTAGTAAAATAAATAATCAGTACCGCAATAATAATCGTGTACTAACAATATAAATCTGCATTCTGCACATGACAACCATATGGTCTCTCAGGATTTCATTCAAGTATTCCATTTCTTCTAGGATTCAGCCTCAATTAGCCTATATATTTATGAACACATCTGGCTCTTCATCTGACATTCACTTACTCTGAGTAGGCAGAAAGAAAAACCTTTCTGTCGTTCAAGAAATTGACTGAGGAAATACAAAAAAGATTTCATTTCCCAATCATTTACCATCATTTATGAACTTCCATTGCAATAACCAAATTAATGCCACAGCATTTTCATTAATGACCATTTCACTTGAATGGTGGCCAACTGGCTGGTTTGGCATAATTTCATCACCATATAAAAAAATTTTAAGGACAAAATTCACACAACTCGAGAAGTTATTTTCTGTATTATTTGCGTGTTGTTAAAAAAATGTGATTCCATAGCCTAGGGACAGATGTATGACACACTAAGTCCACTATCAGTGGTTTGGAAAATTCATCCTTACATGCACCCCCAGACACACTTTGAAAAAGCTCACAATTTAATTATGATTTTAGGCAATTATGAATGGTGATAATTAAATAACCTAACTTCCAGATGAAATACCACACTGTCACTGAAAAAAAGTTTCTTGAACTCTACAATTGATAATATCTTTAAATTCTTTCTTACAGTATGCATATTCGTTAAAGTAAAAGCACAGATGACACACGCAATGGACATACCCCAGCTTTCCATCAAACAGGCACCAGTCAATCATACTTGAGGAGTGCACAAAATTAACTATCAAAATTTATATGCTTCAAGATTAACTGTTATGGGTCTACATGAACATATTTGATAGAAGACCCAAAAGACAAATTGGATTAGTCAGTCAGTTGTTTTACATCTCCAATACAACCATACCAATTATATAGATATATATAAGACTACGCCATAGTTAATGGCCAATGGGATGAAAAATCTGTTAACTGTGATTTATGTGCAGAGATTCAGAAAAACCTTTCACAGGCAATTTTTGTAATTTTATATCTTGGTTTGCCTCATTCCATGAAACCATTACATAAACAGCAAGTCTTTCTAAATCTATTCGTTGAACAGCTATTTGATTCCATATGCATTTAAGACTTTACATTTAACAGCCTAACCCAAATAAAAGAAATTCAATTCTCTACACTACATGGGCCATGAAGGAACATAAAACTGAAGAATTATTCACTCGTATTAAGCTAAAAGGAGAAGAAAATTAAAGATTAAGTACACTTAAGCCCATGTACACTTTTGTATGCAGTTTCAGAAGAAATTGTTTGAACACCTCACACCAGCATCAAAACATCTAAATAAAACATTTTTGAATATGCCAAGAGGACAAGCAGGTACTTTCTGATGTCCATTTTTAAACTTAAATGTAAAAAAGAAATTCTTAGCCATTAGCAAAATAAGAGCCTATATTTAGAAAAGAATAAAGATTAATGGGATACCAGGTCTACCAATCCCAACATCAAAACTCAAGGCAATAAGCCTTACCTTAAGGCATTTCTTGCCCTAATGAAGGTTTTAAGGTCCCTCTTATTTGTTGATCAGCCTACACTTCCATTTCTGGTCTAATGTAACTCAAATAGTTTCACTACTCAAATATATCATTCCCAAAAAATAGTTTTGGCAGCATAGGCATATCTCTCCTATCCATTTGAGTCTAAATAGACCATTTTATGCAACCTTTTCCAGCATTAATGGTCATCTGCAAGCAACTTTCTCAGACTCAAGGAGCACATAATCAATACTTCTATTCACCAATGATGAATAGGTAAATTTTACACTCTCACCCGCATTCATTCACTTGAGAAAACCCCCAGACCTTAGCTAATCAATACCACCACTTGGGGGATTAACGTCCTCAAACTCACTCAGAACAATCACTCCACACATATAAACGTTCTATACAAACACACAAACTTGTCAAAGCTGTGATAGAGCTGAAATGCTTAAACATGCTTGCTCTCTTTTACAATCTTCCCAAGAAATTAAACCATTAGTTCTCTTGAAGGAACAGTAAAATAGATTTCATGGCCAATGGTGAACACACCATTACTCTAAAAACAGTTGATGAACCAATGAGTCCTTGATTTCCTCTGCTTTAGTGGCTATCTGCAAAGAAGAAAAAAAAATTTGACCTGTCTGGTTGACTCAGCCACACGCTTACAGCACATGTCAAAAGAGATGATTCCCATCAGAATATGTAATACTGTTTGCAAAAATAATCCTTTTTTCAAATTATACAGACACTCGCTAAATGAAGAACAAACCTTAAATCAAACAAAAACAATACCACAACCTTCAACACTTGCGAAAGCTAACATCTTGGCCAAAATATATAATATCAGAACTTATGTCATTAAATAATAATGAAATGTCAATGGGCAACTTTGATTTCTACCACAACAGTCACCACTGAAAGCATAAAAGTAGTCCATTCAATCTAATTAATCAGACTGAATTTGCAATAAGTGAAATGAAGTTCAAAAAAACAAACAATTAATATAAAGATTTTCAGATAAATAATACTGACATTTCATGAAAATGGCTTAAGGATGCAAAATGACACCTCATACAAGCTTCTACAAGAAGACAGATACTCATTCTATACTTCCCCACACCATTATCCATCCAAAATTTATAATTAATAGGAAAAACACAAATGCAAACATGCACACCAAAACCAATTTTAACGTTCCAGGAACATATAACTTATTAGCTCACTTCCAAAGAGCTAAAGCATTGGCACAAGGCATTTTCCTAATGTTTACCACATAAGTAACAGAAATTCCACCAAATCCACATGCTTCGAAGATTAAGTGACTTATAAGAATAGATCTATAGAGAAATAAATATAATAGCTCTCTTAAAGTTTCTATCTTATTCTCAACAAATTAATGAACCATAATTGACTGGCAATTACAATACTGACAACTTAAAAAAATGTCAATGGAAAGTTAACTAAATTAATTCTCTTGAATACTATATTTATAAAATGGTGCACAAAGTCCTTTCCAAAGAAAAATGAACACCACTCCAAACAAATAAAAGCACTTAACACTATTAGAAACCAATCACTTGATGCCTAATAATAATTTATGAAGCCAAGATGTTTTAAGTTTTAGCAAACACAGTATTGATTCCACATAATTAAGTCTACAACATATTGATTCCACAATGTGCAATCTAAATTTTGATCAACACTAGCCTGAATAGTTAATTAAGACTTAAATTTAGTTTTTTAGTTTTCATTGAATTAATGAGGTTTGTCACAGGAAAATTCACTGAAGCATCAAGTTCTAAAGAGAGGCATTAAATAAATTATGGAATGTCAATGAACAGCATTAGTGAGAAGAGATGTTAAGTTAGTAAAATCTCCCAGGCAAAACTTTTTAACAATAGGAAGAGAGATCTTTATTTGAAGTACACTATGAACATATTTTTATTCTTTGTATGAAGATTAAATGTAATTCGGATTACCCTGCCTTTAACACACAGGTGCCAAGCACCATGAACAGGAATCAAATTTAATTTTAAGATCTAAGCTATAAGGCCAAACATGATAAATAAAGGGAATACTTCAAGCAAATAATACAAATGCAAACCTCCAGTTGATTTATTTGTTTCTTTTCACAAATTCATTTTAGTGGGGATACTTAGAGAAGGGCAACAATTTGTAAGAGGACATTTATGAGGGTATACAATTCAAAGAAAATATAGTACCACATAACAAGAGACAATACCGATTAACATTGTTAGCAATGGTCCCTAATCCCAAGGGAAAATTGATGAATATACTAATTGTTCGAAAAAAAAAAAGTACAGAAAGGTCATGTTGCATACAAATCCACAAGTTCTTACAGCAAGCATCAATACGACTGAAAACTCATTTCAAAACAATAGAAAACGTTTTTGAAAACAGGAAATTTTAATTTAACTAAAATCAAACCTAATGGTACTAAGGTGATAATGATGGCAAATCTGAAATCACTTATTTCACAAAATAATTCAAATAAGTTTAAATGGTGAATAGGAACATTAATTATAGAAAAATGACTTTATGCTGTAAGTATGAGGATATTAACATAACATAACCTTTATTAACAAATTTTACACATCAGTTTATCTAATAATTTAATATCCATTGTCTCATGAGAAATCTGTATAAGTTTACCATTTCAACCTTATGACTACCATGGTGTCATCACCTGCCCAACTTCATATCACAAAACAGATAATAGCAAAGATTGACCCTGCCATAAGTAGACTAATTTTAAAATCAATATGACTATAGCCATTTCCTCCATGGCTCAGGATAACATCGGTCATCATGCCAGTGACACAGTCAAGGGAGGATTGAGTTGAGCAGACACACTCAAGGTGAAAAACAAGCTAACTCCACAGGAATGAATAATGATTGTTCCCACGGCTAATTTCACCCCAAAGAATTTGCATTAGCTACGCAAATATACCTCTCCATTTTAATGAATTCAATGAATTGGAAACCTAATGTAATTCATGAAAACACCTATGTGACTCCGAAATCATTTTATATCCCTACCATCAAGAGGGAATAAATAATTTCCTGAATTCACAACCATCCTGTTAAAGGGTTTTTCACTTACAAAAGTGTGTATGAGAAATGTATCACTTAATCATCAGCTTTCAGCCTATATACTTGATGCAGAATTGATGACTTAGATTTTCAAAAATCAAGAGAGACTGTGTTTAACGTGCCAGTCAAAAGAACAGAGTTACGCCCAGATTCATCACAAGCTACATCACTATTCTTCTATTAACTAACTGCCTAGCATAGAATGCAAAATGAACAGGTAAACATCATGATAAGAATAAATGAATTCTCTACCAAGTGGAAGGGACAAAAGAAAATTGCACGCATTAGCATCTCATCCTTTATAAAAATGGAAACAGGGCATCAAAAATCTTATCACAGAAATCATGCTACTGGCTAAATACTGGTGCTTACTTCATCCAGAAATCATGAACCCAGAGGTACCACCTCAAACTATATCAGGGGTGGAAGGCAAGACATTAGCAATGGGGAGATGAAAGCAAGGAGCTGACAGATGAGACAAGCTTAAAAATTCGTGTGCACCTACTTCGAAAACTTTAGGACGTCACTACAGGGGTAGTAAAGAAATGCCACAAACAGTTAAACACTTTGCATGCCAGATTGTAGCCCTATTGAGTTTTGTCAGCAAATATGTACACGGTAACTTTAAAAAAATCTTTGCTCATAGTAACATTCAAATAAACTCAATCTTGCTCGGGAACATTTTCATACAATACTACGACATCAGTTATTTAAAATCTATCAAACAAATACAATTTTTCATTAAAATTTGTGATAGAATTGCTCAATGCAAAAAAGTTATAACATTTTCTTGACTCATAATTGCATTATTTAGGGTAATGAGGCCAATGATCAATTGGCTAGATGTATTTTAAAATATTGATAAGGGCTGCCATCCCATATGTAAAATACCAATAGAGATTTAGCATCCAAGGAATGCAAAATTCATTTTGAATACCTAGCTTAAAGAAGAGTTAAATATTTATGCATTCACCACTAGACTCTCTCATTAAACTCAATACAAATGAAAGGACTTGGTAACCATGAAACATCCAAATTAAGACAAATATTTCAACCTACAAGTGATGCATGCAGAATAAACCTGTCAATTCACGCAACTAAGAATCATCACCCTTGCAAGCCAATATATCAAGAAATATATCAAACTGGCATTTTGATGGTAATCCTGCACTGATGCAAATAGTGGGAAGAGTCAATCTCAATATCATCTCATTAAATGCCTTCAATATCGGCATACTCATCACTATAATTAACTACCTATTTTATTACTTATACCTCAAGTTATCATGCCGAGAATTAATTCTTATGCAATGTCTTTGTGATTAATTTTCCACAAAATAGATAAATTTACAATCCATGGATATTAACAAAGACAAGAATTCAACACATACGTCCCTCATCAATAGTTAAATAGGCTCACCCTCCAAGAATTTAGCCATAATTTCCAGGTGACATCAATACTGGAGAAAAATAACTTTAACCTACACATTTACATTAATCAGCAAAGAAAATTATAATAGCTGCGAAAACTTTTCAAAACTACAGGAAAACAGAAAATTAAGGAATAATTTTGGTCATGCAACAGAACTATTAAATACCAATACGCCAATAATAAAATTGGATTATTCTTTTGCAAGAATGATACAGCTTAGCAAATTACACTCACGGTTTTTGATTAAAAATATAAAAAAGCCAGCATTCTTTAAAAATCTGAATGTGCATGCAATGTATCCAAACCACCACTTGTGGAAAAGAATAGCTGAAAGCTGTGGAATGAGTTATTTACTACAAAATCTATGGAACTAGAACAAATACTCTGGGCTCATTTACTGTAATTTTTCCTGTTTTATTATTATATACAAAATTCAAATGTCTGGTAACATTCCATCACAATTACCAAGCACCCCCACAGATAAATAATGATCATATCTTGTCTACATATTTACAAGAAATGGCATGCCACATCAAGGAATACATTTCTTCATTCCTAAACATGTTAAAATTTTAAGTAACGAGTACAAATTAATAACAAATGATTTGTAGTAAAAAAAATTCACAAAAAACTGCGATGTTGTCCTAATAATAATCACAAAAAGATCTGGCATGGTTGAAATGCAAATGATTGATAATAACGAACTTAACCACGGGTTCAAATGAAAAAGAACACAGTTTCAGGGATAATGTAGATGTACAATTGAAGGAAAAGATATTTTGATGATCAGAGATGAGAAATGATTACTCTAACACAGAAGAAATTTTGGAAATACTACTGGTTTAGAACCTTTGACTGAAGAGTTGATTCCTTACAATTACAGGTAAAAAATGGCAGAAACTGATTGATTCCTGGGAATTACATTCCTTGATGCATAACGGAAGTAACTGATACACCTGATCATGAATGAATTTCTACAAATGAACTACATTCAAAACAAATCTTCAAGGAGTGCATAGTGAAAGTCAAATTTCATATATAGCTGTCCATCATTCACTTCCCCTTTCTTAAAAGACAATAAAATTTGGGACGCAAAAGAAAAGGTAGAACAGAAATAATTGATAGAGGAATATAGTATTTCCAAGTTCTATCTAGGAAAAAGAGGGCCAAATGGAGAGTTTAGTGAAACAAATTCAATTTTTGGCCATTTCGCCTTTCAAATAAATAGTTCCTCGCAATCATTGTCTTTCTCCTCACTCCCGGTGCTTCTCGGTGGCACCCTCTGGGAAGGACGCAGAGGGAACGGCCCCTGCCTTCTCACCTTGAGTGATCACTGGCATGGCCGGATGAAGTTTAAAGCACTTCAGCCTAGGTACAGGTAACATCCCCTCGCCTCCACCCCCTCCCCCCCCACCCCCACCACCACCTGCGGCGCCCCCAGCGCCACCACCCCCACCTGCTGCTGCTCCACCCCCATTGGGAGGAGTGCTCGTCTGTCCACCCTTCTGCGCTGTTATGACTGGTGTCGATGAAGCAGACGCCGAGACGGCTGCCTTTTGTTTCAGCATGGTCCAGTCAAAGGTATAGTCATACTGGTGATTGAGCGTGCGAAACAGGATACGGAACAGCTGTCGCAGGTACATGTAATCCGGGCCTTCTTCGAAGCGGAGACCACGGCAGTAGTTGAGGTACATAGCAAACTCTGCAGGAAATCCCTACGAATAATGTACAAAATAATAAAATACTGAACTTATGAGAAAGTTCACATTTCTGCCAAGCACCAAAAGTATTCTAGGAACTAATAACACAGAAGTTCAATGCTTGACTGAGGAAATTACACTAAGCATTTAGGAGTGTCAAAATGTGTGAGAAAAATATTACCCACCAAAAAGGTACTAATATTAGCTAAGAATACATTAGAATAAGTAAATCTTCAATCCAGCGACCAGAATCAAGGAAAGAAAACAAAAGAGCATTACTGGAGCACTAAAATTTAACACTCCATTGATTACAAAGACATGAACTGCTTACCTATGAACAGAAGTAAGGCTAATAGTGAACAACAGAATTGGATGCCAACCATAACCCTTCAAGATTGAAAATCAATAAAGAGCACCCAATAGCTTACAATAAAAACTAATGGCACCAAATTTTCCTATTATCCTAAGCTTCAGATGATTTTCACATATTTTTAACGTAAAGCTAATATATATTTACATCTTTTCTTACTGCATGAACACAAGAGGGCATACTCTCAAACTAACTGAATTTTTTTCAACATTTAAACACTTCCTAAAATTCCTTAAACATTGGAACTAACTTAATTTATCTCATGTCAACAGAAACACCATAACTTGATCTTATAATTTTTATACGCTCATTAATCACTCAATTTTAAACAAATGATAAATCAAAGACAAATCTTGTGTAATTAGTTGCTATGCAAAGCATTTAATAATTTGGTTATCAAGCTGATAATCTGTGGGCTTCTAATTTAGTTTCTAACAGAAGTAGTCTTCCTTCCACAATGCATGTCAAAACTGATATTCAACTTTCACTGAGTAGCAAAAAAATTATGCATGCATATAAAATACAGAGGAACTTGGTTAGTACGTTCCTCCTTAGTACATTTTCCTCGTTAGTACGACGATTTCTCTTGGTCCCAGTACTATCCAAACGAAATACAGGTAAAAGAATTTGGTTAGTACTTTTGAAAAAGTCGTGCTTTCCTGGTTAGTAAGCTCAATTGCTTGCCATGATGCAACCCGCAATTCTTTATCTTCTATCTTCTTAAGGGTTGTAAACCTCCAAATTCATGATTTAAATTATTACTATCAGCCATTTACAATCTTACATACATTCCACATCTCTCTTACTACGACTGTGATTTATCCAAATGCATTTCTCAATTCTTGTGACATTATGAATAATAAAATGAGGCCATTTTTCGGGAATGTCTGCCAATGCAAAATGCAACCAATGAGAAGCCCCAATTTTCCCCACCCCGAGCTCCTCACCTTCTGTTGCCTTTTTGCCACACACTGCACAAATTTCGCGAGTGGGCAGTTGTTGCTATTGCACAAGTTATCATCACAAGGGCAGTTAAATTACAATTGAAATGGAGAGAAAACATATAGATCACCAGATTATAACTTTAGGAAAGACTGAAATTCTCGAGGAAGTGGACCAAAATCCACTCGTAAAGCGAGTGGAATTAGCACGAGGATTGAACATTCCTGCATCCACAATTTTCCCCACCCCGAGGTCCTCATCTTCTGTTCCCTAGATTAGTTTACAGAGACATTAATTTTAACGAGTATTGTGAGTGTGATGATGATCTCACTGTTTCCTGTACCATATCAATCGATGAAATTCACAAACAGGAGTCTAAAGAAAACGAAGATGGAAGTAATGACGATGATGCTGAAGAAGGAAATGAGTCTTATCCAATTCCCACTTTATCTAAAGCAATCGAGGCAATCCCACGAGAACTACCGATAGTAATTGTGATTATGACGACTTTTACACAGATTGCAATTACCCCAACTGCTAATATTTACTATCCTCATTAGAGCGTTTTCCTGGTTAGTACGCTCATTTTTTGTGGTCCCTTCAGAAACATACTTAACAAGTTCTACTGTATATAAAAATATTATTACGGAGGCTTCCGTGGTGATTAAATTAATGGTTAGTTTCTAGGTTTATTCCGTGTTGACTAATTTTTGGCGGACGACAGTTTCAGGCGTGTTCCAGCTCCCGTCAAAATTAATGTTATTATTTTGGACCCGAAGACGAGAGCTGGAACGCACTCGAAACTGTCGTCCGCCAAAAATTAGTCGACGAGGAATAAACCAGGAAACTAACCATCATATAAAAATATTTGTACATATTTTTAGAGTCCTACAAATATAAAAAATATAATATCAGAGATTCAAATTCCTTCATCAATTCAACCAAAATATAATAAATAGGCTGATATAAAAGGTGGCTATGATGAGTGGTGTAATGACAGAAAAATGTCATTTCAGAGAGGAAAAAGACAAATCATATCCATACCTAGTAACTCATAAAACTGACATTAACTTACTTTACAAAGAACTTCTACAGGAGTTGACATCTTCTTTTCGCTGATTTTTTCATATTTCTGCTTCTTTGTTGCAGCCTGCAAAATAAGCATTTAACAGAACAATTTAAGTATTATTTCAGTATATGAAAAAATATAAGTTCATCATTAACTGACTTATTCACTCACCCGTCATCGCAAAGTACATTTATAAAGCCATACAATGTCGAAGGTACCTCATAAACGGGTTTTAAAAGCACACTAAGAAAGGATTTTAGATAGAAAAAAATTGGGTCGTTTTTGCCCCAACTTTTACCATCAGAAGGAAAGAAGTGATTTTCACACAAACCACTCTGTTCCTTTTTTTCTACTGTTTTCACAGAAAAAATTATATGAAAATTTATCACTGTAACCCCTTGAATGGTATTTTTTACATTTTATTTAATTGCTTTATTAGAAAGAAAAGCTTTTATATCCACTAGTAAGAAAGGCAGGTGGAAGTATTCATGCAAATGTTTAAGTGCTGTTCAAGAGCAAGAACTTCAGCCATATTTGTCACCCTGCCTAGAAAAACATATTTGACAGTAGAAAGTTTAAGGAAATGGTAAAATTCCGCTTTGGTAAAGAAGAGTGTTACTGCCTTACAACTCCAGAAAGTATTCAGTTAAGCAAATTCAAAGGTAAACACTTCCAGAAAAACATTTCTCTTGAGTATGGAGCCAAAAGAGCATAAAATCATATTAGTCGCCAAAAAAATTAATACATCAGGAAATTCACTGAAAAATTAACATACGGGGAAAAGTGCTCTGATCAATAAATGCTAATGGCACATTATGATAGGAAACTTATCCACATCCTATCCAAGATCAGATGGCAAGGACCAAATCCATTATAATTCATACTGACACATGAATAAATAAAGTGGAAAAAATCATAAAATGCTAATGGCACATTATGATAGGAAACATATCCACATCCTATCCAAGATCAGATGACAAGGACCAAACCCATTATGATTCATAATGAAACATGAGTAAAAAAAGTGGAAAAAGCAATACATCTCTTCAGTTCACTTCTATTGTGTTGAACAAAAGAAGTGGCATTAAACCAGAGAAAAAATCTTCAGGAGTTCAAGCCCTAAGAGAGAAGTTATGTACCATACTCTCTGTCAACAACATAGCTTCTACAATACTCCAACGGGGAGAGATATTACCTATTAGCCTCAACCTGAGAGTTGGAACAATCAGGAAGATTGAAATAAATATACAAAAAACTTGTAACAAAGGATGGATGCTGAGTAGACAAAATATGGAAAGGAACACAGCAGGGGTAATAAAAAGATTGAAAACAGGAAATTTTCTGTGAGGAGGAACATGCAAGGGTGCAGCAACTTCTAAAGATTATTTAAAAAGTTCAATTTTCATCTAAAACTGCTATAATTGATACTTGATGCTAATCATAATATTTTTCAAGCTGTGTACCCGTTCATTTTTTTCACTCAACTTTGTATTTCAGACAGTAATCACAATATGTAATTAATTTAATTAACACAACACATACCTTCAATCCCTGCCATGGAAGACTGCCTCTGTTGAAATACATTAGGACATATCCTAAGGATTCCATGTCATCCCGACGACTGTAAAGTAAGTGCAGTTAAACAATTAAGAGTTCAAATAAAAATATTTACAGTAATGTTTAGGAAGTGACAAGTTTGCTAGCATATGAGATCGTAAGTAAGTAGTAACTACTATTCACAATCGAATCATAAGTCCAATTCAAAAGTAATATACATCCAATTATACACGTTTTTAGTACCACTTATATATAAAGCTATTAAAACTGAGATTCAGGATTACTTTCGAGCTCATTTATGATGCCTTCCAAGAAAAATGAACCAATCACCATAAGGTGGTCAAAATAAATTTGTAGGGGATGTGGGTAAGTTTCAAGGGTAGTTTTATATGCACAAAAAAATTCCATAAAAAACTCGGCTCCATTGCACAATGACCATGTCAAATAGCATTTCAAATCTCCAACCATGTTTCACTGAATGTTGCCAACGCTACTTCCAATATTCTCAGATTATTCAAGGCCACACAACAGAATTAGCAGTTTTAAGAAAGGAGAGCAACTTTTGGTGATAGAAATTGCTTTCCACAATGAGTACCTGGATTTTGAATAGGTTAAAAATTGTTTGTAGTTACTTCAACCTAACCTTAACCTCAATATTCACACCATTGAGAAAAATTAGAGCACAACTTAGCAAAAATAATCCTTACACTTTATCATGCTCCCACTGACAATTTGTTTTTAACTATAGGGATATTTATGATGCTTATGTTATCTAATTAATATTTATTTTATGAATAAGAAAATACTTCATTAGCGCTGGAACTGAATTTTTCCTTTGCACCTACAAAAAGACTATTAGCCCGGTCAAAATAGACATTGACCCTTGAAAAAATTCCTAACAAGCTGAAAATTTACGGGAACGCTAGGAATACCACTCTAATGAAATACTTAGTCACCATCACTCCTGTGAGTGCAAAATTTTCTATTCCAGGTCAAAGGTCACAAAAATGAGTTTTTTTGTTTTTGGCCAAACAGTTAGTTTTACGATAAAAATTGCTATGACCAAAATTGTCGATCAGGCAACAAGGTTCCAACTCAATTTAAATTATAAAATTCACGTTTTTTTTCCAGGTTTTCACAGTCTTAATGTCTTCAAATTGACGGTTCGCAGATACACCATTTTAGGCAAAAATATTGATCACATCACAATCATCGGCCGCACGTTAACTACAAATTTAACATACGCGACAGACACCGTGTATGCAAACGTGGCAATGGAAGTGCTTTCTCTCCTGACGTCACATATCGTTCGCAAAATTCAGCTCCAGCCTAAGGTTGTGAGTGGGACAATAGAGGGACCAGGATGCCAGGGAAGTTAAGCAGTGTCTGAATTTTCACAAGTGTTAATGAACTCTTTGGTTACCAGTATTCCGGCTTTGGTACTGGCTTAAGGTCAACGTGTCATCATGAGACAAAGACCAATAATTGCGCTTCAAACATACATGTCCAGACAAATCCGTGGCCATGTCTGGGTGTGACTGACCTTGAAATATGGCCGAAACATCCATTTTTCTTTTAATCTGTCAATCATAGTTCTACGATGATACAATCAAGATTGAAAGATTTTTAAGGCTTTAGGACAAAATTCACGGCTTTTTCCAGGTTTTGTCACAATATGCAAAATTCACAGCTTATTCACGGTTTTAAGGTTTTCAAGGTTAAGTGGGAACCCTGGATAATATCTACAAAATTGTCAATATACTTTTTTCTCTAAGATGTACTATCATTTGCAAAAGTCTTGCAACAAATCGAGCGGCGCCACTTTCGCTCCATTGTCGATTTCTGGCCACCATTAAGTTTGTATGATCACTATCTAGGTATGAATCTTCATGGTAGCTCGGGAACGACTCACGAACGGGTCATCGTGACACGGGAGTGAGACGTAGGAAATCATTACGATGTTCAGTTGAGTAAACGAGCGTAGATGTTATTAAGTCGTCGCGGCGTTTGAGATTATTTTTGTACCCGTAGTTGACTGGAGTAGATAATTGAAAATATTTACCCGTTAAAAGAGTGGCGAGAGTTACCTATGACGCCTGGCTTCCAATGGTAAACCCCAAAAGGCCGGCTGGGGGCACGATTTCGCCATTAGGAACACGGAAATCAACTCGCTCGTAACCCTTTTTTTAGGGATTCAACGTCGTTCAGGAGACTTTATATTAAGTTGTTGAAATATTTGTTCGATATAGAAGAATTAATAAATGAAAAAAATTAACTGGCAATTTTCCGAAAAAAACACGAATCTGTCGTCTCCACCATATTTAATTGATTGGCATTAAATAGTTCTTTACGTCAGCTAATAGGTCCTGCACCTCGTATTCCCCTACATCTTTATCCCAACTTTATCAGCCAGGGATGAGGAAGTAAGTTACCTGGAGTAGAACTTGCAGGCCGTAAGTGATTCTCACGTACTTCCAAAATAGTGAAAATAGGGCCAATTTGTAGCCCTATCATATATACATGTTGATGCCACAATTTGCTTGAAGAAAATACACACTAGAAAAATAGTTGATAAACACCTCAAGATAAGCCTTTCCTATATTTAAAAATAAGGGCCGTGGTGCGTGCACGATTAAGGATTACCATTACATAGGTTATTCCTAGGATTGTACTTAGTAGATCAGCTGGTCTCACATTCTGTCCCTTTCCAACAAAATTACTGTATTAAAAAAACACTGATTGTAGAATACTGAAGCCTAAAGTTTAAAAGTAAAATTCTTCAATTAATTTATATCTTTTTCTATCTCTAAGAAAAGTTTCCGTCACTGCTCATTTACGAAACGAAAAAGGGTAAAATTGTTCTGAAAAACTTTACTGGAGAAATTAACTTGGTAGGAAATGGCGACAAGTTGATGACAAATAGGCAGCATACAACATAGGCGGGCAGCATAATCGCTGCAAAATATCATTCATAATTTTCTTTTTAATCAGATAAAAGTGATCTATTTAAGAAATTACGTATATGGAACCTTAGATTATTACGATAGTTCTCATTCCAAAGGTTAATAATGTTGAGCAGTTACGGACCTGTAAAGGAAACCATATAGCACTAGGAATTACATTCACCAGTGATTCTGATTGGAGTTCCTTCAAGAAAACGCAATTGATTCGTCCTACCGCGCTAACTACGCATGATTCCCGTCGCACGGTCATTTAAATTAGAAATTGACGCAAAAAATGCTCAAATTCAACAGCTGGTACCCTCTTAACATAAATTTCAAAAATAAAAAAACTTTAAAATAAAACACGGCTTTGCGGAGGATAAAAAATTTCGGCCACGGGAAGGACTCGAACGCGGGCCCCTCCTATCACCAGCCCGATTGTTTATCAACTGAGCTATTACTTGCTCCAGGTCACCGAGGCGTAATTTTGATTATTTGTTATTATTGTAACACTGAGCTCCTTCATGTGCTTCTCCTACGGCTTCTCACTTGAACGAATTTGATCAAAATAATCACTTTCTCGGTATATTAGTCTTTTATTCGTTTATATGATTATAACTTGAGCACGTAGGCTTTCGCATACTCTATATTTCGGCTGGTTAGTATATACAATAGGAATATAATGATGTTGTCGCCTGCGATTTCGGTATGGTATCGTCTTTTTAAGTTATTATTATTTGTTATTATGTTTCAAACTCGGTACTTGTATTTCTAATGAAGCAAGCGTATACATTCATTACAAACAGAAATTCTGTCAGGATTTGCTTACGTCCTTCTTACTCGACTTGAAAGGTTTTATGAAATGAGCTGCAGTTCCACTGATGACTTAAACATAAAACGTATGGCCAACAAACACATTTCCTAATACAATGTAACCTACTTAATGCAAGTAGATAATTCAATTAATAATGCTAAGTAAGTATCCTACATTATCCCGAATTCATCAGTGTATACTATGTAAATGATTGCATCTAAATAAGATAACTTAATCATCAACGATATAGCAGCTTAGAGTTATTATTCGCATTCACACTAATTCAGCAGTAGAACATATTATCAAACAATACCTGTTGAAATCCGACAATCATTAAAAATGGGACTTTTAGCTGGAATTAAGTTTTCCTCGTCATACTTTGAATAAGTGGAAAGGAATACATCTTTACCGATTGACGGACGTCGGAGAACTCTGTTATTACTTACGCAACGATTAATGCCGATCAGCTTAACTAATTCATATTTTACGTGTTTGCTCAGATATTTATATGATGAAACACTGGGAATTTCAAAGCTGCCTCGTATCATATGTCGTAGATATTGTATTAAAACATCAACCCGAGTCGATAGCCGTAAACAAAAGTCTACCATGTTCACAGTGAACGACTCGTGATTTCCAGCTCTCTGAAAAGAGCTGAGATCACTCAAAAAGAGCCAAGCTACCAACTTTTTAAAATCTCTCCGAGGAATTACCTTCGATCTTTCCTACTGCATTAATTGCTACAATGTGTTTGGGGGAATATCATGAACATTAATTTCACTTAAATGGAAGCGGTCAAATCCCGAGACTGAAAAGGATGACAAAATACCTCAACCACCCAATGACCCGTTCTCCATGCATTGAACCATGAAGACTAGTATTGGATTGTTGCATACACCCGAAAACCATACAATTTCCGGGCACAATCTTTGTGGAGCGAAAGTGGCGCCGCTCGATTTGTTGCAAGACTTTTGCAAATGATAGTACCATTTCTGAGAAAAATGTATTCAAAAGTTAGTTGGAGCTGTATTCTCCATAATATGCATTATTATATTGTTGCCTTCTCTGAATATTATTGGACATGTAATACGTGCATTGGCAACTAGCTCATACTCGTCCAGCCACCAACAATAGGGACAAAAGGTTTAGTTTTAAATATTTCCTCGTAGTGAAAACACGTGGCTATTGCTAGACCTATACATTAAAATTTGTGCTGTATTCAGTTCTTAGAAAATGCCGCAACCTTGCTTAATCTGTATTAAAAAAAACCTTAGCCAGCAAGTGAAATTGCTACTGTTGATTGTGGCATGAAGACGTTGATTGACGCAAGTGCTGAAAGAGGTGATGAATTCACGGACTATCTAAAAAGGCAAAAGTTATCGGCAGTACATGAGCTATGTCGGAAAAATTACAGTTGGAATAATACTACTGCTTCAGGGCATGGTAATACAAAAAAAAATATGCCTTAGGTTTATAATTAAGTATCAATATAAAAGTATATAATCCTGATTGAAATTGCCGCAGATTAAATACCATTACCCTCACTTTCCAATTTGAGCACGCCAGCTGGCTCAATATTTACCTCAAATGACCTTTTTCTACAAATTTTCACCTGTGATAAAGGCACCTTTGCAAAATGATACTTTCTGAAGTACTAAGCCTCTTGTTTGAGCAGATATAAATAGGTTAATGCTGTTGCATTGAAATGTGGAAGCCACTTGCTAGGGTCTCCACAAATTCTGAGGAGGAGCTTGGAAGTGGGAGTGATAACGGTCAAAATATGGGAAGAGAAGAGGAACTAACTTGAAATGGAGAAAAATTAAGGAAGTCTGAGACTAAAACAGATGAGCTACAATTCTTCAAATCCTACTCCAAAACGAACACCCACTTAATTATCACAGACACATACATGACCTCATCACGAATGTCACCGCATAAAAATTACTTAAGTGAACAACTTACTTTACAAAAATACATAGGTGATTAGATAAAAAATTTAAGCCACTTAAATATAAGGAAAGGAAGCTGAAAGAATGAATTAATTACTAAGGCAAATGATTAACTATACTTCAAATTTTAAAAAACTGAGCAAAATCACTGCAGACAAATTCATAGTTAAGGGATCATTAGATGAATGAAAAGATCCAAGGCAAGATTTGGCACTCCACTTCCAAGATTATAACACTTATAAGATTCCAGTCTTGGTTTTCTCCAAGTCTAATACAACATAAAATACCTTAGCATATCTTCAACTACCCTATTCTTTGAAATGCTAAATCACAAACTTACCTCTGTTCAATGCCAAGATGGGCATTAATGGAAGCATAACGGGCAGTTCCAGTAAGGTTTTTATCCTCGCGATAACCTATGTGCAGCCTTGATCGAGGATCTCTAAATTTCTTGGCCAGTCCAAAATCTATCAAGAATAGCTGTAAGGCAAACAAATTTTACAATACCATTAAAGATTTGAGATAGTCAACACCTAGAAAATTTAAGAAGCTGTTTGTTTCTCATGCTGTGGGTGAGGGCTTCTCTGGTAATCTCAGGGCACGTTTACAATAAAATAATATACAGACGGTCCCCAACTCACGCACACAATGTGTTCCTGAAAACATGTACGTCGAATGTACAAAACTCGAACCATTGAGTTCCATGCTGATTAGGGGTTATGTTCCAAAAGAGCAAAATATATGTAATAAAACTTTATTTTTTACACAGATTTTATTTTTTATAACTAATGTTTAATAATGTGTTAATAAAATTCCTCAAACCATGTAATTTCTTTTGAAAATACATTGAAAATGAAAATATAAGTTAAAATACGAGAACTCCGCTGAGTACCGAGTGAAACTACCTCTCACCTTTTAAGTTGACATTCAAATTATTTTGTCCACCATAAATAAATAGACATATCAAGAAGCATAACAAAATGTGATTGTAGAACCCTGACTCTTGATACCTTTAAATTTTTACATCAAAATTACTTGGCTGGTGATATTCATGTTCGCGTATATTTCGCATGTTATTCAAAAAAGACAAAAGACAAATGGAATTCGGATGATATTTCGTACAATATCATTCCTGAGAGGTTCATCAATTAAACAGCTCTCAAAGGGAAAAACACAATTAGGAAAAAGGACTTACTAATTTTATTGCCAGCTGTTTGATGATGCCTAGCCCAATTTTCTGTAAAATCTCTCCAATGAAGGCTGAACTACAGCTTTCTTCTTCTCTTGATGAAGGATCGTGTAGCAGGCAAGGTCTCTCTCAAATAAATCGCCTTGATTAAAGTCAAAAACCAACAATTCCCTATGTATTTGTTTGATTGTGTATGTTCCTATTGTTCGCATATTCTGCTATTTAAAACAGTTGAATGTTGGGATGCACAGTAACATTCGTGGGGATTTAAAAAAAATTACAGGCCAACGTTCAAAAGTCCAAATTTAGCATACAAAAGTCAAGTCAAAGGTGTCAATTTGGAACGTACAAAAGTGCAATTTGTACGAAAGTCGAGGACCGCCTGTACTCAAGTAAGGAAGCCATCTAAATTAATGGCAGGATCATAAATGCAACGAAATGCCTGAGCTGGTAGAAGACATCAACCAATATTTATTCTAAATACATTAGAGAGCATTAAGAAAAATAAGTTTCTTCTGGAGTCCCAGACTTCTTCAGGTTGAAGCCAACTTTGACCTGAAGATGCCTAATAACAGGAGAAGAAACTTTTCTCCAAGATCAGCCAATATGAGAATACCCATATGAAGCCCACATAATCATCGTGAGTAATAAATTTAAAGAAATACTGGGACTCAACTACCACTATTACTAATCATCTTAGGTAAGATATTTCAATCACGCAACCGTGCAATAGAATTGCAACATAGATTGAATGTGTATCAATCAACATTAACCTCAAACCAAAAACGATAAGCCAAAGAAATCATTCACATAACTTACCACATACTGGAACCAAAAAACGACTTAATGGCTTAGCATTTTACCTCTGTGAACACTTCCCTTTGGGCCCAACTTTCCCATTGCCTTGATCAACTCTCATGATCTAATCTGCTTCTGCTCTTGCAATGTAACAAACCTCAGGTGCTGACATCCACTTCACCTCCTTCCAAATATGGCTCTCAGGGTATAATGTGGATGTAGATGAGAAGAGAGAATTGTCTTTCCTGAAATGCTTCAGAACATGAAGCTGATTCCATTTTATTGGAATCCTAAAACAATTTTTGATGCTCTTCACCAGCTCCTATCAGGCATACCCATTTTAAAGGTTTGACTTCATGTGTTAGGAAAATTTGCTTAAACCAAGCTCTCAAAAAATCAAATGATTTTTAACAGTTTCTCTTTCTTAGAATCTTGGAACACATAGATGATATGATAGATGGTTTCAGGTGAGACTGAATGGAATCATTTCTGGCGTAAATGGATAAGCTAACTGTAAATCCATAAAAAAATCTTTAATTTGAAAAGACAAAGCCTTGAAGTGCATTTTCATGCTTAGGTGAATCTTCAACAAAATGAAAACCTTGTACATGGACACATCTAGAATAGAACGCTATTCTCTGAGGGCACTCTTCACAAAATATGATGGAAATCAGGACAGGAGAGGATAGGATGTCAGCAAACCAAGCAGGTACTTTTCTGCCCAATGTTCATTGTGGTAAGGAGAGGGGCTTGCCCCATATGCTGCAATGTTGTTGATAACGGTGGTTCGGTGTTTACAAGAGGAGAGTGGGCAGGTTACAAAAAATCAATAACAATAGCTTCCTTCGCACTTGCACCATTTAAATTTCCATCTGCTATAAAGCATGCACTATAACCTAGCCAACCTAGACCTTCCATTTCCACAATGAGAACTTAAGAAGTCAACACACTGATGTGGTTATTTACTATCAATGTTTAACAAAATGCTGCCTCTTTATGATTTCTCACATGTCCTGGTACTTCTCTGCCACAATGTGAAATTACCATCCAGTTGGTCCAAATTAAGCTTCTCCACACTCACATTTTAGTTTGTAATTCATGTTTCTTCTTTCAATATTTTTTCATATTCAAGAGGAAAGCAGGTTTCTCATTTTTTCCTTTTCCGGTAATAAGCTGAGTAAATTTAATCTCATTAAACAGCAGAGTTACAACCATTAGATGTAATTGAGAGTGGGCAACACTTGACTATCAGAATCAGGGGGAAGAAGTGTTATTCTTGTACACCATCATTTTCTAACTAACAATTCCAAAAGCCATGCACTTTATTTTTACACTTGGTGGGTTTTACATTTAGGAAAATTATTTTTTTTAATTAGCTTGATTATCAGGCTGCATAAGGTCAATACTTGATGTTTCGTAGAACCATGTTTCAAACATAATACTTTCTAAAATTTAATGTTGCTGCCAAGTGTTTAGAGCACTTTCAACATTTTTGGATTTTTAGCAATTACAGTTGAGGACCTCAAATCTGGAAAGCTTGGGACCAAAGGGTTTCTGGATTTCTAGTCTTCGCGGTATGTTTTGTTAATTAATCAATTTATACATGCGTTCAGGCTCTTGCATTCGATATTTGAGATCCCTATGTGTCCCTGCCTAGGTTGTTAATATGTTCATGTTCATAGCATGTGCTGACTTCCTACTTCTCCCAGAACAAGGCTACGCAGAGGAATTTTCAAACATTTTGGATTTCAGGTTTCTGGATTCCGGATTTAAGGTCCTCAACTGTAATATTGAAATCACAATGACAACCCTGGCATTATTCATAAGAACTGGATGAAAAATAAGACAAAGTTTATTTTCCTCAGGAGGCATGAATTCCCTGAGAGATTTCTTTCAAAAATTGAAGTTTTACCTTAAATTCAAATGATTATGAAAAAACAGGTAGATATAGCAAAAAACTTTTACACTGCTACATATACACATGAAGGATTAAACTTGTTAAGTGTCATCAAAATCTGAGATGGTGGGAGTCATGCTTGGATGAACTGACATGGAAAGAACCAGCATATTATGAACTGTCCACACAATAAGCACAACGCAATAAGTACAGAGCAGTATGTATTCATACAGAGTTTTTACTGCTTAGTTATTCAATTTCACTGAGTTGTTCATTTTTGCTAAGGTGTAGTTAATGTTTGCTTATTGAGGGATATTGATGAAGTAAAAAATGAGATGTTCAAGAAATCTAACATGGGCAGTTGAAACTTTTCTATTTCCCAGCATTGACACCCAATATACCTAAGTATTGATAGAAAATCAAGAATATAACGCTACCACATGGTGACATGTTACAGGATTTATCTATTCACATAAGCCATTTGAACTGTAGTGGACTAGTTTTTCACAAATTTCTACACTCCAGTTCAAGGGAGTAGTATGTCCTTACTGCCTCAATGTAATCCTCTTCAATATTTAGGGTTTATCGATATAACCACTCCATACCATTACCATAACACATAAGTTAATCACACAAAATTCTAGAAATACACCCTGTGTATTGAAAACTTGAAAGATAATAGCTTGATTTCTTCAGATCCTGAGCTACAATATTTTTACTACTAATGCATCATTTTTAGAGAGCTATTTCATAGTCCACAGCAAAGTTATCCATGCCCTCCACAGAATTTAGATTAGTACAAAAATATGTCCACCCTAATTCAAGTAATTTGATTTTATTAAAAAATATATCTGATAGGATCAAGTTTAAAGTCCAATAAATGACGGCATGCAAAATAACCTGCATCTGTATTTTTGACTTAAAGAACCTAATCCTTGGATGTAAAAATATAAATAAAAATGAACTTAATACAAAACAAAAGCAATGGGAGGGTTGGACATTTAAACATATGGACGATAGTATACAAAAAAAGGACCACCTTCAAGCCTTTAGTCCAATTTTTGACCTTAACAACACCAGCAGCTATGTTTTACATTGACTTAAAGCTTGAATCCAGGAAAAGAAGAGGTTTCATCATGATTAAAGGTTTAAACTTCGTATTTCTAAATAAATTTATAACATTAAAGGTCCTAAAGAAGTAAAGCATCAAAATCATGAGCGTTAAAAATAAATTTGGAATTACCAAATTTAAATTCTCATTCAAGGGATTATAGAAGATTCCATTAAGTGTCACCGAAAACCATTTAGGCAGATCCTTACAAGCTACTTGACTGACTTGAATTTCAAAGAAATATTAATAGCTATGATAATAGGGTAGTTTCTTTTATTAAAAAAAAAGAAAGGCATTGATTGCGATTCATTAACCACCATTAGTGCATTCATAATATACAAATTGTTTGGTTTTAGAAATCCCAGTATAGACAAATGTCAATGGTCAATTTTAACCTCATTTGAAAAAGGCCAGATTGGCACCCATGTGATGCCAACAAACATGCCACAGGGACCTAGATGCTATAAGAGTAGATAGGAGTTTTACATCATCTGAGATTAATGCCTGCATGATCCTCAGAGATCAGGGAAACATCTCTTAATAATCACCTATTAAAATTGCCTATGGTCGGAAAGTTTCCTTCGTTTGATAGGATATTAATAATCCTTATTTAAGCCAAGCGCTACCTGCTAGCAGGGTACTCTACGCTACTGCCATGCTCGGCAGCAAGCAGCCTGCATTGTAGTGGCATTCATAGCCTCGCACCCAGGTGACCTCTTACAGCAGCAGCCAGACATCACATGGGCTTTTCTTAGCATTCATACTTAGCCATCGCGTTTTCGCGTGCTTGAAAATTTTCACTTCTCATTTAATCGCGAAAAAGAGATATCGTCATTTAATAATCTACAAGCGTGAAATATGGACTCCAGGAGTAATAATCTTTCAATTTAGGCAAAAGAAAATAGGAAAACACCCTATTCACTCCACTTCTAGTATTGAAAAAATGAACACAAAGTAAAGTATTTCCAATAACTAGTACATATATAGAAATAACTCTGAAGGATTTGATTATGCAATGGTGATGTTAATAAGGCCTACACTCAATAACACAAGGAAAATGACAAGAGGAAGAGCAAGAAAATACCTCAATCAGCATGAGATTTAAACAAGTAAATTATACAATTAACATTGAAAATATATTTTATATTGTGTAATCCCTAAAAAAAATGTAAAGAATTACATGATGACTTTTCTAACTCATTGAGCTTACCTTATTGCAATGTCGGCCAATGCCCATGAGGAAATTATCAGGTTTGATGTCTCGATGAATGAAACACTTAAGGTGAACGTATTCAATGCGGCCTATCATTTGGTCAGCCAACATTAAAACAGTTTTCAGAGTAAAGCGACGAGAGCAAAAATTGAAAAGATCTTCCAAAGAAGGGCCAAGTAAATCCATCACCAGCACATTGTATTCCCGTTCTTGGCCGAACCATCTGCAATGAGAAAGAAAATGCTACTAACTCACAAATTACAAAAAACAGATTCATTGTTTCCACTCAAAAATAAAATTGAAGGCTTTACCACAACATTTTTTCACCACAACCACTGGAATGAATTATTTCATTTAGTGCAATTTCCTAATTTAAGCTTACAATGGTACTAATTTTAACTATGAACTCTAGTTCCATTTACTGCATTAAAAGCATATATGTATATATAAAGAAATGGGTGTACACAGCAATATATTCCAACTTTTAAAGTCATATCCCTGGATTTATCCCAGGTTTTTCTCGGATGTAATGGAATTCCCGGACATTTATAGGTACTGAGGAATTCCCACTTTCTAGACACCATGCACAAAATTCAAACCTTATAGTGGTCATCTAAGTATCTTTTAATCATCAATTTACTGTGCTCAAATATCGTAACAGGAGTATGGTGGTCTAGTGGACAGACCGCTTTGCTTTTGAACAAAGGATCCTGAGTTCAAATCCTAGGTAAAGCCTTCATTCCAGATGAATTGGTAAGCTAGTGCATCAACAAAAACTGACTTATTTCTATGATTTTCCCAAGATTACAGAATTATGCATGAAAAATACATAAAAAGATATTTATTGACACAGAAGGAAATGGCATGATTTCTAGGAATACAACGAATACACATAGAAGCTTGCATCCCACATCTATAAGCGAGAGCATTCTGATTGTTTATGGTTTCTGTATTTCACCACCAGTTGTCGCTACTGGCTTGAATTCACACCGGAAGCATTGTTAACAAGCTCTACCGTTGGTGACTTCTGTTGACAGTTCTTCATGATCAAGTTCTATACTTTTGAGTGCATGAGCTAGGTAATATTCTCACTACCTGTGTCACTTTAACTACAAATTTATTCTGTCAGATCAATGGAAATCTTAATGCATAAAAGAAAGTCCAAAATCGTGTTAGTAACACCTTTTATAACTTTGAGACCTGCAGTACTGATTTTAATGATATTTAGTTTTTTTGATTTGTCACAGCTCCGGATAACAGAATAAACATTTAAAAATAGTAAAAGTTCACGAAAAAAAAATGATATTGATCAAAGGGTTATTTTTTAGGAGTTGGTAACACTGCAAAAGCTATCAAGCTGGTCCAAACTAGATTGTTTTGTTTTAACAAATTCAATGACTGAGCTTCTTAACAATAATTAAAGCATTTCAATAGTTAAAACATAATTATTATTAAAATAATATTAAAATCATTTAATTGAAGCTTAGCCCAGCTCGAATTGTGATGTCAACAAACACTTCTCTACCATTTGTGTAAACAAATCTACAAGCAATTGTTGACTAACATTAAGTAATGGCCGTGTACCTGTTGACGAATAGAGCAGATTGATTTCATTTCCTTGGAAGTTTTGCGATTTCGTATCATCGAAAGATGAGCTTATCAACAAAGTTCACGAGCATGATAGATAACCACAAGCAATTTTGGCGGCTACGAACTAAGATGTGGATAACTGAAACTTGGTAAATTAGGATCAAACAGTTTGTACTCAGCATTTATTCAAATCTATTGACTGTGTAACAAAGACGAAGTCACCAACTATCCATCTGAATTTTTAAAGTCCTTTAATGTCTGGCTCACCACAGCACAATTTACAGCTGAAGTTGGGTTCGATGTTCACGATGCTTCAAAACCTAAACCAACCTAAACTGCGCAATGGAAAGTGTTTGTTGATTAAAAAAACTGATAATGTGATTCATATGACTATACTCAATGGAAAATTCAAATATGAGGAAGTTCTCATTCCGAGGATTCCCATGATCCCAATCGATATGCCCTTTGAGTTTAAACAAATTTAATTACCATGTCGTGTTGCATTCGCAATGATGATTATCAAATAACAAGGCGAGTGTTTGTGCTATGAATCTAGGAGCACCATGTTTTTCTCATGAACAAGTATATGTTGCATATTCACCTGTTGGTAGACCATCCACTTCATCTGTTTTTCCGCCTCATAACGAAACGAAAACTGTTGCATATCAGAAGGTACATGACTCAAGTGAATAAAGCCGAATGTGTAGGGTAGACCCAGGCACTTTTACGCATCGGGTACTGGGGCATGTTTACGCAGTTAACTTTTACGAACCGAGTTATAACTAGCACACCACAAGACTTGCCATACTAACGCTGCTCTCTAAGGGCGAACACAAGATGATCAATTAATATCTTGAGAATGTATAGAATAGATCATTAGAAGCAGTAAAGGTATAAATTACATAAATAAGTGGGCTATGTTTGAGTGTGCCATAAATAGTTATCTTGTCATTTAAACTAACATCTGGAAACATGCACTAACTGGCAGAGGAGTTGATCTCATTCATTTAGAACTTCCAGTGCTTGAGATCCCAGCAGAGCAATTCACTAATTTTCTCTTAATTGTTTTAGCAGGATTGGTGGAAAAAACAAAATTATAGAGCCTCATTTTGTTCATGCATGCAAATTTATCGTTTGAGCTTTTAACAAATAAAATTCATTTTTATTGCAGAGAATTGGAACTGAAAATTCAGAAACATTGAAACCCGCGCAGGACCAAAACAAAACACCCTCAAAACACCAAGAATTTAAATTTTAGGGGATCAATAATTATGGAAAAATTAATAAAGAAATAATTACTATTGCAGAAATTTCTATAATAAACCAAAAATTTTGGAATTTTTGGGAGGAGAGCACCAACAACACACTGTGCTGCACAGTAGATGGCTAAAATTAATTATTATCAATTCCCACATTTTGAAAAATATTCCAAGATCCCAAACGTTTCCCTGCCCAAATTGGCTGCATTTCATTTTCCCTATGTTTTCTGTTTTTCCGAATGGTGGGCTACCTGTCAAGAAGAGTATTTACATACCACTAAAAAGTGTTGATTAATCCCTTGTTGCCTAACTTCAAGGCTTAAATTGCCTTCATCATAAATCAATTTTTTATGATAAACTTGCTTGAAACGTCAGTCTCCAGGAGAAATACCAAAAATGGCTTTAATGTTCCTAGTAGTCTAACAGGCATTTTTCCATTAGAATGAGACTACAATGACACACTTTTTCTTACCTATGAATCAAAAGTGAGAATTTTTCAGCATTCTAAATCTAAAATTGATTCGGAATTGATAAATAACTTAAATTACTAATGCAAGGATTGATTCGTCAATGATCCATTAAATTGACATCAACAACTAAATGGAAAAGGTGCTCAGATAATTGCCACTGTAATGGCCCTTAACCAAAAATTTCCAGCACAGCTTTACAAAATGCAAAAGATTAAGTCATTGTTAAGTTACAGAGAAGTTTCACAATAACCTACAAACAGTGGTGGATCCAGGATAAGGACAGGGAGAGGGGTAGGAGGTAACCTCCCAGCAGTTGTGGGGCTCCGAACAAAATTACCTTTATATCTAGAGTAAATTGGATACCCAAGGGTCCCCCCTAGTCCCTCCCTGGATCCGCTACTGACTACTTATACAGTTCAACTGACGAACAATTTGATACAAGTAAACGACTCACAAACGCCGATCCGACGCAACTCGAAATGAGAGTAGCAAAAAATTCATCAAAAATGATGAAGGGGATAATATCTCCAGCCCGCGCACACGCATCAGTTCACCACTGGTAACATTGCGAATGAAAAAGAAAAGCAAGAAAGCCTAACCGAACCCCACTTCCGTAAGATTGCAAGGGCTCCTGCCGATTGCTTCACCTCTTTCACGAAGCAAGTCGTCCATTGTGGCCGAGAAAATACACGTGGTCTAACAGCCATTGTTCTCGAATATAGGCTGCTACATGAATTCTCACGCAACGCAACCATTGGACACCTCGGACACAGCTCTCACGAAAATCATACTTAAATTAGATTCGCGAGAATAATCTATCCGAAGACGACACGATGTTCACGGCACCTCCATTCACCACGAAACGGCTTCAGGATGATTCTTATTACGTAGACACTACATGATTACCGGTTAGAGAGTAAGTATAAACGTATAAAGATCGAAATGACTTAACAAGGATGGCATCAGGCCATGGAGAATATGAACCCGCAGGATACGGGTGATTCCCACGCGATAATTATGAAATTATTCGTTACATAGAAACAAATCACTATAAACAATTTCGTAAAGCAAACAGATATTTTATATGAATCCTTACCAAAAGGAATTAAGCAAAAAGACGATTTCCGCAACCTCTGAGAGAACAAAAACAAATAATAACAGTAAAATCATGTTAAAACATACCACAGTAAACGGAACGGTATATTAGAATAGTCATAGCAGAAAGGGAGAACCTTGAGAAGATCAAATGAAAAAAGGTGTTAACGAAGGAACTATGATGAAGTTGCTACATCTTTCCTCAATATTTAAATAAAATAAAATTTTCTTATAATTGTGGTCCCGATTCAGTAATTCGTCCGTCGCGACGTCGATGGAACGAGTAACAAACGTCGAGTAAATCTGCACATACGGAGCACCCAATTTTATCACAAAACAGCGTAAAAAATGACGCTTCCATTGCAAAACTATCATTAGAATTTGCTCCAAACTCTGACGATTATGGTTGCAAAATCAAGAATTCTGACAACCTTAAGGAGTGGGCTGAGGTAATAGTATGCGAGAGGGAAAAATCTCGGCGGTTGAAAGGAGGCCATTGTCATGGCAGGTAATCGAATAATGCTATTAAGCATGCAAATGAAATATCTTGAAATAAAATCTCGAACAGATTCCGAGATGCTCACTCCCCACACAGACGAAGGCTCTTCCTCCTGAAACGAGTGTGTCCGCTTCTCCTATCCTATTCCGTTAACGTGACGTCACGAGCAGCCCTCAAGCTCGCCGGAACTTCTTCCCCGGCCTTTTGTATTCCGAATGCGTCAAAGAGAGACGCGACTGCTATGATCGCCAAAGACGAAACACCAGAGCTGCGCAGCCATAAGAGCTGCGTGTTAGATACTCTGGAGAATTAAAAGAATTCAATCGAATTGAGCACGCAGCCAATGTTAACCAAATATTCGGAAGAGTACTTCTTTTGTCTTCACGGGAAGTGGTCCATTAACCAACCATATCCTTCACTAAGATTGCTAGTGAAAATAATTCTCATTTGCTGATTGAAATATTTCCAAAGGGTTTGGATCGAAGGTTTGATGTGAGTCGAATTCATGAATCTTTAACATGTTCATCGTCACGTTTTAACGCAGCAGGTGGCATGACACCCTAGATAGACGAGCATGAAGGATCACTGGGAAGATTTCTGCATTACCTTTTGAGAGGTAACGACATCACAGATGCAATTAATATTCATAATGACTAATAAACATGGCTACAGGAATAAGTGCACACCATTGGGAAGCTGATAAGACCAAAAAGTAGTGATGTACGCAGATACATAATGAGTAAGGAAATCAGGATCTATTTCGTCTGAAGTTTGTAACTTAAAAATATTGGTAGAAATAGAAATACCATCAATTGCGAATTATTTTCGAGAAATTTGCTTTAAATAAGCGAGAATGCTTCAGTATACGTTCAAGTTATGGCATAATGCCTTCTCCAGGACGATACAAAATTGCATATATAACCAAGAGTTCCTGCGCGAGAAATAACCAATAATCTCATCTACGTTTGTAGATGCTGTACCTTCGATCTGATTTTCAAGAGGGTTTTTTTCATTCGGAATGGTGAATATTTGGAATTATGCCGCGAATACAACATCCCAGACGGGAATTGGCCAACACTATAACATTTGGAACCACGCACCGCAAGGTTACATAAAAAACTTAGCTGCCATAGAGACCACGCACTTTCTACTACCAAAAACAATTGTGGCACCTGTGTCCTAAAGACATATGTATGTCGACCTTCGAAGACCGCCTCCGAAAGAAGACAGCCCACACGACGGCCAAATCAAGAGGCGTAGAGACGACGTAAGGTCGCTTACATAATGCGATCTATTGCACACATCATACTTCGCAATCGGTAATACTAGAATCAATAATATGAACAGGTAATATTGTAAATCAGGAGCTCTCAGCAGCTATGACTACTTTCACACAAAAACCCATTGACCCTCCAAAAAAACCACAGCAGATAGCGAGGAAACTTTAGCCTGAACCATATATCTCTAGAAAATCTAGAACCAAGAATTAATCAAATGAAAGATATGACTGTGTCATTTGAATACACACTCGTTCCAAGCACAACAAATCAAAACTGTTTCGATGACTGCACCAGACGAATAATGGTTTCACCTAATCTCACTTCATAATGCTGTGGCTAGCCACCTAAGTACCACTCCACAAGAGCCACCAAAATTATGAAGTGTCTTTTATGTTTAATTATTATCAAGAAATTTCAAAACGCCTGCGCGAAAAAGGTACAATCGTCAATACAATTTCACTTTAATATTGTGTTAATAGGCGGCATTACTGAGAAGTGAATTTATAACGAACATGTGGATTTGTATTCCATAACCATTCTTATTATCGTTACCATAAAATACCTCGCTCGTAGAAAATAAGTCTTTCCTCATTGACAACCGCAAATCGCGTGACACAGGAGGTAATGCTGGATCTACCACAGTGAAATGGCCTTGATGCCGCCCGTTCAAGGCTCGAGTCGAGACGAATATGCTAATCTCAAGACGGATGGGGGGATAAGGGAAGGTATGAATAGCTAAATGATGTACTTGGAGACCAAGAAGCACTAGAAAATGAGTGACAGCACGAGGCCAAACGGATGGTCCAACCAATTGACAATAAATAATGTATAGGAAGCCAAACCTGGAGTCAGCTCCGGTATGGCCCTCATTTATCACGGAGAATAGGATCCCTCGTCAATACACTAACGACAACCTTACGAAAAGTTGGAGACACTTAGGATAGAAACGGAATGGAAAACGGGTAATGATGGCTAATCTGAAATTCACTTCTATAATTTAATTCAACGCATGGATCCGCGAAAAAAATCTGCTATCTGCATGAAACCAATCTCTATTTTACTTTGTTTTAATTAACTTCCTAACTTGTCCGCTAGTCTGTAAGTTTGCAATCGATGTAAAATGAACTTCCCAATGACCTAAGGACTTAGAATTTTAATTAAAGAACAGACATGATAAACATAAAATACAATAGTATTTGTAATTATTCCCCCCTTCGTTCAAAAAAAACTTAGCAAAAATAATCCAGACCACAAAGCTACCGACTCACGGAATCAAAGGTACGGAATAGATACGAACCAGACATCCCACAACATGGTAGGCAAAATATGAAGCAATGAAAAAATTTCCTGTTGGTGTAATAATTATGACAAAATACCTTTCAAGGGAATATCTGGAAACATCTACCACAAAAAAATAGGGGCATACGCGCTACTGCGCTAATGCTGGTACTGCTTAACTTTTAAACCAGAAAAATTAAATCAAAAAAGAACACAATGAGCAGAAAAATACATCATTTGCAAGGAAAACTCCTGTCATAGGAAGTTTCCTCACAATCGAAAGGGCCAAGGACTCGGAGAGAAAGAAGTGTCGCGTCGGTCCATCGTCTAGTGACGAACTCCTAAAGCCATTTTCCCCTCCGTATCCCAAAGGTTTCCAACCAACTACTCTCCCCGACCGCGCCTACATACGATTTTACTGTCTCGTAAAACTAATATGCCCATGCATTCCCGTAGATACCTTATTTAGCTTCCCTATCTCCCAAGTCGATGCAATATACATAAACCTTCACATCGCAAGCCTGTATCATGGGATGATTTATTCCGTTCCTGAGTGATAGCTCCATCGATATCTGAAAAGGGACCAACAAAGTGATCGGGGCTTTTCCCAGCATTCATACTTAGCCGCCGCGTTTTCAAGCGCTTGAACATTTTCACTTTTCATTTAATCACGAAAAATAGATATCGTCATTTAAAAATCTAAAACCGTAAAGCGTATTCCAGGAGTAATAATCTTTCGATTTAGGCAATAAAAAAATAATGGGAAACCACCCTATTAGTTCCGGTGCAATGCGAGAAAATACCAGCAGGAAGGATTATTATCAGCTTAACCAAGCACTATGGACTCAGTAAATAATATCCTAAAACTTAACAGTAAGGAAAAGTATACTTTTTAAGCACGCTGAGCAAATAATACATTTAAAAAGGCAGTGATATATACGTTCTCAGCAGGGAAAATGATACCACCGTTTATGGGCAAAAACTACGAAAAAATTGCAGTCATTCTGGTATTAACGGGTAACGGTATTCCTCATAATGAGGAACGAAGAATGTTAATATGATCAAACTAAGGAGTAAGGACCGCAAATTAAAAAAAAACGCTCCGTCAGCCACCTTGCGAGTAATAGGCGATTGGGGGAAGAGCTTCACCCATACGTAAAGCGAAATTAATTTAAATGAAAGGGTTAAGGAAAAATGTTGGCATTCCTCTTTAATACAAACAAAAATTAATAAAAACCTGAAATCATCATAGAAATAACATCGATACACATGACAGCTGTTACTTGTGCTACTACCCTCTGGAAAATGAAGCGTTCTCTTTTAAAATCTCTCAACATGTAGGGGCAAAGAACAAAAATAATAGAAGCAGATACAGAAAAAAGAGAATGAAAATCAAGAATACACAAATATGGAACCCCACAGGAAGACAAACTTACGTGTTACAAAAACCTAAAACATAGCGAGTAGAGCAGTGAGGAATTAGGTATAACTGAGTTCAGCGGAAAAGTTGGTGAAAATCTAGTCAAAATTTGTTCTGCCCCACGATCTTCTCAAAATTTCACGTCAAGAAACGAAAACGGACTACTTCCACTTCGCTAGGGCTTACTTGACCATATCCTTTATAAAACATTAAGCGAGGAGAAAATCCAAATAAATAAATAGTTCCCTGACATCCTGCAAATATAAACAATCTCTTGGCGCGTAGCCAGACACGTATCTGCGATCGAAGTACCACGGGAGCGTTATGGAAATTAATGACTCAATTGACCGGTTTAAAAGGACAATTTCAATGAAATTAGTTTTAATACGATAACATTAACAATCAGCTCAAACAACCTAATCACAGTGAACTAACGTCCCAACCATTTCAAAAAACATAAATTACAAAACATAATTTCTAATATAATGCAAATGCTATTAAGATTAATTATTAAAAATTTAAAAATTAATAAAATTAAAATTTGTCGTTAAATTCGATATCAATCGCCTATTGTTAAAAAAAATAGGGAAATTAATAAGTCAAAAAATTATACCAAGAAGCTGGGATGAACGCTCACATTCTGTATCGGATACGAATGCCACGCAGTGAGGTTACCAACTATAATGAGATTGCATGATTAACAAATTAACTGAATGTCACGTTGGCATAATGATATTTTTTCCGGTTCATTACGAAGCATCATACCGCATGTAATTTGATTGTTGCTAAATATTACGAGTCATAATGGTGCTCCAATATCGACTGTTAATGAGAGCACTTAAAGTGGATCCGCTTCGATGCGTATTCGTTGTCATTACGAAATTAAGGGTACCAAACTGCTTGCAATCTACTTTGAACGAACCTAGAAGATATAAACTTCGCCGTCACGGCTGAACGTACACCATAGAACTGGTGGCAGTGTAACAGTATATGGATTATAATACCCATAAGGACAATAATGCGTAATTACCAACTACTTAAATATGAGGTCCTAATTTAAATAAGGACATTATCAACTACTAAGTTAGATACTGGAATGAAACAGAGGGCATACGGTGAGTAGAAATTCGTGCACGTTACGCCAGGTTTGGAGGTTTTGTTTATGAAGCGGCCCCGTAACCTACTTGTGTTGTAGCAAGCGGGCTCTCTTTGCTTTTTAGGTCACCGTTGGCTTTCCACCAAACCGGAAAAGGATTTTGAGCGTCGACTCCGCAACATGGTTATAGCAAGCAAAATGTCCTTACTTTTTCGATATCCATAGGTACGCACGCCCTCGTAAGCGCAATTTGTTAAAGACACTTGATCTTTACGTAAAATCAAGACAATCACTTTACGAGCGAGAGCAAATTTATGCGAATTCTAGATGCTCACGTAAGCATGTCGTAAACGGATTTCACGGCGCAACGAGAACGAATTTACGTTATTCTTACTCCATGCCTAGTAGTGAGGGCCAGTGTGTTCGATCTGGTAGCGCTTCCTTATTGTCGTATAATAATTTTGTTTTATTGACAATTTCGTTTTCCATATTCCTGTAGCCACGTTCGTGAAGGTATGGTTACACGATTAAAACCCTTATATTTTAATCTTTCGTTGCCGAGTAAATAAAAAAGTTTTATGTTATCCATTAATTGTGTTACTCATGAATCCATGCTCTGGAATGCTATATCGATTAAGCGAAACGTTTACCATAGCAAGTTTTTTTACCATTTGCCCAAACCCTCGACAATTAAACAAAATAAATAAGAAAAAATTCCGCTCGCAAATTTCATGATATGTTTCGTGAAGTAATTTTACGTTTTTCATAAATTTTAGAGTACAGGTGCAAGGAGGATGAAAATGTGAAAATGCAGTTAAACAACAATATACCATGACCTCTTCCGATCCCTCACAGAAAATTATAATTGTATTCTAGTAATTAATCACAATTCAGATGTAATTGATTGGCGTTTGCAGGTGATTATATCCGTTTTCGAATAAAAATTTCATTACTATCGTCTGAGTTTTTCTCTCAGAGGGTGTTGATTAATCCCACACTATTATGTCCAATCAGGAATCGTACAACTTGAGAAATTTCAATTCGATAATAGGTTAAGTTCTGTGGATAGTGATCTCTGATGTTCATGGAATTCACCATAAAATGCACAGTTAAATTTCGCGCGGCATTGACGAATTGGTGCGTTTCGTACATGAACTATGAGTCATGAAAACACGTTCCATCACGCTTCCTTTCATCTGATGGGAGGACTAAGAGTAGAAGGTGGTGTGTTGAGATACGAAGAGGAGGTTGCAATTCCAATGGCAGACCGTTGACCTATACCATTATCAACAATTAAAACCTAATTATAGAAATTTTTTAGAGGGTGGAAATTGAACATTTGATATAGCATGGTGCATTAAGCAAGCTAATTACTTGGTTCTGTACCAATATATTCATTGATACAAAAGAAAAATTACCGTAACAAAAATTAATACTCATTGAATTCTATTTCAGCTTCGTCAATCATACAATTGCATAGAGTTCACACAATTTACCGTGTCAATTTACCTCCTAAAAGCGTTCACGAATAAAATAATCCAATATAATCAGAGGGAAGACAAATGAAGTGTTGACTGCATTTTAGCATGAAAAGCCAACCGAAACAATAAGTTAACCCCAACCTTAGCCCTAACCAAGTTATCTCATCAGTAAGCAGTGACTGATCAATAGGGATAAAAATTGCAACTTCTTTCGGACGGCATTAATTTCCTATTTTCTCTTCTTTTATCTAAATAACGACCGGCAAGACGTAGACACTGTGGTCCTTGTGCAACAGCAAAGTAAAACATATTTACCATTGAGAATCACTTCATCTAATTCCCACACTCCTTCTTTTCAACCGACCTAGATTTCAGCATACAATATCTAGAAAATAGTTTCAATGGTTGAAAGTAATTTCATTATGATAAAGGTAGATAAGGTTTTAAATCAAATAATGAATCACCAAACAGACTGGTCGAGCGGAAGTGATGCGTCTTCTTCAGGAGTGACTTTAATAGTGCACAGGAAACCCTCATGACACCAGACACAGGTAAATTGATATGATATTTACATAATAGATCCGCTAGTGGTTTACTACTCGTAATACGTATTAAGAAACATTTTCGCATATTGAGTTATTTTCTAGGTTCCAGTTAGATTTATTCAAAGGATTACGCCCAAATTAAATATGGGCACGCTATTCCTTACAATAGTTCAAAACTTTTGGAGCTATCTCCAATTGCTTGGGTAGCCCCAACGTTTACCGACTGACGATGGTCGTTTATTCAAGGGAATCTGGTAAGGCTGACCTTATTCAAATTAAGTTCTTACTTCATATTCCACAACCCCATTCAGCAAATTAAGGGCCAACGTAGGAAGGTTAGTTGACGCAAATGACAATATGAGCATCATCAGCGAGAAATGTTTACTATCAACGTTTTGTCACGGTATCAACCAAATCAATCAAAATCGATCAAAAAACAAAGAAATAGCAAAAAGAAAAAAAACTTCTTGTTGGCAAAGAAATCCATTCATGCTTTAATAACTCTGCTTTCTAATAATAATTCTCTTCCGTTCGTTAACCGTACAAGAAATCAAATATCGATAGAAATCAAAATGACGGCGAGCAGGGCTGAGCACAGCTTTTACATTCCAGCATAAATTCAGTGTTCAAGAAACGGAGATTAGCGAAACGGCGAGAACGCTATTGGGAAACAAAATAAACTTACTTCCTTAGGTATTATGATACGCCACTAGTCACTCATCTCAATAACACTACTGAACAAATTAAACAAGATAGGTACACAAAGCCTCAAGTAAAACATGATGCCATATAAATCCTTTCTGCGTAGTGTACATGCAATAAATCCGCAATGATGCTTACAGAGCTTCATCACGCCAATCGTCACACATTAGATGTCTGATATAGTTTCCCAAAATACACATTAAGTACGAGTGAAATCTTTCCCTTAAATATTAATGAAAAATGTATAATCCTTATTAGAACTGTAAAAGGCACATGATCGCATGAGCACATGTTGCCAGTAAAGAAAATAAATTTAATTCAATTCTTCTAAAATGATACCGACATTCGACAGCCCGAAACTATTTTACAGCATAATAACACGTTCATAAAACAAAAATCGCGTTAGATTTCAATTATCGCGAGCGCATGCAAGCTGACCAAGGAAATACAACCATAGCATTCCGGCAACAGTGGCATTTCACCTCGGCAACAGCGCTTTAACCGATAAGACAACTTGCGCTTCCCACGAATCGATGAGCTCTCAAGTAAACACAACACAGCCCCTCCTTGAAAAACATTATGACGAAACTTACAATATGGCACATCACAAACGATACCACCAAAATTATTTAACGTTAAATCGCGAATAGATGTGAGAAAGTTCCCCACGTCACAGATCGTTCAGAATTAGATAAAATTCGGGTCCGCTTTCCCTTCCCGGAGGTATCGAATGTACTAGGGAAGGGCACAGTAACCTTGAGGTTGCGTTCGGAGTAGATCGCAATCCAAAATACAAACAGACGCGTTATCAAAATGAATAATACTGACATATGTGTCTAGACACATGTGTAGATGGCACCACTTACACCTCCTATTGCCTATAAAATTAAGTGATGACGTCGAATATAAGGGCCAAATTAATTTAACTTTTAATTCATTATTTGGGTCAAGATTTTTGTAAATATCGCAGCGTGACACGGATAGCATTGAGGTAGAAATGATCATGAAAGAACAACGCAGGACGGGATAAAGGATAACCGAGGATTTTCTGCGTTCGACGACTTCAATAGTATTTCACCAACTATTTTTATATTGGCTGTCTTCGCAATAACCTTACATTGTTTATCTCACTTCTATTCCGAAATCAGTTTTGAGTTCGAGTTGCGCTACGATGCAACGTATACTCACCCATATACACGCGTTTGTGCTTCGGCAAGACTTTTCATAAATTAATAATAAGTAACAATAACCACATAAAATGATGGCAAACACTCACTCTATCTAAAACCCTTCCGTAAAACTTGCCGAACATGAACTGTCGTCCAACAAGAAGCATGAGGATATTTCCGCGGATATTAAAAACATAGTATGGTAAATAATAATTGAAAACAATATTCTTATGACAGTATTTCGATTTTAATGACAAAAGACAATAACATAACTTTAGTTAAAACTGACTGACACATTTTCGCGAAAAGAAGTCATGGCAAAATGAGTCGAAAACTTTACATTTTTGTACAGAAATGTCAACATAAAGCACTTTAAGTATGCGCTTTCTGAAATTAAAATAAGCACCTATTGATATTTTAAGAACAGCAATAGAACATTGAAAGAACAATTATAACCACAATTAAGGAACGATAAGGATATGATTACAAAGCAGGAATGGATTGCGCTTCAGACTGACTGACAGAGGGATAAGGTGGCAGATCTATGGTAGGGGCTAAGTGGGCTATAGCCCACTGTAGTGGGTAGTGTAAATTGGGTATCCAATATGTATTGGGTACCCCCCCCCCCTTTGTCAGCAAAAATGTTATTATTTATTAAGCAGTCCCCACCACCTAGAATCCTACCAAAGAAGGTCAGTATAATCTGCGTGAATAACTACATATCTTTGTGAATATACATTCCAAATAGTGCACAACAGAGAATAAATGATTCGCCGACAGAAGATTTAACAAATGGCAGAGATTTATACAAACAATACTCAAGAGCTACCAAGTTAAACAATAGCTTTAAGTGTCACAAAAACTAGTTTCCAACCCATGGAGATCAGCTGAAAAATACATTCGGCAACAAACAGAAAAAAACAAATACAGAGTTTAGGAAATGAGAGACACGTTGCCTTTCACAGTTTTACGATATAACATGACGGAGAAAAATTAAAAAGACTGAATTTCCAGGAATCTACAAGCAAGTTCCCTCGCAGCTGACGCGAAGACAAAACGCGAGTTACAGCACGGAAGCGCTGCTTGACTGCATGCGCCTCCCCAAACCTTGCTTTGCCCGCAGCGGAATGAATGTACCGTTACAGAGACGCCCCTCTGCAGTGAACCTCACTAGGATTCGCACCATCGAGATGGCCATTGGCTCGAACAGTGAACCAAACACAGCGAACGAGTTATGATTAGGACAGAACAGCGCATCAACGCAATCATGGGAGAGAAGACGGGTGCATAAGGCCACCTAATTAAATCGGATCGGCAAAAAATATTCCATTCGGGAAAACAATGATTTTATCATTAATAGGCTAAAACAGCATAAGGAGGAAGATACTTTGAAATTTTCAAAATTGGGGAGAAACGAAAACGATACCAGCCATGTTCACGACGGAATACCAAAAAAGTGGTCTAAATTACCCGCACAAAAAAATAGCAGTGCCACTGAAGTTCAGCTCACCAGGACCAGAACTCCAGTGATATCTATCACAACTACAACGGCAACAGAACTTAATGAGCGATTCTCCACTTCCATGCATTTCTCATCATTCATCAAGATCAAATGCAGAAAGTCAGGCTTTCTGTGCATTGCCGTACCAACAAAATTTCAAGTTCACTTGCATGGACCATTCAGCTACAGTTAAGCAACTAAATAACTCCTTGTCGAGCAACTGATAGTGTTGCGCAAATATTTTCCACGCCCGCAGTACGGACCATTCCCCAACAACGTTCATTACACGTTGACCACGCTGACTCCAAGTGCAGTCGTTGAGAGAACGAAAAGCAAGGACGGGTCAAACTATAACTGTGGTCTGGATAATACAAAAAGTAAAAGCAGCGAGTTCTATTACACACTTTGAGGTCATAAGGCGAGCAGTTGGCATATAATGGCAGATGCAACAGGTAAAATTAAGGAACTGGTAAAATAAAGACGTAAATTTGGAAAGGGCTAACGACAAACGAAAATATGTTCGGAGAGTTACGAGCAAAAGTAAATGTGAAGTACAGGTGCTAGGTTACTTTCCCTGGGAAAGTCCCATCCACAAAATGTCTACGGTTTGATTTCCCCCAAGAACGCTTCAATGCTGAAACAGGGCCATGGCTGAAACAATACCACCAGTTATATGGCATGATGCTACCCTATTGCCTAACATTATTAAAACGTACGACTTACACACCACAGGATTATCAATTCATTAGTAAAAGAAAAATGTTTTGTTTTTCGACGTAGACAAAGATAAACACAGAGAGACAACTATGTTTTGCCGACAAATAATAACTAATTGTAAGTCCACTAAGTTTTAGCGAACTGCCAACCAAAGGCATCAACCGCCAGAATAATGTCATACAGGCATGAAAAACGACTCCGAAAAAGCAATCAAATGTATGAGAACATTTTGAACAGCGGGTACAAAGAGCAAATACTATAAACAAACCATTATTAAGGCGAAGTTATGGAGTAGCAATACCATGTGTACGAGGACCCTATTCAGCTTCACTTCAAACCAATCATAAAAAATAATTCATTAAACGAGACGTTCATCAGCACGGCTTTCGACGTCGAATCGGATTAATTTTTAAACGCTCCACCGAATAACCGAACATTAGTACCGAAAACCCGCGTGAAAATGTGACTAGCCCGCACCCGCATCCGAAAATATAACAGGCAGCAAATTAATAGCATAACACCAGGCGAAGGAACAAGTGTCAGGCGAAAAGACGGCACCTGAGTAACGCGATCCATTTCAAAACACCTGCAAAATGGCCGGGCGCTTTATTTTTTAGGCATACAGTGAAAATAAGGTAAAAAAATTGAACGCAGATGGCCATGGCGAAATTGGCCGCCACACACCTGACAGACGACATTCACAGCAGATACTTCGGATAAGTAACAAACCCGAGGGAAATTCTTTACGATTTTTCGTGAGGCAAATGCTGCAGCTGCATATCCAGTCATATTTACATTAAAATGGCCAATGCAACACAAATATAAATACATATTTCAATAAGGCCTCACTAAAAAATACCTGAGGAAGTAAGGTTAATAGATTTGGTAACACCAACAAACTTTTCAACACTGCCGATGTATACGGATAATCCCCTTGTAAGTGATATGCCAGTAACCGTACTCGAACTCGTTTAAATAAATACGCCATATTGCATAACTGCATCTGAAACCTTGAAAGTTAACCACCCAATCCACGGTACACCCGAAATTTAATGTGAGTAAACAAGGCAGTGTTGTGACTCCTAACCCATAAGGAATCAAATTTTGAATACTTCTTTCATCTTAATTCATGCAACTAAAGACACAGGCTTAAGCCCAAGAATTAAATACAGGAGTGACGAATTTTTGGCAAAAAATTTAATTACCATTTACACAGCCAAGATAATTACTTAGGCTGCTTTTACCAAATCTATTCCACAATAATGAATATTCTGCTCACTCGTATGCAATGGTGGAGGGAGGTGCATTATTACATTTAATGTGAAGGCAAGTTCGCAGAATATCCCAAAGAACATTAGCAAAGGTTACAGATAACGTAAAGGAAGACCTTGTAGCAAACCTTATCCATAAATAATCATTTAAGATAGAAATTTCAGGGTTGTTATCAAACTATGAAAACGCAATTTTTGTTGGATTGCAATGAACTAAAATTGATTTCGTATAAGAGACGTAGGATGAAAATTAGAATGTAAAAACGGAAAATGTATGCATCCTTTCCTTGTCATGGTTAGAATGTAAAAACGGTGAATGTATGCATCCTTTCCTTGCCATAGGTCAATTATGCAGGGTTCAGTCAAAGGATTACTTCGACGATGGCGAATGGAAAAAATTGAACAATTACATACATAGGCGGATCCAGGGGGGGGGCACGGGGGCACGTGCCCCCCCAGACCCTTAAAAATATGCTACATTTTTAATACGGTCCCATTATCATTTCGTTCGTTTTGTATAACGAAGTATCCTTGTGCCCCCCCCTGAACAAAATCCTGGATACGGCCTTGCTTGTGCCCCTCCCAGAAAGAAATCCTGGATCCGCCCCTTATTACATAACATTCACAAGTCCATTGCGTGTACCTTATTTTATACGACAGTGTAAGGGCCAAAATTGGAAGAGCAACGCTTAGAGACCCCTATAATCACATAGACTCATTTTCAAAATAAGTAGAAACATTGAAAACCATGATACTACGAAATCAAATTTTGTAGTACTATGTTTCAGAGGACAATGAATGGATACAGAAGAAATTCAATTAAGTCGAAGATTCCATTCATAACAGCATCAAAAACCTGATAAATGGATCAACCAAGATCGGCAACACCAATGGTTCTCAACCTCCCCTTTCAAGCAGCTCCTATGGTTGAAGTGGCCCTAACCTTAGAAGGACCAGTTACGAAGGCTTTCAAAGTGCTTTAGCTTTAAGATACCCTGGGAGAGGGGTCATTCGACCACCAAATGTATCGTAGCTAACAGGTTTGAGAAATGCTACGCAAGACAAACGCAGCAACCAAAAGTTTCCTTCAGTACTATGACCAACTATTCATATCGAAAACAACAAAAACAGCAAAGAGATACCGTAGCTTCAATGCAATACGTAGTTTGCAATTTGCAATTGCAAGTTTGCAAAAATACAATAATGTTTCATTCACGCGACTGTTTTGATACCAGTGCTGCTAAACTGAAAATACACCATTCTGCATCGAGGAGTGATGATGATGATATCGAATGATGATTTTTCTGCATAACGTTATCTAAGCAGTCGCATACACCAATCAAACCAACATAGCCGACACAAAAACGACTAGATGAAAGAAGATATTAATAACTTAACGTTCAATTCGACGTCTAATTCGAACGAATTCAAATCTTCTAAGGGCCTTTCGTCGGCCGACTCTCGGACTATAAAATTTTAAGGTATTTGCTCTGAGCAACTGAGTTAACGGACGGCTGATCACGTCTTCCGTCGAGGGTTTCCGTTCCGAAGATATGGCAACATCGGATCTATCACTTTCCCCCTACCCTCAACACCAGCTTTCCCCAGTCGACTGTCGAGCCTGAAAACTTCTCGATTCGAGCAGGGAATTAACCTAAGGGCGAGAGGACCCTACAACACTGCTTTCACCTGTTCGACATGAAACCAATCAACCATTACAACCGACGTGGCTGATTTGGCGATGCGATATTTAAGTGAAGTTAAATAAGGTTTGGACATCTGGAAGGAACAATATATGGTGGACACGAAGGAAAAACTCACCGAGAACTTAATGCAGTCTACTAGTCATTACAAAAATGTTGAGTACTTACCGTATGTGTGGAATGCCTACGCCGCCATTCAAAATTTTATATAATTTACTCTCGTAGAGCAGTTGTGGGTGTCTTGCTCGAATGGGCTCGAGCTTGACCGCAACTTCCTGGAATTGAATCATCGTCATCAAATCAGTATATACCCTCAAAAATAAGGCATTTGAAAAGTTGCGAAAAAACGCAAACGAAACAAGACAAACAGGGGTAATAATTAATTATCCTGTGACGATAACAGTTGTGAATAGTAATTACAGCAAATTATATACGGCTTGAAAGAGGGAACCTTATCCTAGGACAGTTTTAATGCGCCAACATACTTTCTATGTGCAATGTCCCCTATTATCCCATTCAGAAAAATAGAATACCGATTTAAAAAAATACAATAGTGTACAAACTCCAGGTCTCAACGACTGAAAACAATAAGGCGAGTTCAAAACACCTCCCACGAACCATATGGAAGACATAAACAATGATATAAGCATCAATTACAGATTATAAGCAATTAACTGGTGACTGTACATTTTATACAGCATACCTACGTAAGGATTTCTCCGAAAAATTACGGTATTCTGTCGCCATTATTAAACATAACTGTTATTGCATTGTATGAACGCACATCCGGTATTGGTAGCTATCAAAATCTAGCATAATATACGAGATGCTGAGTTGCTGACAAATGTACGTTTTCACACCGATAAATTGTGTAGACAAAATCCACAATGTTATAATATCAAAAACAAAGAATCGATAATGCTATTTAGGTCAAATATGCACGGAGCACAAACATCTTATTGTTGTCCAATTGACACATGAGAAGTTCTATAATGGAGTTAAAACATTAAGGCTTTCATAAGATATTTAACTATCACAAATTAAATAAGGAGTAGGTCAATATATGCATTATCATTTCACCAAGTGAAATAAAATGAAGTCATAGATAAACAAACAGCACTTTCAACGGCCCCTAGGTATCTTATGGTAACCAAAACTGTACAATAAATCCACACACAAACGAAGAAGCAACGTAACTATGCATGGTTGGGGTTAAACACGCAACAAAAATATCATAACCTTTGTTGATTCGATGTATTCGTAGTTTATCAATCACACATCAAACTATATTTGAAAAATAAAAATAAATATTTATTTAGAGAAAACGCTAGGAAATCAGGGTCATATGGGAACTTAAGTGAATAATGAGGAACGTCCCAAGTTCCGTGAATCCCTCATTGCTCATTTTATCACGAAAGCGTTTTCATCTAAGATGGCTGAACTCGTAAAACAAAAAATCCAGTATAACACTATAATCGACGATTGAATGGCTCACAAATAACAATTCACATACAATGCATCTCACGAGCAATTAAATGGAAGATGAACGAGTCACTAAACACAAAAAAGGTAGTAATAAACCGAATATTCTCATTACAGATGACACAAAGAATGTTAAATGGCTGTGCTGACTACATGTACTACGAGCCATTAATGTAAAATGATTCCACAACAGACGGACACCACATAACACGACAACGATGCAATAGAACCACTGTAACAAAGAAACATAATCCTTACCTCGCCATTTGTAATGTTAATGCCCAAATAAATGTCACCAAACGAACCAGATCCAATTTTGCGCACTAAACGATATTTTCCACACACTATGAAATCCTTAGAGGGTAAGGATTGAATGATTGGTATTGACATTTTTAAGTGTTTAGATTTCACAGATTTAGAATTGAACAGGTTATTCGAATCAATATCCAGTCACTACACCATGATCAATTGGCCGACATCTCCCTTACAACTCCTCCATGTCACAACGACTGACGTAGGGAAAAAGCAACGAACTGAATCCTGGGATTTCAATTTTCAACTATGTAGAGCAAAGAGGCGATTGACGCTGACACCAGTTATTTTCTTGTTTGTAAAATTCATCTTTAAAATTGCTCTTTATCGTTAAAAAATATTTTAATTTTGTAAAATAGAGTTAATTTTACATAAAATATTTCATTTTAGTATTGCAGTCGTTTCGTTCTCTCAACTGATTCAATGTTTCCGGGCAATGTCAGAAAATGTCCGCAGCGAAGGTCGGCGATGGTAATGGCTGCAGTGGGAGAAGTTGGCAATGATCAGCGTTTCAATGGACTCTATTTGTGATAAACCACCTTAGTCATGACTTATTGGGAATTTCATTCGAAAGGTTTCATTTTTTTCCGATGAGCGATGAGCTGCCCAGTGTTGTATCTTTTTCTTGTCAAGATTATGGTCTAATTGCTTCTGTGGACTCCTGCCAGTGGTAGCCAGTGTGTATTGCAAATATTTTGCCCCCTCAGAAAAATCCATTATTATCATATTAGGAAATTAAGTGAAGATTCCTTCGTGTTTCCGGTATATGTAATCTTGGACTGTCGATGAGGCCTCATTACAACCGTTACCTCAGCTCACTGCCATCTAAACACATGCGAGTAAAAATGGAAAACAATCGATATATCTTCCATAAAATAGTGAAAGTAATATAACTCATTAAGTTATTATTTTCAAATTGTTCATCCAGTGAATATTTTTAATACCTTCATAACTTTTTTGACACCTGTGATTCTACCTTAGCATTTATATGCTGGTGGCCAATTGGATTGAAAAACTGTCAACTTATTAAGCATTTCTCGATTAATTTCCAGTACATGATGTACCATTACATTCAAACGAGTTATTTCGTTCGGATTAAAGTTTTAAAATTACCAGTGCTGAATGCTAGAAATAAAATTTTATACCTTGGCGATTTGGTTCAGGGGTGACAAAGAGGGCACATTAAGACTTCTTATAGTTTAATGAAGAAAATTTATCGCGGTGAAGTGCAGAAACCACTGCACCCTGATTGGGTGAAAGGCAATCTAAGTGGAACTCCACAAAATCCTCAATGCCATCATCTCTCGTCTAGCTACTTAGTCATCCCGCACTAACATATAACGTTGTCTTTCTTATTTCCCCACCTCTTATTTTACCCTGATTTGCCCAATTTCTTTCTCTGCCTTTCTCATCCTACTAGCCTCTAAACATTACAATATCAAACCTGTCTAAACGTATGTCATGTACTTTGTTTTCTGAATCAGATAGTTGCGTGAGTTAACTCGGTATGCATGCCTCTCAGAATTACTTTTCATTAAATGTGCATGGTTTTGTCCTAATAACATTTAAGTTAAATGTCTTCTCCCTGGTCTCCCTCCACTCATACTTTTCCTTCCCTCAATCGTCTCATTTGAAACTATTACATAATGATTTCTCTTTCTCAAAGAATTTCATGAAGAAATCCTAATGTCGTTGTAATGTGTAACTCCCTGTAATTTTGACTCGTATACATGCAGTAAACCTCTCCTCTTCCTGTGCCTTATTTTCATTCTCGGCTAGCCCAGTTTTCAGATGCCTAGTTGTGGCGATCAAAAATTGAATTTGGTGTTAAGGATAGTTACTTGTGATCAGGAAAACCACAGAGCAGGACCCTTATGTGTTACCTATTTTCCCCCTCAAAGGTTATTTTCTTACATGCATTGCATATGCTTGTAAGAAATTAATTAAATTTTCTGAAAGAAATTTCTTGCGCTGCAATACTCAAGTCCAGGTTGCATGGTACATTTATCTGTATGAGTTTATTTTTAAGTGGATGAACAGAAAAATTAACTATGTAACCTCCTAACTTGTGCAAATTTATGATCAGAAAAGAGAACCTGTTCTAATTTGGTTCATGAATACATTCTATTCCACACATCTCAGTGGAAAAGATGCCTGGCTTGGGATAGAAAACAACTATAGAAAATAAGGTCTTTAGCTTCAAGGACAAGCTTATTGTTATTCAAATTTCCTGTAAAATAATAAATTATTTGCACATCATAGACGTAGATATCTATGCATACTGTAGTGGCCATTGGAACATAGAGGCTGGCATAATTCAGGTTCATTTAATGATCAGTTTTCAGATCAGGGCAGTGTGCACATTGTTATATTTTCAGCGTCATCTTTCTCCAGGGTAGAAGGAAATTCAGTGCTTGGAAGCTGAATTACTAGAACCTTGCAGTGGATATTGGAGGAATCAAGTATTCAATCACTTTCAGATAGTTGTCAAGCAAATAAACCGTTAACATTTTTGCTTATAGGCCTGTTTACACGGTACATTAACTTGTACAGGTTAATGTCTAAAGGTATGAATGCCAAAATGCACTGTGTAACCACCCAACTTGTGCAAATGCATGCACAGAAAATAGAACCTGTTCTAATTTGGTTCATGCATTCGTACATATTCCGGTCCACAAAAATCATTCATGCAAACAGACATCATCTCGTACGTCTTAATGTATCGTGTAAACAGGCCTTATAGCCATTTTACACGGGGCACGTACTTGCACAATCTGACGTGTGTACGAAGGGGGAGTCAAAATTGCATCGTGTAAAGCTGTGAATTGCTGGAACACATGCATGGATGTGTAATGGCAAAATAGCCCCTGTTCTAATTTTGTTCTTGCATTTGCACAATTCCACGCCATTTTAGAAATTAATGCAGTTCTAACCTGCGCAATTCTGTGCCCTGTACCTTTATGAAACAAAACATCATTTATGAGATGTTTAAGATCATGGAAACACTGTCTTCCAGCTTTTTTGTTTTTCCTCCTTACTTATTTTAAGGCCTTGCTTCATTAATAGGAATAAATTATGGATTTAATCGAATTATCTGAGTGAGCATAATCATATCTTCCAAAAGAAGGAAAAATTATCTAACAAAAGAATGTTATGTCCTCAAACCTTGATATTATCAGTAGCCAATTTCTCCCATTGTTCCTGTGTACAAATGTATTGCAAGGTATTTTTCAGACTAACTGCGTAATGATTTTTTTTACCTGCCAATTCTGTTAAGGGTGTTTGTATTTACCCTTAAATTTGGTTAGTCTTCTTCAGCTCTAGAGGTGCTGGGTGGAAACACTGTTACTGAGAAAAAAAGCAAAAATTGGTAATTAAATAATTACTCCCACTCCAAAAAAACAACATGGGAGCTGAAAAATTAGACAGATGCTGTATTGGCGGGTTCTCAGTTGCCAATAATGAGGAGTAATAGGAGTGCAGAAGAGCTTAAAAATTAACTTCAGTATTACTTTTCCCATCCTAGATGCTTTTGCTTGAGAAATAAAATTTGATATCTCAGCAGTGAAAGTAGCTATAAAAACTATGTCATGCAGAAAAGTGGCATGTCACACACACAAATATAGTAACCTTTTCTATTGGGTCCAAAATCCCCAAGGACAGTAAGTTAAGTCCAGGTTTAGCTGCAAGCAGAATGGTGGTTGTACTGTAGGCCAGCCCTTATTTTTCACAATTGAGAAAAGTTATGTTTTCCTAGTCTCAAAATGATCCAAATGAGGTTTATATTCACGTGTTAAAATTTTGTTACTTTAAATTAACGGCAACCCGTGCCCCAGGGGCCCTAAGTACTGAGGACCCTCAATTGCATTTTCTGGGGCTGAAAAAGTGCTATCCCCAAGTAAAAGTAAAGGTCTTTTAGGACTGATTTTCTGTTTGTTTTGACCTATCTCTAAGCATTTACGAGAAATCGTCTGTTGTAATGCAACCCACCCCCCTAGGGTGCTACCCCACACCGCGGTGCCACTGAGGTACGAAGTGCACCACTTAATAGAGACTTCCCCTCCCTCGGCAAAGACTTTGCTCCCACTGGCCTTTGAAGGAATGTGCTTACGTTAGAAAGAATTTAATTGCCATGACAATATTTCCAATCAAAGTGATCAAATTATTTTCACTTGTCTATGAATTTCGGTATTTATTAACCAAAATAAAATACATTTTCAGGGTATTTCTAATCTTTCACTTAAACTCCATATTTGGCATTTAAAGTGTATTTGCACGTGTTAGGGGTTGTGCTACGATGAAAATTCTCATTTGGTAATAAATTTTGAAAGCTCTCTTCCTTCTATGAGACTGACTAAAAATCTTGAATTAGTTTCACCCCTCATTAATAACAATCATTTACCACTTGAATACCCCCGAATAATTTACAAATCTTTTTTGAAATCAATACATATATTTATCCCATTCTCGCGTGGACATATCAAAGAATGGAGTACGTACGTATTTCCAATGCATTAAACAACTTTCTCGAATTAGTAGCGATATGGATGTCTTAATCAGGTCTTAATGTTTATAGAATGCCTTCTCCGGTGGATCATACTTTCCCTCACGTGTCCTCATACAGCATATCACGTTTTCCTTATTACACCTAGAAAAGGATCCCTCAAAGAATGACAGGCCTACCAACTCCTCACTCAGGTACCACAAGTGGCTTGTAAACCTATTTTGTACTGCTTTCACTATGTCCAGGTTAACACTTTCGTAATTCATTCTTGGGAGCAGATGCAGCATAAGGAGCGGAGAACCACATCTTTTTCTTTCTTCTTGATCATTTTGAAATCTATTCCACCAATACCTGTATTTCGTGCTCCTCTTGTTTGCTTAAGAATTTTACTTTATTCCTTAATTCAATTTAATTTTACTCAGCCCACGCACATATATCCGAGAGATGCACTTTGCTCCTCGTGCGTCAAAAATTCAATGACACCACCCCTTGCAATGTCAAACAAATCATCAAGTTTTGTTATGAAAGATTCTTTTCATCTCCACGGTAGTTCCCACTCTCTCTTTATGTTGTTGCATGTTCATCCATTTGTCGTGTAATTTTTACAACTTTTCAATCGCCTTATTTTCCATAATAACAGGAATTCTCATTTTGCTCCATGAATGAAACGCATTTCTTAATGTTTTCCTCACACTAAGTCTAATACATTTCGGACCCATTAGGTGATAGACAAAACACACAATGCTTTTCTCACTGTAAGTAACTTAGAGCCAAAGTATTTCTTCACTTTATTTTCCAACCAGTTCAATGTCTGAATTAAGTCTTGATTTTATGTTTACCTTGTTGGCCTATTCTTAAAATGAACGTCAGGTGTATTCATGATAAAGTAGTTATTTCACCACTTTTCTCCTTCAATCCTAAAAAAACTTAGCCCTGCCTATCCTTTGCACACCATACACAAGAATTAACTATCTCTCCACATTGATCTACATCCGTGAACTGACACTTATTTCTTCTTCCTTGAATATTTCTACCTACTGTTATAGCCCTGGAAGCCCTGCTGATTTCCTACATTCCTTTATAATTCACAAACACAATTGCATCAAATGCTTTTAATTCTTTGTACACAAAGAGCACTTTGGAACAAAGTATGCTGTAATGGTGCACGGTCATATGGTGGCAACAAATTAAGGTTTAAGGGGCCGGTACACAGTACATAGGATGGCGTTGAATGGTTAAAATTGACATTGTAGGCTTTAAAAGCATTGATGAACATAAACATGACACAAGAGGAACAACCTTTCCAATTCTGTACCACTAACATGCGAAGTCTTGCGGAGGGGGTGGAGGGGAAGTCTCTAAGTGGTGCGCTTCGTACCTCAGCGGTGCGGGGTGGCACCCTGAGGTGGTGGGTTGCATTACGACAGACGATATCTCGTAAACGCTTACAGATAGGTCAAAACAAACAAAATCGGTCCTTTAAGTGCTTTACTGTTACGTTTAACACATGGATAGCTCTTTTTCAGCCCCAAAAAATTCAATTGAGGGTCCTCGGTACTTGGGGCATGGGTTGCCGTTATTTTAAAGTAACCAAATTTTATCAAGTGAATATAAACCTCATTTGGATCATTTTGAGACTAGGAAAACATAACTTTTCTCAATTTTGAAAAATGAGGGCCGGCCTACCCCACAGTAGCTACTGCTGATTAGACTACACTTCTATCGGGATGTCTGAAGCTACTATCTTTCTGCTAACAAAGGAATAGCTTTTCTTCCCTTCATAAATCCTGCAAACCATTGAAACTACAAATGGACGCTGGCTGAAGGCTAGTGACAGGTTCACTGAACCTTACGAGCCAAAGGAATTGAAATAACTACCTCTTCATAGCCTAGTTCAGATAGCATTCATTCATTAAGGCAACTTCTAAATGATTTTAAAAAATCAGATGGAAATGTAAACTAGATTCTGATTGAAACAAACACTAAAGGTAGGGGAAAGTTGGCCACTTTGAGACCGAGAGCATATTTAGCTTTGGAGTTGTGTGACAGGTCTTATTATCTTTTGGGAATACAGTAGACTCTCCTTAATACGAACAACGTTATTACGAAGTTCTCGTTATTACGAAGCGAATCGTTGGTCCAGACGAAAAGGCATATGCTTGCTATAGTAAAAGAAACGTTATTGCGAAATTTTCGTTTTTACGAAATTACGAACCTCAGTCCCGGTCCCGGCGGCTATAAAATAAACCTTATTACGAAGTTCCCCGTGTAAGCAACGGCATTTAGGTGCATATTCACTACGCTGAGTTATAATAATCGCGCCGCGTTTAAGTTCTTCTCGTGAAACGCGCCCAAGAGCGTCAATTATGGCTCTTTCTTCAGTGTACACGCAACATCATGTAATAAGTTTCATTCCTGTGGAGCCATGGTGACTCACTTGTAACCGCTCGTAAATTGGACGTACAGTAAGTCCTCTTCCTACGCGCATTCGATTTACGAATTTTCAGAGATACGAGCATTCAAATTTCGAATTTGGCGCCTTTCAATTTGGCCGATGCTTCGCGGTTTGGCTTGGCGTAGAGGAACTGTCACTTTGGGCACAATCTGAACAAAGTATCATTGAATCCGGTGTGAATTTAGGAACTGTTCAGCGTTTCGCCTGTTCATCCTTACCGCGAGTAGTGATTTTTTCGGTTCCGGCTGCGTCGCACGCCCAGCTAGATCAGTTCGTAATATCGTGAGCTAGAGCACGATTGTGATTCAGTGTTGCATTTTGTAGGATGACCGTATTTCTCATGATGCAATTTCATACAGTCCGGCCGGCGAAAGTAGCCCGATGACGGCACAATAGGAGAGGCGGATAACCCTACGCCAGCACGGTTTACAGTCAATCGCTGCCCAACAAAACCCTCGCCTTGTCTCTCAACGTTGTCAACTGCATAAGGTGCACCGAAATATGGCTGATCATCAAAAAAATCCTTTCTTCGAATCGCCAAAACAAGTGATTCTTCGTCTGGGTCCATCACGCGCGGCGTCCCTTCCGCATCCTTTCTTCGTGGAACCCTTTGTAGGCGTTTCACTTTCTTAGATGGCAACCCTGCCCCTACCCCGACCTAGACCATTCTGTGTGTCATCGGACAACCCTCAGCGGCCGTGCTGTAGGTTTATCAACTTAGGAACAACGTCTTGGAACGCAACCAGTGCGTATATCGCACTTACTGTATTCGGGAAGATATCAACCCTCGATTGCGTCGTGCCGCATTCTTCTGCTGAGAAACTGGAATGAATTTTCCTGTTTAAACAAATTCCCGCGTAATTTAATCGTGTTTATTAAATACGGTTTTTTTAGATGATTCCTAAAAGAAACGTTGATACGAACTTCGTTATTACGAACCTCCGGTGTTTCGGTCCCGCTAACTTCGTAATAACGAGAGTCTACTGTAGCATTAAACTTGTTTTGAATCATGCTTCCACTTTATTTATGGCTACCATCACCCTATTGTAGATTGATGTACTTTTATTGTTTTTACAGTGCAAAAGTTAAAATACTGGTGTTTTTCCTTGTCATTTACCTCTCAGTTAAGGTGAATATTTTGATTTTTCATAGTAAAGCATTAAAGAATGTTTCAAATGTGACATTTCAATATTTTTAAATTAACTTCATCACTCTTGAAACAAGTTGTATGCAATCAAAACAATCAAAGGCTGCACATTGGGCCACAACGAGACAGATTTCAGGTATCTCAATGTGGCCCATGGAATCATCTGTATTTATAGTTCAATCCCTAAAGATAAAAGCTAATAAATAAAACAAAAAAACATTACTAAACTTGAAAAAATTCTTATTGCTGATTCGCCCTATTGAAGTAGTAACTAACTAATCTTTTCCTACCTGAAAATTTGCAGAAATTGATAAGCTTCTTATAAAGGTGACTTTTGCACCATCCAGGCAAACCAATAACCATTTATCAAGTAGCTCGTTGTGTTGTTACTGCTTACGAAAAAGCTATGACTCCCACTGACATTAAGGCTCTTACACGAAAATAAAGAAAATGATAGAATTACAAATGAAAGTAATTTTTGTTTTCCTCTTCTCTCATTTGTATCATTGATTAGAATGATTTTGCAAAAACCTTCACCAATTGGTGATGATTTTTCCATTCCTTATATATGTTTGCTGTTAACTAAAATTGATAACTTTAAAATCAAGTATTATAACCTTGACACAAGTATTTTAAATGTAAAAGAGGTTTATTTAAAATATAAACTTCCTTTATAAGTAAAATTTACAATAAATATAGCTATTAAAATGTATTATTCTAATGTTAATTACCATGTCTCATTGTGGCCTGACATTGGTCCACAATGAGACGCAAGGATGTTTGTAAAATAACTTAAAAGCCAGTCAAATTTACATTACATCATCGTAAGCAGAGAAGAAATTGTAGACAATAGTGAAGTTATCAGCTGACAAGATACATAGTAATAATACAATTTATCAATAGGAAAAAATAAAAAAATTATAAAGGGAATAATGTCTCTTTGAGGCCCACTCTCCCCTACATAGGGTTGTACCAAAAGTAAGGTTCCCATGTTTTTTTACAAATACAAAACTTTTTTTATTGATATTAATTTTCACATCCTTGAAAAGCTCACACTTTTGCTTATTTTTCAACATAGTCTCCATTTTTTTCAAAACACTTTAAAAGACAATGCTCCAGCTTTTCTATCCCTAAGCTGAAGAAGTCTCCCACCAACCCGTTGAGGAAGTGTGTGACCTCAGCTCGGACTTCATCGCTGCAGAGTTTCGTTTCAGGGATATAATGCAATACCCACGCTTCATCTCCAGTGACGATAGAGACCAACAACTTCTCCTTTTTGCCCCCTTCCCCCAAAAATTGTTGAAGAAATTAGCGATCACAGTCAAGGCATTGCTGCATGTGTCCGTCGGTCAGCATATGGGGGACCCAGCAAGCACACATCTTGCAATAACCCAATGTTTCTGTTAAAGTTCTTTGAATTGTGCCGTGGGAAGCTTCACGTTCAACAAGTTCACGGACAATGACCCTCCGATCTTTGAGCAGCTCACTGTTGATCTTCTGGACAATCCAAAACCAGCAGTCTCCACTCTGTTCTTCATCATGAACTTCCGTGCGACCCTCAGCAAAAGCCCTGCAACATTTGCGGACTTGCTGAAAAGACATGCACTCTTCACCATAAAGTTCAGTCAGTTGCTGATGAATCTCCAAGGGCGGTAACTTCCTTGCAAGGAAAAATCGGATTACTGCTCAATCCTCACACTTGGCAGGAACGGGGATCATCACTTTCATTTTTGACGGTTGCTAAGCCAATAATGAGCAACAAGGTGAATCGTGGACTGGCGGACTCAAGAGTAGGGGAACCACCGTGCACGGCAATGTTGTGGGATTTAGCCTAGCACCTTCGCTCAACATTGTAGCTCATTGGGAACCTTATTTTTGGTACAACCCTCATATAATAACAGAGTACTAATCACAGAAAACTCATTCAATAAAAATAAACAGTATGTATGTGGAAGAAGCAATTATAGTTAGAATGATATCCACAGAGCGGAAAAATTTGTAGTCAATGAAATATAAGATTTTCTGACACCAAAAGTATTGAGAGAAACATTTGGTTATTTCACGGACATCCATCACGGCCATTTCAAGAGGTAATACTCATTAATTGTATGTATTACTTGGAGAATAATTGAGAAGGTAACTATGAAAAATATACACTTGTATTCTTCCAATTTTTATTATCTTAGTTTTTTTCTTTGGCACTTTCACAGTTTCAAGCACCTTTACACTCAAGCAATTATGAAATAAGTGGCAATTAAATCCATAGAATTTGATATAAAGGAACACACTCTAAGATTTTCTATATCTGAATATTTTTGGAAAATGCATTCATAGTACATATTGTTCCCATTAGATATCTCAGGTTATCTCCTGGGTACTCTCAGATAAATAATTTAAAAATTCATTAAATGATTCCATAATTAAAAGAAGAAATGGACCTGCCAGCATTCTTCTATAATAAGCAGTTTTCTTAAGTATCAACCCTTTCTCTCTGAACAATATAAAGATTACAAATAATTTTGATTCAAGGATATTTCTATCAAAGTTTTATCATAATATGTTTGAATAAAACATCATGGTACATGTTTACGACACATTTTTACATCCTGAATGGAGGAAAAGATGGCGAAAATTAATGAATCAACTTTGTAGTATGTACTACAAAGCCAGCAAATGTGTATAAGTCATAGAAATGCAGCACCAACAACTTCATTATATTTTAGCCTACCGTCAGCGAAAGGGTTGGCTACCATAAAAATATTTTACAGCAAATTATTAAATTACAATGCCATTCACAGCGGTGATATGCCTTGAGAGTTAGCTTTCATATAATGTCATAAAAAATAACAATTTAAAAAGGTTCAACACCAAGAGAATATAACAGTAAAAGTTTTCAGAATAAGACTGATGGATTTTTCTGCATTAAAAAAAGACCATCAGAATAGTCAACAACACACAGTAACACGCACATAATTCAATTACCATCTCTTTCTTGGCCATTCCAATTGGATTTGAAACACTGAATTACTCAGAGAAACAATCATTCTGTTAGAAGAGCATACTACATAACAAGAGCATAGACACAAACATCACATAACGTCACATCTTACCTTTTTTTAACCCAAAGACATGATTCCAGTTTTTTAAGTATTCTATCCACCAGCAACTTCCGACTTCAAACAATTTCAAATGCATCTTTTCACTTTTACGTCCTTTCCTTCATAACCAAAATTTCATCCTCATCTTGACAAGGAATCCTCTCTTCCCCATATGTTGACGCCATGGGAACTGGTGGATGTGGATCACCAACTCGAGATTCCTCCTCCAGCTTTCCAGAATTGTTCCTACCACTTGAACACAACTGTGTAGCACTTTCACATCCTTCTCCTTCCACTAATGATTCTGTTAACTGAATGAAAGGAGCCTCACCTTTCCACATACAGTATAGATGAGAGCGATTCTCCTGATCAACGAAGAAAATATTTTCAAATTAATCACATCCAGGAATAAAAGTTTATAAAATATAGATTTTTACAAATATACAATGGTACACAAATATGCTAGAATTTTGTAAATGAATAATTTCATGCAAAAATTATGCATTCAGAGTACATTTTTAAGCATATACACATTACTACAGTAAGTTCTAATTTGAAATTAGATAACTTGCTAGTAAAATCACTATTCTTTGAAGATATTGCTAAAGGCAGAGGCACACTCAGAATGCTTGCTATGGAGAGATAGATAATGAGAAAGAGTTGACTGAAAAATAGAATCTTTGCTAAGCAACTTCCATTTCAACAAAATTTTCTTCCATATCAACTTCAAAGCAACATTTACTACTACAAGGTAATTATTTACAAAATAAACGTAATATATATTTTTTTACTTCCAGATAAGTATGCATTCATTAATACCAAACACAAATATTTCACTTTCCGTGGAGTATAACCTGAAAATTTTTCGATAGACCTCCTATAGCGATCACCTATTTTATTCATTTATTTTTTTATTTATTTATCTCAATTACCCCTGAAAACAGCACAATGTGGCCTTTACATCGGGAGTTTAAACAACAACAGACAATCACACACACCCATGTCCTGGAAGGGGAAACCTATCCAGGCGGGACTCAAACCTGCGAACTTGGGTATGGTAGGCAGGGACTTATCCCCACCGCCACCGAGGCTGACAACCTATAACAAGTTAGCACTATAAAGAGTGATTTTGCAGGGATCTTTAGCATTTCATTTGAATATATGAAATCCGAAATTTGAGATTCCTGCTTTCATTATTCACTACATTCATCATTCCAAGTTTTGTTTTTTCTAACTTTTGAAAAATCTTTGATCCAGCTTGGGTTTAGATACTTGAAGTTGACTACGATTAGTAAAGAAAAGGAGGTTTCCACTATTAAGATATAATACTCACAGAGCCACCATCAGATCCAGAACCCACTGATCGACTATAGGCAGATGAATCTGTTGAAGAGCTGCTTTTTCTAGAGAGACCACCACTTTCTGTTGAGGCAGATTGTGTCCATCCAGAAGAGGTGCCAAGATTTCCACTAGCACCATCACCTTCACACCATCTGCACCATGCACAGGCTAAAGAATTAGGGTCATGTGTGCTTCATTATGCATACCAGTAAAACTGTATATACTACTGGGTACACGCTCGTGCAAAAGTACTCGCAGATGAATTTGGTGGTGTTCCCTTGACAATAGTAAAATTTACTAAAAACTTACCCTCCCGTAAAATTTGCAAGGCAACATCCAATATGTTGACAATGGTTTTGAAAGTGGACACTACAAAATGAGCAGGTCATGACAGGATGAAAGAGAAGGCAAAGTGAGGAATGTGAAGGTAAGCCGTCCAGTAGGAATGGAATGGAAGTGAGTCAGCCCAAGCATAGTATGTAACAGCTAACATCATCACTTAGTTATCTAGGATAAGCGCAACCTTCTTTGTCCTCCTGTACTGAGTAAACATCATACCAGTTTTTTTGAAAAGGCTCCTCATGAACACCGAAATTTGCTGCAAGAATTTTTTCCCAACTAAACTGGCAAAATCACAATCTAGATCTTTTCACCAACAGGAAAAACAGTCAATGATCAAATAACTAGGCTTTGAGTGACTAACAATTATCATGATCGTTGGCAATGTGACAAGAAAGACGTGAAGGGAGGAAAAATCTGCAGCCGATTTAAAAAATACAATCATTTGCCTTTGGGCTATTAAGAGCTCAAATTTTCAAATTAAAATGTTAAAATGAAATACAGTGAAACCTCGATATAACGACACCCCACGGTGCACTAATAAACACTCGCTATAGCGAATTGTCGCTTTACAGGAGGTGGAGCAAATAATAGCCAATATACCTGTTGCGAACAGATATACAGGAACAGGAGTGGTGCGGCGACAGATAAACATCTATCCGATAAACGTAAGCATAAATCCAGACGAAAGGCGATGTTTTTTTGCATCACTAAATTTCCTTACTCAAATAACGACTAACTATTCAAACAATTTATAAGCGCCGCACTGAATAAAAATCATGCAAAGCATTGTTTCGTCATCATTATATTTATCGAACGACAGTTTACCACATAAATTTGAGACTGAGCACTCCATTAACTTCATTTCTAACAGATCGCTAGAAATTACAGAGGTTAAGGAGTCTTCATGAAAGTCTTCCGGCGGTAAAACCCTCGCTATGGCGAGAGCCAACACCGAAAGGGTCTCGTAAAACGAATTTTTTAACACGCTTATTATAGCGTCAATTGACGGTGCATCAGCTATCTCTCGTAATAGCGGGGGTGCCGCTATAGCCCGTACTCGCTTTAACGAGGTTCCACTGTACATACTTTTGGCTAATTTTTAAGGATATATGAAAATCAAATGGATCGACCGAGTTAGTAACGAGGAAGTCCTAAGAAGGGTAGGAGAGAAGAGAAGCCTCATGAAAACCTTAATGAGAAGACGGAACAACCTTATAGGCCACATCTTTAGACATGATGGCCTGATGAAGACAATCATCGAAGGACAAGTGGAAGGCAAGAATGGAAAAGGAAGACCCCGAACAAAATATATGGAACAAGTAAAGAGAGATGTGAAAGAGAAGAAATACGTAGGTGTGAAAAGATTAGCTGATAGGAGAACTGAGTGGAGAGCTGCGTCAAACCAATCCTAGGATTGTTGACCAGTGATGATGATGATGATATAATATCCAATACATTAATGTAGTAACCAAGTTAAATAAATTTATCATAAACAATACTAACTTTTTGAAAAACCCAAAAATTTAACCCTCCATATGTATGTACTAGTCACTTAGACTATTTCCTTTTGACTGGACATCTCCTGGCCACTTGCTATATATTCTTATTTATTCATTAATCATTAATATACTTATTTCGGTAGCTCTCAAAGTAGTATTAATGACTAGATAATCAAGTCTTAGAATGATGCGATTTACATGTACCCACAAAATACTCCTGGGCCAACCTCCAGCTTCCTCCATCACATCTTCCTTCAAAACCGTTGCCAATGCATTGGAATTTATTCAGCAAACTTGATGTCCTTAAAGCAAGCCCCATCGTATCCATCCATAAATATAGCGGAAACTCGTTTCAGAGAGAACGGCATATAGCAAGAATCACGTTACAATGAGAAGTTGGCAAAAGTATCTGTTCCCAGCTGTACATAATTAGTTAACTTATGAGCAGGGATTACCTGTTGAACTGATGATGGCAGAAATATAACTCCAAAAACAAGTGCATGATATTTATTTCAGCGGCCACTAAATCAAACACGTAACTGCAGGGATTAAATCACTGGACACAACTGAACAGAATAACTAACCGGCTTAGAAGGCAAGAAGTCTCTACAAAAGATGAGCAGCATTATGGCTGCATAGCTTTGTGTGGGGGGCGACTCGTCTACATCCCCAGCAGCCTGTCATCGATCTGGGTCAATTTCAAGAGCTCACCAAGGCTGTATGCTGGACTAATTGACTCCGCTCCTGCACTCGGATCATCGACGCAGTGCCGTAGCTGCATTAGCTTCATGTTTATTGTTTTCAAGTTTTCTAATTGGTATGATTGCACTGATCACAGAACAGCATCCCCCTATGACTGCCTCTCAAACAACTTTGTACAGTGGAACTCTTTGGCACAGTATTTGAAACATGGTTTCTGCCATGAACAGTGATTTGATGCACCATTCCAATACCGGGCACTCCCAGATCTGTGATGTCACATTGCGCAACACACAGCCACCGATGCATGTTTTTCGGAAACATGTGCAAATAATTGTTTTCCAATATTTCATAAGCAAAATTATACACAAATACGCACTCTCTTATAATTTCAGGAATTATTTCTCTGTAGAATTGCACAGATATGAAATAAAAGCAGTTTATACATATTGTAGCGTACCGTACAGAAAGTAATTTTTTTTATTATATGCCGAATGGGCATTTTTCGTATTTGCTCACGTTAGAGTGACGACTCGAGCAGGGGATAGTCATGGAGCCGGACATAGCGTCCTGCGATGTGTGTATGCGTGAGTGGGAATGAGTCAGGTGTGTGGTGGCCGGTGTGTTGGCCCCAGTTATCTAGGACCAGCTAGTGACCCACTTATTTCCGGCCCCAGTGGAATCACCCTCCCTCCCCGCAAACCATTCCACCTGTGATTTTTCCCCTCCCGAAGGGTATAAATGCCCGTGAAAGGAATGCATCGAGAGCATGATTGACTTGACGACTAAGGGGAAAGTATTGATGTGCGTGATCGCCATCAAAGCTGGAAGCGGAGTATTTTTGGTGGCCAACGCTGGCATCAGCCCGGACGAGTTATGGCAGTGTCCCACGCCCGGTGCGAGAGGAGTTACCTCGGTGCCGTGGATCATCTGATCCACAACATTGTGCTACAAATCATTCCTCCGTTCCAGCCGCAACAGAAAACTGTAAGAAAGTCGCAGTCGCGACTCTTATATCATCTGTTTAAGGTCAGACGACCGTTCATTTCCCCTAATCAGAAGGGAGAAATTGTTTTCTCCAAGACCATAGTGTATCGCGTCCTTTCAAATAACTTTAAGAAGTGCTCAGAAAAGCCAAGTTCAAAAAAACTTTATCCCAGGATACAAGTCGATAGTGGCCCAAATAATTCACATTAGATTTTTTTTGTAACTTGTACTATTTTGGAGGGTGGGAAGCATCACGTTCTCATCATCGTCATTATTTTTTTGTTGCGAAGTGGGGTCATTTCAATCATATCATTCTCATTAGGGTATTATTCTTTTTGTTTTGTTTTGTGAAAAATGTAACAATTCATGAAGGGTAAAATATATTTTGTATGTTTAAGAGTCGGGACGATCGTGATTATCTCCCTCCAAACCACGTATGTGATGACGTGCTCTGTCACAATATGAATATGGGAATTTAGGGGCTTCTAGCTTGATCTTCAGATATGATGGCCACTTGATAAAGAGAGCAATTTATCATGGATTATGAACAATCATTAAACCGAGCTTCCACAGCACCTATGCCCATGACTGTGTTTGCTTTTACAAGGTATTTCCTTACACCTCAAAGGAGAATTTCATCAACTAAAGTTTAAACCAAAGAGGCTGCATAAAATTCTTTTGGCTGCCATTTTTCTACAGCAGTACAGAGGGTAACCTATACTGCAAGCATTGGAGGAAACTTCATTTTCTCAGATGGAGTTAAGTATCTTCATAAGGACAAAATAAAATTGGATATGTAATGCATACTTGAGTCAATAATTTAGTATACCAAATAACTTGAAATGACAGTTACTCCATTGTTATAATTATTGCCTAAGTTTGTACTATAAAACAAAAAATGTGCTACTTTTCAGATATTTTAGGGAAAATAAAAGTTACAAAATCCTTCATTTCATGTATGGAGCATATTCCGCTTAATAAATATCCTTGGTTAAAAGAATTTGAAGCCAGAAGCTGTCATAATAAAGAAGCCACAATTTTTTTCATTGAGTTGACAAATTGCATTATTTTTAATTTTGTAATTTTCCAAGTCAAATACCTCTGGTAAGCAGCTGTTAAAAATACTGAAATTAACACAAAATCAATATTTATCCACATAATTGGTAGTTTTGTCACATGATTCAAGATGTCAATCGAGTTAAATGGACTATAGTTTCAATTAGCGGGGGCAGGCGAAACTTACAAGAGAAGACCACATACTTTGCTCCGCCTTTTTCAATACCACCTTTTTATGGCATTTGGAATGGTGAATGCATCTCGGAACTGGTAGTGGCTCCATTGAATGGGGCTTAGTTCGCCATTAATTAATTAATAATCATTCAGTACTTTAAACATGCCTGATGTAATTATATAATAACTCCTTCTCTATTAGATGGGCCAGTTGGTGTAGTGGTTAACATCCTTGACTGTCACCATGGGGTCAGGATTTGCGGCTAGATGGTGGCAATATATTTTACTGCCTTCATTTTCATCGTATGGCCACTAGGTAAAATTTAAATTTAATTGAAGTAAGCATAGGCAAAAGGGGAAATTTAATCATCATAATGGCATTTACATTTTTAAGCAGTGTCATTTCAAACTCGCATATATGAAGAATACACTAGAAAGGGTTGGTGAGCATCAGAACGTTAATTTTTTGTACTGCTTACACAGGGAGCGGCAACATAACTTCCTTTTCTAAAATGGGCGCCATTCAGTCATTTGATGTTGTAGAGGAGCGCCAGTGGTCTCGTTTGAGAGGTGTGACTATAAATTTTTGTTTCTGCAGAATTTAATCGCCATCATGCATCGTTAAGTTGGCTCACACTTCAAGAGGATAGGTGGCTGTTTTGAAGGAACACTTCCATGAGCGCTTCATCACAACTAGGGGCGATTAGGAGTAGCCGGCCCTCTCTACCGATTTGGCCCCTTGTGATTTTTTTCAATGGAATTTTTTGATATCTCATGTTTATGTACAAAGTCCAAGGACCCTGCAAGCTTCAAATACCAACATTTGGGATGAATTTGCCAGCATACCCCCTGATATGCCGGTAACAGCAATGACAAATGCCAGAAATATGGTTTACTCATTGTCTAGAGAATGGGGGACATCAATCTGCCTGGCCTAGTCTTCAAAATTGTGTGAATGAGAACTTTAGATATATGCCTACATTATAAAAATCAAGTAAAAAGTTTCTGATCGATAAAATGGGATTTAAGTTTTGAAAGTTAAGGAAATTATGTTGCCCCACCCTGTACTAATCAACTTCCACATTAAAAATGAAAACGACAACTTGCAGGAGCACATGGCATTAAAGGCTTGTAGGGAGTAGCAATATGCATGAAGATTTAATAAAGAAGAACACAAAACGAATATATATATGGTCTCCTCTTGTTGGAGATTTACTATGATTGTGAAAATAATGTAACTTATAAAAATACATAAACCCATTTAGTAAAGCTATGTAGACCTTCAAAATGGCTGAAACATGGTCAAAACCTAGGTTAAAAACATTAAAAATTACGCTAATCATTAAAAAACTGATAAAACTATGCTATGCCGTGATTGAGGTCCCATTAGCTTATGAATCAAAGAAACTGAAAGACTTACGGTTGAAGTCCAGGTAAATTAAGAACTCCAGGTATTACTCTACTACTGGACCCTGGATGCAGTAAATTTGATGCATAGCTTTGTGAACCAGAGAGGATTCTAGCAGTTTCTTCCTCAACAGATGTTGGTGTGTCATCTACGCTAGGAGAGCATTTTGTGCTTGCAGGTGTACCTGATAATATGACAATAAGAAAAAATACTTTACTAAGAGAATGTTGATGGAATGATGGATACTTGCAAATGTCAAATAAGGAAGGAATGGCACATAAAATACTTCCATCCTTTCCAAAACCAGATCAAAAAGTAAAGGGAATAATTACTGTGAATTCATGCATACCTGAGTATGTATTAATTATTCTTTACACAAGAAATTAATCAAATACATAAGAGGACAATAATACATGACCTCTTTTTCCAGGGAGTAAGAGAGTCAAATTTTACAATTTTGCAAGTTTTGGGAAAAAGGTAGGCTTTAATTAAGAAATAAACAACCTTTAATTTAATGCCTCCTTCACCCTTCATCATGTTCTCAATCTGGTAAAGTCTCCCTCTCCTGATGAGTCTGTATCCAAAAGCTTGAATATCACATCTGGTGTCCCACAGGTTTCAATACTAGGCTCATTCATTTTCTCCTCTAATATCATGAACCTTCTAAAATGAGTACAGTGCTCCCAAATTATACCTCCTCTCCAAGAGAAATTCCCCCTACAAAAATTTTTCTGGCTTCAGAAATGGTTCTACATTTCATTAATACAATTCCACTGTTTTCCAATCACTGGAAGCTCTTTGCAATGCAAATGAATTGTTAAAAAATTAAGACTAAAGGCTTTTCGGCAAAAAATTGACTTCATAGTATGTTAGAATCACTAACTCATTTATGGCACACAAATTTTTTTCAGGCTGACATGAAGTAATGAAAAAGTCCTTAATTTCCTTCCTCTCCGACCATTCATGCAATTATACTTTGCCTTAATTTTTGAATTAATAAACCATGACCCAGACACATTTCATTACCTTTGCATTCATAAAACATATCCTGAGATAGATTATTTCATGTACTAACCAAGGCTTTCCAAACCCCAATCCCATGATGACTGCATATCTTTTTCATTGAGAGAGCAGCTTGTTAGAGTTACACCTAAAAGCGATAAAAATAGAATACATTAGAATAGATCTGACAAGGTAAAAAAATTAAAATCATTTGTGGCTCTCCACACATTTCTTGTCTTTAGTAGGCAGTTTTGCCTCAATTACAGCAGCCATGTCAAGTCAAAGAGAGTCATTAGGACAACTGTGAGGTTTTTATTGGAGAGCTTAGGGCAAAATACCTTTTTTTTAATCTCGCTATAATTTCTAAATTTCCAATAACCTTAAAAGATGTTTTCCACAAATCACTAATAGTGTGTTCATTGTGTATCATACATGAAAATTAGGGTATTATATTGAAAGTGGTTGTAATACAAATTAAACGTAGATCAAGATAAGTACCTGGAACGTGTTGACTAGGTTGATGGAGATGTGTCACATGGCAATTCGGGAGAGTGGAACCTGGTTGGCATGAAAGCAGATGTATCACACCTTGAAGGTCTTCCATGCTGGCAAATGAGGATCCATGCCAAATTGAATCTATGAAAACATAAAATAAATTAAATACCAACTTTACTGATGATTTTTTAAATTTGTTGCATCAAATACACAAAATGAATAACTCACTGTAAATAATCTAATATAAGAACAAGCATAAGAGTTTAAAGATTATTGTATTATTGCATGAATTATTAAATCATAAATCTCAATTAAAATTCTATTATTAAGATATCGATTACTATTGGATGAATGCCATTTCCAGTTGTAATTGATTGTTCATTTTTCTATATAATGTGTTGATAGATTTGAAGCTTCTTTTTATTTGGGGAGAATAAAAAGGTAAAAAAATAAACCAGTTGGTTCTTTCATCGTATTTTCATTAATATGCCACTATATTAGTAATAAGAATTTTAACCAAAGGAAATTCTAACAGGTTTTGGGCCCAGGAAACACTAAACATAGGGAAATATGTGGAAGAAGAGGCAACAGAGATATCAATACAACCAAACTTCGTCCGCAGGCAAAATTAAACACTATTGAAAAGGTAATCTTATTACATACATACATAAATGATTAATTTCTCAATTATTTCAGTGCCTATGAAACTGCAAACGAGAACTGGGAAGTGCTGAAGAATGTGTTCTCCAGCAGCAAAGTTCATTTATGCTTGAGATAGTTAACATGAGAAAGAGGGATGACATCACTGTGTATATTGGCCAAATTCAAGACCTGAATCGAAAGGTAGCGAAATGTGGCTTGGTATTTTATTACAGTGCACTGGCTTTCATTTATTTGATGGGCCTGCCAATGGATAAGTATGAGGAATTGAACAGGAGCTTGGAAAGACGGATCGAAGGATGTATGATGAATTGAAAGGAGAAAGGAAAAGTGATTCTGGAGGAAAAGAAATTGCAGTCCAGCAAGCAGCAGAAGGACTAAAGCTTTAAAAACAATGAAGAGGAATGCTGGGAGTAAATGACCCAAGACCAAGGGAAATCTTATGCCAGACCACAGGAAATCTGATCAAATGAAATCAAAGAAGACCTTTTGGAACTATAAACCTGGAGAGAAAGGCCACGCTTTCCATTACTGTCCGAGAAAGGCTTCTAAACAGTAAATGCCTCATCATGAAGATAAGATACCATAGTGAAAGTCATAATGCGTGAATACCGTATAAGCGCGTGTAAGAGGCGCACCTTTTTTCCCAGATATTGCAGCCGAAAATGGGCGTGCGCCTCTTACATAAACTTCATATCTTCCCCCCCTCCCCTTCACCGGTTGCAAGTTCAAGGGGAACTGAGTGGCCTTGGTTTTCAGCGTGAGTCAGTCATCTGAAACCCTAGGTCAAAATCAAGCGGCAGGCAGGGGAGTTTCTCCCTTAGTGACGTATTTTTAAAATTATCCTGTTTGAATTTCTTGCAAGCATCGCGCCGTCACGTCGGTACCCCAGAGGTGAACATTGAAAAGATCGCGCGGGATGATTCGCTCCGGAGCGCGCGCTAAATTTATTGCCACGAGTGGGCATCCCGCGGCATTTATACTGCATATAGTAATATTGGTGTCAAAACCTGCGGTTGAAAAAATTCGAACGAGTGTGCTCATTGTTGGACTTAATGGTGGATAGAAGAAATCGGAAATGCTTATAAGTGAAGAGCGCTGAAGGAGAGGTCGAGGGGAAGAGGGCTCCCTCCCCTCCGTATTTAAAGCTACGAGCGAAGGAGCAAGGGAAGAACACGTCCGATCTTGCATGTGACGTCGTTGCCTTTAAAGCGAAGGGGCAAAGGCGCAGCAATGTGATATACGCAGTTTGCGTTGCCGGAGTTTCCAGTCCGTCTCGTCTTGTTTGAATGCACTTATGCTACGCTTGTTTCTTCCGAAATTGTCCTGTTTGTTTATTTTTAATATTAGTAGCCTTGTTGTAATTATAAATATTTTGTGTCAAACAATTAGAGCTTAAAAAACTTAAATTCTGTCAGATATACGTCGCGTTAGGTCTAATTGTTTTTAGAACCTCTCGCGTGTCATACAATTGCTGAAAGATATCGAGATATCTTCGAGCTCAGAAGGTGACTCACGTAGCATTTGACCTCCAGAAACTCGGGGAATTGAACCTGGTAGACCGAAAAAGGTCAGTTGGTGGAATGGGGTAGGGATGAAACACGTTTCCATTGTTCCCCTGTAACTTGATATCTTCCTGTGGAGTCTCGGAAAGGAAAAAAACGGCAGAGGCATTAGCTGATGGAGAGCCGAGTGTAGTTCCGTTAGGCCCCTTGCACACACACCGATTTTGGACGGCCGGTAAAATATTGGCCGATATTTTACCGGCGAAGCGATGCTTGCACATACGCCGGATTTTTACCGGTCAAACGATACGTTGCTAAGTTTTTGAGCCAGCGTCGGCGATCCACAGTGATAATAGCCGGCAGCTAACCGGCATTTTGCCGGTGCCGGCGTGTGGTCGGTACGTGTGCAAGCTCCAATGCTCTCCCATTGTTCACTATTGGAATGCGGACGGCCGATGTTTTACCGGCCGTCCAAAATCGGTGCGTGTGCAAGGGGCCTTAAATCTACGACGTAGTTATTATCCTACGGCGCTGAGATTGCCCCGATTGTTGTTCAATCTCTTGGGAAAGCTCATGCCATTTGCCTGTCGTGTTTTGCCTTAAAATTTTCCACTGCTGCAATTCTATTGCAATAGTCCTGCGAGAGCTTTTAAACAAAATTGTTCGTGAGTAAGACAAGCAACGTAGAGCGATGGCGTATGCAAAGAGAGGATCGGAACTCTTTCTACTCCCTCTTATGCCGCCGCAGTTATCAAAATTTCCTCTTTCAAATAGTACTGAAAGAGGACATTTCGATAACTGTCGAAATTCCAGGCATACGTCTGCAACACCGCACGATAGGATAAAAAAAATGTCGCAAAATTTTTTTTCTTTATAGCTTAGGTCCTCAAAATAGGGGTGCGCCTCTTACACGTGTGCGCCTCTTACACAAGCTTATACGGTATATAGCCTTATGACCTCAAAAGTCTAATTTTAGTCAGTAAGAGAGTGTGTGGCTATTGGATTGTGGGGCATCTGATCATATGACGAATAGGAGGGACTTAATCAGAGACTCATTACCCATCAATGGAGAAGTCACAGTTGGGGATGGTGCTTCAATATTAATTATAGGAAAGTGATAAGTGCTCTGTCATATTGAATGAGGTGGTTGGGACATTGACTGCATGGAAGTTTTCTATGCCTCCAAGTTTACACGAAAATTTCATCTTCCAGGGTTTGCAGGAAGAAAATGGACAGAAAATTGTGGCATATGGTGGAGAGACAAGGATATTGAAGGTGATAATCTAATATTTAAGGTACATAGAGTTGGGCTTCTGTATTATGTCACAACTGAGAATGGAGTCACTGTTGTTCAGCTAAAGACAGAATTAGGAGGGTAGCAAAAGGCATCAAAAGTATCATTTTCAAATTGGCGTGACCGCTTGCAGGACCTCAATGACTCCTCTATGAATAAGGTGCTATATTTGGGAGCTGAAGGGAGGGGAGGGAAGGGAGAAATCCAAACTAATGCTTTGCAGGGGTATTGCCTACATGAAGTGATGTATGAGTGCAAGGAAAAATGAGAAGAATGAAATTCCCTGCAAGTGATGGAGAGAAAGCTAGAGGATTGCTTGAACATATGTACTTGGCTTTGTTGGGACTGATTTCACCGGAAACAATTGGTGTTTGTAAATATTATTGCACCTTCATTGATGAATACTTGCATTATTCTCAGGTCTTCCGTATGCAAAGGAAAGGAGATGAATCTTAGATGACTCACATTACTTTATAAAACTCACTTTACTACATAAAGTGAATGACCGTACAATATCTCGCAACGATCATCCACCTAGTACAAATGAATCACTATGGTGGTGTTCAGGAATGGGAGAGTTTCACCACAGGAACCATATCCCAGCCTCTCAACTGGAATAACCAAACTCACAAACACACTCATGTACACATGCAAGCAAAAAACGTTCCTTTGAGAGGGCTGAAGGAATCCAAACTAATGCTTCCTGTTCCACAACCCAGGATGCTTTGCAGGGCTGGAGAGACCCAGCTAAGAATGCCAAGTTGTGGGTAGATGTTCACACACAAGCATTTAGAAAACACTCACACACAGATGGCTTCAACACTCCAAGAGAAATTAGCTCTAAGAAGGTCAGATGAGGACAAGAACCGCATTGAATACATATTTCAGCAAATGAGATGGCCCTCCTCAGAAAGTTGAAAGGAAAAGCACCTCCAGCACTAAGTTGAAAGTGAAGAGGACATGAGGAATATCAAATTTAAATATCAAAGAGATTGGAGGGTGATAATAAAGGGGAACCAATGGAAAAGGGTTGAGGGTGGGGTTGGTACAGGAATGCAGGGCTAAAGAAGATAGGAGAGAGGCTTCCATGTAGGCTTCTGCAGATATTTTGACGGAAGGTAGAGATTCTTCCAGGTTTCCTCTGCATATATCCATTTTTCTGGACTATACATATTTTGCCAACCATCCAGTTGGCTACCTCAGGTCCACTGAAGAGGGAGGCTATTAGCACAACTGAAGGAGAGACAAATGGCCATAGGAGAGAGAGGAAAGGGGGTTATTGGCAGGAGGAGTGGGGGAAGATAAGTATGGGGGAAGGGCTGGAGGCTATTGGCAGGTGCTGGTGTGAGGGGTAAGAATAACGTGACAGGTGCATTGGTGGAAAAGGGTGGGGGAGAATTGTGATAAAAATTTAACCTCAGGTATGGCAGAGGGGGCTTACTATGGATAAAAATATACTTGCCAGGAGTGGTGGAGCCACTACGGTGGGATGTTTCTCTTGGTGGAGCATTGCAAGTGGCAGGAGTAACTAGGGGAAGAGGGTTTGGGAAGCCGCCAGGCATTGATGGAGAGAGTCTAGTGTTTTGAGAGCCTCCACTTTCCCAGGGCATTGACCACCGACGTGGACCAGTATCCCCAGCATCAGGTACTGAAGCACTTCGACCTTTGGGTGCCACCTCCTCCGACCACCTCCTTTGCTGACCAACTTGCATGGGTGCCAGGGATGGCCTACAACTGGGAAGAGGGCAGTCTTCTCTGGGCTCAGGTATGCCCCTTGTCATTTTCATGCTACGCAGGCACTCACAACAACTCAAACAGAACTGGTACTGCATATTTATGAAAGTTGAAAGACTAGCACAAGCAACCTGTAACAAAATATGGCATTAAGCTACCCTTTGCAAAGACTTGACACAAGACACAGCCAAGTTAGCCACTGAAATCGACTGTAATTGAAGAGTGCCCTCATTGTGCTATTCCAGGCACTCTACATAATCTAGTAATTTAAATGATTTCAGCAGTCATAAATGAACCATAAAATATAGGTATGCGACATTTTTTATTTATTTATTTTATTCATTTCACACACCACCGAAAACAGCACTGTTCTGCCTTTACATCGGGGTTGATAACATTTAATAATCACAAACATCCATGCCCTGGGAAAGGGTAACTTACCCAGGCGGGACTCGAACCTGCGACCTTCGGTTTGGCAGGCGAGGACTTTACCCCGCCGCCACCGAGGCCGGCTACAAACATAATTTATAAAAAATTACCAGGCATTAACAAATTTCCAGCAAAAAATGCTTTAAATTGTAGTGGATCAATGTCACATATATGCCCAAATGGGATAGGACAGCAAAAACTATCCTAGCCCTGTAGTCAAAGGAGATGGTCCCTTAAGTCCAAACCTAAAAAATGAAAGTGTGCCTTCTGCTGTATTTTCAAGAAAATACAAATTTTCTAGATATTTCACATAAGATGTGACAAACTTTCCAAGATTAGACTAAGTAATGACGTTGAATTGTTTTAGTAAAGCTAATGGGTTAATATATATCAAATATCTGCAAAACCACATTTTATGTGAAATCATGACAGAAAGTATATTAAATATTTTTATAGCTGTGAGCCTTTATGCCAATTTTTAGTGACATCAAGTGAATTCAAAGAATCCTGGTTAAAGTCCAAATCAGAGCATAATATTCTCTCTTTGTAATACTTTTACTCCTATGGAATTTGTCAGTGACACCATAATTTTCAACTGTGGGCTCATGGTACATCACAAATTTTAATTACAGTGAATCCTTAGCTCTAAGATCCTTAACGATTATATGCACATAGAGGGCAAATAATACTATATTTGCGGCAAAGTATTACACATGAGTATTTTGTCAGTATACTTGGTCATTTTCAAAAAATTTTTTACAACTGACAATAGAAGATAATGTAGGTACACAATAATACCAATCATCCACGTCGGCATTCAATCGGTGTCAGCATTCAGTTGAAGAAAGACATTTAAATACCTATAAAACTACAAGATCTAAGTTAGGTAAAGAAAACAATAAGAAAGGTAACAAAAAATAAGTATGCAAAATAAAATTGTAGAGGACGAGTATCCCTTTCCTTGGATGGTAAAAAAAAGGCAGTGAGCACCCACATGAATGCAAAGGGAAGTTATAAGAATAAGAGATCTTTGGGATGGATAATGGATTAAAAAACTGGGAAGTTGACAATTCAAGCATTCATTGAATAATTAAAAACACAGATGTTGCATAGGTGAAGGGAGGAAAGCAGGATAGCAAGATAGGAGAGAAAGATAATTAGTCATTTCGTCCAAATATCCAACACACATGGGATACGTGTCTAAAGATTAGAAGCTGCACCCACCCCTCTACTCCTTAATCAGGTGCATATCACAGTACTGTTTGAAATTGTACATGTGGTTTTGGCTGGACCATTATTTGTCAAGAAACTGAGAAGGGATTCTGTGAAAGCATGAGAGCCAAATTCTTCAATGAAATACACCTACAGACCCGTTTATTTACAAGTATAGTATTTCCTGAAAACTCAGCATAATGCAATACAACTCCAGTTTCCTAACAGTAGTTACTTCCCAGGTTTATGAAAGCAAATTGGTGGTTAACTAGCATGGAAAATAATTCATGAGAATAAAATCTCACATTCTCAAATAAAAAACATGATTCCATAATTTATTTGACAATAGATATTTTAGCATTGAGAATATCGATTTTTTTTAGTTTCAATCCCTCAGGAATTAGCTAAGAACTAGTGAAGAAGTCGATGTTAAACTTACATCACCAATTTCACACTTGGTGGCATCTTGGTTGTTAATCCTCAATGCAGATTCTTGAAGGGCAGCTATAATGCTACTTCTAACAGTTGCAGTAGTAGCAGCTGTAACTCTTGCCAGTTCATCCCACATGTTTCGGCAATGGGATGCCATAGGTGCAGCATGAACATGACCCTGTGAACTCCCAAGCAAAGACTGAAGACCTTGGGATAGTCTCGATCCAGCACTGCATAATCCATTAAGCATCTGAAACAAACGTTACATTTGATATTGATCGAACGCTATCTCCATAAGGACAATTATTTATCGAAACATTAGACAAAGCTTCACTCAAAATCTAAAGTCTGCTAAGTACTCACTCATTTAAAGTTGAGTGGCTATTTAATGACAAAGTCAAGAGTCTCCCGACTAATTTATTACGCTAAGGTAATGCTAAGTCATAAAATAAAAGTTCCATAAAGTCACTCACCTGCAAATATGACATCCACACGCTGATACAATCGGAAATATCCTTGGCTGATACCGAAGACATTTTATTTTACTGAGCTAAATAACACGGATCGTTTGAGCATCAACAAGTAAACCTGAGGATTCAAGAGGTAAAATAATGATTAGCTTCATTTATGGAGTAATTTGTTACTATTTGAAACGAATACTACTTCCTCGTGAAAAATAAGACGGAATTGGATCTCTAAAACTCTCGATTTTTAATAATTGAAAGACAAACTACGAGAAAAAAATCTGAGACACCCACACATATGCAGAAACTATCAATTATCGTGATATAATCACTGGGAGAAAATCAAAAATGCCCTCTTCCCAAATGGGGTAAATATAACTTACAATTCCTACAGCTTGTTTACCTGAGAAGTAATATACGTAGAGTAAAATTTCCATTTAAGCTTACCAACCAGATATCCAGTGAGTTCAACAAATATAGTATATTCGACAGCAAATAGATTGATGAAAAATATTGACTAGATGACTTTCCATACTCTTGAGAGTATTTTAAATCCTAATTTCCGTGTCCCTTCCCCATTTATCCTTACGATCCTTACACTCCCCAAAACAGCCCGAATCCTAGCGCCAAATCAGGCAACCGGCATGTTTTGGAAGTATGCAGAAGGCCATGCAGCGCGAGTTTCAAATTATCGTTTTGATGTTACAAAATTAAAAATGCGCGTTGTCTTCATTTTCTCAAGTATTCACCGTGTCGTATCTTTATATCAGAAAAGTATAAAATATTAGCCGGATTTCTGAAAGTCGCTTTCTTCGCTGAATGAAACCCGTGGTGAATACTCGAAAAATATAAGTACATGCTTCCACTATTTCCCAGGGTATTTTGTGGCGCTATCCGGAAGTGTGCTATCCTTACTACGTACGCCGAATTTATTAGGCGGCGTCCATTAATTACATGAGGTGATTTTGTGGTTTTTAATCCTTCTCATAGTGAGATATCGTGAGATTTGGCTCGACTCCCTCCCTCTGATCTCACGTGAGATTATTCACAATTCGTGTTTTCAGTGTAAACACGTTAATCTATGTTTCATTACATTGCAATAAAAAACAATTTGTTTAGTTATTTTTACTTAAATTAATTCAGAATAGTATTTTAGGCTACTAAGGTCGTATTCTAATGTTGGTATTTAATTAAGATAATTTTGGCACTTAAATAGATTTATGTGATTTTTAGTTTATTAAGAGTCAGCGTGCGTCTTTGGTACTTTAGTGAACGGGCTATCGCAACCTTATCCATAATTTGATGTAAGATAATAAATTACCATATGTATTCAAATATTTTTCATATATTGCTTCAATATAAGTAATAGGCGTTAAAAAAAGTCTTTTTTCTAAGGAATAATGTCATAAAATACATATTACAATTAATGAAAACGCATTCGAGAATTTCCACTAAAGGAATTTACGAAATGACAGTGGCCCAAGTCGTACAACATAACTTTTCTATTTTTCCTGCATTTATTCTATCAAGAAGGTCAATTTTCTCGCAAAAACTCGAAGGGCGGATAGAGCCCTGAGAAAAGCCCCGTAACTTATTTCAGGGGATGACAATAATGAGGTAGCAGGTCTAGATATCTCCAGTGGTAGGCAATTTGACTCAATTGATTGGAAATACCACTTCCAAAGATATTAAAATTCACAACTATCGGACAATCAATAAAAGACAAACAGGTAAAAATATTCTCCACGTTATTCTTTCTCTCTATTCCTTATTTTCCCAAATCCCCCATTTCTCGCATTTATTTCATAGGATATTATTTTCAACAAAACGGGATAAGTGTCAGAGTAGGTACTAGGTAAGATTTCCAAGCTTGTTCAGGATCTCCCATTGACAAGGATTAGATGACATATAAAGACAGATAACCGTTGAAATGAACAAGTTTTACTATTATTAGGTATTTCCTTTTATAACTACACGTGCGTTTATGAAATATTATGGTTATTCGCGCCTAATGATAAGGTTATCATGTAGTCATTAAAAATTTTTGAATAGCCAAAATATCAAAAACTAGAGATAGCAAAAAGAAAATATATCTTTTTTTAAATCATGCTGACCAAAGAGAATTCAATCTGAAAGTTGAGAAAATAAGAATTTTTTAAGGCAATAAAATAAATACTACCATAATAGTAGCTACGTTTCGTCAGAAAATATTTATTTTAGCAACAAAAGAACTAGTGCATATGGTACTTACCAAGCATCGTACTAAAATTTGGAAAAGCCTTATCTTCTGATGGATAAGCCTGAGACTACCACCAGTTCACAAGCGCAAACGCCATAAACACATGCAGACAAACTTTGCACCGAGAACATGCTAGCATATTTAAATGAAGATGATTGTCATAATAAAATTATCTGTGAGTAAGACCGTGATTCTTAATAATATTTCCATTTTGGCATATAATGAGAAAGGCTAAGGGCAACATAAAATATATGATACACAAAACTGACAACCCTCCCATCCCAAAAAGAAATACATGTTGGCATGTCACGTCGAGGGCTTGGAATTTTTATTGTCAGATCTCTAAAGAAGATACATTGCGTAGTATCATACGTCGTATATTAACCAAATAATTCGAAATGCGGTGTCAGCTACCAGTGGCGGATGCATATGGGGACACCCCCTTTGCGGGGCCGTCCGCGTTGCCGAACATTGCAGAACCACTTAAACGTTAAAACTTTTTTAAGCCATAAACTGGCATTTTCTTGTATATGTATGTAATCAGTCAAAATAGATTTTTCTTAAACATTGCATGTGACTTGATTATTTTTTTATTACGATAAAAGTAAAGGGGGCTCCAGATATCTTTTGCGCCCCATTGAGTTTTTCTGCAATTTTCACTGTTAAGTAAATTATTTTTCACTGTAAGTCTCATATTGTGAACTAGGAATACCTATTTGAATTAATTTGTTAGGAACGACAGAAAAAATCGTTTCCAACGAAAATTGAAAACACTGAAAAATGGGTCATCCGATTGGACCTGAGCGTTATGACGATGTTTCAACGGGAAGACAAAATCTTACGGCATATACTTTCATTGATAATATTTTTTGACCTCAAGGCAGACTATAGAAGTCGCGACCTTGTCGGGCGAGTTAACCTTAATCATCCCGATAGGAACTTGTCTGGACGATTGACTTCTTACGTCACTGGCCCGGAAAAAAGCCCTGTGACATTCTAAGAAATTTAAAAAGATTGGATATGCGTCGTGGTCGGTGAATCCCCCAAAATATCCGCGGATAAAAGGAGAAATAATTCCGGATTTTATCGTTGTGAAAGCTTGCGAATGTGAGGAATTCTATCAGAGAAGTGATTCGTCTTCACTCGGAAATCGAACACATGTCATCTAATTACGGTCCAAAAATATTATCGTTGGGGGCTTCTCCCATGATCTATCTGAGATTCTTCTTATACTGGAAAAGCAACTTGCTGAAAGAAAGTGGTGGGAATCAAATCCATGAATATTTACTTCGTTTCCTGACAGAAATCATGGATTTCATGAATGATTTGACTAAATGCAGTTACTACATATCCCTGAAGAAGCATTCCTCAACCGTGCAATCATCGCGATTCCCATAAATGATAGGAAAACCCCTTCGCAGTTTTCGTAATTCTATGATGTCAAAGGTTCAACAAATTTCCTGGTAAAACATGTATTTCCTAGGTTGATGAGGGGTGTGAAATCAAGGATTTTCCATTGGGTCAGGGGACACCACTACGTTCATCAGGCGATCATCTTAAAGGCCGTATCACACTAGCGACTGCGGCCGGCGCTGCGACTGGCCCGTCGACCAATCAGAGCGAGGCAGTCGACGCTGCGACTGCGACTCCGAAGCCGACTGGCTATTCTTCTGAGTTCAAACTTTATACTTTATACTTTTTTATTTTTTTTTAATTCTTCTGAGTCGCAGTCGCAGCCAATCAGAGAGCTCCATTTCAATCTCGCGCGCTTGCGGCAGACTTGTTTGTTTGTTTTGGTTACCGTAGCGAGGGAAGTTCAAGAAGGTTATAAGATAACGTTGAGATAATTTTGGATTTTTAAAGTGAAGATGGAAGCCCAGAATATTGGATATTGCACCCGAGTACACAGGTGAATGAAAATGAAGTACGTTTTAACATATTTTAAGAACATTTTCAACAATTGCTGCTCTCTATCTATTCTTTGGGCTTTCGTAAACAAACATGCCACAAGCAGAAACGTTCATACGTGCGCATGCGCGATCGTGGCGTCGGCCGCAATGTGTGATGGGGTGCAGTCGCAGCCGGAGCCGAAATCGCGGTCGCAGCGGCGGTCGCAGTCGCTAGTGTGATACGGCCTTTAGTCTTCCGCGAAACGCTTTTGATGCTGAATTAATGATATTAAAATTAAGTTTATCGCCCGCACTCGCATCATCATTTTCGTCGCACAACTCTCAATATATGCTATATATATTTTTTTCTTTTATCGAGTGACCTACGGGATCTGTGGTCCCATATTTTTTTAACTGTTAACATCGTTCGCATACGCTCTCAACCCGGGTGGGGTACTATGTAGAAAAGGGGAACTGGTTTTGTGGTAGCTAGAGTGTTGGCTTCCTATCCCGTAGGCTCGGGTTCAAATCCCGGCGCAAGCATAAATTTTCAGAGACTGCTCTATCCTTGAGTGAATATTGAGTGGAGGACATAACAAGGGCAACACTGCGTCCGTCAGATAGAACGTTAAGCCGTGGTCCCTTTGGCGACTATCGTCAAGAGCAGTCTAATACTGACGCCGGCTTTCTCTCCACCCTTCCCTCCTTTCCCATCCCTCATGGCGCAAATGACCTCAGCTGTCGGCTGCCTCCTACTAATACCATCCCATATCTATATAATAAAAGGCAGGAATCGAACCCAAGATATTCAGCATTGGCTAGCGATCGCTTGAACGCACCACCATCGAGTCTAAAAAATAGGAGGAAATTAGAGTGACTGATCTGAATGCTATACTTTCCAACGAAAAAAATATGTGCCGATGAATCACTTCAGATGTTAACTAACGATTTTTTTATATTTAAATAATAGAAATAGAGCTATAAAAAATCAAGTTTCCAAAAAATTATTTGGAAGAATGAAATAAATTGAGTGAGATCAATCGAAAGGAAAAATGATTGAGTTAATCAATGGTCGAAGGATCATTCGCATCTCCCGGTACACTTAGCGAGTGAGGTTATTTCATTCCAGGTATGGCTAAATGAAGGGGCGAGAAAAACTTCTAAATTTCTAACTTTTCTTGCCCGATCGTTTGTACATCATTAATGCCAATGAACTAATTGAAATACCATCCGACAAAACTTAGACCTTTTCTAAGATTACATACGAAGGGGAAGGGCACTTCAAGCAGGAAAATTTTATGCATAATAAGGAATTCCGAAAGAAAGCACGTCCGGTTGGTTGGATAAGCATAGATGGTGGGTGCCTTTAAGCTAGCACCGTGCCGAGTATCTATCCACCCTTTCTTCACGGATAAGATTAACTTAGCTGTAGGTTGTTTCCTCCGATGCCAGCCAATTTCCTACACAGTCAAGTATTTCTACGAATTAAAATTACTTTACCAGGCATGCACGAGCAAACAGCTAACGAACCTAAAATAAAAATGAAAGACCTCCCAGAGAGAATTATTCAAGGAATAACGGAGTAGGCCATTGGAGAATAGGGTAGTTTCCTTCATCAAAGAAAACGAAAGGCATTGATTGTGATTCGTTACCCACCATTAGTGTATTCATAATATTCAAATTATTTGGTTTTAGAAATACCGGTTAAGACGAATGGCAAGGGTCAATTTTATCCTCATTTGAAAAATGCCAGATTGGCGCCCATGCGATGCCACTCCACGTGACATCACAGGGACCTAGGTTCTATACGAGTAGAAAGGAGTTTTACCTCGTCTGAGATTACCAATGCATGCATGAGGCACAGAGCTCAGGGAAACAAGTCTTAATAATCTGCCATGAAAACTGGCTAAGGTCGGAAAGTTTTCTTCGTTTGATAAGGTATGAATAATCCTTATTTAAGCCAAGCGCTACCAGCCAGCAGGGAACTCGGCTACCTGCTAGCATCCTGCGTCGTATCAGAGCTCAAAGCCTCGCCCCAAGGTCACCTCACTTGCGGCAGCGGGAACCAGAACGACGCCACACGGAGTTTTCCCGGAATTCATACTTATCCGTCGCGTTTTCGCGCGCTTGAAAATTTTCACTTTTCATTTTATCGCGAAAAATAGATATCGTCATTTAAAAATCTAAAAGCGTGAAATACGTACTCCGGGAGTAATAATATTCAGATTTAGGCAATAAGAAATAATAGGAAACCACCCTATTAGTGATTTCAATAAGGGGAAAATTTAGTAGCGCGTGCAGATAAATACAATATGCATTATAACATCAGTCACCACACTCCTTTCCCTCTTTTCCCAGAGGAAGTAATCTAACATGACAACATCCTACGATGAACAAGCTAAAATCACGAGTGACGATCAGGGGAGAGAGGGGTGACGGGCTGCTCAAGGCGAGGAGAAAACACTCAGGTTTGGGGTGTGCAAATGAGGGAGTCAATATTTGCCTACTCATTCCGCATTGATCCTTCGTCTTCGTTTCCTATGACGACCGGCGTCCTGACCCATCGTCCGATGGTATGGGCAAGTATTTTCGTTTTGACGTCCTTCGTCACACAGCAAAACTGAAATCCATGCATGAGAAGAAAAAGGCAATAAAAATATTTCATGTCTTGAAGTACAATTTTCTGCATTCTAAGGGCCTTCCTAAATGCTATAAACATCAAGGATGCGAAAAGGATTAATAGCGAAAAAAATATTTGGCCTAGCCCTTGGTGTTTATAAATTTGCACCCATGCGCGTGACTACGTACAAAATCACTTGTTTCATACAGTGCTTTGTCATTTTATAAGCATTATTTTCGATAATCGGCTCATTTTTTTATAGGAAAGGGCACTTATTAAGTCTTTTGTATTTCCCGCAGATATTTGCATCCATGGAGAATGGGGAATCAACAATAACTCGTCCTTAGCTTCGCTGCGGAGGTCCCAATGAGGCAATCTTTCTTTACTCGCAGTCATTTCCTAGAAGGAGACTGTAGAAGAATATTTTCCATTCGTATCATTTCCCAAGTAAAAAGATGTTCATCATCATCTCTCATCGCATTCATCAAGCTTAAGAAATTGCAATCAATGCATTTGTTCGTTCAAAATATTTTTCGCTATTTCATTCTGTTTTTCCCGAAAAGAAAAGCTGCGGATCATCTTTGACCGTGATATGCGAAGGTTCAGTGGCGGACCGAGAGAGAGGTTAGAGGGAGCCTTAGCCCCCCTTTGGTTATTCAATTTAAACTAGAAAAAATGGTTATTTTTTCGGATCCCCACTACTTCCAGGTGGTTACCCCCCAGAACCCCCACCTAGCCCCCATAAATTATATCAGTTGTTCATATCTTCAATTCAGCGCCCACCAAAAACACCTGTTGACTATTACATTCCAGTAATAAATATTGTTATCTTTTGGGGTTGGGTTTAAGGAAAACGACGAATAAAAGTCGAAATCGATAAAATAATAACTTTAAACGCTTTAGAGTGTGCGAAGCTAGACAGCAAAGCGGATGTCATCTGACTCATGCGAGATAACTGATGAGTTATCCACGAATTACCAGGAATTTAATCTCCCATCATTAGCTACGTATTTGAGAGGAACCATAACAGCAATATCCGGGATTCCGGGATTCTTATCGCAAAGTCATTGTATAAACGACTCCCACCCCGTCAAATTCTTTGGAGAGTTTTTCGTAGTTACGACCACACCCATTAACAGATGCGTTCTAGAAATGGCGAAAAATTCGATTACTTTCTTCAAGTCTTCAAGGTATGGATTTGACCTATTTAACCACCGGTTTAGATCCATACATAACAGACAGCGCATAAAATTAACCAAAAGATAAATAAAGTTACTTATTTTACCACATGAGATCAATCTGGCACGGACCTGCCGTTTTTTTTTAAATAATTTCCACGTAATTGAAGCGAAAAATACTTTTGGCGAAATATTAACTTTTTATTCAGCCCACTGGCTCCTTAAAATTTCGGAAATGAAAAGGCCTTGTCCGTTCCCAGGCTTCCTCGAAGAGTTTCCAACGTCATCAAAGACCTGAGATAAAACTAGGAAAAATGAATGCGGCGTAATACAACAGTGATTAGACATGTGGATTGAGTAGTTAACAGTGGCGGATGCAGAGAGGGTTAAGGGGGTCTATAGCCCCACGGGGTATCCAATTTACACAAGATAAAATGGTAATTTTGTTTGGACTCCCACAACTGCTAGGAGGTTAACCCCAAGGCCTCCCTGACCCTCAGTCCCTACCGTGAATCCGCCACTGGTAGTAGGTAGGTGATACAATTATTATTTTTTGATCAATTAAAAATAGCAATACAATAATGGTAAACGAGCCCGTTGGATATTGATTTTCCATCAAAGAGAATCCATCGACAACTATAAAACTTCAGATGGTTAGAATATGATTTTTAAAAGTAGTATAGGAATTTGGATTGGAGTATGGATGAAAGAACATGGTCTAAACAGCGGACAAACTTGGGTACCAAGGGTGTTCAGTTAGACAGGGGGATACAGACCAGGGGGATAGGAGTTTATGCCGAAGAGCGCGACATTAAAATTTTAGGGGAATCGTGAAAATGTATGTACTTAAGAGGGCACTGAAATAAAACCGATAAAAATAAATTCACTCACTTGGCGTTTCGCACCGCAGGTTGATCGAGACAGAATAAGATCAACTTGGACTAAGCCACAAGCGTGAGAGCAGGGCCAGATTTGGATAAAAATAGGTCCCAGGCTACTCCAATTATGAGGCCCTATCACCTCCCATTTTTTTAAAATTTAGATTCCCGTCGATCTTAACCATAACATTTGAATGTACGTCACTAGGCCCTAGGCTGAAGCCTAGTTAGCCTATAGGAAAATCCGACACTGCGTGAGAGTGACACTCGGAATACGGGGTCCAGTTCCTTTCCTAACTTCGAGAGATTTTTGGAGGTGTCAGAAGGGTTCACCTGGAATTCACACCTCCATCCCTTAGGTCCACCCACTAAGGTAGCACGCTCCCTAAATTTAAGTATTTAATTAAATATTTGTTGGAGTAGGCGGAGAGAGGCGCTAACTACCAAAGGATTTAAAAAAAATCAATGTAATGCATCACATTACTGTTGAATTCCTATTTGTGCTAGCAATTGACTGATGGGTGGATGATTTGAAGGAAATTAGGGATTTCAGAATTCTAAATACGTATTATTCATTTAAGGGGGGGGGGGGTGAGCCCGCAAGATTGAAGGGAACCCCTATTATTGGCTGATAAGGCGGGAGGCCCACGTTCATATTCTATACGTGGAAGAAATTTTTTCAGAGATAATCTTAACTAGCCACTCCCACTAAAAAACTTCATTTTGTGCGTTGTGACAGCGGAGTTTCAGTTGCTGGGAAAGTCGGTGATCGAGCATACGTTGCTAAGGAGGGGCAGTCTCCTCATTCCTAAGGTCCGAGTTCGAATCTCGGTGGAGATGGATACGCATGTTTACAGTTTTACAATTACAAATTTAAATATTTCTGCGAAAAAAGAGAATAAATAATTTATGATATAACTATCGCAATGTAGGATTTGAGGGATGTGAATTCCATTTATGAAGGAGCGATGTCACTGTAAGTCACCAGAAACATCTTCCTACACATTTCATTAAATATATGTTCGTAATAGGACATTTTCGTAGGTTATTATTGCTATCTACGAATTTTTTTAGAGACTTATATTTAACATAGAAGTTAACGTTGTTCACGAAGAAAAATCACTATCCCCCTGAAAAAATTGTATGCATTCTAAATAAACGATTTCCTATAAACCTGAATATCATTTCCACCGTGATTCGAGCTCGGACCTTAGGAATGAGGATACTGTCCTTCGATAGAAAAGTAAATCCGATCCCCGACTGCCCCAGCCTTTGACTCACCACTGTCGAAATCCATAGAACAACAGAGCTATTTCGTGAAGTAAAACGCAAACATCGCTTTATGAATTCACCAATACTAACATCGCCGCGTGATCGCCAAGGTCTCTCTCCCCACCCTTCATCCTTCCATTAGGATCCGACTGCGGGAGGAAGTTCCCGCAGAGTTTACTCTGAGTAAGTCCCCAGAAATGAGAATGAAGTGGAGGAATACACAAAGGGTAGGGGAGGGAGAGGAGGTATAAAGGCTTGCGAGCCGCTTGGGAAACGAACAATCCACTGTGAAACATTGGAAAAAGCACATCCGAAATGGGAGCCCGTGGAATCATTATCATCGCCTGCCTCGCTATTTTTCTCATAGCATTGCCAGTGGCGCTATCCTCACCAGCGGGAGACTCTGGTTAGTAAACATTTTTCAAATTTACTTGCATTATTAGTATTCCTTATCTAATGGAACTGCCTGATATCTGAAGTAACTTAAAGCGTTCGGGTTTTTATGGTGGCTGGAATACTGGAAGCTTACCCTCATAGCAAGGGTGTAACGCCTGAAAGAGGCTTCCCTATAGCAACCTATCACCAAGTCACACATCTATTGCTGGTTGTTCAGACAGCAGGACATCGGCCGTGGAATGGGTCGCTCGGTTGCCCTGAGTCCAATCCTCAGTTCGGAAACGTTTTCGTTAAAAGTAGAAATATGCCAACACTTGGTTCCCAAAGGGTGGATCCAGGATTTTTTATGGGGGGGTACAATAATGGTCTAACAGGCAAACGCTCTTCGCATATTTCAGATAAAAAACATACAACAATTATTGTACGTAATACTCTTTATTTTAATATTAAAGTTATTTACATGAAAATATTTCATAATTTAAATATATAATAACGAGAATATTCGTACCCCGTTCCCAATTGGGCACCTAAGCCCCCCAGACTTCATTCCTAGCTGCGCTCCTGGGACCCCAAACCCTACCCATCCCCGCTTGCTCTGACCTCGAAGGGAGGTATGATCTTTCGAGTAACCTCTTGAACTGCACATGGAAAATAAACATTATTTTGCGCCCTCAGTCAATTATGACCCGTATCCGATATCAACTGGAGTTCCACGAAATATCTTAGACATAGAATAGTGCTATGTGCATCAGATGTTTTCACAAAAGAAGTACGCTCTAACATAAGTGGATGCTATACCAGCTATTAAGGCCGTTTTATACGGATCATGTCATCGCACAGGTTAGCTCTGAAAACATTTTTGAAATTGCGAGAATGTGAGCTGGGGCTACTTTGCCATCTCGCATCCATGCATTCTCGCATGTGGTCTCGCACTTCATCGCTTTACACGACGCAATTTTGACTGCGCCTTCGTACACATGTCAGATTGCGCGATGATATACCTTGTGTAAAATAGTCTTTATAGAAAACTCGGTCACGGCTCAGTATAGCTAGGTAGAAGGCAAGGCTTGGTTAAACTATGACGATGTCTTAGGCTGAGGGTTGCGACGAACCGTATTCAAATAAATAGGAAAGGTGGCACCTTCTTAGTCTTGGCGCGCTTTCGCGTAATGCATGTATTGAAAGTAAAATATTGAAGAATAGGGGAGGAACGCAGTAAAAATGGAATATCCCACCCCAAGCGAAATTCTCCTACGGCGCTTACGCCACCGAAATCTCCGGTCAGTCAGTATGGCCAGTATCAACGATACGAGTTAGAAGTGGGGGAGGGACAAGTATATGATAATGATACATCGGAAGGGTCGACTGCAAATCGCGTACTGAATTTTACAACGGATTTTAGGCTTTTTGATGTGCGCAGCTTTATCTTCATTTTTCCCAAGTTTATCATAGAGATATTTAACATTAGCATTATATTCATTACCGTGCTTCCAAAAAGTGGAGGGCTAACTATCACGCCATGAAATTCAGTTTTGCCCATTTCATTTTCTAATTACATTCCATCGATCAATATGGATACATGCATGTTGTTGAGTACTTGCGGACAAAATGCGGCGCTTCTGAGTGGGATTAATATATCCATCCTGTATACTCGAACATGCCGTTGTGTATGATTGCGATCTGAATCTGGAGGGAAGAGATACGAGGATAAAAATGCGAGATATTCAAGGTCTAACATATTCAAAACTTCCTGTCTCTAATACGCTCTCTTTTGATTTAAAAAGTTTTTAATTTGCATGGAAATGAATTGACCTCAGCGGAATGAGTTGACTGAGAACGATAGAAAGAACCAAATAGGTGATGATATATCATCGAAAGTAAAGCAATGCACACATCGTTATCTTTTCTTGGCCGAAGCAAAAAAAAATTGGGGTTTGAAGGGGAACACTTATCGCCGTACATATATCGGTCTAATCGATATCGATATAAAAAATAGGGGGTGTTTGAACCCCTCACCTCACTACGGACTTGCGTAGGTATACAGGGCCGGCCTTAGGGCGGGGCGACCGCCCCGGGCCCCGCGCTTTGGGGGGCCCCGCGTTCGTGAAAAAAAATTAAAATATACGATAGTTTTGAAAACGCAATTTCAACTATTACTGTGTTGTTAAGTCCGTGCTAGACAAAAAATAATATTGCCTGCATGTGAAATTAAAACTATCTTTTTTCATTTTACAGTAAATGCTTTAGGCTTACAACTAATTAACTTTCGTAATCTAACTTATAAAATACGTACCAACTGTAAAAGCGCGCATTTTATGTTTATTTTACGTTACAATTTTATGAATAAATATAATTATAAATTTTATTTGCATTGTACTATTTTGAACTCAACTGCGTGATGGTATCATAACCGCGTAATTACGAAGTCTGAATTTGGGAGGGGAACACATACTTAGCCAGAGAGTGGTACGGATTCAAAATGCTCGAGATTGTAGATGGGGTATAGAGTTTAATATTTTAAGTGAAGGGCGCCGCACTGAAGGTTCGCCCCTAGCCCCGCATCTGCTAGGGGCGGCCGTGTAGGTATATGTGGTACGTAGCGCGGGTGGCCCGCTTAGCACATTCACCGCTGAGTGAATGTGCCATGCGGGCTGCATGGATTCACAGCGACCAACGTCTCATTCTAAGGCAGGAAGTCGTGCATATTTCATCTTTTTTTCAAATAAAATGAAATTAGCGAATTTATGCAAAGAACAGATAATTAAAGTGGCGTTATTGGCCTGATTCAAGTTCACTGAATCGCCAATGGCCAAGTTATTTGTTCACACAAATTAAATTGGACCCACATCTTTTTTAACACAGTAATACTTTTTGATCAAGGTTTCTGTAAAATTACCCTCTAAAAGGTATAGGTACCCTCTCGAGATACCAAAGATATTTATAAAGATAAAAAATTTCATTAATGAATTTTCTCTTGAAGCACTAATGTTTTGGAACTTTATGAAGAAATTGCTGCTAATTGAACCTAATTAATGTTTTTTCTTGCCTTGGAATCTGCCGATTCAGGATGCACCCCTGGGGAATCATGGCAAGCTGACTGCAATACATGCACATGCACACCGACCGGAATTGCAGCATGCACCAGAAAAGCCTGTCTTAAATTACCAACACCATGAAACCCAGAAACGAAATTCAAGAAGTATCCAGGATCACCAAATTTTACAAAAAAATTCTCTCTCCTAAAACAGCCGCATTGAGTGTGAAAACAAACTTATTCATCCCTGTATTGCACCAGTGAATAAATATTAAAATGCAATCAGCTCTCAACTTCTCGTTCACAGAAGTTTTATTTTAACTGCACATTCCTCCTTGTATTATTTCCTTCCCCCATGAAAAAATTGTATAAACCTGTTTCAAAATTTTATACAATCTTATACATTGCCATGGCAATTGTATAAAATTTTGAAACAGGTTTATACAATTTTTTCATAGGGGTTTGTATGCCAGTTAAAATTACAGTATGTAGTTTTGTCACATCCCACATTAACTTGTCCTTTGTGCAGTTCAAATAGTACTCAAATTTAAATGTACACCCAAGAATTATTATCATTGTAAGAGGAGACAGGGGTAGTCTGGGGTGATTGAGGGCCCTCGGCTCGGGCTCATGACAGGGCCCTCTTACCCTGGTGGTACTAGGGGGTCCTTCCCCGGAAACTTTTTACGAAATTGCATGCCTGGATTCAGATTTTAACACTATTCTGGCACTTAAAAGCAAGATAAAAGTTAATAAAAAATAAAAATTTCTTGAGAAAAAATGTGATGAAAAGTGAGAACTTCACAGCTTATAAAATTTAATAATGCATGGTGGTTATATTATCTATTATTTAGTGCATTTTTTACTTGAAACCATGCTAAAATCTAAAAAAATAACCTATTCGAATAACCCTTTCAAAAAGCATCAAGTTATCTTGAAGGATCTATGTAGGGATGAGTCGATTCCACTTTTTTTCGATTCCGATTCCAATTTCGATTCCTTCAAATCGATTCCCGATTCTCGATTCCGATTCCATCGATTCTTGTTCATTCTAAATGGTGGGATTTTGATTTATCTGTAGCATCGCTGTCATTAAAATTTAAGAATTGAATGGAATAAAATAACTAGGGATGGACGGATCCAGGATTTTTGGAGCCAGATCTTTCGAATCGGATATTTTCGATTCCAAATGCATTTTCGAATTCCTGCCATTAAACAAAGTCATTATTCAAGTTTATTGTGGGTACATACAATCAATGGAATGCTTTTTAGATTTTCATACACATTTTTATATTTTTATAATTTAAAAATTATTTTATGGGCTTTCAAGTTGTTTTTTAAAAACATCTTTACATACTCAGGGCCTAAACTGTTACGCTTGGGTTTGGAAATGAAAATAGGAAAAATCTTAGGATGAACCACTGACCAGTAGCGTAGCGAGAGGACCCCCAAAATATAAAAACACAATTACTTTCCTTCATAAAAGGAAACAAAATATTAAAAATCATGAATTTACAAAAATGAAAAAAAAATGAATCTCTGAAAAATGAAGTTTTTTCTACTATGAAGGGCGTTAAATTAGTTTGAAAACCTCTCCTTTGTACCCTGTTGTTTAAAAATTTTCCCCCCTGGTTTTGGACCCCCCCTTAACAAAATTCCTGGCTACCCCCCTGCTATCGACTGAATTCAAATTTTCCTCACACGCGTTTCCCCCGAATTTTACTTTCTCATCGCATACGGACTTGTGTTTAATCCGAAAATGCTTTAGTATGGTGAGGTGGATTTAGCACATCCTCGCAATAATTTACGCCATAGTGCACGCACACTGCATTCATTGGTTCTCCTGTTAATGGAAATGTTTATACACAATGAAAGACATTTTTATTGGTGCATCATTAAATTAAATTGCAACTGCGCAATCAGCAACACAATTAAAAGTATTTAAAACGGTAATAACGTCACGCGCGACGAGGTGCTCAACCGCTCAGCATGAGGAAGGAGTGGGCAGCAAAAGCGTGTAAAGGAGAGGTGGAGGGGAAGGAGCAGTGGCGTAGCCAGGAATTTCAATTGGGGGGGGGGGGGGATCCAAAACCAGGGGGGAAAATTGTTGAAAAAACCGGGCACTAAATAATGGGTTTTAAAATAATTTTAACACTTTCCCAGAAAATCACTCTCCTAGCATTTGTAGTCTAGAAACGGAGAATTGAAGCAGTTAGGCCAAAAAAGGTCAGTTGGTGAGACGAGGTAGGGATGAAACACGCTTCAATTGTTTTCGTGTGATTTGATATTTTCCTTAGAAGACAATGATTTTTGGTCCGTGTGATTTCGGATGCGAAAAAAAAACAACAGAGGCACGGGCTGATGGACGGCCGAGGGTGGTTTTCTGAAATCTGCGACATAGTTTTTGAAATGCTGAAAATCCTGGCCACGGCTGAAATTTTACTTGCAACCTCTGCGAGAGCTTTCAAACAAAACAGTTCATGAGTAGGACAAGAATCGCATGCGACGGCGCATTCGAAGAGAGAATCGGAAATCTTTCCACTCTTATGGGGCGTTACATTCACTGAAGCTATTATTTAAAATTTCCGATCCAGATCCGATGTCTTCCGCGACTTTGGATCCGATGAAGGGCAATATCCGCGGGTATTTGGATCCGAGGTATCCGATCCGACCATCCCTAAAAATAACAATAGCCGCGGTGGCTACATTCTCGTTTGGCCGCGGTGGCTAAACAATAATATAGCGTTCATGGCGTCGGTACATACCAGAGCAGCCTGGCGGGTGCGCGGTGGCGGCCGAACGCAACCTGTCGAGTCCGACCGGAGGCCGCGGCGGCTTATGCCAAGCAAGTATAAACTTCCTCAAGGGTTGCATTGATGAAACTGGGCTATACAAACGCGAATGTGTCTAATTTTTTTTATTATTGACGCAGGCGCGTGTTAGTCTAAAAAAGTTACGCATATAAAAAAACCGCTCTCAGCGCGTATTTACAAGAAACTTTTTTCACAGAAAAACTCGCTCTCTGCACGTTTTTATTATCATCAGACTTCAAATATCATTCGAAAGTAAAAAAATATATTTCGATCTATTATACTTTAAAATTGGTGGTCCAGATGGGATCTCCGAATGTGATTCATAATCGTAAAATTTGATTTGCCGTGACCAGCGGTTAATAAAAGAACGGAAAACGCATGCGTTGCTTCTCGATCCCGTGGTTTCCAATTTTTTTTCTCTGAGAGTTGCTCATGAACACGAGGTATTTCAGGGTTCGTCGGTTTGTCGCTCTTGCCGACATTTTCATGTTTCCGAGGCCGCTTAGGTATGTTCGTCGCAGCACCCGCGTGCGGGGCGTATCCTCCGCGCGGGCAAGGCTGACACCGCGGCCGCTTAGGTGTGTGGCAGCATTTATGCCCCAAACAGTCTAGTCTAGTCTTTATAGTCTATGCTCAAAACATTTATCTTCCTGGAATCGATGGAATCGGAATCGACTTTAGGCGATCGATTCTCGATTCTGATTCCGTGCCCGAGAATCGGTGGAATCGAGAATCGACTCATCCCTAGATCTATGGTTTTCCTGGCGAATAGACCGGAGGAAGAGTTCTCGGGTTTCCAGCCGGGTCCAAGGGTTTTTCAGCACCAACGTTTTGAGGGCAAAGTCTGCCATCGTCTTCAGGGTGAAGGAAGATAATGGTAGACTTTGCCCTGGAAACGTCGCTGCTGAAAAACCGTTGGACCCGGCTGGAAACCCGAGAACTCTTCCTCCATCAAGTTTTCTTTTATCTTCTGACGCCTTTATTTTATTTTTTTATACAATCTTAATAAACAGAGTATGTCATAAATAAAGCAACCAATGAAAACATAAGACTTTTATAACAGCAAAAAAACTTTGGTTCAAGTACTCTCGAGTCTTTTTATTACACTAAGCCCCCCAAGTTCGGGGCCGTCGGCGATCACCGACCGGCCGACCTGGCCAGACCACCCGTGAGAGGAGATATACCCTTCTCATGATATTTGTTGTTGTAGCGGTTGTTCTGTTAATCATGGCTAAACTTTTGCTTTTAAACAACTATCCAGGATTATTAGAACTGATGAAAGATGTGGAAAAGCACAATTTAAGTTTTACTATTACACCTTCAAATGAGATTCCAACTGTGAATTCTATGCATGTATAAATAAAATATTTCTTTAGATGTTGGAATTCTTGAAATTGAGATTATTTTCATTTGAAAAAGTTGCTGAAAAGATTCAGTTTCAACTGAATATTTTTCAATTGATTACTTTCAACAGGGCAAAGGTGAACTTGCAGTTTTCTAAAATATATATATAATCGAAGAACATAAGTAGCCAAACATGGTTTTATGCCATGATTCACTGTCTGGTTAACATTCCCCTTCAGGAAAAGAGTTGAAACAGGAAATAAATATAATAGGACAAATTTCTCATTAAAATGGATACAAGCAATCTTTAATTAACCAGATTTTTTAATAGAAAATTAAAATGCATTGCTTACTCTTATTCAAGTTCCTAGTTACCCTTCGAGCCTAAAAAGTCGACCAAATGGCATAAAATACCTTTTATCAGCTCCCTATTTTATGTTGTGTCCCAAGGCATCCCAAAAAATAAATACAAGGTATGCTTTAACGAGAATAAGAACAACACCTAGGGAAGATGGCTTAACAATGTGTGAGGTATTGGTTTATTAACAGAGGTAGCAAGGATTATTACAGCACTCGAGTGGTACTCCCTTAACAAAACTCGCACCGTCTCTCTACACACATTCCGCGCGACTGACTGCGCGTCACCCTCCTTACTGGCTCGACCGTCCGAGTTCCTCGGCGTCCCCCAGAGGGGCAGCACCTGCCGGACCATTTCGAACAGCCAGTTGATGACAGTCGGCCTTTCCTGATTTCAGGGCCGTCCTCGGCCCGCTCTTGCGGTTGGCTGACCTCTTCTTCTACAGCATCGGATTCCTCTTGAATCGGCTCGTTGGCTCCCTGGTCTCCGAGGCTGCATGGGGGTGGGTTGTCATCTTCTTCTACAGCATCGGGGTCCTCTTGGATCTGCTCGTGGGCTCCCTGGTCTCCGGGGCTGCATGGGGGTGGGTTGTCATCTTCTTCTACAGCATCGGGGTCCTCTTGAATCTGCTCGTGGGCTCCCTGGTCTCCGGGGCTGCATGGGGGTGGGTTGTCATCTTCTTCTACAGCATCGGGGTCCTCTTGAATCTGCTCGTGGGCTCCCTGGTCTCCGGGGCTGCATGGGGGTGGGTTGTCATCTTCTTCTACAGCATCGGGGTCGTAGTCTGGTGGGGGTTGGCACCATGGTTTCATTCGATCTGCACAAAAGACCGAATGAAACCTCCTCTGGGTTCTGGCTGCTCCTGGGATGTCTGTCAGCAAATATCTATCCCTGGGGAATACCTTCTCCACCCTGTATGGTCCCTTAAATTTGGGTGTTAGCTTTCGAGACGTTCCCGTAGCCTGGGCTTCTCGCTCGACTAACACTAACTCTCCCCGCACGTATTTTCTTGGCTCCTTGTGAGCTTCGTCAAACCTTTTCTTCTGCCTCTCCTGACATGTTACCATCCTGCCTAAAGCTTCCTTCCTAACCTCCTCTATCACTTCTTTGCTCAATTCAGGTTCATCTTCCTGCAATGTCACTACAACTCGGTTCCTTAACGCATTCCGCGGGCGGTACGCGAACAACAGTTCATGTGGACTGGCTCCCACCGTCTTGTTCTTCATCGAGTTCATGGCAAATTGAATGTCTTTCAAGCGCCCATCCCAATCACTTCCCTCCTCCGTTGAATTCATCGTAGTGATAGCTCGAGTAATTATGGCGTTTGATCTCTCTACTTGTCCATTTGCCCTAGGCGTCGCAGTGGCGTTCTTGACGTGTTTTATCTGATGCCCCTCGCAAAATTCCTCAAATTCTCTCGACGTATATGCCGTTCCTCTATCCGAAATGATACGGTCCGGGCAACCAAACAAACTAACTATCTCACTCAATGCCTCACAGACTGGTTTTGACCTCGTGTTTTTCACAGCTCGTAGTACTATGAACTTCGTAAAATTGTCTTGGTACGCGAGGACGTATTCACTGCCTCTTTTGCTACGAGGGAATGGTCCTAGGTGATCTATGTTAACAGTATGAAAAGGCGTACCCTCGCGCTTAGTTGGGTACAGTATTCCTTCCCTTTTCCCGCCTGGTCTCTTGTGGTACGCGCATTCGATACAGACTGCGATATATCTCTTTATCCTTTGTCTCATCCTCGGGAACCAGAAATATCTTCTCAGGTGTTCCAGAGTCTTTTCTTCTCCGTAATGTCCCATGTCATCATGGCTCCCCTTTATGATTCTCCAAATCGCATCTCTTGGGACCACCCAACGACTTCCCCCCTCCACTCTTCGACATATTCGATGGTCTCTTACTACATAATCAGTGTGCACTTGCTTATCCTCGTTTGTCTGTGCTGGCTTTTTCAATGTCGCATGTATTTCCTGGAGACTCGGATCTTGCAGCTGCATGGTCAACAGCCAATCCTCCTGCTGAATTCTGGTGGTGAATATTTTTGAGTCCACCATCTCAGGTTCTACCGCCTTTCCCACCGGGTTTCTGCTGAGGGCGTCTACGTGGCTCATGCTCCTGCCTGGTCGGTATTCGATTTCGAAGTCGTACTCCTGTAGTCTCAACCACCACCTGGCGATTCTTGGCAACAGCTCCCTCTTAGTCATCGCCGTCTTTAATGCATTACAGTCCGTTACTACCTTGAACATTCGATCCAACAAGTACATCCTGAATTTGTCAACTGACTCTACTACCGCTAAGGCTTCGAGTTCGTAGCTGTGATAGGATTTCTCTGCATCCGTTGTTTGTCGGCTGTAGTACGCCACAGGTCTCAATGGTCCCTTATTTTGCGATTGCATAAGAATGCCTGCTAATCCATGTTTGCTGGCGTCTGTGTGAACCTCATGCTTTGCACTCACATCAAAAAGCGTCAGCATAGGTCTTTCGACCAGTCTTGCCTTAAGTTCTTGGAATGCCACCTCTTGTTCCTCATTCCACTTGAACTCCACTCCATTCTTCGTCAATTTTGTCAACGGTTGGCTAATCGCAGCAAATCTTGGCACAAACCTTCTAAAGAACCCGGCCAATCCAATGAATTGCCTGATTTCGTGGACATTTTCCGGTCGCTTGAACTCTCTCACGGCTCGAATCTTTCGTTCGCCGGGTTTTATTCCATCTGCGTTTATTTCGAAACCCAAATAGTCTACGCGCTCCTTGAAGAATTCGCATTTTGCCAACTTCAATGTTAGTCCTGTCTCTTTGAGTGCTTCTAGAAATCTTTCCAGCTTCTCAAGTCCTTCCTTCACGGTTCTGCTCGGTATCAGAACATCATCCATATATATCAACACATCCCCTGGTTTTGTGTTCCTGATAACTTGTCTCATCGCCCGATTAAACACGGCTGGTGCGTTTACCAGACCAAAGGGCATACTGTTGAACTCAAACAACCCTCCCGGCGTCACAAACGCTGTAAGATGCCTTGACTGAGGCGCCACTGGTATCTGATGGTAACCCGACGCGAAGTCTAAAGTGGAAAAATAACGGTTTCCCGCGAGGCTATCCAACTGCTCATCAATCGCCGGCATGGGAAACTTCTCCTTCCGGGTCTTCTGGTTCAGCCCTCTGTAGTCGATGCATAATCTGTCCTCTCCATTTGCCTTTTTCACCAACAGAGCCGGGCTAGCATATTCTGATGTAGAAGCTTGGACTATTCCAATCCTCATCAGCTCTTCCACCGCTTTTTGCATGCTCTCTCTTTTTGCGTAAGGCAGACGATACGGGCGTCACGTCACGGGTTTGTCGTCATTCAAGTCAATGCTGAAGCTGGTGAATTTCGCCTTGCCTAACTCGCTTAAGTTTTTAGCAAAACATCCCCTGAATTTATTTACGAGGTCGCATAGTGCCCCTTCGTCTTGCGTCGTCAGGTTCTCGTTCATGTTTATCTCGTCTTTCTGGATCCGTGACTCCTCTTCCACCTTCAGCACTTGAGAATTCTTGCTTTCACTAAGGTCAGTGTTTTCTCTGGAAATGGTGAGTCTCCCAAACTCCTTTTCGACCCGAATTCCTGGTTGGTCTAAGGCACTCCGCCCTACAATGATAGCATCCTCCTGAGAATTTTCTGGGACAATTAAAACCTCTACTTCCACATTCACATCGTCTACTTTCAAGATCATTCGTTTCGTGCCAATAGCTTCACAACCCCCTGATCCAAACCCAACTAAACGCTTTTGGCTCGCCTCATATTCGACTCCTAGTTCTTGTGCAACGTCTCTTCTCAGGGTTACAACATCGCTTCCTAAATCAACGAAGCCAACCACCCTGTCGTCGTTTATCTCTATCCACTTGTGGTACTCGTCTTTTATGATGCAATTGGGTCGTGTGATTTTCCTAACGTTCCACTTTTTCTCATTCTGGGTCGTTCTCGGTGTTGCCTGCAAACAATCTTTCTGCATATGTCCCGTCTGCTTGCACCGGTAACAAATTCTCTCACGGGCAGCTACTCGGCACTCCCTAGCGAGGTGCCCCTCTTTTCCACAATTGAAACAAACGCCCTGGGTAGGCGTCCTTTCGCCCCTCACTTCCTTGACCTCAGCCCTCTTGTCAATGGTCACAGGAGGTCGATTGTGAAAGTTTGCCCTATCTCCCAATTTGGCCCTATCAGTGACACTCTCGTATCGTCTTATCTTGCGTAATAGTCCTTCTACATCTTCAAAGTCGCACATAGTCAGCAGCTTCACCAGTTCCTTATCCCACATGCCATTTAGAATGTACTTGATAAGGGAGGATTCATTTACTTCACCACGCCTAGCGATAGTCTTCATCGCGTAAACATATGACTCATGCGTCTCGCCACGCTGCATTCTTCTCTTTGTAAGACTCAAGTGCACGTCGGCTTGGTCCTCCACTGATGGGAAACAATATAATAGTCCTTTTTTGAACGCCTCCCAAGAGTGTACTTCCTCGGCTACGCTATTCAGCCATAGTTTCGCCGCTCCGCGTAACTTACTAACGGATTGGGCTAACAACATCGACTCGTCCCATCCGTAGGCTGATGCAATGCTCTCTACTCGCCTGACCCACTGTACCGCCGTGAACCCCAGGGTTAGCGAAGGTTCAAACTCCGGCAATAATTGCTCTGCTATTTCTCGATAACCCACCATACTTTTCTCAAGAACTAACGATTGCCCATTTAAAAGCTCTCGTTCACGTTCTAGAAGTTTCCTTTCTCTCTCTAGCAATTCTCTCTCGTGTTGCAAGAGCGCTTGTTCCCTCTCCGCTGCGCTTCTAAGGACGCTACTCTCTCCGACAGGATACCGCCAATTTCCCAACGACGGTTCTCTGCCCTTAGTAGGCCACACGACAGTAGCCTCGCGCGGTTGCTCACCGGGTCCTCTTGCCTGTATATCCTCCTTAGCCTTGTCTCTCGCGGCAAACGGCGTCGACGCAGGCAGAACCCACTTGGCGGTAGCCTCTCGGTGCATCTCACTACGCTCCCTGGCCACGCCAGCCTTGCTCTCCTGCTCTCGACATGTTCCCGCCAATTCAGTCGCGTCCCTTCCTTCCGCAGAATGGACCCCGTTGAAGCTACCTACGCGACACTCGCCATCCCACGACGCATTCGTCGGACTGGTCATTGCTACAACTAGAACCACACTCTCTCACCTTACTCAGTCCGCACTGGGGTTTTTGATGTTCTATCTATTGATGGCTGGATGTGCACGAACAACTCCACCGCAGCTCGCTGGTCAATCCCACTTCTGAACTGTGAGGTATTGGTTTATTAACAGAGGTAGCAAGGATTATTACAGCACTCGAGTGGTACTCCCTCAACAAAACTCGCACCGTCTCTCTACACACATTCCGCGCGACTGACTGCGCGTCACCCTCCTTACTGGCTCGACCGTCCGAGTTCCTCGGCGTCCCCCAGAGGGGCAGCACCTGCCGGACCATTTCGAACAGCCAGTTGATGACAAATGCAAATAATGTAATTGAACCTAATTTACAATCTGGTACACATAAATTAATATGTGAATCTTGCTATATTGGCCCAATGGGAGAAAGTTTAAAGACAAGAGTGAAAGAACACAATGCATACTGAAAGATTAAGGATGATCCATCAGCCTTCTCCTGACAACTGTTGGAGATGTGGCATCAAAGCGACTTTGAGCCAGAAATGCTACATTTTACCGGGAAAAGGAGGATGGATGCACTGGAAATTATGGAGATTACACTAAACGGAAACCTTCTCGACAAATTAACCTTTCTTAACCCACCCCTTTCCTTACAATTTATATTAGTAAATTGGGCTTACTCCCGTAAAATTAATATTACTCATCACCCTCCAAAAACCCCCAACCTGAATGACAAAATTTATTTCCCCCACACCTGTCCCCTCCCTGCTTAACCTCCCAGCCTAGAACCCCCTCTAAAAAACCCCCATAACATACATAAACCTGTAACCACCAAATTTTTTTTCAACATTGTTTATGTATGTACTTGATAATGGCTTGATAGCCAAAACCGGTTATATATAATTTGAAAATAATTTTAAACTCATTTGACAAAAACTACAGTTGAAAATAATAAATAACATGTACTTATAGTCACAAAAATTTTATTTAATGAAGGAGTTTTGAATTACAAATTGATACAAAAATGATATTTACAATAAAAACAACATGACATCACTCTGTCCATCTATGGGAACAATGACGATAGGTGCACACATAATAAAGTCTCATCTCCTCCTGCAAGAATAATAATAAAATAAAATTAGAGGGATTTCCAGGTTGACAATTACCCACATTACAGTACACATAAAACTGAAAAAACAACAGTCACACATATAATCAGTCTAAATTTTACCATCGCCGGAAGTGAAGGAATTACTAGGTTAACTAGGGATCCTAAAGCAATACATGGAGCAAAGTCGTTAAACACTCGTGATGGAATAATGAAAATTTTGTAATTTCCACAGAAACATAAACATATTTATTTTAAATTGGAAAAAAATAAATTTGCTTCAATCCATAGAAAATAGGGAAATTAAAAGGTTTACAAACATAATAACAGATTAGATTTGATCATGAATACCATGCCTACTGCAGAGAACAACAAGCACTGTGAGCTGGGAGGGTGGATCTTTTCTTACCAGTTGATTGAAAACAGTTTTGAAGCACATTGAGAAAAATGTTTTCTATCTATGATTTTTATGAATAAACTTAGGAACCACCTTAATCCACCCTTAACAATGCTGGCCCCACGTGAACACAAAACACTTTAAGTCTGCTGTGGGCGACTGCCATGCTGTGAGGAAGACTTTGAGGGTAATCAAGTAGATCCTTTTAATTGGAGAGGGTAGTATCTGGAGCTGGGAATTTAAGGATGATGGACGTTGACAGAATATCTGCTCAGGCCAAAAGAGATTACTAATTAGCTCAAGGAATGCTGTGGGGGACCCATATGTGAGTGTCCTGTAAATTTTACATTACAAAGCAAGGTGGATGTTCAATGTGAGGACGAGGATGAATCAGACACCATGGCCTAAGTGGTCATGGTTTCAACGTTAGAGGTCATCATCACCTGATGATGATGTCTAACGTTGAAACCATGGTCGTGAATAAATATTAATGTGAAAGCACAAAGTTCTTCTTTTTAAACTTTTTCCAGTCAATCAAGTCATTCGTTACTTAATGGACAAGTCATTTGATGAAACAACATTCAGGAAACAATAAACACATGATGGAAATGTACCATTCCCACAGAGGCGAGATAACTTGTACACTGCATTCGGCCACCAATTTAACTTCCAAACAATGCCCTTGTTTAACTAAATCTATGACATCATCCAAATTTCAGCCCAAATTTGGAAATAAAGAATTAACCCCATGGTATACAAGAGGGACGACAAATTTTCAAAGTATTGACAGTAGAGAGTAAAGTAAGAGGACCACATAAGTTACCATTTATGAATTTCTAGAGAAATCAATTGGGCTTCATCACTTAATCATATGGTCAGACTATTATTACCTGATAGCATACCTTGGTTATGCAACCCGGGTCGAGCCTGCTTAATTTCATAATTGAACATTACGAAGTGTTTTTTGACGTGGTAAAAAATTCATACAACTCAATTTTTTGTAAAATTCCTGAAGTTATGAGATATTGGCAGTAAAGACTCAAAAATAGTAATTAATTAATTAAAAAGTTATTGGAACCAATTAAATTAAACCAATATGAAAAAATATCAGGAAAAAATAACTTACGTACTAATATTAAGGAAGGAGAAATTTAAGTTGACAGTAGAAGGAAAAACTTAAGTCAACAAATCACATAATTAGGAGGGGACACTAAATCTTATGTGATTTGGAGAACCTTCATTTTAAAAATAGCTACAGTGGGTAAAGCAAAGGAACATTAGTGGCTCAAGATAAGTTTTTAACAATTCGTATCACAATTGAGAAAATAAGTTTCATTAGATATGAAGTGAAGACAATAGAAAAATTGCTCGAAAAAAGAAAGGCAACGGCATGTTGTTTTGTTATTCGTATACAAAATATTTTTCCGTCAACAACGAAGAACAAATAATGGAACCAAAATAAATACCTCAGCACGTCGAGTTTGGGCTTGAAAGAAAACAGCTTCACGATGATTACATTTGGGACATGGATGTTCCTCGGTTCGTGGGAGTGTGGGGTCCGATATGACATCTGATACGATGTGAGTTAACTCACTGCAAAAAAGTAAGTAGAATTTCACCAAGAATAAAAATATCGTAAATATAAAAATAAAAGTTTCTAAATATTAATGGCAATTTATTGTAAATATAAAAATAACAGTAGAACTCACTCGATTTCGTGCATAATTTTATTCACATAAATGCAATTGCTGTCAGCAAGCTGCTTGTAATCGCAATTGCGGCACTGAAACAAAGTTCAATTCTTGGTATCATTACATGCATACACAACACACTGGAAAAACTATGCATACACTCATAGAAGTTTTGCAATGCCAATATAAAACCATACGGTTTTTTGGTAATTAGCACAAAGTAGCAATGATCTTTATGCATATATTTATGATCGACAAATGTTGATGCAGATTGGGGATATGAATGCACATCAATAGGTATGGGTAGGAATTCATTTTAGCGTTTTTAAGAAATACTGCAGAGGAAAATAAGTTAATGAATACTCACCGCATAAAGAAGAACTTTGTTTTCTTTATCTTCCTTGGGGTACAACATGTTGTTACTGAAAGCAGAGGTACAAGGTAGATTTACGTCTATTACAAGCAAATCATCATAAACATAAAATAGAATCTACTTTAATTACCATTCCTGACAGAATCTTATTCCAACGAAACCAGGGCCATCGTCATGAGTATCATATCCACTTATTTTCGACATTTTGGCAAATGCCCAACGCCAATGACAAAATCAGTGGTTTAATAATCCGCGAGCGATGGAAAAATTTGCGGAAAATTCTCACCAGCACAGCAAAACTCGCGCTTATTATAAATCAATGACAGGAAACACCACACATAAACACTTTCTGAAAATATTCTTCAATAATCGATTCTATCGATATTCATGTGTCAATTGTTTTCCGATAATTTCCATAAACGATAGTTTAGTACGAAAGGCGCCGTAATACAACCATTTAAATATTTATTTATTAATTAGGGGGAAACTGCTAAAGAATTACGCAAGAAAATATTCTCTCGTTATCATGAAATATTCCATGGCCATGAATATTCTTGATCTAGAATAAAAATTCTGTTAGCCATTATTACTCTCAGAGATCGTGAGATTCAATGAATTTCTTTATTAATGTGAATAAATAGTTAGATGTAACTTTGAACATAGATGAAAAATTGTAGACATTTGGTAATGATTCAATAAGATAAAGATTTTTGCCCTTAATTAAGAAAGTTCTGCCGTAAACGAATAAAAATAAACTGAACTCAGAGCCTGCCGCAAACGCCGCAATCTGTACTTCAAGCAAACATCTATCTGATTCCTGCTTAAATTGTTTAGAATTTTCTTTAATTTACCATAAATATTACAAGGTAAATGGATTCTTCTCGTAGTTTCGTGCCGAGGACTATTAATCCAACTAAATCTTAATGCCGAATGTTGGGCCCTATAGTTTACTGCGACATCATACGGTCAACTTTATAACTACTATACTTTCCCTTTCTCTGCCTTTCGCTTTGACCTTACCAAGGTCAAAAACCTGTGCGGGGTTTGAATAAGGGTCAGGCCGGCAGTAAAGAAGACTTGGTACAAAGGATTGAAAATGTCTCTCAAAAAACTCAGCATTGACGCTCTGGATTTGGCCAACAAGAGAGTGTTAATGAGGTTGAAGCTATGTTTTAATGGACTTGGTTAATTTTGAGAATGTATGGGTCTGTCATTGAGGGTGTTGTATGTTGTGTATTTTCAGAGTGGATTTCAATGTTCCTTTGAAAGATGGAGTGATCACTAACAATCAGCGAATTGTTGCTGCGCTTGATAGTGTCAAGTATGCTTTGGATAAAAAGGCCAAGTCTGTGGTTTTGATGTCCCACCTTGGTCGGCCTGATGGTAACAGAAATGCTAAGTACACCCTTAAGCCTGTGGCAGAAGAACTGAAGAAATTGCTGAACAGGTGAGCGTTTTTCTTGATTATTCCAATATCCGTCTTTTCTCTCCTTTTCCTCTAAAAATTGATTTATTTCATCTATCATTCCTATTTTATCAAACGAAATTCGAGCTTGAAGGTGATGACGTTATTTTCATGAATACAGGGATCAGTGGAATTTTTGTGCATTTCTTGAAGTTCTCTTCCATAAAGTGATGTATTTGTGGCATTCAACTCTGGGTTATATGCCCGAAAGGAGTTAAATTTCTTCTCTTGTTGCGTTTCCTCCTTTTAGACTTCTCCCCTCAGTGTATAGGGTGTTAAGTAGACCATTGGATTCAAGTTATATCCGTTGTAACCTCGTGGATAAGTCTTATTGGCTGTGGACACCTGAGAGCTGATGCCAGTCTCTTGTGGGCATTTCATTCATGTTCGGAGCAATTGTGGATTCAGTTTTCTAGACTTATAAATAGTCTTAAGAGTCCGGTTCTCTCAGTGCCAAATTCATAAATGCATAGCCTATGTAATTATGTATAATGCCCTTCCATGGGACTTGAGTTTTTTTCTGCATTGGAGAAGCAGTACTGTGTACGGTACTCTGGAGGAATCCTTGAAGGTATTTTGGTTTCCAAAAGATCGAGAAATAATGCCTTGGTCGATCCTTTTATAGGGATATCATGTTCCTTGAGGATTGCGTGGGACCAGAAGTTGAAAAGGCCTGTGCTGATCCAGAACCTGGCACAGTCATTCTCTTGGAAAACTTGAGGTATCATGTTGAGGAGGAGGGAAAAGGAGTGGATGCATCTGGAAATAAGGTATTATTTAGATATTATTTCTTTTAAAATAAAGCTCTTGCAGAGTATAAGGCATATTTCTCATTGACTATCCTTATCAAATAGTATTTGCCCCCAAGACCTTCAGTGACCTTGAAGAAACTTTGTTTTAACCTACATTTGACCTTACCTTATCTCAAGTTTCCTTCTGATTCTATTTTTTTAATTTATCAAGATTCTTGAGCACTGCTTTACATTTTTCGGCTATGGTGGTGGCAGGGTAGAGTTCTAGCCTGCCAAACCAAAGGTCGTAGGTTTGAGTCCTACCTTGATAGGCAGCCCCTATCTAGGACATAGGTGTCTGTGATAGTTCCTTGTTAATTGTTGAATGTTCCCCTTTGATAAGGACACATTCATGACGTTTTCAGGGCCAAGATGTAAGTAAAAAAATAAAAATTTACACAAAGATAATATAATATGACTATGAGCATGTCAATGGATATTTTGGAGTATTGAATATTCATTTCCCCTAAAAATAGCACACCTGTGGGCTTTTACTACTGGGGGTATTCAACAATTAACAATGACCCAACACCCTCACCCTATGTCCGGAGGCAGGACGCGAATATGCGGCCATGTGTTTGGCAGACGAGGACTTTTTCCTGCCGCAAATAAGGCTGAAAATATGTGCTCAACTAAATGCAGTAAGAATTATGAATCAATGGTGAATAAATTTGTGCTAGGGGCTCTCCACTCTGTGATCCCTGATCCAAATCCCAGGGGCTGAAATTTTCAGAAGCATGCTGACCCTTGCTTATGAGTTGTCTAGAGAATTCTTCCCAGCACTGCACTCCATTGGTTTGATAGGACATTAGATGTGCTCCCTTTCGCATCTGCCATAGAGAGCAAATGTTGAGGCCAGAAATTGCTCTCTACCCTCCCTTCCTTACCCTGAGTAGGGACCCTGCCGGTGAGATACCTTCTTAAGATACTGCATTGTTAATGTGTATTGTCTGAATGAAGTTGCTGTGAAAGGAAGGTGCATGTTGAACCTAATGTACATACATACTTTTCCACTTGTATACTTGCTATTTCTACTGTAATATTTCAACTTTTGACTTTCTCTTGGAGGTTCTAGTGCATTCATGGTCAGAAAAATCTTACCACCCATGAGCCGGAAACTTTCTAAGTCTTGACCGGACAAAAAATTGGAAATGCTACTGAACCACACTCCTGCTTGTGAGAACAACAAACAGAAAATAGGACAAGGGAATTGGGTAGTTTCCTTCATCAAAGAAAATGAAAGGCATTGATTGCAATTTGTTACCCACCATTAGTGTATTCATAATATACGAATTATTTGGTTTTAGAAATCCCAGGTTAGACGAATGTTAATGGTCAATTTTAACCTCATTTGAAAAAGGTCAGATTGGCGGCCATGCGATGCCACTCCACGTGGCGTCATAGGGACGTAGATGCTATAAGAGTAGTCAGGAGACTCATAGCCTCATACCAAGGTGGCCTCACACGGCGGCAGCCAGAACCAGAATGACGTAACACGGGCTTTTCCCAGCATTCATACTTAGCCGTCGCGTTTTCGCCAGCTTAAAAATTTTCACTTTTCATTTTATCGCAAAAACTAGATATCGCCATTCAAAAATCTAAAAGCGTGAAATAAGTACTCCAGGAGAAATTATCTTTTGATTTAGGTAATAAAAAAATAATGGGAAACCACCCTATTTCTCCGGGCTGTTCAAAGAGGTTTTCTTCCATTTGACATTTTGACCCGTAATTCTTATGGTCGAGTTCCTGGGCTGAGGCAATGCCCACCTCCTTCTTCACCCGCCCAGAAATTGAACAGACTATTTTTGTACAGGAAAGGAAAGAAATTGGGGAGGAAAAGTTGAATCCCAATTGATTTTGGAAAAACAAGATGTTGAAGTTCACAAAGCTTCAGATGCTCTTAAGATTCCATATTGGTAACTTATAACTGACGGGAGAACCAAATACCTCTCTCGGGTAGCCACTTCTAAAGAGGTAATTTCCTTTTTTTCGGTGTGTGCAGAATTACTTTTTCTATTGATACATTTATTTTCATACGTGACATTTATGTGCCCGAGGCTGTAGTTAAGAACATGCTTCGATTAATATAACAAAGACATGTGTCTGTGCTGGGAATATGGTTCATTCATTAACTTAGTGTATAAGCAGGGATAAGATACATAATAAAGTAACAAAAAAGATGGCAATGGCTTGTTTTGCATGTTTTTCAGTCTCACATGATGCATAGCTAAATATTATGCCAGGGGATTGAGTATACTAAAGAATTACCTGCCACACTGATTTGTGGTAATTAAAGGAGGAAATTATTTCCACAGATTAAATCTTATTGTAGCTTTTAGGGATTCTGGAAATAATTTACCTATTTCTTCTTTCAAAAATTAATATACATATGTATTACCGTGGTGATATATCATTAATTTTATTGAGTGCATTCTTCTTGAATATCTGACTGAGATTCTCATTTGTGCCGAAAAGCTTTCAAAAACTGCATAGGTATTTGAAATATCCTCAATAATTCTGACACTTGACTGGTGGAATAGCAGAAAATCTCATCACCATTGTAAATCATAGATGAATGGATTACCCCTTGGCCTTTGGCCCTCACCTTGTCTCCTCTGTGAGAGACAAATCATAGTAATCAGGCACTCTTCATGACTGTGATCGCAAAGGCATTTCTTAGTATTTAATATGACAAATCTAATGGTTGGGACAATATCGCTTTTCAGTTATATTCTGGCATATGTTCTACCCAGCAATACGTTCAAAAATGCCTTCCGAGGAAGAAATGATGATAACAGAATACTTTATGACTCAACTCTGTGAAAAATTTACTCTGACTCTTAAGGCTTGTTTTCAATTCGGTAAGGAAGCCAATTCAGCTTGAAGTCTAAACGTAGAAAATTTTCAGCTCCTGGGTGGTAAAATTTTTGTGCTCTGGACCGTATGTACAATGAAAAGTAGATGGTAAGAAATCAGAATCTGTTTTCCTTATAATACTTTCTACTTAGAAGTCATGGGAAAAATATGGGACATACCATGCATTTGCTGTATATTTTGATGTTTCTATTTTATGCACTGCATAATACATAATACATGCTTTAATGCACTCTTGTACTTGCCCTGTTATTAAAATGACAAAAGAAGTGAAGTATCTGGGAGTAACATTAGATTATCGCCTGAAATGGGATAAGCAAATCGCAAATGTAAGTGCTGTTTTAAAGCGTAGTCTCACCAAATTTTATTTTATCCGTAATAAATGCCCTCTCTTTGCCCGAAAAATGATTTACAATGCTTTGGTACACTCCAAGTTGGATTATGGGCTTACTTGTTGGGGTGGAGCTTATTTTAACACCTTAAAATCAGCCTACTTCGTGCAGAAAAAAATTGTTAGACTATTATTACTTAAAAAGCGTTACGAACATTCCCGTCCTTTATTCATTGAACTTAGCATACTCCCGCTAAGATATATGTATTGCTATAAAGTGTTAAAAAATTTTTTTTGCGTAGTGGATATAGCCCAAAAATTTTTGGGAGCTATGTGCTGTTTAATTCTCGCAGAGGTTTCTCGATCCCTATGCACAAGCCTAATTTAACGATGTATAAAAGGAGTTTTTTGTATATGGGACCAAAATTGTATAATATGCTACCAAATACAATTAAAGAGACAAATTGTTTTGGTAAATACAAAAGGTTGATACAGAAATGGATAATGACTTTTGAAGACATCGAAAAGCTATGGTAAAGGGTCGGTATATTGCAGAAAATACCCTAGGCATCATATGTGTTGTACATTATAAGTTGTATCTCATCTTAATGTCAGCTCTGTTATTATATTATTACGCACATGTATTTTTTTCTCAAGGTATTGTGTATTTTGGTTGTATGTGTTATCATTTCCGCAATTTATGAAAATTGAAGTTAGCCCAAGCACAGGCTTATTGCCTTATGGGCTACCTTACTTCCTTGAATGGATATAATAGTCTGTAAAAAATATGTATGCATGGAAGAATAAATTATTATTATTATTATTTACATATTCCTAATTTATATTCAGCCATGAAAGTGATGATGCTGAGAATCAGTGAGCTGGCTTGGTGAATTGTACATGTGCTTGAATAAATGCAGTTCATACTTTTCTTTATTATTGATAGAATCATTGTGCACTATGTGTAAGTTTTAATGGATAAACTGCTTTATATTGAAACTGTCAAAAATTGGTCCAATGTAATCTGTTTAGGTGTGATTGAAATATAAATGGAAACTTTTCCCAATTAGTTTATAAGGTAGATCATGACAAAATTATGATGTTCCAATGTTAAGGGAGTACAAGACGAATTTCAAGAATTCCCATATCATCGCTCCTCCATTATTAGGACCATGCGAGTTCAGTGTATTTCAAGCCAGTTTCCAAACAATGCCTAAATATATATGTACATCAAAGATTTTATTATGGGATTGTACCAGAGTTTTGATGAACATCCTTGATGACAAATTTGATTTACTTTTTCTTTGTATCCATTAATTGACATTTTCAGGTGAAAGCCAAGCCTGATGACGTCAAATCATTTAGGGAATCACTGAGGAAATTAGGTGATGTGTATGTAAATGATGCATTCGGAACTGCCCACCGTGCCCATAGTTCAATGATGGGTGAAGGCTTTTCACAAAGAGCAGCTGGTTTCCTATTGAAGAAAGAGCTACAATATTTTGCCAAAGCTCTGGATAACCCTGAAAGGTAATGTTGAATGTTCTCTCAAGTTATTTATTTTTTTCATGATAAATAGTATCTTAAACATTTATATTGTTCAGGAAATCTTCTTGGGCTCTACACCAGGCTAATTCTTTCGTATTGGCCTACGGTTTGTCTTCCATTCTCAAGGTGTGTTATTGTCTGAATGTCTAATTTCACACTGTACCGAATTGAAAGTTTGCTGGGTACAACAATAAGGCTCAGATGTTGTCCGATTGGCTGATGGTGTTTTGAAGTTCTCTATGTACTCTCCTTATATTTTTTATGCAATTAATTACAGGTGTCCATATCTTGCTAAGATGAAATTTCAATCATGATATGGGCTTTAATCTTAGCAAGACATGGACTCTTGTTATTAATTGCATAAAAACATTAGGAAAGTACATAAAGAACTTCAAAACACCATCAGCCAAGCGGACGACACCTGAGCCTTTTTGTTGTCCCTGCTAAATGGTCAATTCGGTTCTTTGTGAAATTGGACATTCAGACAGCAACAGGACTAGAGAATGGTAGAAAAGTCTTTTTTGAAACTTAGACCAATACGACTGAATTAACCTGGTGTAGAGCCCGAGAATAGTTCCTGAATATATTTCTCCAGGAAAATTTTTGATTGTTTCTTTAAATTGTTATTTGTGTCAAGAAATGTTCTGTTCCTAGACTTTCTACAGAAAAGCTACGGACATTTTAAGTGACAAGATGTTGTCGATGATGGAAGCGTTTTTGTGAGGGGGTATAAATTCTTTCTCCATCAGAAAATTTTTACTAGAGAGTCCTAATGCTGTGGAATCAATTTTTGTCTTGAGGGATACTTGGTTTTTCCGCTTGCTCAAAAACTTCATCTGCCGACATTGCTCTAGCTAGTCATCCACAATCCTCCTGGCTGAATGCATCATCCATTATTTTGCTTATCATGATTAAATTATGCATTGGTTTTGAAAAAGCATAAATTTGAAAGTATAAAACTGCATGTCATACCGTCAGCAAATATATTAATCAATACCCATCTTAATAATGGATTTTCACATTCCATATAACACCTGATTCACATGTTACTTTATTTGTCCATTCCATGAGCTTGAATGATAAGGCAAATGTACATATTTTTATGGAAAATGAACTGTTTAAGGGGATAATTTTCAGGAATGGCTCCATAAAATTGGATCCCGGTTGCTTTATTATAACTAAGCCTGTCCATGCTTTACATGGAATGGGAGTTAAAAATGAAGGGTCTGCAAAAAATGATGGATTAAGGATAGGGAAAATGAATGTGAGATACAAAATATGATGGCTATAGTCCGTTGCAAACTCCCTGAGAATCTATTACTGGAGCTGTTCCTCAGAGATGCACAACAATTGAATATTTGATTGAGGCTTAACCTAAAATGAGGATGGATTATTGAACCATGAAAATGTTGGCAGGAGTGAATTTTTGATTGGGTGGAAAACCTGAAGAACCTTCATGATAGCATATGTTTATTAATAATGGAATCCTTCACCATTCTTTTTACTTTCAGTGAATTGTTCTCGGTTCATATTTATGTGGTACCATTGGAGTCGAGTATAAGTAAAATCACTTGTCATAGGTTTAATTGGTGGACATTTACTTGTCTAGTATCACGTTCAATGTAGGTCATTAATTGTTACATTTTGTTTAATATTATTCGTGTTCATTTTATTTCAGACCATTCCTTGCGATACTGGGAGGAGCAAAAGTTGCTGATAAGATTCAGCTTATTGAGAATTTATTGGATAAAGTGAATGAAATGATAATTGGTGGTGGAATGGCATTTACTATTATTAAAGTTCTACATGGGATGAATGTACGTATACCAGTTGTGTATTGCATTGTTTTTGCTTGTGAAGAATATAATTTATCCACCTGAAGGTTAATAAAGAAGATATTTGGTCATTGTTGTAAAATTAAAGTACACACATACATATTTACATCGTGCCATTCTGGACTTAGTGACTGGTCAATGGAGCGAGTAAATGGCAGTAGCATGGTCCCATGGGCAGTAGATTTCTGACATCACGGATGACTCAGTTCAATTTTTTAGACATGAGTTGTGACTGTTGTGGTTATCATGACAGCAGGACATACTTCAAAACAGAGTAAAATTCATTCAATGTAAGATTATAGATTTGAAATGATATTTCTATGTGTTATGACCCAATAATACGCAAGTGATAAAAAGAACACCGATAGGTTAAAGGAAATATTTACTAAACAGTCAACATGTAAATAATTTTTCTTCTAATATTTATGTAACTTTTAAGGTGATTTTTCCCCTGGTATTTATGCCAACTTTTTTTATTTAGTCAAAGTGTCCCCCACAGCTCAAATAAGATGCTCAACTATTCTGCTTTCCAAATATCTCTTTTTTATATCCTTTGTGGAAGCTTCCATGGTTTATGTGTGAAATGAATGTGTTCAAGCAAAAATGCATAGTATCTATGGCTGCCCACTTTGGTAGCAAACTTTATAGGTAATGAGTAAGATGGATAGGATCAGAAATCGCTTGTGGCTTTCTTCGCAAATTGTGTGTATACGTGTTGATGATATGACTTTGGTTTTATGTAGTGTTTATAAAAGTCAGTAAAAAATTACATTTTGGTTGGGAAAAATGCAGGAAGTTTGAAAGCCAGGATCTTGTAATAAGCCTGTGTATGCCGTTTAGTTATACCCTTAATATTTGCTGAAAAATAGGTTCTTCGTGATAGGGTATTTTCTGGATAATGTGTAATTCAAATAGTGAGCGATAGGATATCCCAGGAGGTGAAGGATTTCTTTACAAATATAAAATTGTATTTCAGATTGGCTCATCACTGTATGATGCTGAGGGTGCTAAGATTGTCGAGAGTTTGATGGAGAAGGCAAAGAAAAATAATGTTCAAATACACCTTCCTGTAGACTTTGTTACTGGTAATCGTTTTGCTGAAAATGCTGAGGTAAAGGCTTTAATGATTTACTTGCACATTACTTCATTATGTTTTGAATTTAGATAATTCCAATGTGATTTTGATTACCCAGGTTGGATCAGCAACAGTGGAGTCAGGCGTACCTGATGGATGGATGGGTTTGGATATTGGCCCTAAAAGTATTGCCCTGTTTGCAGAACCTATCGCTCGAGCAAAAGTTGTAGTATGGAATGGGTAAGAAGGCATCCACATAACCTCATTGTGCGGAAATGAAGTTGAATTAACTGAATTGCTGGATTGTTTTCAAGTGTTGTGGATAAAGACAATGTATTTATTTTGAAGAACTGATCTTTGCAAATTGGCTCCATAATTTAAGAGATAATAAGGTTAATTTAAGGGTACGCAAGAATTTTTGGGAAGTGTCTGGATCACCTTTTACAATCTTCTCTGGTGAATGACAAGCAATCCAGCCTTTTAAAGTAAATATTCAATTATTTATCCACTGTAAGTCTATATCGGCAATTCCTCTATCTTCCTTTAAGGCCCATGGGTGTGTTTGAGTTTGAGAATTTTGCCAAAGGCTCCAAAACCATGATGGATAATGTTGTTGCAGCAACAGCTAAGGGTGCAGTGACTATCATTGGTGGAGGAGATACAGCAACCTGCTGTGCCAAATGGAATACAGAAGATAAAGTGAGCCATGTCAGTACTGGTGGTGGTGCTAGTTTGGAATTATTGGAAGGTAAGATCAGGTTGTATTTGAATTGTTTTAGCACTATTAATGCCAAGGTACAAGCCTCCAGTTTTACTCAAATACTAACTAGAAGAAACCGGAAGTCTGGGTTATTTCCCAACATAATTATTCTCATGCTAAATGAAGACTGTCTTCAGCTTGCACTGCTATTATGATGATTACAGTTTTTCATTTTCCAGAGAATTACATTGAAATTAAGTGAAGAGCATCCGTAATTACTGACAGCAATTACCTCCTGAGGAAAGCCATTAAATTGTTGAAAATTTCATTTCTATTACTGCATTTTTCTGTGAAGCAACCAGTCTGAAATTTCTTGAGTGAAGTGACTCTATAGTTTTTTTACTGAAGTTAGGTTAAAACTATGTATAGTTTAACAACACTAACATCAAATGAACGATTTTTATTAAGCCATTATAATCTCATTGGTAGACATGTAATATGTAAACAGTTTGTCAATATAGTTGTATCATAGTTGTCTATACAGGTACTATTATTATTGAAACACTTCCAAACATGTTTCTATATCATATAGAGCCCTGTTTTATCATAGTGAATTTGCAAATCACCGTCATGTGTATTGTCATTCAGTGAAAATTACATGTTCTATATTGCTCGCATGATCCTGTGATCATTCAGCATGATAATTCACCATGTATAGCCTTTAGTTGCAAATCATGGAAACTTATTCATGAACTTATCTCTTGGGAGGGCTATCCTTTTATCAGACTCTTTGACATTAGTGACACCATCTCTTACAGCAGCGGGTCCCTAACTTTTTCTTTCTGCGACCCATTTTAGCCCATACGTTTTAGCCGCGACCCCCTAAAAATGGTTGTCTAAGTTTAAGTACATATTTCACTTTATTATTCGTATACATCTTGCGACCCCTTTCCGAACGGCCCGCGACTCCCCTGGGGGTCGCGACCCCCAGTTTGGGAACCGCTGTCTTACAGAACTCAGGGTAGTGTGCGATGTCGGCCTTCTAGCATTAAGTGAGAATCATTCTAAGCTGTGCTATATTCATGATACATATTTTAAATCCTCTTCCATGAAGATTGCGCTCACAGCTGGTGAGAAGGAGTTTTTGGGATTACATTTCCTTTTTTATAGGCTTCCATTATTGAGAAAAGTGAATCAGAAATTCAACTGAAATAATATTTTCTGTGATCAATGGCACAGTTTTCTGAATTAGATATTTATTGCCAAGTTTTGCACTTTTTGCGAAGAATTTAAAGTTTCATGTGATGATAGGGTTACAAATGTCCTTATTAGAATCATTCGCTTTCAAAATAGGATTTTCATCCATTGGAAGTGGGTACTGTAAGATTGCTATTTTCATGAGCTTCACTATGTTTATAGTTGGACTCAGGTTGATATCGAATATCATTGATAATTGATCTAAACTCAGATTGATATCTGAAATTCCCATGGGGATTTGCTGATTTTACTAATATGGTTTGGAAGTATTGATATCAAACTAGTTCCTGAAACATATCTACCAGTAATAATGATAGTCGTATCTATTTATGTATAAGGGCACATTTAGCATCTTAGGTCTCAAGCCAGTATGGGAAAGTAATGTTGTCTTCCTTCTCAGGTCAATCAGAGTTTCATTGGTAAACATAGTGCATATCAATCATGATGACCAAGTAATGTTTTAGTGTCCATAGGATGAAATACATTCATAAGAAACAATGTACTTAACTCTGGGGTATAAATATTCTTGATATATTTTATAGTATTAATCCTTATCCTCAACTCTTTTCCAGGGAAGACATTGCCTGGTGTTGCTGCTCTGTCCGATCCAGCTTAGAGAAATCATTTTTGAATTGTATAATGCTTAGTCACCCAGTCTCCTTGTGTATGTTTGGTGTAAAAAGTTCCCTCTAAGTGAAAGTCCTAAATTGGCCTCACTTACTGATTTAATTGTTCGATGTATACTTCAATAAATTACAGGATATAAGAATGAAAATAATATGCATTTTTGTAGTGAATGACTCACAGCTAAAAATAATGCCAATGTCAAATTATAAAAATTTACCAAGAATAGACATGAGCATTGGTATTTTATATTTTGTCAGCTATCACAGTGTTTGTACAGCAAAACCACAAATAATTGGTCAATCAAAATATTTTGTATTTATATTATGGCAGTTTGTAATTCAGTTTTGTATGCTGCCTGCAATGTGCACAATCAAACTTAGCATACCATAAAATTTAATTTGGAATTGCCACATTTCAGCAATTAATTGTTTATAGTGGCATAGCACCAGTAAAGGTAGACTAAAATACAGATAATTATTCAAAAACACCTTATGCCTCAAATAGTTAAAGTTAATCTACATATGCTTCCATGTCAATACAAGTTTTAAGATCACAGTTCATTCATCACTTTTCCAGATAAGCTCCAAGGGAGGATACAAAAAAACAAATTACACATCAAATATACAAATAACTTTCAATCTGTTGCTTGTAAATGGATTCAAAATAAAAGTTATTTAAATCATGATAAATATATAAAGCCTTACGTGAATATGAAGGTTACAAATAATTCAATTAGTAAATTTACTCTCTTTCTCCTCAGCCAATAATTTGATTGCTATCACCTCCCACACCTTTGTAATATCATTAATACACTTCTTTCAATTATAAGACACTATGTCACAAAGGAAGGTAACAAAAGATGATCTATATAGGGGTGTTCTTCAATTTAAATTCAGCAAAGTTTACAATGAGTTAAAATATGTAACATAAACAATTAAGGATTTCGAAGGCTCATCCTCAAATAATCTTGCTGGAATAAAGATCAAACACCTAAAAATTGATTTGATGGACATTCTTGAGTGGTGGTGATTCTTTTCTTGTGGGAGAAATTTTCTGTCTCATTCAACTTCATAACAATTAATGATAGGCCACATCCATTACAAACAACTTAAGTCTTGGCGAGTTAAAAAAATAACTATCAGACTTATATTCTTGGAGTTCCAACATGCCTGAAGCATTCTGACAGAAGCCCTTAATTTTTGTATCCTTGTAAGCATTTATCGCCTATTTGCAGCCACCTCATGCATGACGCCTCTCCAAACGCCTATCCTCTGCATCCCATTGCCTTCACTTTCAAAGGATTGCATCACGCTGTCATTTCCACCTCCTCTATTCACTCTAAATCCACCCCTACGCTGACCACTGTGATTATAAGCTGGAGAGTACCCAATGCCTGCTCCCCTTCCATTTCCATGCGACATAGATCCCCTGTTGTTTCTTTGGCCCCAGCTCCCATTCCTCCTCTTGAAGTGCTGTGCCACTTCTCTTACCACCACTGCAGGGGGTAGCTCAGACATGTGGGTGAGGTAAGATGAACCACCTTTCTTCTTACTGGTCTCCAACTTTGACTGAAGCTCCTCGGAGAACCTGCTTTCACCCATACTGGACCATTTCCAACAGAGTGTGGGGTAGTCATACCTAAAATCAGACATATTAATGGAATCATGGCACAGTCAAGGATTCCTACTTAGAAATACACCATGGTTCAAAGAGAGAAGGAGAATTTTTTTCAGGATATACTAGACATAATTTGAAGAGAGTTCAAAAAACTTATCCAAAAGAAACAAATAAGTTGCTGTTACTTTTATTCATGCAATACAATTTATGGTCATGACAAACACATTACCAAGCTGGAAGAGTTCCCGAGATACAATAAGGAGACAACATTTATTGAGAAATGATTCAGTGCTAGAACAAAATATTTTGCTTAGAACAAAATTGCAAAACACAGAATACAGCCCAAGGAGTGAGCTTTGTAATTTTATAATAATGAAAATTTTTAGAAGCATTTATTTTACTAAAGACTTGATTAGCCTTTTTTGTGATCAATGATTTGCTTCATGAAAATGAAAAAAAAAAACTTAGCAATAAGGATGTTCATATTAACAAAAGCCTAAAGTTGCCAAAATATTGTGAGAAAAATGATAAGTAGAAAGCATTTACATTTCAGAAAAGGTAAAGAAAAGTCAAAATGTTAAAGAAAACAAATTAAATCTTGCAAAATATAATAATGAACATTGTGACCTTTATTGTAAATATGGGTGCACGCCTGTATATTTAAAATAAAGTAAAATTGAAGAGGTCATCTGAGAGAGGCATTCATTTTTCCTGCAATTCATAAATTATCAGTGAGGAATCTTGTGATCCTTCATAGCTTTGTGAACTTCAAAACCTCAATTTTGCTAAAGCAAATTGGTATTAGCATTGATTCAGCAACCCAGTCTTTGGGCAGTCTTTGGGAAGGCAAAGGAAATTACTAGAAAGAAGGAAGTGGCTTACAAATGTATTATTTGTAAGCCACTTCCTTCTTTCTAGTAATTTCCTTTGCCTACAAAAATGGTTTTTGTCTGACGGATGGGCAGTAGGGCAGATCAGGAAAAGGAGCCTACGGTCTATGAAGAGGCCTCTCTAGTGGAAGGTGTGCGAACTTTGGTTATGCACTTCTATTCCGCTATTGTCCAACAGCGTTCTTTCCTTCGTTCTCGCATCTAAAAATATTTCATTGCTTCTCTAAAAGTTGGTAACATCGATTTGTTTAACACAGACGAGGCGCTAAATAAGGGTCAAGTCGTCTCACTACACATCCTTTTTTACCTTCTACCATCTTCCGATTTATATTATCAAAGATGAACGCTCTCCTAGCAGCACACGCAGGATGAATTTTGCTGTATTCGAGGCGTGGGAGGAGGAGAAGCGAGCGGGGAGGGGAAGGGATCGGCCTGCTGCTTTTGTATCCACAATGCTGGGTGGGCGTTAGAATATTTTCTTTGCTGACGCAAACTCAAATTAGGAATTTTGTGGCGAAATGATGGCAGGTATAAATTTCACGAAATTTTTGTAATAGAAGGGCAGTAACTCAGCAAAATCTATAGGGAAAGACCATAAAATATTATATTTTTTTGAATTTTGACCCTCCCCCCTAAATTGAATTTGAGCGAGGATCAGGGGTTCACCTAGAGGTCTCAAAATTTTCAGGCCTTATTTTTGATCGATCCCACAACTTTTTTTCACTGGGCAAAATGGATTTGAAAAAAAAAAAACGATTTTTCCGGTCCGCCCTATGGGCAGAGGGAAGAAAAGAGGGGGGAGGGCACTGCCTCGTCCAGGAGCACCACATCATAAAAATCATGGGTCAAAATGTCATCCTCAATGGGATTCTGAACTCTTTTTAACTAACAAGGAAGAAAGAGGAGAAAGGCTACTTCATTTCTACACTGAATATAGGCTAGCGGTTGCCAACACTTCAAAAATCCTCTGCGAAGAAGATACATGTGGAATATGCCAGGAGACCTTAGAAGATACCAAATCAAATACATTCTAGTGAAACAAAGATTAAGGAACCAGGTGAAGGACTGAAAACGCTACCCACGGGTAGTTATCGACAGTGACCATAACTTAGTTATATGAAATGCCACCTAAAATAAAAAAAAATAAAAAATAAATGTTGGAGACGGTGAAAAACATATGGTGATTGATAAATTGAAAGACGTTCAGCATCAACTGGCTTTTAAAGATGCTGTAGAAAAGAGAATACAGGAGGATACAACCAATAAATCAGTGGAAGAGAGCTGGAAAACCATTAGTGATCTGCAGACAGCAGCTAAGGAAGTTCTTGGTGAAAGAAAAGTCGTTATAAAAAAAACCATCGATCACACAGGAAGTATTAGATCTCATTGAAGAGAGCAGAAAATACAAGGCTGCAAAAACAGAGGAAGGGCAGAATTATTACAAGAGAATAAGAAATGAAATAGTATGCCGTAAAGCGAAGAAGGCTTCCGAAGTGTGGAAGAAAAATATTTGTGAAGATGTACAAAACAACCTTGTGCATGGAAAAGTGGAGGCCGCCTATAGGATAGTGAGGAGCCACTTTAAGGAAAGGCCGTAAGATGTAATACCCTTAGGGACAAAATGGAGAACTAATGATCGATAACGAAAAAAAGGAAAGAGATAGAAGGAATATCTGGAAGATTTGTACATACAAAGGAAGCAGCCTAAGAATGAATGCTATCAAAAACGAGAAGAAAGTGGATGAGGATGATATGGGAGCCCGAATTTTAAGATCAGAAATTGATGCGGCTGTAAGAGACCTTCAGATAAACAAAGCATCTGGAATTGATATTCCCGCAGAGCTAATTAAAAATGCAGGAGAAAAGATGTTAAATCAGTTGTACAAAATCATAAGTGAAATGCATTCCACAGGTGAGATACCGAAGGACTTTGAGAGATAATAATAATCCCAATTCCTAAGAGGAAAAGAGCAGACAACTGCAGAGATTTTAGGACCATAAACCTGACTACCCATGCTTCAAAGATACTGACAGGGAATATATATAGATGAATAGAACGAAGAGCAGAAGAGTATCTGGATGAGGACCAATTTGGATTTAGAAAAAGCAGAGGCACAAGGGAAGCAATATTGGCTCTTAGGCTGCTGATAGGGAAGAGAATGGAAAGGCAATGTTCATTGCGTTCATGGACTTAGATAAGACATTTAACAATGTGAATTGGAACACAATGCTAGGAGTCCTTAAAGAAATTGGAGTTCTCTACAATGAAAAAAGAATCATTTGCAGTTTATACAAAAACCAAGTAGTGGTGATAAAATAAGGGCCTAGCTGTGAAGAAGCAATATTAGGAAAGGAGTAAGAAAAGGCTGTGCTTTGTAACCCGTAATTTTCAATTTTTACATCGAGAAAACAATTAATGAAATCAAAGAAAAGGCTTCGGGATTGAATATCCCAGGAGAAAAATTTAGCAAGCTAAGATTTACCGATAACAAAGCCGTCAAAGCAGAAACAGAGAAGGATACGAAAAATATTCTGGTTAATATGGGTAAGGTAATGGGTAAATATCAACTGAAAATAAACACATGACGGGAGAAGCAAGAAAGAAATTATCAGCTAAATAGCCAAAGCGAAGAGAGCATTCCACCAAAAGAGAAACCTGCTTACAGCGGGAAACTTAAATATGGAAGTAAGGAAACAATTTATGAGAACCTGCATTTGGAGTATACTCCGATACGGAAGTGAGGCATGGACAATGACAGCAGAGGAAAAAGCAAGGATAGAGGCCTCCGCAATGTGGTGTTACAGAAGAATGATGAGGATCAAATGGATCGTCCGAGTTAGTAATGAGGAAGTCCTAAGAAGAGTAGGAGAGAAGAGAAGCCTCATGAAAACCTTAATAAGAAGACGGAACAACCTCATAGGCCAGATCTTGAGACATGATGGCCTGATGAAGACAATTTCCGATGGACAAGTGGACGCAAGAACAGAAAAGGAAGACCTCAAAAAAATATATGGAACATGTAAAGAAAGATGTGAAAGAGAAGAAATATGTCGATGAGAAAAGATTAGCTGATAGGAGAATTGAGCGGAGAGCTGCATTAAACCAATCTTAGGATTGTTGACCAGTGATGTTGATGATGATGAGGGAAGAAGGCCCTTGCTGGTAAAGTTAATTGTTATTTGCAGTGGAGGCATAAATCAGTGGCATTGTCAGAGTCGTTTCAGAGGACTTGGAAAATTTTTGGCTTCTGGGTGGTAAGATATTTCTGTCTTGGACTGCACTATAGCAATTACCATGCTCTGAGTTATTCTGACCTACAAATGTGGTCATTCCTCCTGCAAGTTATCATTTCCTCTGCTTGATGTACTCAGAAACTCTTGACTAGATTCAGACCATGTTTTTCACCACACGTTCTTTCATAGTGTTCAGCGTGTTTTGGAGTAGATAAAAGAGTAGGATAAAATTTTGGGAGAAGTGTGGCATCGAAGTCCAACTACAAGCATTGAATTTTAGCACTACATTAATTTTTCACAAGACTAAAAGAAATTTTACTGCCACTTAAATATTCTCTTAAATCATTCGCTCATGATATACTTCTTACCTCTCATGTACATCACTGATTCCTTAGAATGGAATACACATTAAAAAAGGACATGCTTAACAATTCAGTTTATGATCTTAGCTATCAAATATTTTTAAGTGGCTAACCTACATTCTTTCCGCATCCATTATAAAATATAATCATAGAGACATAATAGAGTTGATAGAGCAGATAAACAAGATATGAAGGACTTTTGGAGTTTTGAAAAAAACAAGATATGAAGGAGTTTAGTAAAATTTTGTAACTATTAAGATATTTTACCTCGTAAGAGACATAAAAATGGCATGTTAAGATCAATAAAAAAAAGAATTACCCCAGAGTCAGAAGGTCAGATTTGATTTTTCCAGCTTGACGAAAATCCTTCACATGGGCTACTATTGCTCTCATCCCCTTTGCCTTTTCATTGAATGCACGCTTCCATTCAACATAATAAACCATTGCATGGCGGGTGTAACAATATCGTCCAACCTAAAATGGAAGAAAGAGTATGTACATCAATCTAGTCTATTCCTTCAACAATTCACTGGACCCCCAAAAAATATTTAATATTATCATACAGTCATGTAAAACTGGCATGGTTGCCTATTTGAGGCAATTTGGCAACTGAGGTTCATTATTGCAAAATGCATGATACATATTGGCATTATGGGGACACACAAAGGACATTCTAAATTATGGAAAAAATAAATTTTCACTCCTAACAAAAAAATAAGCAGAAATCGAAAAGAATATTAAAATTTTAATATTTTTCTATAACAATTTATCAACAGATAAAATTAAACAAATATAATTTAAGGATTAATTACATTAGTAAAAAATTAGATTTTCTCCAAGAAAACAGTAATCCTAAGTCCAATTTTTAACCTTGATTACTTATATACAGCAAAAGAAAAAACTAATTACAATCACAGGATCATCAACACAGATTTTCCAGTTTATCTTCATGATCTTTGACCAACAACATTATTCATAGTTTTTGATCATGCAGACTCCATTCAATTACAATATGCATATATGTGATATTGTTAAAAGTAATTAACACAATTAGTATGTATCACTGATCTATTACTTTGAAAAAAATACACTGGAGGAGTTTAATGCAGGAATAGTATTGTAACATTCAAACTGAAAAAATTCTGAAGGTTCTGTCATTATTGTGATAAAAAATAACATCACCACAACCAGAAAATAAACAAATTCCCATTGCATAAAAAGTACTTCAATTAATGCAAAGGTCATACTTTCTAGCTGAATGAATCATGTCTGCCAACTTCCGTAGTTAAATGTCTAATGGTGGTTAAAGCATTGCGAGGGACAAGAAGTAAGTTTGGTTGGTCAACTTTAAGTGGAAGGGAATGAGAAAGTTGCCACTTTGGTTCAGTTAGGAGATGTGAGGGTAGGAGGACAGCAAAGCACAGGGAAAAAAAATATTTTATAAGAATACACCAATGCCTCATATTAAATAAGAAAGAAACTACTGATTTTTGCAAGGGTTTCCTAGTTTTTATTTGCGTTATATTTTAAGTTTCTTACACACGATGTCTCTTTTAGAGAATGTTAAGCATTCATCATTTTTTTAAATAACAACGAGAATTCACCGCCAACAACAGGAAAGTTACTCCTTGTAACGTAAAAAGTAGAGATGGGTCCGTTTTGGTACCCGGTTCTCGATACTGCCGGTTCTTAGCCTCTGGAACTGCTATTGAGAACTGATCGCATACGGTCAGTACTTTGGAACTAGCTTGGAATGGTGGCGAGGATTTGAATTTGGCACCCAAAGCAGAAATGCTCCGCAGCCTATTCAAGGCCAAAAAAGGAAAAAAAGGTTAAAAAATGAATATATTACTTTCTGATCATATTGCAACCACGTTTTTTTTCCTTTGAGAGTTGCTCGCTAAAACATGCTTTTAAGGGTTTGTTAGTTTGTCGCTCTCGCCAACATAGTAACATTTCCGTAGCTTAGGCCGCTTTCAAACTAGCCGACTTTTTGCTTGCCACCCACAGCACAGCATCGAAAATTTTATTTTTTTTTTAAATTTTATTCTCAAACCACCGGATACAGCTCTTATTGGCCATTTTACACCGGGGTGTTCAACAAATGTAACAAGTAAACGTACACAAATGACCATGCCCTGGACCGGGGAAACCTACCCAGGCGGGACGCGAACCCGCGACCTCTTGTTTGGCAGGCGAGAACGTTACCCCGCCGCCACCGAGGCCGGCGTGTGTGTGTGTGGTAATCCTGCAGAATGCCACACTGCATTGCACTTTTGCCTTAACTCAGGGCCACTCAGTTTATCCATGGTGTCGCTGTACCGGTGTGTTGAGCAGTTTATTGTTGAGGGTATAAGAACTGTGACAGTGAAGCATGCGAACAAGTTATCAAATAAAGTAACAATTTAAGCTACATCGTAGAAAACAGAATAAATTTTGACCGACCCACAATTACAACAATTTAAGGATGATGCCGTCAGAAGTTGGGGGAGTTTCACCATTGATCCTGATGCTATGCAGTGCATAAAATGTGATGCAAGCATATTTTGTGCGGCCCTTCAAAATTAACATTGATCTATACTGTTTTCTGTGAATCCCTGTGCAGTACTGCAGAAAATATTTCTGCCAAAAAGAGAATAGATTAGACTCAGATAGGGTAAAAATGTTGAATTTTTAAAATCAAAACCCGGAAAAAGAACCAGTGGCTGCCTGTTGTAATGTGACACACTGGTCAATCATGCATTCTTTTACAACATGTTATTTTAACTTTTTTACTTGGCAAATAAATTTATATGTACAGACGATCATAAGCTTTTTTTTTACAGAGCTTTCTGCAAATTTACATCTTTAGTGAAATTATTTCCATTCCCTTCTTGTGCTTGTTCATTTACATTCATTCACATAATAGGAGTTCATCCTTGGAACTGAGTATCGAAAACAGAGAACTGATGGAGTAGAACCAGACCAGAACCGAGAACCGAAAAAATTTAAGAACCGACTCATCCTTAATACAAAGTAAACAAAACAAAAATAACAGAAAATTTTAAGGTCTCATACTTCTTAGATTTTATTTTTAATATTTTTACCTGCTTATGAGGTGTTTGGTGTAGTTAGGGATTTAACGGGTTTGTTTAAACCTTTTTTGTAGTTTAGAATAAAAACATGTGTGGAGTAAATATACCTTGCATGAGTAATCAACATGGAAAATCGAAACTTTTAAATCAAATTAATGGGTAAATAGTGAAATTTGAGATTGAGATTATATTTTTCGTCAAAAGCTGGCGATTCGATGTTTAAAATGATACCTCATTTATCATTGAAGGTGCAGTATTAACAGAACATACATGGAATGATAGAAAAAGATCTTTCTGTAATAACATATAGGATTTTCTTCCCTGCGCCATCCCGCACCCCAACCACAAACACTCTCCCAAAAATGAAGTTCTCATTCCTTTCCACCAACTAATGACCAAAACTACGCGGTCCCCTCTGTTGCAAATTTTACACCCACTAGCCATGTAACTAAATAATCTGCCATTTGAGGAGCTATAAAAAGCTAAAGCCACGGCATGTTTTAAGTTTTTATTTTTGTGGAATCGGCAGTTTCCTGATTTCCTGGAGATGGCTCCTCATCTAATTTTATCCTACGAGTGCCTTGAGGATAAGCCCAAAATACATGACTTTGACGATATGAGCACAAAGCAGTAACTGATAAGGACCTAATGTAATTCACTATATCCAAATTTACTTTTTGGAACTGTTACTCAAATGAAAAGCAAAAGTATTTCTGAAATTGTTCTACAAAGTTAATATAAACTTCCCATTATTGATTTCTAATCCAAAATTTTTCATTTCCCTGATTTTATGTCAAATGTAAATCAGCAAATTACATTGTGAAATAAAACTTGTTTATCCTTGGAATGTACCATGTTCCAACCACAATAAAAAAAGCTGAAAGTCTGAGATCATTATAAATCACAAAAAATCACAAAAACGAAACTTGTCTTAGGCTTGCCATTTTAACAGCAAACTACCAACCATTGGCACTTACTTTCCAGCCTTCAGTAGCTACCATGGCCATCTTGTCTTCAGGTTGGTCAAATTTTGCACCAATGACCTCATATTAGCTTTCTTTCCTCCCTTTTCCTGAATGCAAATTAAACAAAATGCTCGCCTCACTACTCTGACCCAGCTATGCACTACGCATTCAACTTAAGATTTTCACCTTTAAGCTGAGCAAGTTTTTCCCTCACAAGAATCTAATTTCCTGACATTTTCAATGCCTTCCTGTCCCTATTTTTATTTCACTGATATTTCTCTGACCATTATGATGAACCCTGACCTGATAAAATTTCAGCCAATGATGTATTTCACTTGTCATTTACTAATTTAACCTTTTAGGATAGGAATTATAAAATTCTACAACAGAATACATATTAACTACATTTTAGTAATTATAACTGGATATTTGACATAATAACCCAAATAAATAGAAGAGACTGACAGTAATAAAATCCAAATGAATAGAAGAGACTGGCAATTTTAGAATAACAAAATTTACTACCACTAACATATATTTTACTTCGACAAAAAGTTATCCTAAGGATAAAAGAACTGTATTGAAACTAAACTTTCACCATCAACCAATTTTCATACCATTTCTTTCATAATTTTTTAGATGAAATTTCCCAGTTTATTATATGAACATGTTACATTTCCAGCAGATCAAGCCTGACACCACTGAAGTTTAAGGTGCAGTTGAAGTCTGGATTAAAAAAAAAAACTAACCAATATTTTGAATATCAATCAGAGGAAACGGCCTTATTGCCCTACGAAGGTTGGCAACTAATGACTCATCCCCCCCCCACAACATTGCCACCATTACATTACTTACATGTGACAATCCCAGTGCTCATGTACATTATAGAGAATTCTGAAGTGATATTCATGCTTCTATATGTAAATGTTTTTAGTAATTTTATTAATACTTTACTACTAAAAGGACATCTCAAGTTCTCTAAATATTTATGCATAGGCCCCAAAACTTTTGTTGATGGAAGCTCACATAAAAACTGAAATGCCACTAATAATTGCACTACTTTTACTTTTATTGCCTTTTTACAGGTACACGCCCAACTATACCCTTTTTCCGAACTGTTGGCGGCTGGGCAGTAGAGAGGTAGTAGCCAATCAGAAGCACTACCCCTTCCACCTCAATGTTCTCCTCCATCCCCTTCCCTTTTCCCCTCCATCCTGCCGACCAGCATTGCCAGTCCATGGAAAAAACTGTATGTTAGACAGTACGAGCGCAATCTCCACACATTAAGTTTGGCAACATTGCAAGCTGGAGAGCATTGTTCACTGCACGAAAGTTGGGGAGAGATTACGGCCTCCTACACACTTTCACCTGCCACCCTTCTGTGATTGGCTAGAAGAGAGGGTGGCCCTCGAGCACGTTCAAGGTCACCCACCATCAGTTCGGAAAAAGGGTACGTAACAGTGTACTGATTAAAATGGCAATTAGCCTAGCACTGGTTTAGTGAAAGTTGAAAGTGTATATTCTTCCCGATTAACTCTCAATTGAAAATATATACAATTTTTACAAGGCTTTATAAGAGAATTTAAACCCATAGGCATAAAATGATTATTAGCACTCACACTTGAAAATTTTAAATATTACAATGACAGAAATTCATTGACCATGGTAAAACTGAAAGATGCATAAATTTTGATAACAGTACATACAAGTTATGCGAGCTACTTTGCTTGTAGGAAAAAAAATCAGTAATTTATTGAGTGATGCAAACGATATTTCATTAATTATGCTAGAATAAATATCAAAAGAAATTTCCCAAGGCAGGAGTTTTATCTACCATTGAAAGAGATCCCACTTTTTCTCTATGGTTAATACCTCCTCCAACGTAGATTCAGGGCATGTGGCATAGTTATAGAATGCAATCATAGGGTTTGAAAAACGTTCACTGCTAACACCTTTTTTCAACCACATCTGGATTGAAATTGGGTAAGAATAATGTTTACATGATAACTAGTTTTAAGACAACATAATACACAGGAAATTGATTTACCTGAGGAATATTGACTGAGAGGGGACCACCAAATGCAGCTTCTAAAACTCGATACACAGCTTCAGCATCAGATGCAGCATCATGTTCCTTGGTACCTTCAATTCCAACTAATGCGGAGTGCAAGCTCTGAAGTGACAGTGAAGAGAACTGAGATCGAAGTTCCATTGCAAATGGTGCAAAAGAGTCACCAAATCCACAAACGACTTCAAAAAATAACTCAGTCAATCCATGCCGTTCCAGAGCTTGAAGGAGAACAGGAATGTCAAGTTTAATACCACTGTGGCTCACTAAAACAACACTGCGAGGCTCCATTTGCTTAATCCCTGTTTCCTTTGAGTAATTAACAGCCTCCTCCGGAGCATGCAGAGATTCTGATGGATTACTTGTGGCCCCTTCAGAGACCATCTTGAGCCATTCATAGAAGCGTACTAGGGCAGTGTATTCATCCAAGGTATCCAAAATCTTCCTCGTTATGGTGTTGATTAGTACTCTTTTTCCCTCATGTACAATCACCTGAAAAAGGAAGAGGGTTCAACAATATGTAATAAAAATTGACTAGAAACAACACTGATAAGGACCATTCTCACACATCATGTAGTGTGAGCTGAAATTCGGGCCACCTTCAGAAAAAGTATAGCTATTTATGCAGTTATTTAGCTGATATCATATTTTCAGGTGTCAACTGATTTATTTAACAAACACCAGAAAGTCAATGATTTTGCTTCACTGATGTAATCTATACACTGAAACTGAGAAGAATCGCAGGCAGGTTATTAATTGGACACATCAGTTTTTTTACAGAATTATCTCACTCTCATGAACATGCACTTCACAGGAAAACCAGTTAAACAGCTAAATATCTTCAGTAATAGCCTATTCCAGCAATCAAATTTTCTCAAGGAGCATGAATTCCCAAAATGTACATTGCATCTTTCCCTGCCTTCAGTCCTCACCAATTTAAATTCCTATGAGCCCTAACTTAGCAAACCAGCAGACAGTATATTTCATTTTAAAGTACAGAATAAAACACTGTATAAATGTCAGCGTAAGACGCACGTCCCTATTATGAGCATCGGAACTAAAGAAAAAAAATTTGAGGCATTTTTTATCCTATCGCACGGTGTTGCAGACGTATAACTGGACTTTCGACAGTTATCAAATTTTCCTCTTTCAACGCTAAAAATTTACCCGGCATTTTTTCAGCTAAATTTACACAAAACGTAAGGCGCTCGGAGATAAGACAGTATTCATTTGTAGCCTTAACCTTATGATGCTAACTAGGTATAGTCGGACCGGATACCTTGGATCCAAATATCCATGGTTAATGCCATTCACCATATACTTCGGATCCAAATTCGTTGAAGAAATTGAATATGAATCCGAGATTTTAAATCATTTTGTGAAAACATTGTCCCATAAGAAGTAGTAGAAAGAGTTCCGATCCCCTCTTTGCATACACCTTTGCTCTGTGATACTGGTCCTACCTACCCACAAACAATTTTGTTTAAAAGCTCTTGTAAGAGTATCGCAATAGAATTTCACCTGTGGAAAATTTTAAAGCAAAACACGACAGGCATATAGCGTGAACCTTCCCAAGAGATTGCACAACACTTGGGGGAATCTCAGCGCCGTAAGATAATAACCACTGCGTAGATTTCACAAAACTACCCTTTGCCCTCCATCAACCAATGCTGCTGTCTTTTTTTCCTTTCCAAGACCACAAAGACCATAATTCATTTTCTTAGATGGAAAATATCAAATTACATGGGAACAATGGAAACGTGTTTCATTGTTAATCAATCTCACTGACTGACCTTATTTCAGTCTACCAGCTTCAATTTTTCCAGTTTCTGGAGGCCAAATGCAATGTGAGTAACCTACTGAGCCCAAAGATATCCTGATAACTTTCAACAATTTTATGACGTGCACAAGGTTCAAAAAAAAATGAGACCTAACGCTACGCATATCTGACAGCATTTAAGTTTTTTAAGCTCTAATTGATTGACACAAAGCTTTATAGTTGCAACAAGGTCACTAACATTCAACATAGTCCCAAAAGCACAATTTCAGAAAAAAACAAATGCAGCATGAGCACATTCAAACAAGATGAGACGGACTGGAAACTTCAGGCAAAGCAAACTGTGTTCATAACATTGCCGCACCTTCACCCCTTTACTTTGAAGGCAACGACGTCACATGCAAGATTGGACGTGTTTGTCCCTTATTCCTTCGCTTGAAGCCTCGTTGCTTGAAAGATGGGAGGAGTGCACTCCTTCCCCTCTACCTCTCCTTCAGCTGTCTTCACTAACAAGCATTCCTGATTTCTTCTATCTGCCATTAAGTTCAACAGTGTACACACCCGCAGGTTTTAACACCAATATAATTTCAATTTCAATGATCCTCATAATAGCATCTGATAATCATTTTTGAAAAATGAGGGCTTTGGCACAATGGAAATTACTGGGCAAGACAGATGTTGACTATTAAACATATAATGTCCATCAAAACTACGCATTTCTCTAAGTTTGCTATGCAATTACTATTTGCAGTATAAATGCTGCAAAATGCCCACTCATAGCAGTAAATTTATCATGCCCTCCGGAGGAAAAAACCCTCCGTGATCTTTTACCTCTGAGGTACTGAGGCGACGGCGCGAAGTTTACGAGTAAGAAGCGCAAACAGGAGCATTGTAAAAATACGTCACTAAGGGAGAAACTCCCCTGCCTGCTGCCTCACTATCTCATGCTGAGAACCAAGGCCACTTGGACCTGCGACTAGGGAAGGGTGGGGGGATGAGAAATTCAAGTAAGAGACGCACCTCTATTTTCAGCCATAATTTCTGGGAAAAAAGGTACGTCTCTTACACACGTTTATACAGTAGATTTAAATTTTAGGATCAATTGCTAATTCCTTCTCTAGCCATTCCTCAAAGCACTACCACACTCTCGCTTTCCTACCTCCTATACTCTCCCTTTCCTAAGCCTTTCCATTGCAATGAACAGGGCACCTACAACGGAACAACCCCTCAGTTATTATGGACCTTTCACTATATCAAATAGAACTACCCAGATTCTCCCAAAGCCCCCATTGCCTTGATCAGGGCCCTTCAACATGAAATGCAACTGCTGGCCTCCATTACAGTCATTCAGCAAAATTCTTAACCTTTTGTCAGGCGCAATATGCCTGAGAGGCACAAGATAGATTTCATGTCTTCACTAACTGTTTACGAGTAATGACAACCAGAGCTCAATTTTTATACAAATATGCTTAACAACATCACTACCTCTTAGCATGGCTCAGTGGTACAACTTTAACGTTTAAAGCGCTATTATTAGTGTAGTCAAACACTTCAATGATATCTAGCATATTAGTCTAGATGTCACTTCTATGCATAGCCCCTTTACAGGCTGTCATGCGGCTCCAAACTGATCCAGCAAGGGGTGATTTAACGTGCTCTTTAGGCAATGAAGTATTATTACAGGTAATGTATTTTGGCATGTGAATTTTATAAGATCATTTATCTTTATTATGCTAAATAATTAGCCACTGATGTGACGGCATAAAAGAGAAAAGTGGAAAAGTTGCAAGAAAAAAAACTGCTACTATGGGCGTCGAGAGTTTATGCCACCAAGTGGTGCTGAGAAATAAAAAAAAAACTCACACGCTGTGCCCGTAAGACTCATTGCGCCCGACAAAGAGCAGCATGGGTGCCAACTTGGGCTTTTTATGCTCCCCAATTCTATGACTGAGGGTCGCTTGATTACCTGTGGCAGCACCCTACTCTATGGTATCCTTGATTCTAGCAGCGACTAGTCTCTTTTCAAACACTGAGCCCTGGCACATAATTCAACTGCCCACGACAACCACCCTACACCCCATATGTACCGTATGAACGCTCGCTTTTTCTGTATGTTTAATTTTTATTTTGAAATCTCACAAGTTTTGTTAATAGCCCCCTCCTTCGTTTCATTTGTTAGCCTAAATTTCATCACAGCCCTCCACCCCCCTTATTCTGGCACAATCCACATGGAATAGGCACAAAAGATTCAGAGAAAGCACGACAGACTAACTTCGGTAAAGACTTCTGAGAAAATGAAGGGATTATCCATCTCTTTCACTTATCCATTTGATCTTTCCCCTTCATTTCCCCATCATAAACAACCAGAGCTCAAAGTACTCTCCATGATGCTCATTCTTTACATTGCATATAAGTCTAGCAACATTTAGGTACATGCTAATCACCATATTTTCTTCAGATTTTGGCTGCATTGATTAATTTTCATACAATGCCATCAAGGAATAGTGACACCCTAGACGTCCCTTATTGCAGGTTAAGCAAAAACAGCAATTCATTTGATATACTAAAAATTCGTTTTTTTAACAGATTGTCCCCAGAAGCTAAAGTTGTGAGTGTGGCAAAGTTTAAAAAAGTTATTGCGGGTTAAGCAATAACAGCAATTCATTTGATATAATGAAAGGTCGTTTTTTTAACAGATTGTCCTCAGAAGCTAAAGTTGTGAGTGTGACAAAGTTTAAAAAAGTTATTCATGACTGGCTATTAAAAAAAGCCTTTTACTCCATTAATGAGTTTTTCGAATGTGAAATTCTGTTGTCCTTTCTTGATGCATAATCCAATTGATTTTGCCATGTGTATTTTGTGTTTGATAATTCCTGTGTGTATGACGAAGACTATTGCAAATTCTAATTTGTTTAATGTCCAATAAAACTATTATTATTATTATTATAACATGGCCAAAATACAAAGAAAATGCAGCCATTTAATAACTGTGGAAGCTTCCATACCATTGACAAGTTATTCTCCAAGCCATCTCTAAATCATTGGGGAGAAAATGAAAAAGTAAGTTTTCAGAAGTATCCACCTATCTGCACCCCTTTATTATGCTCTTAGGCCCATAACATTTGAGTCATCTCTTGCCCACACTCTTTGAGTTTCAAGGATATAAGGTGATGCAGAATATTTTTAATGAGTTTTGTGGCAAACAGTAATAGATCAAGGAAGGAAGAGAGAAATGTTCCCTTCTCAAATCCAACATAAAGTTTTTAGAGGCAAATTAAGATTTAATTATTTGAAACCAGGCTTTAACAACAAATGACATGCCTAATAGCCTCAAGGTCCTATAACAGAATGTAAATCGAATAGATGTTTTCCAGAGAAATTTCTTATAGAGAGAAGTTAACCAGAATGGATCATAGGAAGTTCCTCACATTCTGAGCGACCTTTACCCATGTTTATCTTCATATGGAGTTGTAGGGGAGTTTCCCCCTCCCCAAAGTTTTTCTGGAACAATCACACGTAAAACATCCCACAGATTCAGGAAAAACTCAGGTTAAGTCATTTCATTTCATCAATAATTCTTTACTATTTGATCAATTGCAAAGGATATGAAAAATAATATTAATGCATCCATATATTCTATTTCCTGAGGGCCATATTCTTATCGACCCTACATATCTGTCCCTACATAACAAAAGGCCCTTACATGCGTTTCCCAGTCGACCCTACATACGTGGTGGGGGGTGATTCCGTAGTAAAGTTCTCTGAGATAATAATAATAATAATAATAATAAAATTTATTGTTCCGCTGGTCATGTGACATAGAACTCGTCAAATTGGAAACATACATATTGTATAGAATACTAATACAATATACAAACTTGCAATATATGCAATACACAAAAAATCAATTAGAGAATATCTTCCAGGTATTCATTAAAGTTGTAATACCGTTTGTTATAGAGAATTTTACATAATCTGCTTTTGAAAATGGCCGGGGAAGAGACAGACTTTAAAGAACTTGGGAGCTAATTGTATATTTGGGAAGCTGGGTAGAAAGGACCTCGCCTAAAATACTCTAAATTATGCCCAAATGCATGTATATTGCCTCTACCAAGTGTATTATATGAATGGTAGTCACTGTTTGGTGGGAATAGAGAAGGATTGTTTTTAACCAACATAGAGCATTGCAGAATATATATACAAGGGAGTGTAAGAATGCCAAGAGCTTCAAATATTGGCCTACCTGGAGTCCTCACGGACACACCTAAAATGGCTTTGATAGCTTGGTTTTTGTAATGAGAAAGCTTTAGCAGCTGCTGTCGTGTTTCCCAGGAAAATTAGGCCGTACATCAAGTGAGAATGGACATTGATATATTGAGATGACGTAGATAATGGCGCAGCACCAATTTTCCACTCTGGTGGCATAATGGGAACTAACTATGACACTAAGAAAAGACATCCGATAATTTTCGGGCGTATTGTTAGGGCAACGGCTCAATGTAAATAAACAATCGGTGTCGTCCGCCAGGTCATGTCGGTACCTTGATTATCGCTACAAATACTCTCATATCGAGCCAAAAGTAGAACCATACTGTCTTTAACTTACTTCAAAAGCGGTCTGTACAAGATGGTAATAAGTACGGAGCAAATATGATCATTGATGCGGGAACTTACGTTGTATCATCAAGGTTCGTCATGCCCTTTCATCTTCCGTATTTAATTTTATTATGTGGCAAATAGTGGCATGAAAATACATTTTCTATGATTATAGGTAAACGAAGTATTGGTTTCCCAAAAGTATACCAAGTGCCAAACGTGAAAAATATTATTATATATTCGTAGAAGCAAGGTGCATGTATATCACTATTTTGTTTTTATTAGTTCAGTCAATTTTATGATTTATTTAACTTGGTGGCTATACTGTGGTATTATTATTACCTTTCTGCTGTTTTTCTGAACATTTTAAAATAGTTCGTGTGAGCTCGTCTTGCTTTATATGCATTACAATGTAGATTCTTTAATCGAAGTGATCAGCAGACGATATTTGGTTGCCATGTTTTTGTAGGGTGTAGGGCTGGTTCAGGTACCCTACAACAAGTAGGGCCCGTTTAGTTCCAAAAACGGCCATAAGTAGAGCTTGATGTGGCGTCTGTAGGGTGAGATCGGTTTATGTAGGGGCTGATGACGTATCCAGGGTCGGTTAGCCCTACAGGGTCGACTAAGAATACGGCCTGAGGCTACTATTACCAATTATTTTGCAACCAAAATCTAAAAAGCCTGTTCTGCCACTATATCTGTTCCTTTTCACTGGTATTTTTCCCAGTTAGGATATAAATTGGACTAGTCCTGAACTGAGAATGCTTTGAAGTGCCAAAAATATACACGAAACGTAATGAAAATTTAGTCAATCATTCCAATGGCAACTGGTTGGTTAAATACAATTCATTTCTTCCACCTTGCATGCTAATATACACAGCACAAACTTACAATCCATCTGATGTTGAAGTTGTTTGGTTTCCCACCAGGTGAGGTTCTCCATCTCTACCAACGTTTCGATGGTCGTGTTGTCCATCTAAACATCGGCAGAGATGGAGAACCTCACCCGGTGGGAAACCCAAAACAACTTCAACATCATCATACACCGGGAAAACCTCAGATCTTTCTTTACAAGCCATCTATCTCAAAGTCAGTGACCAAAATACATTTTAGGAGGCCATTTCTCTAAACCTCCAAGGAAGAGGATTAGAATTTATTGGTTTGCTTGAGTATTTAGTAACTTTACCCACTTGATGATGTGATTCAAGTTCATGCTATACTCAAAAATAACAAATTTGTTCAAGACATAACATGTAATGTTCCTCACCATAATTTTAACTTTATGGCTAGAATGGCCTCTCTGGCAGACAAAACAGTCTGAACGAAGCTGCTGAGTACAATCCAAGGTTGATCGATTCATATCACCTGATTCTTTAAAGTAAAATCAATGTAATTTCAATCAAAATTAGCAATATTTTGCATTAATTGATTAATACATTTTCAAAGTAAGAACATTACACATTCATATCCTAGCAGATATGTTTCTTGTTTAAAAATATATGTGATCTGAAAATCTGAGGGATGTAATCAGATGTTTCTATGTTATAAGTTCATTAATTATAATATTTATCTTTCATTATTTTCTCATTTTCGCTTTAATTGTCAACAATAACATCCGCAAATTGAGAATTAAATCTTCTCACCACTTTTGAACTTATACTGAAATGAGCATCATCATATGGGACTCTCATGAATTACTGGTCGTACTACACAATTCTCATTTTCCAACTGCTCTTGAAAGGTCTTCCAAGCTCTTGAGGTGTTGCTATGAAAATGTACCTTTGCCTCCTGAAGACATTTCTTAATACTGTCCCTGTTACTCATTATCTAGCTGACAAAATATCTGATTATTTTATCACCATCACGACATCATTCTCTATTTCAGTCACCAGACTTCCCTTCACTATTTTGGTGATCTTTTTACATCTTAAACCCAGGGTTAGCCAGGTCAATTGTTATTAGGAGGATGCATATCGCAAGAATTATTTTAAATAAATGGTGCATATTAAACAACTAATAAATATTCAACCAATCTTACGTTTATAGGAACTTCAAATTGGAATATGATCTGATCCATGTGATACTACTGCAAGATTGCTTTGTAAGGCCTTTGTTCTATTACTGGCCTTATAAAATTAATTATTCGATCACGCCTTCCAGTATGCGTTTAACTACTTCACTATCATGCTCAAATCGAAAATACTTGAAAGAATAGCAATTTTTCCAACTGACTCATAGTAAACATCAGCACAGATGGCAATTTCCAGAGTATGGGCGATCTACTCGGTGGATTTGAACCAGTGTATTCCCGATTACATGACAAAGGCTTTAGTTATGACACAAGTTGGTAAGCAGCATGACAAAAACTGATTCAAGGGTCAAATAAATCAGTAGCTTTAGCGCCATACCTGAAGATGTATCTTGCTCGATGCCTCTGGATCCACACATTTTAGAGGTAAAACATACTGATTAAATGGCTCGTATGAAGGGCAATAAGCGCCTGTAAAAAGACGAAGGGTATTAAATTACGACACAATGACAGTCATGAATTCAGATAGAGAAATATAAGTTGACGTACCAATTTGGCATATGTAGTCATCTATGTGCCGATCCGTGGTTTCCAAGTCCCACGTTACGACAACATAATTTCCTGGAGGCAGCGTTTCCTCCACTGGCGGCTCGCACGTATTATTTGACATCATACTTACAGCATTTTATTCCATCAATCCGATTATTTACAGTATTACTTTAGACGAGTGACTCGAACTATACAAAAAATGACAAGACATGAGTGCGTTTCATCCCACTAAGTTAAATAATTTAAAGTATATAAGTGCATAAAAGAAAGCTCAGTATATGCTCAAAAAATCCATGTCGTTTAAATTAATTCATTAGTATTACTCTTCCACGACACATCATAGATATTAATAGTCGAGATGTAGACAACTAACCAACAACACATCATTACTCGCAGCTAAATTCTTATGTTGAAATAACTTAGATCACAACGAGAAGGATCAGACTGTCATCAGCTATAATTGATGTCCTTAATGCGATATGAAGGATTGCCAAGTCTACGATACTATCGAAGCAAGAACGATCTTGGATTTCAGACAGAATTTCAGAGCAAGTGAACTTTATCTCCTTATGTCATTTGCCGGTCCATCACTAGAGCTCAGCAGTATTCCAATGATCAGACTCTCGCCTAATTTCTTCAAGGTGGAGGGTGTCACATAAAATAAAGTAATTGTATTTCACGCACACGTACCGCATATTCTTACTTGCTATGTTGATAGCTGGCTTTTGTTGGCCAATGCATGAATACGCCTTACCAACATGCCAAAATTTTCTTTTGTTGCCATAAACATAATGCCATTAATTTAACGCTAATCTTCAAGATATATTTGCAACGAATTCCTAGAATATTTCCTGTGAACATATATTTCCCGAAGGAAACTCACTGTTAAAGCAACTGCGAGGACAATTCTATAAAAAAATCGTTGATTATGATGAAATTCAAGCTAATATGTGGTACCAAGATGGACTAAATTGGAAGGCCCCTAATTCGGAATTCAGCACCAAATCATATTATTTCTTATGAAAACTTTGACAGTGATGGAAAAATGATATTTTAATAGCGATCGACGCGAGTACCAAAGCGTGTGGCTGCATGTGGTAATCAAGAATCCGCAAGAATCTTATGTTTACATGAACTTTGTACGGTTGGCCAACTATGAAAAATAAAAAAGAAAGAAAGCGCGTATTAAAAAATAGGAGTGATGTGCGCAAAATGACTTAGGTCTGCCATGATGTAAAATGGATCGTAATTTGTTGTTGTTTTTGTTATTATCCTTGACGTTGAAAGCTAACGGTAAGCTAATTAGTATTTACTTTTTATTTAAAACTATGTCTTGTGCATAGTTCGTATTTACCGGCATTATGAAGGGATATCCTTCTCTACACGACAACGTTTTCTAAACTAATGTTTGTCAATTGTAAAATGATTAATTTAATTCTATTCGCTCTGGTATGTCCCATTTTTTACAATTTCCTATTCTCCTTAAGGCTCGGAGGAAAATGCTAAAGTGGAACTGGTAATTATTTCATATCCAAAGTCGAAAGGCACGAATGTTATTTACAAGAGAGCAGAGGAAACGCTTAATTTGACATGCAGGGCTGTATCAGAGACAGGGTCTTTACCCCAGTATACCCTAAACTGGGATCTGCCTTTCACTCCGCAGAATAGGTAAGTTTCAGTGGAGATGTGATGTTTAGAATGTGCCTGTATTGTTGATTGTAATGTTGTTCAAATAATTTGTTATCTGTGAAGAATGTGGAGGAGAATATCGTAATATTCTGCATTATTAGTAAAATTTACCTTTTACGTGTTCCGCATCCTACCAAGTTTCGTCTTGGATGCAATTTATTATCTTGAAACAAACGGTGGCCCACATTGCCCCTTCGCTGGAGATGCAAAATGATTTAGGTGAAAGTTTATTTATATAATTATTTTCAGTAAAAATAGAGTCATATATGGAAAAGGGCTAAACATTTTGACCTTGGTTGTGCAGAACTTGAAAGTGTCTGATTCTGGAGATTATAACTGTGAGGCAAAACTGGATGGTGAAGTTAAGCTCAGAGAATCTGTCACGGTTAATGTTAAAAACAGTGAGTATAACTTTCACAATCTCGTATTGTATAATATAATTGGTTTTTCACTTGATAACATTGCCTGTTTCGTTTCTAGAGAAAATTTTCAATCCAAAGACGTCATGCAATGACAAGATGTTTTCTTGCTCTGCTGGACAATGTATACCACGTCGCTACATGTGTGATGGATTTTTTGATTGTGATAGTGGTGCTGATGAAGCAGTTGTGTATTGTGGTAAGGTCAAACTGCAATTTTTAAGCAAACATTTTAATAAGAAAATTCTTTCCTTATACATTTCTTTGTCTCTATTTTTCTATCTTTGTGAAACATGTATGTAGCTGCCTTTATGAGCCTTATTTTGCTATCTTCAGTCCTACACTGTATCACGTACAAAGTAGACAGGAACACCAAGATATGTAGGGTGATTCAGTGAGTCATGTAGTATGCTGCATTTTTCCATGTTAGTGGCTACACTGAGCTCTGTACACCAGTGTGTGCGGGAATCCAAGTTAGAAAATGGGACCCTGCTAGGTGTATTAATAAAATTATAATGGGTAGCGAAAAAGTGGGGATGGGCTTGAAGGCAATTCCAGGACTTGCGCAAGTGAAAGAGCTGGTGCAAAGCATTGAACAAATGGTGGGTGATAGGGAGACAGTGGAGAGGCTCAGGAGTTAATTATAATGAGACTTTTAGAGAATAAGGAACGCATTACCTTTCTGGTGACGTGCACAAATTACACCTAAAATGACATTTTCTTTCAACCTTAGTTGCTGATGAAAGATAGCATTTGAATTACTCTTGTCTTGTCCCTAAGAGTTATTTGCTATCAGAAAGGAAACATGTCTTTCCCTGAGAGCGATAGTGGCGACACAAATTTATATGGGATTTTTTTCACCCATAGTATAATTTTTGGTGGATGTAACAGTAGCAAGGAAAGATAGACAAATGCACCCTTACAAAATCAGATCTATAGCAATGTATGAATAATAAGAAAAAGGAAGAAGGGGGCTAAAAGTTACCTGTGAGGTACAAAAGAGCATGTAAAACTGTGTAGCCATGGGATATGTTAGAAATGTATTTTTACCGAAATGTCTTAAGAAGAAGGTCAGAGGGTTATAAGACTTCAGGTCAGTCACTTTTCACTTGCTCTTGGTAAAGGTTTTTTGGACAGTTACCTGTAAACTGATGACTAGAATCAAGAGGTACATTTTGGTGACTATTAGCTAAATTCTTGTTGATCTGAACTAGTTTTAATTGATGAACTGGGTTTAAGGCAAGAGCTACTCTACTGGTGTTATGAGCTACACACAGTTGGTCTTAACCAAGTTCAGAAGCATGAGTGAGGTCATAAACTTAAGTCACAACTGCTCTTAAGATTTCCTGGTGTAGATACCAGGAAAATTAAGTATGAATCAAAAGTGGACTTTTCTGAATCTAATAGGTTTCTAATTTATGTCATATCCCTTACTATTTATATATTCGGTAGTGTGAATAACGTATTGATGGCCTTATGTAAATGTATCGCATTTGCAATTCATGTCTACGTTTCTACTGGTGCCAAAGTCCTTGTGATTTAACCCTTTTGCTGCTGTGAACGTACTCGGTACGTTAGCATGGCAGGCTGCTGTGAACGTATCTTTACATCCTCCCTGCCATGCGGTCAGCACTTTCACAGCATGTGACAGTTAGGTTTGCAAAAGGTTGGCCTGAGCAAAAGGGTTAAAAAAAGTCATGAATTTGGCACTGGTTGAATATTTTGGATAAATATTGTGTCAGAGGGAATTTCTTTACTCGAGGCAGAGTCAGCTTTAACATCATTTCTGGTTCTTACCTTATGATTCTACAACAAGCAAAAGGTTGCAATTATGTTTTTTTTTAAATTTCTGTGGAATTGGCAAAAGATGTATGCTTATTAGTGATATTCATGTTACCTTTCCACTCTATTTCACCTAGATATTCTGAATTTGAAGGAAACAATTTCTCTTGTAATTTTCTTTTATATGACATGAATATGCAAATGAAATTGCTCCACCTCAAAGCTTTTTGTAATCTCTTGAAAGATATACTTAGCTGTCTCTTTGGCGATGTTGTGCCTAATTGACATATGCTCTCTACACACAATATCCTCTTATCCTTGTATGTCCTCTTAGTCAAAGATTAAAAATGGGCAAGAATAAGATAGATGTATGTACTGTTCTTACCTTACATGACTATTCAACCTCACTCCTCCTACCCTCTTTCATTCAGCCCTTACATTTGTGATTGGATTTGAATGTGATACCCACTCCTAAAAAGTTGGGAATTGTACCCTTGAGAATGCATCAGAAGAGAAAATTTTGGAATTTTCAAGTAAAAATGATGTTTCCTTTGTTCCCTGTTGGTCTCAATGTTGAAATAAAACAAATCAAACTGTCCTCATATTTCACTTGCCTAACAACTGTGATTTTGGTATGCCGTACCATTGCCTTACTACTTGTCAATTATTCTAGATATGTACTTAGGTGTGCCTTTGAATTTTACTTAGCGAAGTATTATTTGATTTTTGTGTATTCTTTGCTGGAATTGAATAATTAAAGTGCCTTTTTTTTTAAATAGGACCTGATGCATGCCAGGGAAGAATAATCTGTGAGGATGGGCGTTGCATTCCTAAATATTGGTGCTGTGACCAGCGCAGTGATCCAAACTGCACTGTCAAAGTGAAGCCCGCATGCTGTTCGCAGTGGCATAAATGTGGGTTTTTCTTTCATTTTTACTCCATATTTAATTGTATTTTTATATTTTTTGGTTTATTTTTATATCTATAGGTGGATTTATCTGATTGTATCTATTTAGATTTATCTAATTGATGCGTTTTATTTATCTGTAGTCATTTATGAATGTAACAATGGAAAAATTAAAATGCCTAACCGTGTAAGTAGTGACATAGACCATTTCTGGACCTGCCAAAGTTGCAGTTACATAGTACCTATGTATTTATCCTTCTCTCCATCTTTATCCTTGGGCTGATCAATTGAGATCTTCACTTAATGTTTGAAAACTGGGAATAAGAGTAATTGATCATATAATATCTGTCCCATACTTTCTGCTTGTGGATAAAGGATAATCTCAATGGAAGCCATTGAAATACCTATTGGTCCAAGATGTGTTGTTGATTTATAATAATTAGCAATCTGTCTTAATCTCTAGTTTTTGACGATTCAAAATCATTTAATGTCCTGCAAAAAAGCAAATGCATTTTGAGACAGAAGTACATGTATATAGCAGCAAACGAGCCAAGCATGTATAGAAGTAAGCCCCTTTCTATTTATTGTTTTCGTTAATTACATAGATATTTTGTTTTAATTACTTTTCCTCTCACCTCATTTACATTGATATGCTTATAGTTTGAGTTACACAATCAATTTACAAACTTTTGGCATCTTTTGAAATTTATTGTAGTTTTGCTCTTGCATTTGGTAATGGTAATCTTTCTCTTATATTTAGTGATACAATGTATTAGTTTCTATTTTACTATGTTGAATTTTATGTTTCTGTAAATATGTATGTATACATTGTGAATGAAAAATCACAACAGCGTTAAACTCTATCATTTTCATTTCAGTATACATGGACAATGATCATGGGTACCTATCTGAACAGCAGCGTTATAGTGACATGGGCTTTTTGCAAACTACAATTTACACTGTGATTGGTATGTCGACTCTAATTAGTGGAAGTAGTGTAGCTTTATAGTAGTAATCCTTTGAAAATTTGTTGATATCTAGTGAAAAGTTTTAGATCTATTAGTCATAATTAAAGGTTTACTTAAAGGTTCAGGACTGTTTGTTGGAAATTGTAATTTTTGTTAGTAATTTTGCTTGCAGGAATCAAAGCTATAAGGGCAATAAAAGACACTTTTATTTCTTGGCATAGTTGGTTCCGTATAGTATTTACTGTTGAAAATATGAAATATGTAGGGGTACCCGGGGCGGAATAGGGTAAGCAATTTTTAAGTGCGAAAAAAAGTGGCAATGATAATCATGTGTGTGATTATCCATAAAGACATACTTTTTCTTGTCTGCACTTGTAGCAAGATACACTGCCAGCAGTCACAAAAGTGGTAAATAACTGGCATAATGTTGCCTATACACATAGTGAAATTATTTTTGGGATACTATTTATTTAAGGTATCAATTTAGCCATTGAGAAGTGAGCATTGCCCATGCAGCTAGATAAGTTTTTGACACCTGTAAGTAAGTGCAAAAATGCAAGGAAGTGCTGTATGCTGCAGGACTCTTGCTGCCTCGCTTAGATTTTTCAACCTATAAACGTAGCCTCGGAACACATCTTGTTCATATGTTGAGTACTTACTGTTTGAAGAAAATTTCGTGTGCTCTATTTTATTGAGGTCCAACACAATGGCTTGTAACTTGAGTAATTCATTGTTGTTCATAACTTAAACTTAAATATGGCCTAAATATTTTCCTAAAATTACTTGAAAAATTGTTCAAATGTGAAATCAACATCCTCATTCAAACAGTCTTAAGGTGATACATAGTTGCATAATAAAGGCACTTAAATTGACATGATTCTGATGAAGCATTCTTTGCCACACAGGATGTGCCATGGCATTCATGTTCATTGTTACGATATTGGTGGTCGCCATATGCCGAGTTCACATGAAGCGCTCTTCCACTCTCGGTGGAATTACTTCTGTGACCTCTTCTCATGGGGTGCGTTGCCCGCGGCTCTCAAATGGTGGCAACCGATTTCCTGGTGGTGCATTATCCAGGAATAGTGCCACGCATTCCCTGCTCACCCACCACCAACCCATGGATCCATCATCTAACACGCCGCTCCACTCTCTCCAACTGTACGACCTGGATGTATACCTGAATGCTGCCACCGGCGTTCCTGGCAGTAGTGGTAGAGATCAGGGTCCACATGGGGTGAATCAAAACCCACACAGCCTCCTTGTGACATACAACATCAACAATGGTGTTCAGTTTGTGGGCCGACCTGTGGACCCTCCTCCATATTGTGAGGTGATGTCGGCTCCCCCAAGGGAAGGTCCACCACCTCCCTATGTGTCGCATGAGGACATCTCATCGCAGGCTTTGAATCAGATGCCATCCACACAAGTGGCCGCTGCCGGAAACTCATCTTGTACCAGTTCTGTCACGCCACACAATACACCTCCGCCCACTCCTCCAGTCCAGTCACCTCAAAGGTCCAGAGAGGTATCTCAGTCATCGGTGATGGAGCCCTCAGTTGTAAATATTGAATCCCAAGTAACTGATTCTCTCCTAGGGCCGTCTCTAGAAGGAAGGAATAATTCATCGGTAGAAAATGATTGACTTTTAATGATGCAAGTTTTTAAAGCAATATTTTTAATGGTATCACATGGGACCTGAATTGGGACCAGAGTTAAAGAAGTTTTTGAGGCTGCAAAACTCTGATAATTTCCATTTATGGTACAATACCTGAAAATTGGAATTCTAATTGTTGATCACTTGAAAGAAAATCGTAAAATTGTGTCACTAAATGGTGATGAATGTGATATTTTTCTCTTAGGGTAATTTTTAGGAGTGCATGCCCACAACTTTCTTACAGGTTCTTTTTTATGACTGACTTACCATATGAGGCAGCTATAAATTTTATAACATTTAATGACACTGATGCAACAAAGACAAGCACTGATATTTCTGAAGATAAAATTAGGTATTCAAATATAACTATGTATTGTCAATTTATGTAGAGCACAAGTATTTATATTGCCTGATATAAATGTTTGTGCTTGATTGGAGCATCTGATTTTTGTTTCTTTTCAAATGCTAATTATTACGTTGCACTAATCATAAAGCTCATGTGCACTGCATTTATTTTACCCTTTGTAAGAGTATAACTTAACTACATATATCATTTGGGCATCTGAAGATAATTCTGCAAGTTTTAGACTGCATGTTATATGATGGCTGCTCAGTGCCCATTGGCATTTGTGATTGTTCCCTGTTTTGTTGGCTATTCACTCAACAGTTAAATAGTATCATATTGCGTTAGATATAAGGTTTATTCTCATGGTAATACTTCTTATATATAGTCATCCACTTAATCTCATCACACTGAGATAGGAATAGATTCTATAGCCATAATAAATACTCACGATGAATCTCTGGAGCTTAGATAAATTATCTCAATGATGTGGGAAATAATCTTATAATTTTTGTAGTGCCGTCAACTCATCTTACATATTCATTATTTTAATGGGAATTATTTAAATTAACTGTTGTCTAGGATTTTATTAGGTCTTATCAACTGATAGTGTTCTCTGAAAAATCCATAAAATAGTTTACGTAATGAGATTAGGTGTGTTATCCATTCTTGTGCTGAGCAGAAATTTACATAAATGCTTCTTATGTAAAAAAATCAGAATAGTTCAGCTGCTGTCTTGTTCTTGGAACTTGGACTAGCCCCTTCCTAAAAAATGGCTCAGATATTTCTCTGTATCTGAAATCGATAGTTTTATTACTGTTGATGGTATTTCCTTTTATTCATAGACAGGACGAATCTCGAAGCCTTGTATACAATCAGATCTTGAATCCATGGATTTGATAAGATTCAGCTGAATCTTTGTATTCCTGCTCCATTTCTATCAATCAGGAAATAGAAAAAGAATGAGGAGGATTATGACAATATTGCTTACTTCATTCAACTTTTGATAATTTGCATTAAAATCGATTGTGGTTTCATGAAATTAGTGTTTGATCAAAATGACATGTTATAAAGTATAGACAGTTTATTTTTAATATACATCTTTGGAGGGAGAACTTTATTTGTATTGTTCATAATTCAATCCCAGTGTTCAGCTTTCATGGAGACTTTGATGAATTGGCAGACATTCTTCTTTCTAATAGTCAATCATTTTTGATGACTGGCATCTCAAGTTATGGGTGGAATAAAAAAAAATTGGAAAAGCAATGGATGTGGTAAGGGTAGAGGTTGAGACAGTTGCAATGTGTATCATATTGTTGGTAGTTTCCAATTTTGAGGGTTGTGTCATCCAGATATGAATTTGGAACTTTTACATAGCTGCATTATTAACTCAAAAATGTTGGATATTACAGTATAAGTTGTTACAAATGAGGAGGTATGGTAGAACCCTAGCAGAGGTATTGGTATTGTTTAAGCATTTGATTGTTGAAATTGTACCGAAGTTTATCTGATGTGATAGATGGGATTCTAATCATAGAAATGTTTTTTATGAAAGTCTGATGTGTTAACTTTTTACTGGTGGTGACCATCATACAATTCCATTGACAACCCTTTTGGTTAAATTTAAATGGTTACACTTGCATAGTGAAGTCAACTTCAGTCAATTGAAAAATCAAATTCTATTTTCTGGACTGTTACTGCTGTTTTTCAATTTAATTTTCCATGCTATGATTTCTAGCCTTTTGAATTCTGTTGTTTTCCAATATGTTTACATGCTTTAAATGATCAATTTATTCTAGCAATTATTGGAATCTTCATTCAGGAGTAAGTAGGGGGGCTTTTTTTTTTAAAAGTATTTTACAAAACATTTTCATCTTACATATGTGTGTATATGGTTTAAGATGAAAATGTTTTGGTGGTGTTCTCATAGTTTGGATTGAATCTAAAATCATATAAAAAAACAGATGAATTTGTAGAATTTTATCAATTGTCTACAAGATTATCATAGTTACTTAAAAAAATGAGGTAAATATCTAGTTTTGTGAGAATTGCTCCTCCTCATTGCAGTATAATACTTATTGTAAATCTAGACTCTATACATGTAAATGAAAGTTGAAAGCCTTCTGAAAATAGCTTTGAAGTCAGATTTACTATTAGTGAAATTAAAATTTTTAGATTTAACGATTACCTGAGAGGGAAACAGGCTGCATTTGTTAATCTGAAAGATAGGGTTTATACTTTTCTTTAATGCGTTGGCATTATGATTAATGACATCTCTCGAGTAAATTGCTCAGTAAGAAAGGTGGGTTGTGGCAGGAGATAGAGTTTCTACTGGAAAATTATTTTGTAAGTGACATTGAATGGGAGGCAAATGAGAAAGTCCATTTCTTAGTCTGTCTGCAATTTTTAGATTTAATTTGATTTAATCTGACAGTTACCTTTGTGAAAAAATGTTTTTTGTCCATAATCTGTTTTACACATTTTTTTTGGGAGGGAAGTACTTATTTGGTTCTTAGGGCTTTATGTAATTTCGTTTTTTTAAAATCCTTATTTCCAATTCATGGATCCTGAGTTTCCTAAAGTAATTGGTACATATTTTATTGATTTAAGGCATTTGCGAATATTAGTGGCATTATGTGCATATTTTCTCATTTTCAAGGCCTGGTTACACGATACATTAACTTCAACTGGATTTTGGCTACTCACTGTGTGAGTCGCCATGAGTTAGGAATCAATAAAAGCCTGGTAATATGATACATTGACACAGGCTAGGGAATGTGTAAACAAATGAATTCAAAAATTCACCATATAACCGCCCAAATTGTACTGATCCAAGAGCAGTAAATGGAGTATGTCCTATTTTAGTTCCTGCATTCATTAATGTTCTGTTCTGATCCACCAAAGTGGTTCATGCATTTGTAAATAAACTATTGTGTGTTAATGTATTGTGTAACCAGCCGTCATCAGGTGAAAGTCATAACATCTAAGTTCACATTAAAATAATGGGAAAATTTCTAATCAAATACCTATATGAGATTCTTTAGAATTGTCATGAGACTGTAATCTGTTCCTGTGCTTTGTAATAGGCCCTGACCTGGTGGGGTACACTTCATCTCCTCTCATAGCTTACCAATCTGATCTGTTTCTTGTGTGTCTGAGTCTATTATTGAAGTCTACCTTGTGCAGGAAAGGGTGGGAGGATACTTAGGAGATTTAATAATTAGGTGCTGAATTTTAGAATGAATACTATAGATATTCTGTATTTGGATAGATATTAGGGCTGTCATTTATCTAGTTGTTGTTTTTCACCTTTTTGCTGGTTTTTAGTGGCACAGTCCCAGTCAGGAATGTCTGTCCATTGTCTTTTGAAATGAACTGGGATAAGCCTTTGAAAGATAATTTTATTGGGGTCCAATCAATCTCTTGCCTTTCATAATGGTTACTTTCCTACCACCCAATACTGGGTGTATTATTTTTGTTTGTAATGAAATGTAATATCAGAACCTAGTTGTTGTCAGATTTTATCAGTATATTCCGTTTAAAGGTAGCAGCATTATTAGAGGCAAATTTTACTTCCAGTTTTATCATTTAGGGCTTTAATGAATATCATGATCTCCTAAATCTAACTCTTGCTTCATGAAAATATTTTTTCCTAGATAACAAATCATAACTATGGTTTTGTATCTTTTTCTTAGAACACATCTTATAAAGCATGTTAATTCTTAGGTTTATTGGCAGGATAACTTTTACGTAAACCACTTCTCTTTTTGAATATAGCGACCCGGTTTCGATGAGTCATCATCATCAGGTGTAAGTTATAATGTATTTATCTTATTATTGTAACCCAGTTACCTAACAGAAGAAGAGGTGAGTTTTGAAATGAATGCCAGAATAGGGGAAAACGATGGATAAAGATATTTGTTTAAAGGCCGTTTTACACGGTACACGGAATTGCGCAGTCTGACGTACGTGTGAAGGCGCAATCAAAATTGCGTCGTGTAAAGCGGTGAATTGCTAGAACACATGCGAGAATGCATGGATGCGAGACGGCAAAATAGCCCCTGTTCTAATTTCGTTCATGCATTCGCGCAATTCCACGCCATTTTAGAAATTAATGCAGCTCTAACCTGCGCAATTCCGTGTACCGTGTAAAACGGCCTTAAGAGAGTGTTGTCCTGGTTATTAAAATTTGTAACTGCTCTCTAGAATCAACTTTGTGGCGGTTGTTGCATAATTGTAAAATATTCATTTTAAAATCACTCCTGTAGTGGTTACATGTTAAGTGTTTAGCAAAATTACTATTAGTTATTTATGTAAGTGCTTAAATAATGTTCTTTTTTGTAACACTGAAGCTTCTTGCTGTTTGCCCCACATAGACACCATTGCAATCACTGCATTTCAATTAATGCACTTCACATTTATCTAATTGATATATCGAATCCTTACATTTTACAAGCAGCCTTGGAAGAGTGGTATTAGGTTTAAAACCCATGTGGAATTCGTCTCTTGGTAAATGATGAGCCATTTTCAGAGAAACTGCATCAAGGTACGTTACTGTGCCCAATTGCTTCTTTTTAATCTCGTCCTCTGAAAACATTTGGTTGATAGTCAATCTTCTTCTGTAAGGTAACTAGGTTACGATATTAAGATAAATATATAATAATTTTTGCCTGATGATGATGATTATTCATCGAATCCCTGTTCACTTTATTTAAAGAAGAAGTGGTGCCAGTACAACTCGTCCGACCAAGAAACCTTAAAATGGAATACCACAAAGTTAAAAATGTGTCAGTGAATTATGTTAATTCTACTTTGAGTTAATTTATATCTTTGAAGTTAGCTATGGTATAGTTGCCATTTTGGTATAATATCATGTGAAACATAACCTTGCCTTGACCCTGAATCAGATGATCATTTTCTCATGCATGAGTACTGGGACCATTTGGGCAATACATTTCAATGATTGGAAAAATACTGGCTCTAGCCATATTGCAAGTTCATTTCCAGTCCTGCCATTCTTAGCACTTTTTAGTGTTATTAACACACAGAACAGTATATTTTTGTTGCCAGACACGTCTTGGTAGCATGGATTTTATTTTATTTGTGCTGGTACAGAACACACAATGGTCACAAATGGCAGAAAAAAAGAGTTGTAATCCCTAACATTTCTGCTATCACCAAAGTAGTGCGTGAAAATGATTATGTAATTCAGGCTTCAAAGAATATTCATTGAAGTAATGTCTTTGCTTTGCGTGAAAATGTTATTTTATAGCTTTCTGAACTATTCCAACTTCAGAAATATTGTATATTTTGAATTTCTCTGGTTTTCAGTATGCGTATTTAAATCATTAATGGGCACTGATATCAATTTCATCCTTCCGTCAATTTTCACCTCTTATATTGCTTTGGCATTGTGAGCCATTTTGATAGCAATTTAAAATTATGTAAGTTGTTCTGATAGGTACTGTCATATGCCACTAAAGAAATCAGGGTAAGCTTGCAGATGCTTTTGTCTGATAAGCTGTTGGGACATCTTTGGTGCCTGACGATGTTTTTTCAGTGTGTTTTCGTGAACAGAAATGCCTGTTGGCATCTAAGTCTTCCCATGTTGAATGCATAGGTATGTTTAGAATTCAAATGCAGGAGTAATAATTCCTTGTTAAATGCTGGAAATTTTTAGAAATAGTGTGCATGAAAGATATATACATGATATATATATATATACATGAGTATATACATGAATATTTGAATTGTGGAGTTTTATATCAGTTTAAGAAATGTTTTGACTTGCGCAAAATTGTTTTATCTAGTCGTAGGGTGATTTTTATAAATGTTGTGTGTACATGCTCAACTGCCAGGAATAATACCTGTGTTGATGCTGTTGCATTAACCAACTGCTTGATGGGAGTGTATGTTATTTTTTGCATTTCGTGGTATGCCATTCTATGGACTGAAAGTGTTTATGCCAACTTAAATGAAATTCAATTGACATATCTTATTGTCTGTTTTCAATGTTTTTATTTCAAAAAGAACTGCAATATCATTAAGTACAAATATACTAACTTAAATGCAGTTGGTTGATATGATTCTAATCAAGGTTTATGTGTGAAAATATTTTGTGACTGTAAAGAAAATAAGAGATATTTTCAGTTATACTATGGGTGTATGATGCCATATTTTTTGCCAAAGTAATCTCTTACAAATTGCTGTTTTCATGAACAGCTTTTAACTCAGTTTTTATATATTTTCTATTTTGTGATTGATGTGGCTCTAGGATAGGTAAGGAACATCTCATTGAAATAACAATGGATTTATGTAATTAATTCAAAATCACCTGATTTTGGGTAAAGTGTCAAGATATTCATAGTTAATGACACAGCACCCAGATATTCTAGTTATTTAAACACTTTTGCTCACTGTATATTTCTCATGTAATATGGCAATATACAAAATGTACAAATTTTTGATATGCAGTTATTACTAGTGTTGCATAGATGAGAATAATGATGAGTTACATTTTCGTTTTTCATTTACCCTAGCAGTAGGTACCTATTTTTAACAACCTAGAAACATTTTGGTAAAGCAATATTGTGCATATTGCTATAAGTTGGAGGTGAGTATTAAATTTTTTAGCGTGCATGTATAGAGGTTTTGGGTTCGAGTCCCGGTCAGGCGGTATTTTTACACTCTGATTTCTTGTCTTTTTTAGTTAATAAAATAAGTACATATAGCTGCTGCTTGCTTTGACTTAAGTTTTTTTTAGTATGTAATCTTAGGTATTTTGTTAGGCAAACTTTATCAACCTTTAATTTTGTTCCCCAGAAAATGTTATCAAATTCACTCATTCATACAGGGCTGATGACACCTAATCTGGATTTTCCATTTCCAAATACATATTTCTTAATAATTCTTTAACCTTCTGTCTTTGTCTTCTGTAAGTATCATTCTTTGTTTGTCTCACTTCATCTTTATTTCATATAATTTATCTCACCCATCACATAATAGCTTTCTTTGCAGAAATTTTTATGCATGTTGTGGAATTGTTTAAGGTATATATGTGTATAACTCAGCATATTATATGACAAATCCTGTGTCATAGTTAAGGATTCTGCGCTTATGACCTCTTTATTTTCTGTACGTGTATATGCTAACATTAGAAGTTTGGAATCACCCAAAACTTACCAATAATATGTATACAGAATGACACAAAGACCACATTTGACAATAATTAAAGCAAAATGGATAACTGTAATTATATATTTATGGCCTTTATAAACTAATGAATTATTTGAAAGAATTCTTTCTCCTATATTACATGTAATATTCAATGGTGTTTCCGTTTCCTAGTCATCATGACTGAAGTACATAGTTAAATAATGCCTTTAAGATACATTTTTTCTCATGCCAATCAAAGTTTAATTAGTGGTGATGGGAATACTTTTTCCTTGATATTTCAAGTATCTTAAAAATCTAATCTTTCCTTGAATATTGCAATAGAATACATTGGCGTACCCAGTGGGGGGCAACTACCCCTCTCTCCCCCCTAGAAGGGAAAATAAATTGAGTTCAAGACAAAAGTTATGAACAAATTTTCCTTTTGAAGAAAAATGATATTAGTATATGACATGGTACTAAAAGTAAAAATAATTTTTTCAAGCAAATATTTATAAAAACTAATAAATTGCTGTGATAACTTCCGTAAAATTTTGGTTTCATTAACCTTTTCTGTGCAGAAAAGTTACAACGTGAACAACCACGGTTAGTTTTACCCCTCGCCAGTTTTGATTCTGGGTACGCCCATGATCGAATATCAAATAGAATGGACAGGAATCCTGTTCTCTTAGTCATTTAGTTCATTCATGAAGTTTAAGTGTGACATTTGATGACTTTGACAGTATGTGGTAATTAATCTTAAGATATTTCAAGGCTCTCTTCCAGATATTTCAAATGTTGTTTACCCTGCATACCTCAATATATTTTAACATTTTCAAACATTCATGAAAAATGCATTCGGTATTTCATGATAAACTATGTAGAAAAATGAAAAAATTTGAATAAAAAATTATGTAGCATGTTGGTAAAACAAAAAAAAAAAAACAAAACCAAATGGGACGAGCTCATACACAACATTGCATTACTTTCCCCATTAAAAAAAATCTTTGCCACACTTTGTTGAGTTTTTGGCAAAAGGTACTTTTCGTACGGAATTTAAAACCTGAAGACTGCTTAAGTATTTGCAGTATCTGGCAATTAGTATATATTTGAACATATGAGTGACCCAGCTCTAGTAATTTGATAGGTGTATAATTTGTATTCCCTAAAACCTGTGAATCGTGTACATTAGGTAGCTATGAGTTGGAGAGTAGGTATGTAGTAATGGTGCAGACTGCTTCTGGTATCCATTTTCTGTAGTGTGTCCGTGTGTTTTCATCAGTGACGGCTAAAGGTCACTGTTTTTTGGGGTAATGGGAATATCAAAAACTTTCTAGTAATCGAGTATTCATGGATACTATTCGCACATCTCTAATTTTTTGAAATTGATGGGGTTAAACTGGTTAATAATCAACAGATTTAGGCGTTACTTGGTGGAACGATGAGATATTCATGGTTAAATAAAAACACAGTACTATTCCACAACCTTATATTTACCCCACCTCCCCAAGCTTTTATACTTTTTGTTTTGAACCTCCTATCCAACCAACAATGCCCAACCAACAATGCTCAATGCTCCTCCTCATTTAGTTCCCCCCCCTCCTCCTTCCCTCACACTATTGTTGGATAAATAAGGCTGGATGTTGTATGCTTTTCTCAGTTAGTCTTGATCAGTCTTGATAATGACGTTGTAAACGTTGAAACTAGTAGACTGCAAAAATATAAGGTTGTGGAATAGTACTGTGTTTTTATTTAACCATGGTTAATAATGATAAATTTTTATGCTTACTGAAAAAAATAAATGTTTTTATTTTAATATTATAGAGTTGAACAAATTTGTTGAAGAGCCAATACGTTGGTCCACACGATTATATTAGTTAAACAATTTGTTGCAGTCTTCATATGAGTGAACATATCTTTAACTCAGATATTTGTTAATTGGTTGTATGATGCAGATTATTGTGAACAGTATGAGCTACACAGAAGATACAAAAATGATTTAAGAGTGGAAAGTTCTAGGATGTCGTATGATATCAATTCCTGTTGATGGAATCAAGGCCTTTGAATTCTTAAGTGCTTTTTAATTATTTTCCGTTTTCGTAATTAATAGATGTCATTATCCATTATCTCTTCATTCCTTATCATATTTTGTTGGAATATCCTACCATAGAGAGCAAATGTTAGAAGTCCACGAGTATCAGAGTTGTATTCGAGGGTGATAGCCTCATCTTTTTCCATCAAATTACCTGAAGATATTTTAAGTGGCTCTAGACTGGTAGTCAGGGTACTTGGTAATACCATTCTTGGCGATGAAAAGTTTCCTGATATACCAAGTGATCGAAAACTGACATTATCCAATGTTTCAGGTAAATCGGGGAAGTAGACACATTTGCTGACATCATCACCTTTGCAGTATATTAATCCACAAACTTGAACATGAGCTGGATAGGTTCTGGCATATTTTATGATGCTGTCAGTAATGACAAAACGATACTTTGGAGCCTGGCTACCATTGCTGCTTAGCTGGACATCCGCTTTAAAATTACAGCAAAGATTATTTTGGCACATATTCAACTCATTCAAGCCATTTTTTAGCACTTCACTGCTCTTGTAGTTCGAAAGGTCATCATGAAGTACAAACATATGGCCACTAGTGGCTTGATTTCCAGTTTGCAGGTCAAGTGATAGTTCTGGTTCAGACAAAGAATCTCCTCTCAGCCGATTGCTAGAGACCACTGGGACATCAGCCAATAATAAAGTTGTTCCTGCTGTTGAAGGCATCAATAGATTTAGCCTCCCACTTCCGCCAGCATATATTCCACTTCCACCATTTCCACCCATGGGATTATTGAATCCTGAAGCCAGGAGATTGACACCCAATCCTAGGGACCAGCTCTGTTGAGTCTGGGTGGCTGTGAAAAAAATTTAATTGTTAGCCTTTCTATTAGAAAAGTATGGCAAAAATCAATGCCTTATTTAATTTGCTATCAGTTAATTTTGATATATTTGCATGTTATTTGTTGATGTCAAATTTTTGGTTTTTGCTGGAAGTATCGTCATTAACTTCATGGGCTATTAACCGATCCAACCAATGTATTCCTCTAGAAAGGCAATGAAAATCTTTTCTGGCTCCTCAATTCATTTCAGAAATTCTATTAAGAAACTTACTAATCTACTATAATGCTTGATTTCCAAATTTGGCACAAAAATAAAGAAATTTGATAAAAACAATTTATTTAAAGAAATACCTATTTGTAATCTGTCAACTATGTATTGAGATATGTTTCGAAAGGAGACAAAGCAACTTGAATTATGTACCTGGATAATGCCACTATCAACGAATGAGAATTTATGTAGTCCTGGTTTTTGTTTTCATACTTACATGCCCTTCATCATTTGATCATTGACAATCCTAAAATTGGTTTGACCACCTCTCCCCTTAGGGCTGTTATAAACTAATCTTTTCACTCAACTGAAAATTTTCTCATTACATTACCTGTGAGGAATGGAAGTTCTGATATCCATGCAGTTGAATAAATCATGTTGTTAACATTCATACGCTTTACTAAAGTGTAGCCAGGATCTTCAAAAAGTATATCAAAGCAAATAAACATTCCAAAAGTTACTCCAAAATCTGTGTCAAATGTTGAATACATAGAATGCTTTGGAGTATTTACTGATGGCTCTTTGAACAAATTGTATTTATGGTACCTGAAAAATGATAGTTATACATTGGGATCATTTCCAATAAATAATGTGAGGATATCTGGCATTATTGTTGCTTATCCTAGTCCTTTTCCCATAAATATAGTTTGTAAGTAACTTACTTTGATACAACACCTCCATTTCTATCAAAAGCTACATTTGTATTGTAAATGAAGAAACCATCCTCAGGACATGCATGGTCTGTTATACTGCAAGGTGCAATTTCCAGTAAATTGACCACCACGTAGATTTGATTTTCACGAGCTGAACAACTTAATCTTCTTATTGCCTGAATGATCAATGTGTGGTGAATTATTCACATACATATTTAATTCTCAAAGCTTGCATGCAGAAATTTAACTATGAACAGCTTTAGCATACTCCTTTATTTTTAAACTTATAATAAATGAATTTGGCACATTCATTCCAAGTTACTTATGGCTAGGAATATGAATAAAAAAAGAAAATAATTTTAATAATAATCTGATATCTTTGCTCGCTTATATACCTTGATTAGTAAAATATTTTAATAATTTTGGCAGGAAAACATTTTCTAATCTTAATGCGGGGTGTTTACCATTGATGAATTTGGAAGAAGGCATGGAACCTGTGCAGCACTGCTTGGTGTTCCCGGTGCTGGTGGTGTTGGGACACTTTGGGCAAATTGAATTGCCAAGTTGCGGCTGGATGAGGCAGCTAGTTGTGTGAGTCCATATTCAGGGAAGACCACAATATCAGCTCCCTTCAAAATGAGAATATTATCAGTATTATCGGGGCCGGCTTAAGGGCTGGGCTACCCAAGCAACTGCCTGGGGTGACGTAGCTAGGGGGGCGACCAAATGCCTGGACCCCCATTTAATTGGGGGGTATTCCATACCAAACCCCCTGGAAGGAGGGAAACAGCAGTTTGCCCGGGTAAGTATCGTGCCTTGAGCCGGCCATGAGTATCAATAATGTAAAAAAACCTTGATTGATTACAAGTTGTGATCAGAAAATATAAGGACATAGGAATAGATTATTGTTATTGCAACAGTATGTTGAGGTGTTGAAATGTCCTCCTAAGGTTAAAATTTCAAAAGTACCTGTGCAAAATTAAAGAAATGATTTGGATGCTTGGCATCATCAGAAAATTTTCCTTAGTGAATCCAAATAGTATATGAATATCACAACCTCATAATACAGTCTTAGCAGTTTTGTACCCAAACCACCAAAAATATCTGATATCCTACTTGCCTACCCATGTATAGAAATAATTTGTTCCTAATTACTGATAAATTATTGAAATGCATATAAATGTAAATCAAAATTTTATTAATCATTTCTTTGGACTTCTAACATCTAATACCAGTGTGGTGAAACGTGTTATGCGAGTCTTAAATAAATCTGTTGAAATCATGTATTAATTTACACATTCAGAGCGGAGCACATCAATTGACGTGATCTGCCGGTCGGACAGGAGCCTTTCTCCGCCTCCGTATGCGACTAATATCCACTTCCGAGTCTTCTGATCATGTGCATGGCCTTCAGCAAGCTTCCCTCTTTTGACCATGTGTGCCATTTGTAAATAGCAGTGTTTGAATGGAAGTTATGGCATGAAAACCTCTCTCTATATTTCTTTTTTATTTTATCGACCGATTCTGACAACGTTCATGAAAATCGGGCCTGCATTGAGTGTGTTAAGTAAAGTTATTCAATCATGAATATCCAATATTTCCACCATGTTACACCTGAAGCAATCAATTTCCAAAAAGTTTTTTTAATTTAATTGGTAATTTCTTCTGCACTACTGGGTAGTCATGATACTAATATTTTCAGCTTTTGAAAAAAATGTGAATTTGGGACTCGGATATAAGTAGACAACTTCCCTGCAGAGAGCAACTTTAATCCGGAAAAAGTTATTTTTTGGCCTACCCTAATGGTTACCATCGAATATTATTTCCCATTGAATGGACCAAGAGTTTTACATCATGTGTGTGCACCACCTCCACGAACTCTGCATCTAAAGTGTTGACCCTCATCTCAGGGCCAGCCGATGTGAAGAGAACTTGAGCAGGGTCCAGTACTCAAGGTGGGATTGAGGTTCCTATGGATAGATTACATCCTTACCAATGTTTAAACCTTGGCCCTGAGTGCCGGTGGACACACTATCATGCTCACATAGGCTCTAATGCCTTCAGAGGTAGTTGCTATCACTAGCTTTCCATTAAACGCACTCTTTAAATTTTTATAAGTCAGTTTTTATCCATCGTTTTCCTAAATGCTCATTTCTATGTGTTGGGAGTGGGTTTGTGAGAAAGGAAGGTAACTGATAGGTTTTTTAGGTAGTGAAAAATATTTTGAGTGAAACAGAGAATTTAATGAGAGAATGTTATAAGGTGGGGTTTGATTGATATTACTCACCTTTCTTTTTGCCTCTTCTATCAGTGTCTCATATTCAGCCACATTAAGATTCAGTATATGACTTGCGTTATCATGTCTGTCACCTAGGGGGTGATATTCTACCACTGCTGCTCTGTATGTTTTCTGAGGATTAAGTGGCATTGATTAGTTAGTATGTTGTAAATAGTATGTTTGCACTTAAATTTGTTCTAGATACAAATTGAGAGGAATGAACTTAATTGTTCAAAAATGCATGCATTTTCTCTTTTTTGTTGAAAGAATGTAATGCTTCTCTTGTTTAGTTCTCTGGACATACTATCAACTGGTGGGGTTTTTTAAGTTTAGCTAAATATCTGACTTTGTTAAATTTAGGGTCTAGCATTCACCCATCATCAGTCCTAGCAGTATTTTCCATTTATGCTTAGTTTCCTCCCATCTGATTTTTACGATGTGTATTACTTAACTCTTTCTATTTTACTTTCTCATACCTACTGCCAGCAGTGGCTTTAGCATGTGTCAGGTGGGGGTGGAGGGCATTGACTATAAAATGGGCATTCATTGTTGTAAAATCCACTTCCATTGAATTGGTTTTATTTTATGGAATTGATATGGACAATATAAAATTTACAAATTAACAGAGTGGTTTTCCATATGCATATGAATTTATACAATTTATTTTAATTTTCTAAAATAAAGTTTAACTTTGGACTTTTATTCTAAAATTTGTTTATCTTCTTTGGGTGGACCAGAGGATGGACTTAAAAAAGTTTGGACTGGCCCACCCATGGTGCCACCATAACATAGTGCATTCCTTACGTCTATTGCGTTTTTGAACTGCCCTTCCATCTGCTCTGCACCGACTTTACATTCACAATGCGTTGCCTGTATCCAACATTGAAAGTAGGTACTTCTGTTAGCACCTCATAAAAGATAAAGTTAATAATCCTAGAAATTCCGTCTCTCTCTCAGTATTGTTACTGTTAGGAACCTATTCTGAGAGGATCTGCTAATATAAAGCCGTATCAAGAAATTTTATTAGTCTCTTATGGAGACAGTATGTGCATTCTTGGGGGAGAAACAGGGACAGTCTGGCCAGGTCGACTAGTTGGAGATTGCTGAGGGCCTCAAGCTTAGAGGGCCCCCACAACACTCACGTCTATAATGATGCGTATATAAAAGGTGTAATAAAGAAGGATTCATATTACTAGAACAGAAGTTTTTTTTAAGAAATTATAAAATTCGATGTTTTCATTAGTTGCTTCATTGACCACGTACAATCAGTGTAAAAAAGATTATAAATAAATTTAAAAAATAAGGGTGTCAGAAGATAAATGAGAAGCTGATGCTTTATGAAAGGGTATTTCGAAAAGGTTATTTAAGTGGTCACAAAATCACTAGGTAAATAATGGAACCATAATACATAAATATACTTTATATGCTGTGAAATTTTCACTTTCCATTTTATTTTTTCTCACGAAATTGCGAATTTTTTCAAATCTTTTTTTCTAGTTTTTAGGCGTCTGAATATCGTCGAAATCCATTTGCAGGCATGCAATTTCTAAAAATTTTCCGGGGGAGGACCCCCGAATTCTCCGATAGGGCAATTATCTTGGGAAAGATTCCCATAAGAAACTTTCCATCCCCTGCGACCAACAATCGGTGCCCTAAATGATCGTAAAATTATTTTAAATTACGGACAAATCTCTGAGGCAGAAAAATGGGTGTTATTCGCCGAAGACTGAGGAACGATATGCGAAATTCATTGCAGTGGAATTTAGTCAGGATACGAATAAGAAAATATTGGTTTCATTAAGAACACTCACTCGATGTGCTGCGCAGAGCGGAATTAATAGAACGAAAAGTATTCCATGTAACAGCCCCATGAAGACGGAGTAGGACCCGTTGAAATTCTTTCCTCTGTCACTCCTCGGTGAGAAATCGAAAACACTCTCATGTGACGGTTCACCAATGTGTACGATGCCCTCTGATGACTTTTGCCAGATAAGGATAAGGTCTTTCTTTCACGTCTTTCATATTCAAGCGAATTATGCGCTCGAACGGTAGACGTAAGAACTAACTGCCCTCTTTGAAAGGATGACCAATAGAAAATTCTACACCTTGTGTAATCGCCGACAAGGTAGATACCGCGAACAGCTAGTATCTACAGCAAGTCGCTAGTGATTGTTTTTTTTTTCTTCAGTAGAAAAATATGAAAACCTGTCTCGGCAACCGATTAATATACTTCGGTTCGTTTTTAATTAAACAATTCAACATTTTAATGGAAAATTATTCTGAATGTGATAACTTTAATGTTATTTTTTAATAAGTTTCAATTAGATATTAGCAAATAAATGTTATCGTTACGACTTATCCTACAAGATCGACATATTTTCCCATTGTAGACCAACGAAAATAATTGGAAATGATGGTGCCGATGGGGTAGCGAGTATGAAATACGACAGCAGAGAGTTCAATGTCCGGCATTAATTCATAACTGATGAACCATCATGTACGTTTCATGAAAAAAAATTTCCAAGTCTATCTTATATGATCATTGTACCTTAGGAGTAATTAGTAAGTAAGGAGTAATGTTTATAAATTCTGTTACTACTATGAGTAGTGTGTCAAGAACTTTACAAAGTTCATTGCCTCATCAAGCCGTTCATTGGAGCTAGGTCGTACCCAGGATCAAAACTAGGGGGGCAAGCCATGGTTGTTCAAGTTATAGGTTAGATTTAAGTATGGAAAAAGTGAATGAAACCAACATTTTAAGGAAACTGTAACAGGTCTTTATTAGTTTATAAAATATTAGCTTAAAAAATATTATTTTCTTTAAAGAAATTTGCGATTTTTGCTTCTTGGGGGAGGGGTGGCAGCTACCCCCTCCTGCCCCTCGCTGGGTATGCATTGGAGCGTAAAGTTAAAACCGTTCGGTTAGAATTGATTGTAGGTAGGTAACCAAAGGCGGATCCAGGATTTTTATTCTGAGGGGTGGGGGGTGGGGCACTAGGGTCTGACAGGCATTCTCTTTGTATTAATATGAACGTTATTGGTATGACATTAAATGATTGAGGCTCCGCAATACACAAAACAAAACTAATGCAATGATAACGGTATTAAAAATCTTGTCTATTTTTTGAGCGTCTGGGCACGTGCCCCCCTTAAATCCGCCTACGTTAGTTACTATATAAAATAGGATTCATGGTAGATGTAAAAAAAATATAACGTCAAGTACCTATGTACTATTAACGTTTTGTAATTTGGAGATCAGAACGTAAGAAAAAAATGAAATATTTGGATGGCGTAGTTTATCTCAAGCCTGAAGTCCTAAAAGTTAAAAATAATAAAGCTAAATCAATTACGATCTTGGTACATTCACTGCAAGAGTTCTCTCGCGTACCTACTAATTTTTCAAGGTCATTTTCACATTTTCAGAACTTAAATGTTGAAATCTCAGGCGAAAAATAGCCAATTTTTTTACTGGTGCAAGTGGGTTAAAAGAAATTTCTCAAAACTATTTCTACTTAGCGAGTCTTTTCAAAATCCATGAGACTTTTTTAATAAAATTAATTGAAAGAAATCTCATCAACATCGGTGACAATATTGTCATGCCTGGTTTGACGGAGTTTTCTACTGTGATACTTTGATATTTTCGTGGCGTTATAATATTTACGTATTCCTCCATCTTAATCACCTTTCGTATTTGTCAAATACGAAGTCCTCTTTTACCCTTCACCCGTCGCTTTTCCATTGACGATCGTCTTGAACATAATATCTAATTGTATAATCTAAAACTTTACTATCTCACGGAATGACCGCCACGAAGGCGCGTGACAAATAGCTGTACAGGTGAGTCGAAACCCACCCTAATCAGCTAATTTACGTAAGGAAATTTAATTAAATGGTTAGGTATGTGTACCGTTGACTGTGTTCAATGTTGTTTGTGTGAAAAAGGGAACTTAAAATGATTGGTTGAAAAATAATTTACAATTTATCCATCAGTAAACATCATTAAATATTACATTTGTTATTTTATTTTAATTATCTTATTATTATTTTTTATGGAAATCACTAATGCGAAGTTCGTATTTTTTCAAATTATATCTTTTTCTTTTCAAGTTTTCGTTAATAAGTAGGAAAACTTGGTGAGATAATAAAAAATCAACATCGAGATTTGAGACAAGAATAATACTAAATAATAGTCTATTAGTAGAAGAAGGTTAAGACGTACGAAGGACACATAGGCACATAAATAATTAAGGCAGTGTAAAATTGGAAAGCAAATGTCTGGAAAAGTGTATGGAATTTGCCCTTCAGTCTGGACTTAAATTAGTATGAATTAGAAGAAGTTGAGACAGAAGATAAATTTTTTCTCAACAATAGAGTTAAGGTATGTACTTTTTGACGCATTTAAATAATTCGTTCCTTGTGCATAAAATTCACAGGAGTTCCCCGTAGGTCACTCGGTCCATCGATTTGATCATCATTCCTTTTTTGTGTCAGATTTGGAATTCTCAATCCTTGACTTCTCTGCTGCTGTCATTGACCATGCCTCATGGATGCGAACGGAAGTTCTGATGAACTCTTTCTTAAATTCTACACTTGCGTTCTTGCTGTGAGTAGATTTTTATATTTGGTGAATACTCTCTTCATTTCATTTGTTGCATGTTTTCCCCTCTTTTTTTTGCTATCTTTCTTTCTTCAGTATTTAGTCTGTTCAAATCCCATTCCCTCCGAAGGAATAAAGTTAATGCGCACAGGAGTGCAATTCTTAGTAAATAATGTCAATGGTGGGTGCGCTTACTTTGTGGAATGACACGATGCGTTTAAATCAGTAGCGGATACAAAAAAACAACTCGAGGGGCGCGCAAAAGATATCTTGAGATACCTTTACCTTTATCGTAAAAGAAAATAACCAAGTAACATGCAGAGTTTAAGAAAATTTTAGTTAAATTTATTACACACGTATACAGGACCATTGTAACGTTTTTTTACACCTTAAAACACAAACGTCACTGACACAAAATTAAATCACTTTTAAAAGCTTCCACGGCAAAACTCTCGGCAGCGAAGACACCCGCACGCCACAACTTTTACAACCATACTCCCCGTCGCTGTCCACAACAATCTCAGTCCCCCATCACTTGCCTCATTGTTCCTCCATTCACTTATTGTCACATCAACACCCAACTCAAAATTAATTGTTACACCATCTTATGATGTAAAAAAAGTTATAACTCTGGTTCTGCAATGTTTGGCAATATGGGCGGGCCCGCAAGGGGTATGCGCGCCCCCTAAGCCCACATCTGCATCCGCCACTGATTTAGATGCAGTTATAGAGTAGTTGTTTAATTTTCTGTCCTGTTTTATTAAAATCTTCACCGGTTATACATGCTTATTAAATACACACTAATTACAATCGTTAGTGTAAGTAGCCGTATGACAAATTCACTACATCAACAATTAATGTATGCATTGATCCAGAGATGGTAGAGTGTTTGAAAGCGAGGATGAATTTTTTTATACACCGAAATGTTTTAAGTTTGTCTTACTGCTTACATGCACGGCAATGGTGTTATAATGCCGCAACGCGCCAGAGCGCCGTTCGGGAACTGGTTAAAAAAGTCATAGTAGTCTACGCTTATATCAAAATCTAATGGTGCCTAAAATTTTCTAATATATTCATTCGTATCCATTTTTTTCGATTTGTTTATTCTATATTTGCTGAAATAATTGAAACACGCTGAGGGATATTTCGCGTGTAAAAAAAGTTCTGGAAAGTGCGTTCCGGCACCTCTAATCTACCATGACACCACTGATGCCCGTTAGTTGTTTCTTTCACGAAATTCGCGATCAAGACCTCCCATAGTAATGGTATATAACTCGGTGAATTGGCGTTAGTCCAACTCCTCTTCATGTGCACCTTGAGCCACATTCATTCGAATGCAGGTGGCGGTTGTGTACATCGTCATTATGATTGCAGACTTGCCTCTGGTGAGAGCTGACACCTGCCGCGACGCGACCCCCATACAAGTTGGATGTTAAACGCCAGTATAGCGTCGCATCGAGGCTTGACGCGGGCTCCAGTTTGAAGTTTTTTTAAATTCCAGTAATCCTGAGGTTAGTCTTCTTTTTAGTGAAATGACACAGCAGGTGTGTCTGTTTTCGCAATTTGAGGAGTCGTGGTTGCACTTTTGTCAATTACTCAATTTTCGTTAGCGATGTAGATAAAGTCCATTTCGTACTTATTTCAACTCTGGTGTGAATTCCTGCAACTCGTGGTAAGATATTTTTGTCAATCTATTCGGGCCAGTAAATTATGTGAGTTTTTACGAAAGATTTTATTTGCGACATTATCAATATATAATGCATGTCGTTTCAGTTGAATAAGTTGAATCTTTCAAGGCTAGGAACTGTTGAATTAAACATATCTTATAGCGTTTGGTTTTTTTATATAAAAAGTAGCTTTTCTTATGTCTTGTTTTTTTTCATATCTTTGTGTTTTTTGAAATTTATCGACCTTTATTGCCAATTTAAAATACAGCGTACCTAATTTCTGTGATCCGGCCTTAGGTAATCCGACTCGTCCAGTAATCCGGCGTGCAAGGCTGGCGACCTCCCTTTACATAATTTCATCAGTTTTTAGCATAAGATTTTTCAATGCATAGTACCTTTTTGTTTTATCACCATGCATATATGTAACTTGACTCGCACACGAAGAAGTAGGGAGAGTTAGAGTCACTAATCGTTACAAAATTATTACATAAAGAGTTTTTTTGTGCACTGTGTTTGTTTACTCTGCGATTCTAATAATCCGGAAATTCTACGGCTGCATTTGTGTCGGATTACCGGGATCAAACTGCATTTAGTTTTTAAAAAGCATTCAATTCTTCCTAACTGTTATATCTTTCGAATTTCAGCATTGGGTGCATTGGGTGGGTAAATAAATCCGAGAAAATATTCGAAAGTACTGCTTCGGCAATTGGATAAAGTGCGCAAAGGATTTGAATAGGATATGAATATTACCTTAAAACACCCTATAATCTTGTAGTTATATTTTTTTTAAGAGATCATCATTCTTTTATGTTTCAAACTCTTTTGTCTTTCATTTGTATGTACCACTTTGGAGTGTTTTCACTCGTAGAACATTAGCGGAATTTCAAGTTTATATCAATAGAGTCTATACCAATTTTTTCCGTGGAATTTAATTCAGCTAATGTCAAAAAGCCTCAATGGAATGATTTTTCCAATTTTTCTGTCTGTCTGTATGTATAATTTAAAATTTGCACTGGCAAATTCCGTGACACGTGGACAACAGATCAGTAGTGTCAGATTTTTATTCCGCTCGGGGCGAGGAATCCGTGGTTACAATCTAAATATGGCATTTTTTTCGATTTTTAAGTGCCGTGGACAAGCTTGCAGATGAAACTCGAGAGGACACCTCTTCCACGTATATAAGTACCTACTTCTTTCGTTTTAACCATTCAAGCTGGATAATCCTTTGTTGATTTTGTTTGTCTTGCTGATTTTGGCGTCTCAATTTATTCGGGTCATCGTCCCTGTCAGTGGCGTAACTATGGGGGGTGAGGGGGATAGATCACCCCAAAGCCTCGGAGAAATAAAAATAAAATTCAAAACTATTGTCTAGTTTGGACACAGTAACATAGTAACCTTTTAATGAGACCCAAATTTTAAGTGCCAAAATTATGTAAAATGTATTTGCAGGGGTGTCATTTTTACAAAATTTTCCCAAACAGGGGGGGAGAGAATGTCGCCCTTGCCCATCCCCCCTCATCCCCCCCCCCAAAGCATATTCCTAGTTATGCCACTGGTCCCTGTGATATGGTAGGTATAAGAGGAAGGCTTTTGCATGGGTCTTTACTGTCAACGAACACCGGAGAAAACTGTAGTGAAAACTCTACAGGGATCAATGATAACTTCTCGATAATGGCTAGTATTAATATGTTATCTTGACGAGTTTTTAAGTTTCAATATGCCGCAGTGATCTATTTGTTATTACTTGAGGTGTTTCTGAGGTTCGATCGGAATATTCCTCTCTGTATATTTGTATATTTTAGATTTTGTTCCGTCTTTAGGCTGGTGTCACTCACTTCGTGATTGCTGTGTGTTTTTATCGGTGTGTGTCATCTGATAAGATTGAAACGGCTCAAATAACAACTTTCCTCACACGATAACATCTCGCGTTGAAATGCTGGCGTGTGATCACGATGAGTGTTCCGCGTGGTTGAACCAGTTGAACCGTTATAAGGAATAGGGACGTCATTTATCGTGTTCATTTATCTGGTAGCGCGATGTAATTATGTAGGAAACTCGTTTGTTTACTCATTGCCACTGTTGGAAATTTTCACTGTATCAGGTCTTGTTCATGACCTTCATTTGGATGTGAGTAAAAATTACTATCCACAAGCTCCATCTCATAATGTTCATCTTACACGTTCGTCATATTTTTTGACATTTTTGGAAACTTTTTTTCGGTCGCTAAAGAGTGCGTTGTTGGTGAAGAAAAACATAAAGTGTTGTAAAATACACATGAAATTATGCAGATTATTCATCCATAATGTATTTTAGATTAATGAGGAAGGCATATTGGCATTATCGAGATACATAATTTTTAATCAAGACAGGGGGGAACCCAACAGGTAGAGTGTGGTACATGGTACAGTGAAAATCAAACCATTCTCAAGCCCCTATTTTTAATTACTAATACAACAATTTTTCACTAATTTCCCTTTTCATGAAGGTACTTTCTAATTCAATCGGACTATTTTATTCAACAAGCCCTCTTCTCACGATGTGCTTTCTCATTCATTTTGGGCTTGATTCGAATATTTATCATGGATCAATAGGGTTTCCTGAAATAACTGGCTGCGAAAAATCGTGACATATCGTCAGACTGCGTTTTTGAATGTCAGTGGCGTAACTATGTGGGGGATAATAGGATAGAAACCCCCCCCCCCCAAGGCCTCACAGAAATTTAAAAATTATTTAAAAATATTATCTAGTTTTGTCATGCAATAACTGCATCTGCTTATAGTTAAGTCTTAAGTGCCAAAATGATGTAAAATGTATTTACAGGCATGTAATTTTTCAAAAATTTTCCCGGACCCCGTTGCCTGGGGGTGGGGGGTACCCACCCCCGGCCATCCCATCCCCCCCAGAGCCTATCCCTAGTTACGCTACTGTTGAATGTGATTAAGTTTGATAGAATGAAAACATTAAAATAGACTGTTTTCTGTTAACATGTTGGGTAGCAGCGAATTTAAGGAGACATTATTGTTTATCAACGACCCTTATACCTTCAGCGTGAGTTCTTAATGAAACAAGCCCGTGGAGCCAAAATTTATATTTATTCAGGCAGTGTATAAATAACACGACATAAATTTTTCTCTTCAGCGAAAACATTTTGTTCGAAAAGGAAAAATGGAATGTTGTGAATGTGTTGGTGACGCCAACCTGCTTGATGATTTTTGATTGGAGTTTTTGACAGTGGTCCCTTTCATCAGGTAGTGCCTCTTAGCAAAAGTAGCGGAGGCAAACCAATAATGGAACGATGAAGAATCACTCTTGTCTTTATACCATTTATATAATCTGATATTCATGCGCTATCTAAATAGGAGTCGACTTCTATTTTTTAATCTGTGAACCAAATCATTCTTTCGAAATGGGAAACTTGGAATGGTATTGTGACTGTGTGGTCAACTTGTTTCATAGCTCTTGTTTGCACAAGTCCTTTGACTGTGGTCACGTGTCATTTGACTTCATATGGTTTCTTCCTCTTGTAAAAGCGGCAAACCAGCGATGCACCTATAATGTATCAAGACTCTGTCCTTCTGTCCTTACAAAATGGTGTTCCTGGCATCAACGTCCGCAGAAATTAGCGTTGCCTCCCGCCTTTATACCGTACATGGATCGCCTCTGGGCCATTTTCCTTCGCTGGTTCTTGCTATCCTTCTTCATTTCCCGCAGAATACTCCTAGCCATCGCGTCCATCACCTCGAGCAAAGCTTCGACGGTCACTGCGTTCCGGATCTGTCGCAGGAATTTCTGCGAATCTGCTTTGGCCATCCCGGCAGCCACGTCTGTCAGCATGGCGATCAGCATGTCCCTCACGAATATCTCCGTGGGCACCCTCGGTAGTTCCTCTTGTTCCTTCTTCTCTTCTTCTTCCTTCACCGTGGTTCTTCTGCGTCGTTGCTGGGAGCGTTTACTCTCTTCGGCATTTTTCAGCACTCCGCAGTCGCTGATGGAGATGGTCACCGTAGGTGACTCTAAGCTCGTGCCGACATTTTCAATGGCCCGAAGTACCTTCTCTCCCTCGATGAGTTGACTGTGGGCATGAAAAAAGATATTGATTTTTCTGATGGAATTCTATCGTGACGCGTCTTGTGTATGCAAAGTAACTTTATTGCTTTCAAAAATAAAAATAAATTGAATCGATTTACAACAGAACGATAGTTTAAGCTTGGTTTCCTCAAAGAAAAACCTCCGTCAAGGAAACCTCCATGGTTTGATCGTGTGATCATAGTGCTAATATTTTTTCAAGCAGGTGAAATAAATTTACGATTTAAGAGTGCAACTGACATCGGAAAAACATACGGTGATAGTCTAAATTTACGGAATATCACGTTATATTTCTGCGAGGAGGAGAAAAATCATAAGTGAAATAATATGTCAATATTCTCCAAACTATGATTTAGCTGAATTTAAAATTTCTTTTTTTTAAGGCAACAAAGAATTGATCTTTTGGTCCATAAAAACATAGAATCTCTGATTAAAAGTGGGATTAGGATTAGTAATGTTCATTTCGCTTCCTGATATTGCATTTTGTCGTGCTGCCAAATACAGTAGGTGTGATTATTCTCCTTATATAAAATTGGAAAATTTGGGTTCGAATCCCGTTCAAGGCAGTAGCGGATACAGAAAAAACTCAAGGGGGGGCGCAAAAGATATCTTGAGCTACCTTTACTTTTGATCTAATGACAAATAATTAAGCCACACACAAAGTTTTATTTAAAATGATAATACGCATATGCCAGACAATGCCATCCTATGATATAAAAGAAGTTACAGTGGTGGTCTTCAATGTTCGGTAATGCGGGCGGCCCCGCAAGGGGGGGATGCCCACTGCGCCCCCATATATATACGCCAGTGGGTCAAGGTGTATGATTTTTTCTCTGTGGAATTTTCGCACATTTCATGCATTGCGGGTTACTCCGTAAAGTTATCACCGTGGCTAGTACCGGTATACTTAAATTGATCAAAAAATATATTAAACATTGGTAATGATTTCGGAGATTTTAGGATTTCTTTTTTGAAACTCATATTTTTCACCTTCTTATTTGTGCATAAAATAAAATTACCGGCGATGAACCAAAGGTGAAAAAGGGTGATTATTGTATGCAGACAGAAATCACGGCAGTAGGACCGAAAATGGACGTGGATTACAACTTACCCGAATGCCACGTACTCGCAACGCATCCATGGGGTGGGCTCCAGAGTGACAATGAACTGCGTCGAGTTGGTGTGGTGTGTGTCAGCTCTTGCCATTGCAAGCACTCCTCGTCGGCTGAACGGCACGGAAAAGCTCTCGTCCGGGAAACACTCCGGCACCTCCATTACCTTCGCATCGAGTTCTGTCAAGGCGAAAAGGAAGTAAGAAAAGGTTATAGCTCGCAAAGAGCTTTATTCTTATTGCCAAATAATTTTTGCTAACAGATGGGAGAAACCTCATCCATGATACAATATAAACAACAGATGGTAATTTATACACTTAAATGCATAAATCCAGTACCAACCATTGTTTCTACATTCTACGTCATTTTCAAGTTTCAAGGAAACCTCATGATTTTTTATGACACCGGTTTATGTACTGGACATTGGCATGAAAGTAATTGCCATTGGCATAACTCCCTGGAAATTTTCGAATACTTTTCTTTCGTCTGATTCCACCATTAAAGTGCAGATGATCTGAAACAGTTTTCTGCTCTTTATATCAATATCAATCTTTTTAATCCACTTTCTCCTTTGATCGTAGAAGCCATGCATTCCAAAACTGCACAAGTTTATTCATATTAGTCTTAGACGTAACCATTTTTCTTAACATATTTAAAGCTACCAAAGTCATCACTTCGACAGTTTTTCCATGACTGAATACGTTACAATATTTTATTAGCATAATTAGTACTAAAAACTAAATAACTTTTTCAATAAAATATTCACATTTTGCCCCCACCCCTTGAAAGCTGCCGCCCGAGGCACGTGACCCTCCTGTCCCAGATCAAGTCTGATACCAGACATCTCAGAGTTGATCTAAAGATGTAGCCATAGACCTCGAAACCTCATCTTGAAAATAACTCCGACGCTGCTAACCCGAAAAACCACGGAGAGAACTGCAGTACCCAGTTTTATTCTCTAATTGATGCTAAATTAAACCTACCAAGTAATAAAAACTAATAAGAAGTTCCGGGCGTGCGTGCAACTCACCACCTCCCTGTATCCAGCCTCCCTTGACGACGCGGTGGATCTTGGAACCTTTATAGCATGGATTCATTTTCGGAACGAATGCGTCGCCGTCCAAGGATAAGTCCCTCAGGTTCACGATGCCGGCGATGTGTCTCACGGTCTCCCCATCCACCGTCACCATTCCTCCGACATGCTCCGCGTAGCCCAGCTCCTCCCACGTGGGCCGGTCCCACTCGCTGTGGTCCACGATTCCATGGCACAGCACCACGTCCTCCCCATCGTGCGTCACCACGCCGCCCAAGTGCATCACGTGACCCGGCGCCATAAGAGGCATCGGCTGCCTTACTATCCCCTCGACGTGCATCACGGGTCTTCCATCGACCATCGCGATCCTACCCACGTGCACCACGTTACCCGCCTGCGGCCACCTTGGGGGCGGTACCTTTTCTTCGTCCCACCGTTCGTATTCCACGATGCCCTGGACGTGCACCACGGGCTCGCCGTCGTGCATCGCGATTCCGCCAACGTGAGTCGCGCGGGCCGGTTCTTTCGTCGGCTCCTTCCACTGACCGTGCTCCACTATTCCCTGTACGTGAACCACCGGTTCTCCATCGTGCACCACGATGCCTCCGATGTGCACCGCGCGAGCTGGTTCTTCAGGCGCTTTGGGGGGTTTTTCCCAGTGGCCGTGCTCGACTATGCCCTCGATGTGCACCACCGCTTCACCGTCGTGCATCACGATGCCTCCCACGTGCACCGATTGAGTCGGTTCTTCGGTCGGTTTTTCGGTCGGTTCTTCGGTCGGTTCTTCAGGTTGTTCTACCACTCCGTGCACCAGCATGACCTCTTCTCCTTCGAGCACCACAATGCCCCCCACGTGCATCACGGGTGGTGGTGCTTCTGGGGTCTCTGGGCGCCCTTCCTCCTTCGTCTCCTCGGCCGCCTCTCTTTCCGTTTCTACGGTCCCTCGTTTTTCCACCTCTCCTTCTCTGACGACGTCATCGTCTTCCCCTAGCTGCCCTTGCGATTCTGCTGCTTCCCCTTCGCCCTCCGTTTCCTCCGCATTCTCGCCATTTTCAACTTTTTTCTCTCCTTCCTCTTTGCTCTCTTGTCCTTCATTTTCATCCCCTTCTTTTTTATCCCCTTCTTCGTTCTTCTCTGCTTCTTTTTCGTCTCCCACCATCGTCTCTCCTCCCTCGGTTTCCGTTTCGTCGGTTCTTTCTTTTTCCGCTTCGCTTTCTCCCTCGTTCGCTTCTTCCGCTCCCTCTTTTTTCTCCGTTTCCTCGCTGCCACCGTCTTCTTTATCTTCTTGCGGTGTTGTCTCTCCTCCTTCACTCTTCCGTACTTCCGGCTTACCATTTCCATTCTCCTCCTCCTTTTCACCGCCTTCTTTCTCTTCCTGTGGTGGCTCCTCTCCTCCCCCACTTTCCCTCACTTCGGTCTTGCCATCTCCATTCTCCTCCTTTTCCTTCGATGCATCTGGTTCAGTGTCCCCTTCACCGTGCGTCTCGCTCTTGTCATCGCGGGGAACGCTACTGCGACTCGACCTGCTCCCACCCTCCCGCGTTCTAACGCTGCTGCTCCTACCTTCTTTCGCTTCGGAATCCGTCTTCTGCTCCTCCGTATCGTCACCTGTCTGGATCTCTCCACGCGCCTCTATACCTTCCACGTGCATCACGGCCTCGCCGTCGAGCATCACGACCCCTCCGACGTGCACCACGTGGCCGGGCTGTGGGGTCAACCCTTGCTTTTCCTCCCGGTCCCAGTGCCCGTATCCCACGATCCCCTGCACGTGCACCACGGGTTCCCCGTCGTGCACCACGATGCCGCCAACGTGCGTGGCATACTGTTGCTTCTCCTCCGCTTCTTCCTCCCGCTCCCATTCCTGAGGCATCACCACGCCGTGGACGTGCGTGTACGTTGCCCCGTCGTGCACCACGACCCCACCCACGTGCATCACGGGTCTCCTCCATGGCTCGGTCACCTCGTCTCCCAAGTCCTCGGGTATGCCCTCCTGACCCCACCATCCTTTGGCTATCCTCATCAGTGACTCCGCCTGCCACTTGTGGAACGAATCCCGCCTGTCCCGGTACCACAACCTCGCCCTGGTATCCTTTGCCGGCTCCTCCTCGCCCGTCTCATCGTCCGGACAAACCCTTTCCACTTCCTCCTCAATGATCTGCCGCAGATCATCCCAGTTCTTTCGTTCCGGTGCGCATCGACCCAACCTCTTGACTATGATTTTAGGTCTCCACGCGTTGTCCTCCCACACAATGGTGGTCCTCACTCGGCTTCCTCTCTCCTTCGCCTTCTCCTCTTCTCCCTTGTCCTCGGCTTCTTTGCTCGTCTTCCTTTTCTCCGGCTCTTCCTCTTTTTCTTTTTGTACCGCCTCTTCCTCCTCCACGGTCTTGCCGCGGCACAGGTCGGCGAAGCGCCTGCTGGTCTCCGGAAGTTCTTCCGAGTAGAGCTGCGGGACGATTAGGATAATATCGTAAAACTCGCTTATATGCATGTAACGAAATCGTGCCTATGTCCCGTCATGTATCTAATATCGGAATTTGAAATGTATGCAATTTTATTAAGGAAGAATGTAGTTGAAAAATGTCGCTAATTGAATTCCCGTAGTATTTTTTAAGTCTTTTTCAGCAAGTAATCATAAAATATCTCCAATATTCTGTCCAATGAAATGTCTTTAATGTTCCATTAATATTAATTTTACATTGGCGATTAACAAATTAGTTTATACTTCTATTGCATTTAATGAAATATTATTAAAAAAATGCAATTTTTGAGGTGTGGGCACTATTTGAATACATTCTGTGGGAGAATGGGTAACGGATCAGTTGCTTAAATAAAAATGATTTACGGAATATTAGCCGGAATTCCTGAGATATATTGGGCTAAAATCTTAATTATGGATATTACAAAATCCCATTTATAACAAAATAGAACGATGGTCCTTTGAAAATTGCTATTAGCGAGTTTTACTGTTTAATGTTTCGTTTTAAAAATCAATTAATTTGTGATTGAGAAGAATTTTTTTCTGGTACAAATGTTAGTTAACACTTATGCTCTTGATATCAGAAAGCTTTACTTTTCCGTGGTGGAAGTATGTCTTGCTAATCGACAATTCAAATGTAGGACTTTTTCTCGAGTTGTTTCAGAGGTTTATTTGAATATCTTTCAATGTATGTTTACATGGATCTTAGTTAATAAATGAAGTATATATGGGCTAGAGTATAAATATTATTTATTGTATCTTTTTTTGCGTTTAAATGCCTTTTGGACGTTTGTTTGTTTATCCCTAAAATCGTAAAAGTTGAGCACTTATTTCATGTATCGAATATTTCTAATTGAAGTGCATATAATTTTATGAGGAATGAATGCAGTCGAATAATATTGCTAGTTGATTTTCCATTGTATTTTTTACTCTTTTTTAGGCATTAATTCATGAAATATTTTCAATGTTCCGTTAATGCTGCTTCTTATTAATGTGAGATTTTGCTTTCACGGCATTATTTGGTCTGTAATTCGAGGTTATTTTAACTAATATTTTGCAATTTCAATGGATAATCCTAGTTGAATTAATATTTCTGATTGTACGATTGCCATGGTAAAAACAAATGTGCTAAAATGAAATCACGAAGATCACGTTACTTCTGAGATGCAATTATTTGGTCAATTTTATGACACGGCGAGGCGTGTATTCAAGTTGCGTAGTTCGACAAATACAATTTTGGAATAATTTATTTGGCACAGCACTGATTGTCTGTTCACAATGTTTTGCGATAGTTATAAATTGGAAGAGCCTCAGTGAAAATGTATCCCACGGTGTGAGTTTCTACGATTTTTCGTGGAAGTCACGGCGATGACGATTGAAAAATTGTTGAAATCATACATTAAAGTGTATTAAAAATGAAATTGCCTACACGAGTCGAAAATTTTAAACTTATTCTATTTAACGACACGATTTATAGCTACGATTGAGAACTAATATTTAATTCGATTTTATTTGGAAATTTTATCTCATTTCACTCCGCAAGTGGTCCTATAAGGCAGAAATCATTTTTACATATTGGTGTGAGCCGGTGAATACCTATTGATTGATTTCAGAGAGGTGGAACTGTTGATGAAGCTTTCATTGTTCTAATGAAGGAATTTAATGCATATGAATATCAAAAGGTGTCACGGAGTTTAGGATTATATCTTTTTGTACTTGGTTCTATGATTTCTAATGCTCATAATTGCGTTTATAGTTGAATAACAAATTTTATGTAACCCTCACTCCTTTTATTTATATTTCATTTGATGGGCTTAAGCCGTTCGCTGCTACGGCGGAGAAGAGTGAAAACAGGTCAGGAGGAATTCCACGTGGAGTGATTAGCCGTGAAAAACTGGTAGCTTTCCAAAGTGCAGTGAACGGTCGTTGCATAAGTTAAACCGCGTAATCAGCCTTCGGCGATCCTTATTTGCCAACTCCGTGTCTTACCAATTAAATGGAAGTCTGATTAATCTGTTTTCGTATTCATAGAGAGTAGAAAGCCTGTTTCCCAACTTCAATTTGAAAAAAGATTTAAATGTATCTGGAAATCTGCGGAGTATGTTGTAAAGTATTTTCAATTTTCACTGATTAATCTTATTTTCGGTAGGTATTGGAGCGAAGAAGAGAGTGACTGTACTGTTTTGGTTGAGGATAATATATCATTTCTTGCTGCCATCTGTCAGTTATAGGGAAGCGATTCATTGCTTCATTAAGTTTAATCGTGATTGATGGGAATGATTTCTATCTAGTTTATCTATTTTTGCCTAATTGTATAATATAGGTGAATTATATATCGTTTGGGCGTAATTCTAGCCATGACCAGCAACCGGGAGATCCGGGTTCGTATCCCGGCTGAGCCAAATATTTTTTCATGGAGAACTTCGTTTTTCGTGTATATAAATTTGCAACTGTGCGCATGACTGCTTAAAAAGTCACTTGTTTATGCAATGTAAAAAGTAGTCATTATCATGTCCGTAGATGTTTCTATTTTATGCGTAAATTACCTTCATAAGTTCATAACCGTTTTGTACATACTCAATACCTATCTTTTTTGCGTTTATTGTTTGGCAACTGGTAATTTTTTGTACCGGAGTTGAACTTTCGTGGAGGCTTTATTGGCCAAAGTTAGCCGTCACCGATGGCGTGAAAGCTTCTTTCTTTGCTCCTAAAGTTAGCGGCGCGTTTCGGTGTGGCTTTTACCTTGATAGGGCATCATCTGCTAACTTTGGTAAGCCCACATTCAATAAATGTGGAGGCGAGAATTGGGGTCGAGAAAAAAAGGATTAACTTTATATCACCTCGCCCTACGATGAATTCTCTTTCGTATATGTTACAGCCATGATCATCGCCCGCATGTGTAGAGAAAATAAGCTCCTAATAATTTTAAAACGATGACATATTGTGTTATATACCATTTAAACACATCATTTTTCCACAGAAAATAAGAGTGACCTTCGATTCCGATTCGTCTCTAATTCAAAATAATAATTAAATCGGAAACTCGCCGTGCGTATTCAAGACTTTTAGTACATATATATTTTTTCTTAAATTAATAGGTTCGTTTGTATCTTGGTGTAAAAGGGTACTTTAGTAAAGTGTCTATAAACGTATACTTACCATGAATTTTAGGCGGCCAACTGGACGTTCATCAATGGATATATCCATGTAGACGAAGTGTCTCTGCAAGAAAAAAATTGGAAGTAACTTAAATATTTGGTTAGGAAATGAGTATGTTTGATTTTATATATTTGAATCAATTTTGAAATGATTGAAACTGAAAAGAAGGCCTTGAAGCAGACCGCGGATTGCATAGCGATATGTTTTCACAAATTTCGATGTTGAATTGAGTATAATAATTCTCTTGTAAGATAAAGATATAGAGAATAAATAAATGTTTATGTAATTAATTAATTGTTTTTATGCATGAATTTAATAAATTAATTATTATTTGTTTGCAGTAATTTATGCTCTCAGTACGTTCGATAGTAAGTCTAAGGAGCAAAATTAGGCTATTTGGAATGGAATAAAAAAATTACTCACTTTAAATGTTGACATGTATTCCTCATAAGCAGATGACATTTTCCATGAGTCGATGTTTTTGAAGGAGTAATCCAGCTTACGGCCACTCCTAATGACGGCTGATAAATCGCCAATCAAACATCCGTTCGCGTAGACAAATACTGGCTGCCGAATTCTCCAAGCTGACTTTCCCACTCGCTATGATTAACGAAGGAAATGCTAAATTATAGGATGTTCAAAGGAGTATCCTATTCTTAAACAATTCAAATAGTAGGTTTTGTGGAAAGGACTGACATGAATTTTATTGGAGAGCAGTATAATGAGTTCTCCATCTATAGCGAAACATTATTTGAGCTCATTGCTGTAAATTTATGAGGTTGAATTTTTGATTGGAAGTTCTTACCTTTCTCTCTGCGCACAAGTACTCCTTCCATTTGTACTCAAATAGTGGTTTAATGATAGGCTTATGAAACTTCTTCGGGGATAGACGGTACTCATCCTGAGAAAATGAAATGAAACAAAGTCATCTTAATATTGTCCTTTTATTCAGTGCATAAAAGTCAATAAATTAGGTCTTTTTTCATTCATTTTAAGTTAAATTACAAAGTATGTCGAATGCATATAGGTAGTGACTCAGTTTATGATGCTGGATGCATCGGAAAAAATTGAATCATCGATTTTGTAGTGCTTTTTATCTTATATAATTTTATCTTTCTTATATTTCCATAATTATAACATGTTATATGATGAAAATAACCTTAAAAATTATGTTGATCATTCTTTACTCTGCATTTAATGAGCTGAGGCTGTAGGGCCTTATGAATCATAGCCGTGTAATAGGTTAATTTTGGGGATCAATTATTTCAAGGGTACATTGTCTTCCGCACCGTCTCCGTTTTTAAGACGCCAAAAATAAATCCCTTTCGTAGTACCGTAGTAAACTAGACGTATTTGGCTAGCTGCTTCTTTGTCAAGCGTAAGATCGATATCTGTTAGATCCATGCATTATGTAAATATGTTTCCTTTAAAATCCAATTCTTCCTTCCCGCCAAGTGTCTTGATACGACTATTTTCTGTCTCCCTACTTTGGCATATTGCCTATTTTTATTGCAGGTATTCTTGGTTGAAATATAATTGCATGCGCTTGATTTTTTAATGCGTAAATACGTTGCTAGCATACGATCAATTTGGAACCTCCGAAAACGCGCATCCGTAAAGCACATGAAATATGTATTCATTTTAAAATAAATTCGGAAGTAATACATGTGATGAAGATAAAAGTTTGAATAGATATGCAAAATAATCTTCCTCCTGAAGATCTAGTAGTGGATAAAGGGGAACGGTCCCACATATGCCTCGTTACTTGAACAAAGGATTTCTAAACTTCACTGTTAAAGGTCTACTAACAATAAGATCTAGCTCCCTTATATCAAAATTGCAAGACATAGGAACGAAAACTACGGAAATACCAAGTGCTCAAAGTTTCCCAACTTCAAGCGCTTGGTATCGGAAACGCAAGAAACCGGATCTATTTTGGGGAAAAAAATAAATACAGGAAATTCTATGGAGCCGAAGGTTTTTTAAAGCAACTGATCGAACGTAGAAATAAGCTCTTTCTCGTATGCTTTTTGTTTTAACGAAATTTATTGCTTTCTTTAGACCATAGAACTCCTCAGACTCGGGTGTGTTGCTTTTTTTTACAGGCAGTAGTAAAATTTTGATCAATCCGTTGTTCTGGATGAATTAGCAAAAAGTAACCAAAGTGAGCATTTCATTGCTTCGAAACTGACAAATTTCATCACAGATATACACCGAAATTAGGGGTGTCAACCGAAATTTACATTCATGATGATGTTATTTATCAAATTCATAACTCTTTAATGCTATCCCTACCATTTCCAAAGGCCATACTGCAAAATTTTGGAAAAAAGTGGATCGAATTGCACTCATCACCCCGCCGTTGACATTTTTGCAAGCAGATTATAATGAGACCGGAGTGACAACAGAACTCAGCCTTCTATGGGATGGAATCGGGTCTCCTCTATGCATTCCCCATGGATTTTATACTAATCGCAGTGTACTTTTAACACCGAGGAAAACTTTGAAGAGGGTATCCGAAAAAGTTGATTCCCTAGAGTGAATTCAACTTGAGTGCCACCATCAGGTGGTTGGTAGTCAGCATGAAAGAAAACGTGGTGCTATAGAATGTAATAGAATATTGTACTCCTCATTACTTATCCTAACTTAAGGGCCTGTGACTGACATGATTATTCCTCTTATCTTAAATAATCCATCCTTGACTATACTTCTGTTGCATAACGACAGTGTTCTACAACACGAAATGTTACAATTTTGACAATTAGTGTACTTTGCTTGAAAATTACGTGTATTGTTGACGAAGTCGTACTTACACTAACAATTAATGCATGTCCAATATTCTTAATTCTGAGACTGCGGTAATAAAATGTTTAATTAATTCAAGAGAGTCATAATTATGCTTACAGAACGAACTCTAGTCACCACTTTTCAAATTAGTTGAAGCCACTCACAGATTCCCCGCATGACTTTAATTAAGAATTTAGATAGTTTTTATTTATAGAAAGTATAGAGAATTTAGAATGCTTCAATGAAAAAGTTGTGTATTACATTTTAACTCAACGAAAGCTTGCTAGCTTGTTGCTGTAGCCGCTCTAAGGGTAAATAAAACGTATGTTAAAATACATTTTGTTTTTTTTCCCACGTTTATTAGCATCAATGAAATTAATTCAAGGGGATTCAAATTTGCTGGTGTTTCACTACGGTCATCGTGTAATACGACCGTAGTTATAGATGCACCCATTAATAACCAATTTCTGTGACTAGCGCTGTAAGCAAGGCCCTCCCCAATATTTCATCCATCGCCATAATCTTCTTTCTTTGGTTAAAGTATAAGCTGAAATGATGGATAGTGGAAAAAAACCAACTAGTGCTATGGGTTTTTCCATAAATAAACCTTGAGTCACCTGCGCATAGAACTTTTGGCTGTCATCTAGTCAAAGGCATGGGTAATGTTCGCGGTATGAGTAACTTTACAGCTAGCTTTCGTTGAGTTGAAATAAAACACACAATTTTTAAATTGAAGTATTCGCGGAAAATCTTTAGATAAATCTACATACGTGCCAGAAATAGATATAAATTCTCCTTTAAAATAATGCGGAAAACCTGTGAGTGCCTTCAACTAATTTGAAAATTAGTGAGAAATTTGAAGAGTAGGTCGTGGTGCTCTGTGCATAATTATGACTCTCTTGAATTAATTAAACATTTTATTACCGCACTCTCAGGATGAAGAATATTGGACCTGCATGAATCGTTGGTGTGAAGTGCAACTATGCATGAGTACAACTATGTTTGGCGAGAATAGTGGAACAGCATGCTGAATAAAACGATAAACTTTTTGTACTGTCCACTGGTTTATTAGCGATAACAATTCGTTTCGGTGCTTAGCGTCATAATCACGTCAAATAGAAATAACGAGTCAACTCACTTGTTCAAAATTATATCAATTTATTTGACTACGCATGGTTTCTACCCGTTCATGCCAGAAACTATCCATGGACCGAGTTTCCATTCATTTTCATTTTCGGAGTTTGTAAGTAATTCCAAGGATGCTGTAGGTGTGGCTTATGGGCCACGAGAGTTTGAGAAGTGATGTATCGGCGTAGAAGTTGCTTCCACGGTTTCGTAATGTTTCATTGAGTTCGACCTGTTCGACCGTGTTTATGTTTGAAGTATGATACCATGGAGGTCAAGCAATCGGCGTGAACAGCCCTTACAAGTCTAATGATTCTTTCAAACGCATATAATGTAGGATTTAAATGCTGTAATATGTTTTCCAGCAAAATAAACTATTTGAGCCCCTGGAATAAAACGAAATGACGCGAGTGAAGAGCGTGCCTCTATTTTTGACCGTTAACGCGCTGCGTTTGTGGACTTAGAGAAAGCATTTGACAACGTGGATTGGAGCACAATGCTTGGAATCCTAAAGGAAATTGGGGTTCTTTATAATGACAGAAGAATCATCCACAGTTTATACAAAAACCAAGTAGCCGTGATAAAATCAGGGCCCAGCTGTGAAGAAGCAAGAATTAAGAAAGGAGTGCGACAAGGCTGTACATTGTCACCCGTAATTTTCAACGTTTACATTGAAAAAGCCATTAATGAAATCAAAGAAAAGGAATTGGGAGTGAATATCCATGGAGAAAAAATTAGCATGCTAAGATTTGCCGATGACATAGCCGTTATAGCAGAAACAGAGAAGGATTTGAAAAATATTCTGGTTAATATGGGTAGGTTAATGAGTAAATATCAACTGAAAATAAAAACGAAGAAAACCAAGGTATTAGTATGCAGCAGAAGAGAAGAAGTCAAGACTAACATTAAAATAGGGAAGGAAAATCTAATAGAGGTTGATGAATTCAGTGATTTGGGAAGCAAGATAACTATTGACGGGAGAAGTTAGAAAGAAATTATCAGCAGAATAGCTCAGGCGAAGAGAGCATTCCACCAAAAGAGAGACCTGCTTACAGCGGGAAACTTAAATATGGAAGTAAAGAAACAATTTATGAGAACCACATTTGGAGTATGCTCCTATACGGAAGTGAGGCATGGACAATGACCGAAGCGGAGAAAGCAAGGATAGAGGCCTTTGAAATGTGGTGCTACAGAAGAATGATGAAAATCAAATGGATCGACCGAGTTAGTAACGAGGAAGTCCTAAGAAGGGTAGGAGAGAAGAGAAGCCTCATGAAAACCTTAATAAGAAGACGGAACAACCTTATAGGCCACATCTTGAGACATGATGGCCTGATGAAGACAATCGTCGAAGGACAAGTGGAAGGCAAGAATGGAAAAGGAAGACCCCGAACAAAATATATGGAACGAGTAAAGAGAGATGTGAAAGAGAAGAAATACGTAGATGTGAAAAGATTAGCTGATAGGAGAACTGAGTGGAGAGCTGCGTCAAACCAATCCTAGGATTGTTGACCAGTGATGATGATGAACGCGCAAATTGAAGCCTTGAGGGGTATTTTTCGCTTGAATGCTGAAACGAGTCGCCAAAAAATGTCCTGTACTCAAGGTTTCATTCACCTCTTGGGTACAGACGTCACTAAGAGAGGGTTTCCGACTCTATCCACTATTGTGACTGTTATTTCTGATATCGATGAAAAATTCTATGGAAAGATAAGATTTTGGTAACCCCCTCAGTAAATGACAGTTCATAGAGAAAGTATGCAGTCATTCTTTCCCAGCGTTTCTGTTTTATCAGCAGAATGACTGTCGGAAATAAAACGATCAGCTATGATAAGCAGAAAAATACAGATTAGCTACGACGCTTTTGTTTGGGAATTTCGTATTCAAACGCTGGAAGAAGACTCCCACGCTCTTTCGGATCGATTAATTCAGTAATCATTTATGGTGACTATTATTTCCAAGTGAACACGGCTTCCTCTTTTTCTCATGCTAATATCACGCACTAGCTCAGATCGCAATCCTTGGACCTTTTATATTTTCCACGTTTTAGACTGGAATGGGTTTTAGCTAATTCATTACTAGTCATTATTTCCTTTTGAAACTGTTTAAGCCTAATATATATTTGTATAATTATATTAATTTAAATAATGGCGCCTTCCAAACAGAGGAAGCTAGTAATTAATCGAAAGATTTTCTCAATGAGGAAATGTTCGAACTATAGTTTGAGCCTCATGGTTAGAACTACTGTAAAAATAAAAAATATTTTTTTTGTACATGCACCCTAGTGGTCTCTATGGAATTTATTTACTACGGACATTACGTGATGTCGTGATGAACACTAACCACGCAAGGTCCATTGCGTTTATATGTCATCCAAGCCATTTCTCTTGACTTGAGGTCATTGACCGTTATGACCTCGTAAATTTGTGCAAGATAAGAGAGGTGGTGGGAACAACTTCCAAATGCCAGCTGAGAAGACATACATAACAGCAGAATTTTATTGTATCATTTTCTTGCTGTCGTTATTGTGCACATAATTAAATGGAAATATTATGACTATCCGCGAAACAATCATGCCATTGAAGGTCATGGTACTGTCGTTCGTATTTGCTTTCTAACGGTAGACTGGCAGTATACCTTATATTTGACTAATTCATTTCCTCAATTATCCTTTTGCGAGGCATTTAAGGAAGGCAGAAACGTTTTTAAAGGAACTCTTTCCCTATAAATGCCGGTATAAACTATTCATATACTCCTCGTTAGACTTCACAGCTATTTATTACCCTCTCTTAACTCCAACTATTATTAGATTTAGATATTATTTATTTTTCTAGGACTCGGACCATCTAAGAATTAAAAAAAATACTTGTACAGAATCATAGAGTAGATATAAACATAGAATTAAGTAAACATAAAATCATGAAATCAACTTACTCGTTGTGAGCGATAGACTAATTGGACAATATTACGAAAGAGTTCCATTGTACAAAGTTAAAAAATAGAAAGAAAGAAAAACATATCATGCAATGTACCAAAAGATTCTAATTAGTTCCCGCATAAAACTATGCGTAGCATTACAGCCCATCAATTGTCCAGCACAAATCACAGACAGCAGAATGAATGAGAAAGAAGTTTTAGAGATAGCATTAAGTTACATGATGAAAAGAAAAAAACAACCAAAGAAATGTAAGAAATGGAAAGAAATTGTACGATGAGCGGGATAGTAAATGAAGTTTGCATCTGATATTGTAGTCATAGAAGTATATTTAGTCTTAGTTTTGAATAGGTTATCTAAATAATAATCAGGCTTTTAATGAAGAAGAAATAAAGCAGTAAAGTAAAGCAGCAATAAAACTAACACATGTCGAGTCGTTGGTATAAAACTATTATTTCTTTATGTATTGCATTCCTTCAGCAGAAATTATTTCTTACATAATAGTTGAACTTTTACTTTTCTTTACTCATAATTGGCAGATAATTCTTTCTGTTTTTCTTTTTAACTATTTTTTGAACTAATTCCAGGTCTATTGGCAAGCGTTGCATTTGTATTTGTGCGCAAACTTTCGAAACTTCAATAGTAAGAACACGTTTGCTTATATTTTTTAAGCCTTCCAAATTTTTTGTTCACTCTTGGTAGTGCTGCCGTGGCTTAGATAAGCGATTTTTCAAAATATGCCCTCACTAATCTTTCATGGCAATTAAAATTACTATCTTAATCAATTTAGTATGACCACTTTCTCTTTTCGGGAAATTTCATTTTCTACGTCTGTCTGCGATTTATATTCACTCTACCTTATCCATAAATCTTCCGCGTCAATCATTTTTTTGTATCGCATACATCTGAAAAATCATGCCAAGAAATTTCGTATGATATCATGTTTCTTTCGCTTTCGGTTATGCAATATGAGGATGCTTAAATAAATTATACATTGGTCTACATTTTATGCCGTCAACTTTATAGGCGTGAATATAATTTGGTTCGGAGTGTAGTTGGACCAATCGGACTTAATTGAATGCGATGGGATAACCTTAAACTTTTAATTGACGAGAAAAAAATGTTGGCTTCTGGGAAAAAATTTAACCATGCGCACATTTAAAATAAATTTATTTATTATAAGGAATTTTGATTTTACTCTTGGTTTGGATACGAATATTTCGTAATCTCTTGTACTAAGTTTACATGCTTAATTAATAAGGATCGGGCACGCCTTTAATGCCAGCTGTAATAAGTATGCACTGTAATTATCATTGCTGCATGCCTTATGGTCAGTTTATGATTTTTTTCGTACGGTTTCGTATAAATTATTGTTAAAGTGTTCAAATAAAGTCGCATACACTGCTGATATACACTAAATTGACATATGTTTGGGTTTCACCGAAGAAAAAAACATCCCATAATGTTCTTATCATACAAATATTAACCGGTAAATTTCAATAGCATCACACGGTAAACTTGAGCGTGGTATTTTTATTCAACACTCTAAATAATGTTAATAGGAATAACGTTTAAACCACTTACCTGAATAATTGAACATGCTGCGTGAAATTCCTTTGAGGCCACGTCACCAACTACTAGAATTTGGTATGGAGGTGAAATGCATACGTGCTCCATCTTCAAATTTTGATCCAAAACTAAATTTTTTGTCCTTGGCAACGGTATTGTTGTACCCCCTTTGAATGTATCTGGAGTCAACAATGGTCGCCTTCAGCCGAAACAAATCGGCGAAAATTCTCTGCTTCGGACTTAATTGACTGCAATGCGCAAACCTTAAAGTTTGAATTGACGACAACAAAAAAATATATGCTTCTGGGAAGAATTTAGCCATGCCGCGAGTGCGCACATTTAAAGACACAGTGCAGTTACTTACCAGTCGGTGCGAATTTTTTTACACCGTAGGTGTGTGAGCGGTTTTTCGGGAATCGACCGTTCACTCAACGGTTGCATCTGCTGAACGCGACCAATTACTGCCTCTGAAAATTTCTCATTTTAATTTAGAGGTGTTTCTTTTTCGAGACGGCTTTGTTTCAGCTTTCCCACTTCCCCAAAGTGGTACGTTTCTGTGTACGTTTCTGTGTACGTTTGTTGTGAAATTTTCAATCAACCGAAATTTTATGGGTTATGGTTACAATAAAGATTATTTTGAAGATTTAAAGAGTTTGCTGAAAGTCGTTTCTATGTCTTATTTACTTTTTTAATCATAGGTTGATAGCTACCGTATTAAATTTGGACTTAAATGAAACATTTATTTGTCACTTCTTGAAAGAAAAAATAATATAACCATAATGATTTAAAATGTCGTCTTGATTTAATAAATATTTTGCGAAGGAAATGTGTTGAAATTGGAAAAATTACGTTTTTATTTGTAAAAGTATTGACATTTTATCGAGTTGGAATACTTTTTTTATTTATCTGAACAAATGATATTGTAGACGAAAATGATAGCTAAAAGGTTTGCAAACAGCAGAATGCTATTATTTTATGCATTGAATTATTTGTGCGGTATGACTACTTTTTTTTTGATTTTTCTGAACAAAAGATCATGCGAAATCCTTGGTGAGTTTGCGGGGATAATGGTTAGTTTCTTCGGTTGTACGAGAGAACATGATATTTTGCTTCGCTTTAATCATAATGCTAAATATTAATAAGTGATGTTAATTTTATTTTTTCGAATCGCAAATACGCAGTACTGGACGTCTCATTTATGTTATTCAAATAAAGTGCAAGTATCATTTGGAAAATATTGTTTTGTGTTCCTTTGTGAATCTTGCCAGAACATTTTAATTAACTTTTTTCGATTCTATGTTTACTGCCAATTATTTTTGTTGTTTATTTCCAAGGGCCTTCCTCACTTAAGAAGTATTTCATGCAATTCAAAGCAAATTTCGTATTACACGGGTTATCATCTTATGAGAAATTTGCTTGCGTATCGCTTCATCTACTGCAGAAGTACGTGATGAGACCTAGGTTATTCTATCCTTTGCACGAATTTCTGATTAGTGCAGTTACAGGCAACTTCAAAGTTTGCGAAATAATTGAGATGCTGTTCAATTTTGGAATTGAACTTGTCATTATTTGAATATCAATTGGAAGCACCTGCAGGGAGATGTCAAACTTTATACTCGGCCAAATATGCATTTTCTCATTTGCAAGATTAAGTTTCAGAGTTGTAAGTTTACCTTCAGTATAGCGCATTATCATCTGTTTATTTCTCTTCAAAATTTACGCAATAATTTATAATTGAAATGCGACTACACTTTATGACTTAGTCTTTTACCATCAAGGCTTCAACGATAGTTTCTATTCTATAGCTGCACACGTGTGTACGCGTTCTGTGGATTGAAAAGCAATGGTGATTACGTAATGTACTTGATCAAAAGATGACTGATGCGATAATTAATGCGAGGGGACGTCTCTTTACTTTTAATGAACAATTGAAGTTATATTATGCATTTAATATATTGAGTTTTTTAGTCTTTAAAGTTATAAAACATTTCTTTCTCATCTTAGAGCACTGACTTTGCCTATCTATCTCTGTAATTCTGTTTCATTTGGTTGTTTGAGAAATATAATTGTATAATTAAGATCAATTGACAATTGATTGTGTGTATACGTTCTATTTTTTAAACTTTTACTTCGGATAAATAAATATATGATATTAATACATGTCATTTATTATGTCACAGAATTGAAATGAATCTGACTACAGCGGAGGAAAAATGACTTTGGTGAAAATGGGTAATATTTTCTTGTTAATGAAAGTAAAAATCGCGAATATTACTCTTTCAATTTTCGTGAACGAATGGAGGTATAGAGAGGTGCCCGTAGTTGATAAATGATTACGGCGAGTGAAGTTAACTATTTATTACATATATGTACGTGAAATTGCGTATTTTTAAAGCTTTAGCATGAAACGGCGTAAAGCCGTCGTTATCCTTTTTTCTTTCGTAATTGCCATCTATTGACATTCCATCGTTATTTCTTATTGCACACCTAGTTTGAATTGCCTTCCATTTCTTCGTTCTATAGTTCACACAGCTCTTGTTAGTGGACGTATTTGATAGTCTACGATTTATGTCTTGTCCTGACTACAGATCAATTACACTCTTGTTTAGCCATAAATATTCTGGTTTCTCCTCTTTGTCATAGTGTCTTCATTTCGCCTTGTCATTTTTGCTATTTTTGTTCGTAAGTTTCCCAATAATGGCGTGTACCCTTAGCAATCATTACGACCTTCCTTCGGAGAGGATTATTTCGAGCCTTTTACTGTTTCATCTATGCAAGATGTTTTAATTTTCACCCCCTCTCTCAGCTTGTCAAAAACCCTCCATCAAAACTTTATGCAAGTTAGCAAAAAGGCTTGGGTAGACGAGCCCGTTATGATTGAAAGTGTCTTTTCGCCTTGTGGTCATTCACTTGAGATAATGGGAAAAATGAGAAGCAAGAGTGAAACTGACTGTAGTGATAAGCGGACGAGGATTGATTGACGCAATTATCGTGTCTCGTGAGAGGCTCAGCCGTACATTTCAACTCCTACATCGAATTATCTTTCATTCTTTCATTCTCTAGTTCTTACGGTTCTTGTTAGTGGACGAATCTGATTGTGTACGATTTCGTTCTTGTCTTAACCGTTACTCTTGATTAGGTATTAATATTCTCATTTCTCCTCTCCATCACATTGCCTTAATTTCGCTTCGTCATTTTCCAAATTTTTGTAATAAACTACCCAGTAATGGAATACGCCCTAAGTAATAATAGTTAACTTCGGAGAAGATCATATCGAGTCTGTTATTTTTTTCATTTCTGCTAGATATTTGAATTTCAACACCCCTATATCAAGTAATAGAAAACTATCCATCAAAACTTTATGAAAATTAGCAAAAAGGCTTGCATATACGAGCCTATTGTTTTCGAAAGTGTATTTTTGCCTCGTGGTCGTTTACTTATACTCACTTCACAGATAATGGGAGAAATGTGAATGAAGAGTGAATCTGACTGTAGTGATAAGTGGACAAAGATTGATTCCAAATTCAAACCGGTGATCCGCAGTTATCGCCTCGAGCGAGAAACGCGGTCGCCCGATGGTCCAGCACAGATGCATTAAATTAGCTGCCGCTTGATTTTGTGTCGGAATCGATTGCATCGGCGGCTTATCCGTGACCCGCAATTGCTTGGAGTGCAGCGAATGTGGATCCCCGTAGTTGGGAATCGGCACATTCACGGCACGGCCAGAAATTCACAAAGCAGCCGTAGATTAATGACGCCTCCCGTTAAGTTTTGGGACGAATCCCGCAATTTTATGAAACGTTAGTCTTTGCCAACTGAAGAAATGTTTTGGGGCAACAGCGCCCGGATAGTATTTCCATGCTTGTGTTGCCAAGAGCGTCGCGATAGCATTCACCCAGCTAAAGCGGATAGTATTTCACAGGGCTGTGAGAAAAAATCATACCTAAAAGAGGGAAAAGCATTAGTGTTAAGAAAATGCTAAGAAAAATGTTAGTGAAATCTAAATAACAAAATTCTCTACCTTGATTTTCATATGAATTGTGAAAAACAAAATATTTCGAGGGAAGTTGATTGACTTTGTTGAATTCCATGGCAATGTGGATATAAGCAACTCATGTTCTCTTCATCTCTTGCTGCTGAATTTTTGGCGGTTTCAAGTGAAAAATTAAATCATTCGGAAACGATGTAAAAGTCAAAATTGGGTTCAAGTCCTTAAAATCAAGCTCAGAAAACTCATATTTAACAATTAAAATGATTTAGTAAGGTACTTATCTTGAATAAACAGCCTATTTTTTAATTGCAACTTGAACTCGACATTTTTTGCTCTTCCAAATTATTGTTAGTGTTAAAATATTGATAAAAAAATACAAATTATTGGAATTTCATCTCTTGCTGCGGTAGATTTACGGGAAAACGGTTGATAGATCATCATAGTTCAATATGACGTTAAATATTAGCTATGATTCCCTTTGTAGTTCACTGTGAGGGTAAATATAGATTATGATTTCCTCCGTGGTATCATGGTTATAGTTTCATGCGCGTTCTGAAGGCGGTCAGTTAAATATTTTAAGTGTTTTGATTTTGAATAGGGAAAGGGAAAGTTAAAAGATACAAAAGAAGTGTTTCCGCATTGAGAAAATCTCCAGCCTCTTAGATTCACCCATTTTGTGTGAAATGTGTTTGTCGCAGTGAAGGTCTTAGATGAATTTAATGAATGAGTTTTGTCGCTGCAATTTCAGATTAAGTTCCGTTGCCTGATCTCCAATGGATAGAGTGAAATACTCTTCATGAGAAAAATTAGGGTTTTAATTAAAAATTTATTCAAGCCAGTAATTATTTATATAAGGAATTTTTGTGTTTAATAAGCTTATACAACACACCATCGATCATTTGAATATAGGCTTTACCAGACGTTTCATTTAAGTTTGTTGTTAATTATAATAGCCGAGTTGTTGACAGAATTGGAATAGGTATGTCTTTAAGCTAACACCATATATTGTTTTTATATCAATCCATTGCTAATATATTTAATTAGACATGTCCCTTTATGAGCTGTAAACTCTAGGATGCCAACGTAAACCCGTACCAAAGACGTCGCGCCGTTTATATGTATTTACTTTAGGGGCACTTTCATGACACAGTTTGGAGCTATTTTTCTTATTTGTGCTTTCGAAGCGCCATTTATGGTGGATGTGACGCTATAGTGGTCCAGAACAAGCTCCTCATGATAAAGTTTTGATTTTGGGATTATGATTTTACCGTAGCAACACATCTTGTGTTTACACGATTGAATAGTTAACCTAATAAATAACTATGACAGATTTGTCTCGGTGTTTTGCTCCTTCTAAAGGGGAGCGTGTAAGTGTTACGAAACACATTTTTGGCAATTGTTAACCCCTCCCCCACGTCATCATCATCACTGGTCAACAATCCTAGGATTGATTTGACGCAGCTCTCCACTCAGTTCTCCTATCAGCTAATCTTTTCACTCCTACGTATTTCTTCTCTTTCACATCTCTCTTTACTTGTTCCATGTATTTTGTTCGGGGTCTTCCTTTTCCATTCTTGCCTTCCACTTGTCCTTCGACGATTGTCTTCATCAGGCCATCATGTCTCAAGATGTGGCCTATAAGGTTGTTCCGTCTTCTTATTAAGGTTTTCATGAGGCTTCTCTTCTCTCCTACCCTTCTTAGGACTTCCTCGTTACTAACTCGGTCGATCCATTTGATTTTCATCATTCTTCTGTAGCACCACATTTCAAAGGCCTCTATCCTTGCTTTCTCCGCTGCGGTCATTGTCCATGCCTCACTTCCGTATAGGAGCATACTCCAGATGTAGGTTCTTATAAATTGTTTCTTTACTTCTATATTTAAGTTTCCCGCTGTAAGCAGGTCTCTCTTTTGGTGGAATGCTCTCTTCGCCTGGGCTATTCTGCTGATAATTTCTTTCTTGCTTCTCCCGTCAGTAGACAAAAATAAACACAAGTGAATCCCAAAAATAAGCAAAATCTTAAATCCCACTCTCTGGCTATGAGTGATTGCATAATATTTGAACGTTCTCAAACGATGGGTTAAGTATTCAAGGGGTAAAAGTGATTTTTTTCTAAAGAGTTAGGTGCAGAAATTAATATGAAAAATATATACTAAAACTTGGTGGCCAAGGGGTACGATTGAGTCTCTGTCCTGTATTGACAGCGAGAGGAAAATAAAACAATCTTCTAAATATCTAGTTGATCTCATTTGCTTTATTTACCTGATTTCTGTACCAAACTATGTTTGGAAAGGAAAATCACTAGTACCCATTGGCTTCTCACCCCCTCATTAACTGAATATTGCGTCATATTTAAGTGATCATGCTTTTGGCGTGGACGGGGTTTGCATTAAGGGAAATCGTCTGGCCAGCCCCAAGGATGTTCGGAGAAAAGTTCAGGCTGGCGCATGTTAGATAGTGGCATCCGCGTTTGCTTTTTGAGTGGAACAGACTCGCATAAGGGAGGGATCGGAGCGTGGTGGTTGGGTGGCCGCTCCTCGCAGGATAACCCAAATTCCCTCCCCCCGGAATCGAATCACGCCCCCAGGGTCGAGCGCCGCCTCCTCCTTGTGTATGTGTGTGTTTTTCCTTCTCTGCGTCGGGGGTCATTCGTGTCGGGAATGGCCTCAACCTTGGCGGGAGAGGAGCGCCCTCGGAGCTAAAAAATCGAATGCGTCCGGAATCCTCCCCCGCGGCTATGCGGCCATGTGCTTGCCGGGGTATGGGATCAGGGAGGGGGCGGCGGTGTCCTAATCGTGGAACGGGGCTCACTGCATTGGAAGAAAGCTAGAAAGTGCTTACTAATCAAATGTGAGAAGAGTTGATCTTATTTGAATCGCTAAACTGCAGAAAGGCATCATGTCCAAGTTGGACGATTTTTCTTTTTTTCCTTTAATTTGTTGCTAGGTGTAAGACTCAACGTTTCCAAAGGAAACATGTAATACTACACCGAACACCGAGCGGACATATTCCTTTTATTTGGAAACGTTGAGTGATCCTTGCACCAAGCAACAACTTATTGAGAGATAAGAAAGATGGTCTAACGTCGACATAATGCCTTTCTGCAGTTAGCGATTCAATTATAAGTGAGTAGTCATTGACTCGTGTAATATTTCTAATTCTGCCGCGTGAACGGCGGTAAAATATACATGAATTGTCATGATAAAAAATTCCCCTGGTACGGGAATCGAACCACGGCCCTTTGACTTTATGGGTCACTACGCAGACTACTACACTATTCAGGCTATTGCACCGAGGCTCATGGTATTAGATGCCAGGCCCTCGCGGTCCATCAAGGATGGCAATGCAGAGTGAGTGTAATCCTGTACTCGTTTTGTACAAGCTTCGTTTTGTAATAGTTTTGTCTAGCTTCTAAACCTAATACAGCGAAACCTCTCGTATACGGACGCTTACGGTCCTTGAAAATGTGTCCGTATGTGAGAGGTGTCCTTTAGTCGGAAGTGACCTTTAGAAAACCTCATTTTTACGCTTTACAATACTCCGAAAGTATTATAGTCTAGGAATTTAAGCCCGCTGAATGAAATCCTTTTATTAAAGAAAACTCTCAAATTTTGATCGATCGGTCAGGAAACCCATTGCAATGGTGCCCGTAAAATAGTAAAATTGTGCCTAAAAAGTGTTCGTTTCCGTCAGTGGGAGTATTAGTATACTGTAGGTTCTATCCTAATACAAATGCATATTCTTCTGTCATGAAATTGAGTACTGTCCTTAAGTCAGAGGTGTCCGTTAACAGAGGTTTCACTGTACGCAAACTCAAGCCTATCCTAAACCTATTATTTATCGTGGAATAAACATATTCAGGACATAAGAGGTCAAGCCAATCGTTAATTGGGTTTTGTTAAAAGAATACTAGGAAAGTGCGACGAAAAACTGTGAGAAATCAGCTTCTTCTCCCTCGTTAGACCCCTTATAGAATTCGCTGCCAGTGTTCGAGATCCTCATGAAACAGTTAGAACGCGTGGATAGATGATCTGTCAGTTTCATGAAAAATCGTTACGATAGTCTTGTTAGTGTTACAGACCTCTTAGATTAGAATCTATGTCAGACCGTAGACTGATAACTAGACTAAACCTAGTTCAAAGTGTACCGGGACCAGCCGCGGTGATAACTTTCACGGGAGTCACCCGCAATGCACAATCGTGCGAAAGATCTACAGAGAAAAGATCATTCCGGTCAAGGCGAATGATTTTTTCTCTGCGGATCTTTCGCAAGACTAAACCTATTATGTAAATTCAAGAGCAGTTTATTTTCCTACGAAGTTAGCCATATCTTACGAACGACAACTTACTACGGTAGATCAGATCATCTAAATAAAATAAGAGAGATAGAACATAGAGTAGATAGATTCAGGATGGCGTTTTTTCCGCGATCAATGAGAAATTATAACGGCAACGTTAAAACTTAGAAATAAGTTAGCTGACTTGTGCTTTAGTCCTCTAACTTGTGTGTTCCTTAATGCATGTTTCACAATTTTCTGATTATTTCTAACAGCATGTTCTGAGTGTTCTAGCTTTATTGGCAGATTGTCTTCATGAGTGGCTGGCAAGTTTTGCCTTAGCTTGAATGTGAAAGTATAATTTTTTAGTATGCGTAACATTATTATGTCCGCGTGGTGTGCATTTGGGAATTCTTTTGCATGCTGCATGCTGGTGATTGATCATCCCCTGCAAACACCATAAAGGTAGCTCATAGATGTACTCCTATTAACACTTAAGTTCGCGACCGTGCTGACCTTAGTACTATGGTAGGTACTATAGTATTAAGGTCAGCTATCAATTAAACCAAAATAGCCATTAATTATATTTGATTGTGATATAGGAAAATTACGACATAGTTTACAAATATATAGCATTTTATTAACTATAGTAGGTCGTAACATTTTATTAAATATATCTTTTGTCGTATTTTAAGCAATGAGTCGGAATCTTTTTTCTTCTGAACTCTGGGATATGTCCTTTTTCACCATCATTGGTGAGTGGTGGGATTTATATGATTTCTTTTTTTATTTATTTAGGCTTCAATCCTTGCGAAGCAACGAGGAGCTGTTCATATAAATTATTATTTAAATAACTATTCCTACTAAAAATGCTAAAACAGTATATAATACTGTACAGGAATATGTTTCAGCTGTATATAATAAAATGATACATTAGGGAAGCCATTCTCGAAAAGCTGGCAAAAATAAGAAAGCTGGTAGTTAATTTTGCATGAAAAGTCGTGGGGTTTCTGGCATAGTAAAAAAGGTTATGGAAAAATTATACCTCTGGTAAAATTAAAAATGTTGATATTTCTTCGTCCTTGTGCACATGTATGTATCATCGATATTCAAACGATGCTCCGTAGCTCTGAAATTGCATTTAATTATCGTAATTTTGTGCATTTGATTGAAAATTTTATGTTTTCTTTTGCCATTAAGGCGTACATTAGATGAAGTACACATAATCAAACTGCCTATAAATTTAAAAAAAATAGTATCTAAGTCGTGGAAATTAAGTTTTAGAGTTGAGTGGTCTGAATGTGAAAACTCATGCGGCGTTCATAGCCTCGCACCCAGGTGGACTAACACAGCAGCAGCCAGACGTCACACGGGCTTTTCCCAGCATTCATACTTAGCAGTCGCTTTTTCGCGCGCTTGAAAAATTTTCACTTTTCATTTAATCGCGAAAAATATAAATCGTCATTTAAAAATCGAACAGCGTGAAATACGTACTCCAGGAGTAATAATATTTCGATTTAGGCAATAAAAAATGATAGGAAACCACCCTATTATCGTATCCGTTGCATTACACAATACATTTTTGCTTGGAATTACGAATATCCTATATTTACCGCGTTCGCATATTATTTGTATTAAGTGCACGTATAACCACCTTTAGGCAACAATGGTCTTTTGGTTTTTGTCATGAGCAATTATGTTAAGTCTCCCCCTAAAAAGATTTTCAGCCTCAAATTTTTCAAATCGAACGAATTCCTCTCGGTACCCAATATTACATCAACTTTCATCTACCAGAGCGTATTTTCTACTGATATTTGGTGCATTCCCGCCATCCGCGTTTTATGGAAACTATTTAGCTTTTTCCGATAGAAGAGCAACATCCCTTCTTATTACTGCGAAATCCTGGCTCCGCTGCTTGCTGTGTCCACTATTTAATAAAAACTTTTTTTGGCACAGGAACTCTGCGGAACCCATCTTTCGGGCTCGTTTTCCCTTGAATTCATCCCTGGATATCGGTAGGGGTGAATTCTGTGGCACAGAGAAGAAATGTTTACATCCCAATCCTTAGTGAAGTGAATAGGAGAGGACTAGGTCAGCATTATTTGCGGGGGATTCAGGAACGAAGCCTTGATTCCTCGTTGGATCGATGCGGGATAATACTAGAGGACTGGATTAGAAGAAGTTAGGAAACACTTATATCAACGGTTTGCTTTCAATTGCTGTCTGCCATTTAACCCTTCCTAAACCAGAGCTGCTTCTGGGAGAAATCGAATTTCAAAATTTCTCATTTTGTAAACTTGAAAAATTTGACCTCAATCAAGGCCTGGTTACACGGTACATTAGAATGTACAAGAATCTGTACATTTTTCTGAATGGTTTTCTGAACAGATTCTTGTACATTCTCATGGACAAGATCCACGAGTAGGTGGCTACACGGTACATTTTTTCGGACATTTTTTCGTACATTTTTAAATGCGCAACAAATTATTTCAACTTCAAATATAAACCAATGGGGACATGCAAACTTTTTTAAAAGTACTAGAATAATAAGATCCTTACCTCAAATGTACTTGCCGAAAATTTCGCGGATGAATAATGTTTTATAGCTGAGATATGAGTCTTAAAAAATAATCTTCATCGACTGTTTGAAAACACGTGACGGAGCGTGCGCGCGTTACATAACGGCCTGGAATCCACTGATGACAGACTGAGGAAGTGGATAGAAAAACTGTCTATGTAGGGACTCAAACGTAAATTTGGCGAACATAATTGCTGCTTTAACGTCAAACTTCGGATTGTGAATAAATTGGGTTGCCAAGGCGTTGTTGAAACAAATAAAGGCGATTGTTTGGGGGGCTTTAGAAAGATTAAATTAAAATAAGTTGATTGCAGATTGTGATCTACGTTACAGATCTACATCATTTGCTGTAGTAAGTATATTGCAGCACGGACCTTCAATAGAAAAACGTGTGAAAACCATATAAATCGTGTATCCCATAAAACCATATAAAGTGCCCCGACGTCTAGTGCCTCTATTTACTCGCCGGAGAAGTTTTTTGCTTGTGTTAGAAGGGACAAAAATAAGAGGAGTAAGTGGTTGATGATTCACAGAATGGAGTCAAATACATTATCTATATTGTCAACGGGATATCCTCAACGTAAGTACACTCTTAAATCAGGGTTACCGCAGGATTTTATCAAGTTACTTATTTCACTTTGTAAACAACTCTATAAATGTACCTATCATTTTAACCATTGTAGGATCAAATTATAAGGAAAGTGGCTGTTTACGGGAATAAATACTGATTACGATTAAACCACGGTGAAAAATAAGGAATGTAATGGGCGGCCGGCCTCTCGTCACAAGGAGCCCCTAACAAGGAATATTCACGAAGTGTCTTTCACCGATATCGTTAAAATTTTGTTGGATAGTAGTGTTCCATAATAAAAGCACATTTTCAAAATTTCTCGTGCCCTTAAGCCTTGTGATATAATAGACAGGACATAATAAAGGCAGTTGAATTTTAGACTTGAAAGCGAGTGTGTCGTGATTTCTCTCCATCCTTCTCCCGTGATTCGGCGCACGCTACAGGAATATACGAGAAATATGAGGTTTTTGGCAAGGTAAATTCAATATTTATTACTGCGATGCCCATAACGTTCGCTGCATGTCAACGCAACACCTAAAATTTCAACTCGTTTTGCAGTCGGTCTCGATTCAAAAACAGGAACTTGAGTAAATGCAGCGTAAATAGCACTTGAAACTTATTTCTTTGCCTATCACATGATTTTTTATGACGTTTTAACGATCATTTGGATCTCATCCTTGGACAATTCTCGCGTTTCATACATTACTGGCCTTTCCATCTGATCCTTCCTTTTACCCATCCCCTTTTCTTGTGTTCCGTTCTTTCGCTACCCATATCCAATCAGTGAGATATCCAAGTCAAGCAAGATCATATCAAATCGAAATAACTATCGGGGCCGTACGTAAACAAAGAAGTCGCCTATACAAGCCAGATGAAATGAATGTGTCGTTTTCGTAGTCTGCCACCAGGTGACTCTTAGGTCAAATTGTATGATTGTCTGAACGAAATTAGAGCAGGCGTTCAGAAATTCATACATTCTTACATTTTGCGTGGTTACACGGTGCATTTTCGCGTTCATTCTGAGATTCAGACATTCTCACATTTTCTTGTACATTCTCATGTACCGTGTAACCAGGCCTTCATAATGTCGTGCCAGCTAAATATTTCGTCATTAAACTTACACCGAAAAATAATACGTAGTTTAGATATATCCTTAATACGGCTAATGTTTATGTATTTTTGATGTTGCAAAGACGCAACATCAAAAATGTATAAATGTTTAATTATAATGGATAAATTCATTTTTTGCCGCATGAGGTGAATATTGTGTACTTATAAAATGCCATCCGCACTCCATTACTGTTCGATTACGATATCGATCACTTAATATATCCTCGTAGTATTTTAAATTATTGGTATCAATTGGAATTTATTATGTCGTTTAGAATTACCTCTTCCATTATTCTGCTACCGTTTCAGTGGTAAATATAGGATATTTGTCATATTTTAAGCAATTTGTAGGAGTCGGAATCTTTTTTTTTCTGAACTCTGGGATATATTACTTTTCGCCATCAATGGTGAGTGGTGGGATTTCATGTTTGCTATTTATTCCTATTACGCTTCAATATCTGCGATGCACCGTGGAATCTTGTGATTTTAATTACAATACCGAAAGAACGCCAGTGGAATTCTATACTGATTGCGGCTTTTAAAATAGATGTTCAGTAAATGTTACTTTTGCTTCGAGCTGACCGCAGTGGCCGAACAAATTACCTCGAGTCCTCGTTTATGGGGGCTCACTTCATAAAGAGAGGAGGATGGATATTGGGACGATAACGAAGTGCTCTCACATTAAGTCGAACGGGAAATGGGTGTATGCTGATGACATTTCGGTAGTATTATTAAATACTACCTATTTCCATGGAAATAAAGCTTCGCTTTTGAAACATCAATTATTTTTTTCGCCGTGCTTAACCGTTATTCCATCGTTACTCGCGATTACATTATGACTTTCATTAATCATTCCATTAGCATAAATGGATGTTTGATATTAGTTATTCATTCGGGCCAATATGGATTAAATGGCGACAGTACCACTTTATTTCAATCATTTGAGAAGTTGGCAGAATTCTTTTATTTAATTAGCTAATTCGACTCATCATTATTAGTGTATGATTAAAATACGGACCTGAAAAGAGAACATCCATAATTGCCGGGTCGTGCTTCATCAGCAGGAAAAACATTCAAAGCATGGACGGCATCAATTTCATGAAAAAAGTGAAAGCCTCAGCAAAATCGTTAGTATATCTCTTCTTGCGTAATATGAAATGCGTAATTCGAATGTCAACATTATTTTACCGGGTCAATCCATTGAGAAGGTACGTCAAACGTTTCATAATCATTGGTGGAGTTGATGATCATACTACATTATCGATGAATTAAATGTTGAGCGAAATTGAAGTGCTTACGCCACTGCGGCTGTAGTTTAAATGCATATCCGTGGAGATTCATTGAATTATATAAACTGCGAGTTGAGCATTCCTTGCAAGTTTGTAATTCACTCTCTCTTACACTAAAGTTCTTCTTTGAGTTATTACGAATAAAGATTAGTTTTTTTGCATTAGATTCGTTTTCTTCTTGATCCGATTGATTGATTTTCTTCTTGGAGAGATCTTGTATGTGCTATTTTATATGGAATGGAATCGCTTTATGCATTTGCCATCGTAGTTCTATAGTCGTCGATGCCAAATATCCCAAATATTGGAGTCTATTTCCGTTTTTATCCGTCCGTATCCGTATATTCCGTCAAATTTTATTAAAAATTGAAATATTTTATTTTCCATTGAGTAACTTTAATGCCCCAGAATTGGTTAAAATTGTCAGCTTTAGTGACACAGAAACGAGAAAAGAAAACACTTGTATTATACTTGTATATAAGTTTCAATAGGTTTTCATACCACTCTTCGTCGTAGGGCGCTTTAAACTTTCTTCTTTTCCACGCATTAGAGTATCGGATGCCCATTACTCAACGCGTACTTTTCCTGGTGTTTATAAATAAATAATGATCCTTGGTCTTAGAAAAAGCATTTCTTAGAACTTTGTGCTGCATAAAGTTTCTTTACATTTTTATTTCCTATACCCTTTAACTAGGTGAATATTATATCTTGCGATCTCATAGACTGTCCTTTGATATAAGTGACTTTTCCAGCAGTTGGAAATGGCGTGCGTTTTTCCTGTCTTAATTGGTATCTACTTCGCATCAAAATAGTGTAAATCATTTCATCGCGTTTCAGCCATCATTATTTTCATCACATTGACATACTAGAGGGCGTCTTAGTCTTTTGCAATTAGTAAAATAAAAATATAAAAGATGAGCCATATATGAACAGGAGTCGTAGGATAATCAACTTTTATCCCCTCTTCCATGCGAATCCCTTGGTATGCGTGTACATTCAGGGGCCGTGATTCGCCTCGGAGGCTACTGTTAAGTTATTTTCAAGTTAACCTTTAATGTCAGCAACTCGGTTACTCCCAACTGCTGCACTACGTCTTGTTTTTTTTCCCGGCAGGTCGCGCATCCCTTACCTTTTTAATTCAGTTTGTCGAGAGTCGCGCTTTGCAGAGTTGCCCGGAGTTTCCCCCTCGTTTATTTCTTTCTCGAGTTGCGCGGCACGCGACGCAGATGGCTCCGTACGTGCGTGCCCCTTCTCTCACGACCGCGCTGTCCTCCCATGTGGTCGTTAATACGAATTCAAACCGATCGACTCGCTCCAATTCCACGACCGCCCGGCGTCGATAGGCGCCCGCACCTGATGTCCCCGCGGGCCTCCTCCTCGAGCATTAGCAAGGAGGGACTCTCATCGCTGCCGCTCGGTCGGTATTTTTATTTCCTACGTACTACTACTGCTTTTAAACTTGCGCTAACATCTTGAAATTTTTAAGAGTACATTGAGTTGATACTTGTTGACATAGCCTGTATCTCAATGCTGAATATTTTATTTTAGCATGATCTCGGAAGTAAAATTTTCATATTAGAGATACTAGCAAGTTTTTAAAAAGCATCTACTCCCTATACGCTGAAAATTTAAAGATGATAGTGCGAGTTTTAGACAAGTCCGCAAGAAAGATGGAATTCGTCCGGTCGGGACAAATTAGTATCGTAAAACTCATATTGTTGATAAATGCTCTCGGCTTCATATACAAGTCAAGCTCTCTATTATTTGCCGGATTAAAGTTTGATGTTTTACCTCTCCGATTCATGTATGACTCATCCATTTCATGATATGTCTATTCAAAAATTGGTCAAGCCTAAGACGCACTCGAGTGCGTCAATATGATGAAAATTAAAACGGCTGAAACGAGATGAAATGATTTAAATTACCAGGACGCGAAATAGAAAAAATAATAATACACGATTATTACGGAGGCTTCCGCGGTTAGTTATTTGGTGATGGTTTTCCGGGTTTACACCGCGTTGATACATGTTTTGCAGACGACAGTTTCGGGCGCGTTCCAGCTCCCGTCTTCGGGTCCAAATCATTTGGACCCGAAGACGGGAGCTGGAACGCGCCCGAAACTGTCGTCTGCAAAACATGTATCAACGCGGTGTAAACCCGGAAAACCATCACCAATAATACACGATATTTACAAATGTTTGCAAAGTCGCTTAATGTCCGGGTACAGACCCGACAGCAATTTTTCAGCGTCACACACCGCGAAAATTCAAATATTTTCTTCATGTTATCATCTTAAAATTTCCTAGGAACATAGAGGAGACATGTGTGAAAACTACAATATTACATCAATCATACTGAGGCGGAAATTTCAAATTTGGGATGCGACCATAATTTGAATCGAGTTCACAAAATACACCGTGAAATTTTCAAGTGGATAGAATAAGTATGTTACGATTAATGTACAACTGAAAAAGACCGGCCGAGCTGTACTGATGCTTCCTCTTCATTGTGCATGACCCACCCAGCACTTTCTCTCCTACCCTCCGCCTTGATTCCACTATTTGCATCACTCACTGTGTATACTTACATACGTTCATGTGTGTGTGCATTCTCTTCCTCGCGGCCTGCGACGTTCCGCGCATGCGCCAATCGTTCCGTTCTCTCCCGCAAGTCGACTCGTCCGACTTGGCGACCACGCCCCTCCCTCCCTCTTCTCTTTTCGCCCCTTCCGGTCCTCTATCTCCCTTCTCTCTTACGCCCTCCCTCACTTCAAGGGGGATTCTCGTGCCACGCGTCTCTTTTCACGGTCTCCCTCCCTTTGCTTTTCCTTTCTGTATCTGTCCGCGTTCACGCTTTTTATTTTTTCTTTCTCTGAACGCGATTTTTAATTATTAATTTTTGAAACGACGACCTACCCAGATGGAGATTATTCCTACGTATACGTGAATCTTAGAAATACTAAGGTAAGGAATTAGTTTTTTTGGAAATGTTTCTGGACACACGTTAATCCGTTGGCAATGGCATAGTAAAAATATATTTTCTATTAATTTAATGAATAAATTTTTATTTTAAGGATTGCTTATCCTCGGAATTGCATTATTTTACAATAAAAAAATTATTCTATAAATAATGATTCTCGAAGGATTGGGAGAATAAAATGGACTAAGCAGTCTCTATTTCGCCCTAATAAGACAAAATATTATTTTTTTTATTAATTTCAATAAGAAAAATCATATCCTGGGCCCTAGGCAGCGCTTTCTACTTCATTTTGATCCAAAAAAGTTTGGAGGGCACGACCAGATTTTTCGTACATCTGGGCGGAAGAAATAGCAACATAGCGAAAAGGAGGTGGGGAACAATAAGCTTCCTGTTTTCGCGTCTGCCTGAACAAGGGGGCTCTCACAGTCGAGCTATGGGTGATTGGGTATCGGCATAATTAGCAATTATTAATTCGTTGTAGCATTGATAAAGCATTAACTGGTCAGAGATTTTATGTTGTCGAGGCAAATGTTCGAGAATTGAGATTGGATAGTGATATTCTGGAAAAAATGGGAAACTGGAATCGCAGAAACGATTTTCAATTAATGTAAGGTTAGTGATTTTTTTAAGTAAAGAAGGGTGGGGAAGTTCTCAGTTTCTAATTTTCATACTATTTAAATCGTAGAGCCAGAAATGGTAACCGTAGGCATTATTTTCAAGAATATTTTGGCTAAGAATTTAATTGATGAAAAGCATAGGCTTACTAAAAGTAAAGCTTTCATTACAAGTAGATCTGATGGAATGTAGAATTTTAGCAAGCTGGAGCACAAATTGAAAAAAATCTGGAGCAAATATTAAGTCCTTGATCTGGGAGCAGTCATATTTCATGTGAAATTTTAGTCATCCGCCGTCTGGTGAAATTTGTTGACCCAAGTGAAAGAAAGAAGAAAATTTTTAATAATTTATTATCAACCATCCCGCGAATGAATCCAATTATGAAATAACTTCCAATAATTATGTTATTGCAGATGATTCACCCATCGTTCTCATGTTGTTATTTTGTAGATTTTCAAAAGTTTTTGATACGATTGCAAAATACTTCGTCGCCATGATTTTGGCTTTTTCTATCACATTTAAGTTTGTTTGTAGATTATAAACCATATTTGTATGATTATGACCATATTTATATGACAGAAGCTGTGTGCGATTACCTAAAAGAAATTAAAAAAGGATTACGTACCTAAAAAGATGCGTAGTGGTGCAATGAGAAGTAATTCGTTTGCAGGATTTGCTAGAACACCTATTTTGAGGCCTACAGTCGTATTTTTATTTTTTAGTGAAATACATGAAGTTGCGAAAGAATTTTTGGATCGTCTATGTAGCTTATCCATTGAGAATGTTACTGGCATAAATCTTGTTTCTTTTCGTGAAGATTTTTTAAAAACTTTCTGTAAAGCTAGAATAAATCCTCTTTCAATAAAATATTGATTTATTGAAAAAAAATTATTAGTCATATAAACATAAATAATATGATTTATGTTTTGTATAGAAATACAGTTGATGAACAAATATTGTTGTTGCTCAAATTCCGAGGTCATAGCCATATCATATTTTGCAACCACTCACTGATTCAACAGGAAGGTTGGTTTGAATAGATGAGGATAGATATCACCCTGGACTAAGCCTATGGGCCGTATTCTTAGTGGACCCTGCGTATCCGTCCCTACATAACAAAAGGCCCCTACATGCGTTTCTCGGTCGACCCTACTTAAGTGGTGGGGGGTAATCCCGTCGTCACGTTCTCTGAAGTGACGTAGATGATGGCGAAGTGCTAATTTTACACTCTGGTGGTGTAATGGAACTAACTATGAAACTAAGAAAAGACGACCGAAAATTTATGACCGAGCATAATGTTTTGTAGGGTGTAGGACTGGTTCAGCTACCCTACATCAAGTATGGCCTGTTTAGTTCCAAAAACGGCCAAATGTAGGGCTTGATGTGGCGTATGTAGGGCGAGATCGGTTTATGTAGGGGCTGATGACGTATCCAGGGTCGGTTGGCCCTACAGCGTCGACTAAGAATACGGCCCTAAGGCTTGTGAATTTCAAGCATTGAGGATATGGAGGCCAGTTCCTTTCCTTGACCACTTCTCACCTCAAGGATTTATTTTGGGGGTGTTCTAAGGACTAATCCGATATTTGCACCGGGACTGCTCGATGCGGGCTAAGGCTCTAATCACTTGGATACCCCGCTCCCATAATCTTTCTACCATGGTTAACACTTCGAAAGTGTCAAGTGAAGATTTTGATCGGTATCCTTTAAAATCATTGTAACTATAAGGGAGAAAACAGCTCATTTTATTGGATACGACCCTAATTTTTTTCTTGTTGACACGCAATGTTTTCCCATCAGTGTTCTCTATCAACTCTAAAGGCCTGGTTACACGTTACATTAACATGCACGAGTTAATGTCTGTTTACATTAATGAATTTTGTGGACCGGAACGGAACATGTACGAAAGCATGAACCAAATTAGAACAGGTTCTATTTTCCGTTCATGTGTTCGCTCAAGTTGGGTGGTTTCATGGTGTATTTCAGTGTTCATTCACTCGTTCATAAATTTAGACATTAACTTGTACAAATTTTGCGAAAAATCCACAGAGGAAAAATCATTCGCCTTGGCCAGGATTCGAACCCGGATCCCTCGATTTCCGCAGGCGACAACTATAGTTCATTTTCCCGCTGAGCATTTCATTCCCATGAGATTTCAAAACGTTGGAAATCGCCTCACGATGAGTTAAGACGGATATTTATAGGCACCAACCGTGTTAGAAACCTCGATATCCACAGGAAAGAATGACGCCTCGGTAGCTTAACTGGCTAAAAGCACTCGGCCGGAAATCGAGGGATCCGGGTTCGAATCCCGGTCAAGGCGAATGATTTTTCCTCTGTGGATTTTTCGCACAATTTGTGCATTGCGGGTGACTCCGTAAAAAGTTATCACCGTGGCTAGTCCCGGTATATTTAAATAATTAACTTGTACGTGTTAATGTATAGTGTAACCAGGCCTTTAAAGCCTGAAACACAGACGTGCACCGTGAGACTGGACCTGTGACAGTTCACCGAGATAATTAGAAAGTCAGTTGACCATTGAGATTGGGCGCTACCAACGCATTGAGACTTGTAAAGTTTTTGCAGTCCTTTCCCTATCGTTCATTGAGGTTCATCTTTTCGCGCTTCACGTTTACGTGTCACATCCCAGGGTGGACGTTCATTGTGCTCCAGTCTTAAGGGAGCACACGAGGTTCATCTTCGGATGGTAGCCGTGTGGCCTGGGTGGATCACCCCATGGTTGGTGGAGTGCTCCGTAATCCTTTAATCTAGATGGATGGTCTTCCTTTATGCCTCTTTCCTTTCCTCTCTCTCTGATGGCCCATGTTTGCTTGTCATCCTGCATTACCTTTGGGTAAGATTTTTTGCTTTGCCTCAGTCCATATCTGTTTCTCTTTCTCCCAGCATGTGGCTCAACATTTCTCACATTCATTTCTGTTTTGGTTTACCACAAATATTAAGCAGAACTTAAGCGACAATTAGCCTTCTGAGTTGAGATTGTTTCGGCCAGGAATAGCCTCGCTTGTCTATCTTATTTCAATGCCGAGTGTGATTGGTTAAAAAATAAAAAAGACCCACATTTTTTCCGTTTTTTAATCCGTTAATGTGAGGTCTATATCATCTTAAACTTAGTAAGCTATATCAAATTAAAAAAAATAAAACGTTAGCTAAAATGGCAAGGGGGAGCATGGTAATGTAATGATTTGAGCCTTTTGTTATTGATCGAAGAGTCCTGATTTCAAAACCTTGGTGACGTCTGCGGACCCCGTTCAAAAATCCTCGAAGTGCGAGGTGACCTAGCGAAAGAAACAGCCTCTGCAGCTGACCTTCATTCGCACTGCTCTGTGCAAATGAATACTTCCTCCTGACCATTATTTAAACACATGCACACGTAAATAAATCAATAAAATCCCATTTCCTCCATTTTTCACTAAAATTATTCACTTGATAATTTCGGTGGAGGGTGGTAATCTATTAGGAACCTATTAATCTTGGCTGCCGGGTTTCAAATCATTCATTAATCTTATTGTTTGGGGAATACTTACATCGCAAATTGTGAGGTATATAGACTTCTTAAACTAAGTAGGCTACAACATATTTAAAAAAAATGCATGTACATAAATAAATCTGGTTTGAGGACATGCCGTGATGGAAAAACTTCCATGTATTATATTTATGTACCCATACGTCTATACATCTGCCATATAAAACCTTTTTTCCCTCAGCGCCGTCTTTCGTGTCTTCCACGTATTTCCTCCTTGCAACACATTTACAGACTCTTCGGTTTTCCCTTCCGCCCTATCCCCTTTGGAACACTCCTCCCCACCCCCTTAGCTGCCTTCGGATTGCTCCACTATGCGCTCCACCCCCTCCTCACCCAATCTCCCTTATTTCCCTCCCCCTTGGGGATCCTCCTTGGGGAGGGGAGTCGGAGAGGGTGTTCGCAACCCTTCCCCCACAAGCCCTGTGTCTCAAACGCAACCTCTTCGTCCTGGAGAGCTTCTAGCGCCACCACCCTCATCTTTCATTCCCGCTGCGCTCGCTCCTTGCCGTCTTCATCCACGCCCCACACCCTCGGCGCAGGAATGGGGCGAAGAAACCCTCCGTATAGCTTCTGGTGGAAAACTGTTTAAAGGTGTATGTATAAATTATGTGCTCGATGTTTTCAACTAGTAGAAGTAGACTTGATCGTAGGAATATTCCACAAAAATTATTTTATTTCATGTAAATATAATTATTATATTATACAGAAAATTATTTGTTTAGAAGCAGTGGCGTACCCAGGTTTTGAAAAGGGGGTGGGTTCACCGGAGATTTTTGGGCCCTCTGGGATGTATGGAAAATAACCCAGGGCAAATGGGGGTTCTCCCCCGGGAAAGTTTGGGATTTTTAATGCTGAAAACGTGATTTTTAGGACTCAAAAACTTTAATTGTGCACGATTATTTATTAAAAATTATTTATAGAGGCCATCTTACTCGTTTTCGGCCCCTCTTTTAAAGGTTCAAGGGAAACCCGGTAGCCCGGAACCCCCCCTCGTGGCAACGCCACTGCCTCTAAGTTGATGTAATGATGATTTAAATTTTCATCATGCGATTTCAAGTGGTTTTGATTATGTCAAACATATGGTAGAATTAGTGAATAAGATATTGGAAATACGGAGAAAAACCGTGCCTCAGCGTAGGGTCATTATCAACCTAAGGCGGAGTGAGGTCCACGGCTAAACGTCCCTTGCGACGGACAGAATGCAATGCTTTCAACTAGCTAGAGTACTCAACCATCATATCGACAGTACGCGTCTGTTTGTTCCACATTGCAAGAAACTTCAGCTTTTTAAGTATCTTCCAATTAATCAAGAATCGCCGTTGTAATATTCTGTCGAAATAGGGCCTTTTTTTAAAACCACTTGAAAAAGTACAAACAGGTTAATGTTTTACTATATATTCGCATACAATATAACCCTCAAGTACTATATATTATTCGTTTATGATCATATCTTTGCGGTATTCAGTGCGTGTACCTGAAAGTTGGTTTGGAAAGAAGAGAGTAGAGCTTACCCTAACCTCTATGGGCGTAAGAATTGTAGTGATCGTATTTCACTTAGTTCCACCACGCAGAATATCTCCTTTCTCTCGGTCGCCTCGAACGGCGAGGGTTAGGATTGTATAAAAGCATCACTCGGGATTTGAACCTAGTACCATTGGGTCTGTCGTCAATTTCTCTATCTAGCAATTCACTTTTAGGATTATTAAAAATTCGAAAATATTTTTTGTTGACAATAATTGTTCATGCCTGAAAGTAATGATAAATTTTCAGAACGTAATTTTGACTAGGATTATTTTTATGTGAATCAATGCTTTATTCAGCTATCGCATCGGTAAAAAATAGGAAAAAAATTATTGCCGAATGATATTTCGGGATGTGAAGTTTAGAAAAAAGCTGGGTCTTAGAAATTCAAATAAGTACTTCTGTCTGCGCTATAAAGAGCATGTATTCAGAAGCATTTGTGTAATTCTTTATTTAGTTCGTAAAGGATTTCCGCGCGTGCTTTTTAGTGTGCCAGTAGTCCTCCTAGTGATTTCATTAATTATCTAATGTGGTCGTCTTCTGGAGAGTTGCTGCAACTAGCTCAATCTTCATACTCTTGAGAATGACATTTGTGGCTTATTTAAAAAGTGAATAATGCCAGTGCAGATAAAATGAGTGCCAAAGTTATACCATCTCGTGGGAAAACTTCTTACTTCACTTAGGGATCATATTTCTTGAATGCACGTTCATTTTTCTGGTAAGTATTTGTATTGATTGAATGTATATATTTCCTGAATTCCCCTGTGATCGTGGAAGTCAGCCAAACGAAAAATGTAAGAAAATGTCTGCATAAATAATTGCACATTGCTTCTCTTAAACCGGAATCTATTCTCTGTTGCTAAAAGAAATAAATTCCCCGTAAAATATGCCCGCGACCTTAAATTTTCCGCGTCCCACGTAGGGGCTTTTGTTTGCCCATGACCTCCCTCCCTTATTTTCATGGTTTCCTACCCTGCCATCTTTCTCACCCTCCCGTCTTCTTGCTCACCATTCGTCCTCCTATTGCCTCTTCTCATCCTACTTCGCCTTCTGCCCCCGTTACCTCCCCCGCCCCCAGCACCCCTACGCCCCCACACCCTCGCATATCGCCCCTATCCGCTCCCCTCCCGCCCTTCTCCGCCTGGAGGGGGCGTGGTAACTCACGTGCGCCTCGTCGCTTGCCAGTACGGCGAACGACTTGTCGCGGGAAGAGCTCGCCCTCGCTACGCAGCGAGACGCGCGCGTGTTTTGACCGAGTTGTTATCCACTGCTCCCTCCCGGAATCATATCCGTCCCTCCCTGCCCGATACACAACTTTTACGCTCTCGTGTGGAAGTGGGGAGGAAAATTGTTCTCCGAGGGTTTCCGCAAGGTTACGTCCTGGGACCGCTGAGAATTCCATTGTCATTTTTTTCGGCGAAATTTTTTTGTTTACGGTTTCCAGGGTGCGTGTGGGGGAAGTTTTGGAATTTTTTTATGCGGGTTAGCCCTCAGGACTTGTTCCCAGCCCTCCTATGCTATCTTATTCCCCCCAAAAGAAGTTCACGTCGATCAACGTCTTCTCCGCAAGGTACAAGTTTCTTCGCCAGGACACCCCATGTTGGATTGTTCCACCACTGCGGGCGCATTGAAACTCTCGGCCCAATCAACCCTGCCGGCAAGGAGGAAGTGATTTTTCGGGTGGTGCGTTGACCGTAGGGAATTTGCCTCAAAGGCCGCAGTCCTGTGAGAGATTGAGGGCTTACAAGGAGTGTGCCGCTGCTCTAAGACAGTATCATACCACGCCCCCTTTAACCAAACTCCCCAGAAGATCACCCGCTGAGTTTCTCTCCATCTCCAAGGATATATCTCGTCCCTTTTGAAGGGAGAGGAGAATACCTTAACGCTATCTCACCATAAGTAATCGAATCTCCAGCCTATTGTTCCCTACCAGGCCCATAGTATTCTCTCTCCACCCTTCGGCCTCTTCAGACGTTTCCTCACCAGTTCTTGGTCCTCCCATCTTCTCTGAAGTTTCATCCACCACCATTTTGGCCGATATATCGCCAAACTACATCCTACCCCGTGTTCGCGTATTGTTGGAGGCGTGGTCGTTCGTTACGTGTGAACAAGAGAAGGAGTGAGGATAGCGGTTAACTTTTCCGCAGCCAGCTGCTCAAGGTATGATCTTCGACCCTAATATTTTTTTTATACCCACCGCACCTTCCTCGCTTTCCTCGCCCGACCCGCGTTCCTTTTTGGGTCAACCTGGCCTTTTTGCCCGGGAGCCCGCCAAAGGGGCGCGTAAAATATGTCTGAGGAATTGCATCCCTCAGGACCTGTCTGCGGAGCCGCCGTTCAATTAAGCGTGCTAGTCACGTCCACATGATGAAGCCCTTAATTGGTCGCATTTTGACCCGAGGAGGACGCGTGGACAAGACACGGGAAGAATTGATTGAGACTCTCATGTAAACGGCGATGGATGATGAGGGAGAAGAAAACCTTGATTCGAAATACCGTAGCATTGCCACTGTGAGACCTAAAGTGTGGAAACTTTGTGTGTCATCCATTGACAGGCGTGAATGGTTAATACATTTTTGTAACTTTAAGTGAAAAATATAAATTTGATAGTGAAACATAAACGAAATTATTTGGCGTATGGAGCGTTGAAAATATTTGGAGCTTAAATATTTGTAGTATGTGGCCGTACATTGAGAAATCCCATTTCAGTCAGAATATGGTCAAAAGTTTTTCCAGAGAGAATTTTTCACAGTCCTGAGTCTCTCTCAATTGATGTAGTCACTTTCTATGAACGGCTTGTATGGCTTTATTGGCTAATTCAGAGTAAATCCTGCAATGCTTTTTAATTTTCAGGAAAACTAAATCTACTACTTCCCTGATACCAATATTCATTCATTTTATTGTTATAAGTTACCGTATACCGTCATAATTTGATATTTTCTTCCGTTTAGTCTAATTTTAGATAAGATAGCGAGTATTGGAAGGGAGCCACCATTGGGAATAGAATGTAAAGACTCGATGAGGCTGGTGGCTTCCACAACGGCACTTTCAAAATGCTCACTGAGGAGGTGAAAATTTTTAAGTCCCCTTGAACTTCCACACCATTCAATTAATATGCATGGGGAGGCAATGACTTCTTATGTAGGCATTCTCTTGCGTTGGCGACCGAGTATTACGGCGGTCTTGAAAAACTTTGTTTTCCCGACTAAGGAAGCGACCGAATTTCTGAGGATAGTTTTTCTCTTGGGAGAAAAATTTCTAAAGTTCAGCGTAAAGTCCGTCCTTGAATTTGTAGTCCTTTGCTATCACTTTGTCAGTAAATAAGGAAATACGTTTTTTCCACTAAGGGAAAATTGAAGCTTTTCTTTGCTGCAAGCAGGAAATTTTTATTGCTAGTTTTTGTGCGAACGGAGGCACTTTACCTTATCCACTACGTCTCTGGTTGCATCCTGGCAATATGGTTGCGGAAAAAAATTTATATATGAATATGAGTAATTTAAATTACGTTGAAAATCATTAGTTATTGAGCATATGATGTTTAAAACGGATGTAATTTCTCGGAAAAATGCTGCACGCCTTGGAATAAAATGCCAGTTTATACACCGGTTTTATATCCGTTACGTTGAAAGGTAAATGAAAGGACTGAGGTTGGGATTATGGTTCATTACTCGTGGCTTAGTGTTATAATTGGTATCGGTAAGGAAATATTACAAAGGAAAGAAAATTTTGAACTACATCTTTTCAAATGAGTTTAGAAATTTTCTATCAGACCTATTTGTTTGTGGTGCCTCATTCAATATAAATGTGGCTCGAAATGTGTTGTAATTGGCGATATTTTCCTTGCCCTAGTCAGCTGATGAGAAAAGTTTGGATGCTATTTGTCTTTACTTGAAATGAAAATTATTTGCACTTTTCCGCAATAATTTACCTTTCATTTCAATATGTCGAAGTTACACTATATCACGCCTAAATCAGTTGAAATTTATTTTTTTTACTTTCATTGGCTTTTTTTTGGCTTTGAAATTATGTTCCAGCATTTTTTTTTTTAAGTATTTAGTCTTCTTAACTTCAATTCGTTTATCACTACATAGCCTATGTATTCTGCGTGCTATACTCATTGTCATAAATATATTTCCAGAAATTATTGCAGGAATATATCGTGTATGTACTATTTTAAAAAGTGTTGTCGTACGTCTCAATTGCGAAAAATTTTTATACGAAGTTTTATTTTCTTAAAACCGAGTCGACTTGTAGCCGGAGGAGTCTGCCAAAATGTATTAAGTAATACTTGGTTCTCAATATAATTCATTAGTTTCTTATAATACGTAGCTATATTAACAATGAAATTACTCTCTTTATTTGTGAACACACTGTGACTGAAGTACAAATCGAAGTAATAAACTTAGAACCATATGGTGGTACGGCCTGGATGTATTCTTGCAGTGATCAGTACATAAAATTTTTTCTTCTGAATTCAGGGTGACTGGTATTCGATTTAGGTTAACTGAAAGCCAAGACCATATCGCCTCGTGTGTTGAGAACGTAAACAATAAGGCTAAAAGAGCGTTCATAACCGCAGTGGGATTCCAACACGCGACCATATCTGCGCGCGAGCTACCAACGTGGCAGCTTCGGCCGGCGTCAAGCACTAAACCCCCGCTTGCTTCACATTTCAACCTTTTGGATCGAATTGATCTCTGTATTCGACCCACCTATCAACGAAATATCTGGAAATAATAAAGCCTCCAGGATTTTGGGAGGGCCTTCCACTTTCTCTTTTCTCCCTGAAAGCTTGAGAGTCTTCTAACTCGAGAACTTACTTATCGTTTCCCATATATTTCGTGAACCTCGCCTACTGTGAGTTACTTACACTCCGCCTCTTGACTTTCACTGGTCACCTCAAAGCAGCATACTTCTTTTGCAATACCGTGCACTGCCACGTCTTTTCGGAGTCACTAGCGGTCAGCACCATTGGATCTTTCCATAATGAACATCTTCCATTTTATTCCAATGACAACTTCTACCATTACGTTCTCAACAAAAACAATATCTCCGTAACCTACGCACTATACATCATGCCGACAGTAGTTTTTATGGGGAATCGCCTTAATTCGTCGTCATTGGTAGTTAACTATCCTAGCATTAGTTTGAGTCAATTCCCAACTAAATTTTCCTATGAAGTAGCTACTTTGTTTAACGCTTGGATAATTTTTGTAACCTCCTTGAACCACCTTCTCCACATCTCTTCCGAGAACTCCCTTAGCCGTTCTTACCTTCCACTAGTCCTTCGACGATTGTCCTCATCACGCTATCGTGAGGTCGATTATTTTCTGCCATATTCTTTTAAATACCGTCAGAAGACTCCTCTTTTTTATTAGGATTTACACATGACTCGTGCGATTGATCCATTATTAGCTCTTAAGGGGAAATAATCCATGGAGACAATGGTCAGTTTGAACTACTTTTCGAAAGAGAGGTGGTATTTAGACAATTGTGATGCAATTTTCACATATTGAAGTGTGAACCCAAGCTTATTTTTGGTTATGACTCGTTTTAATTCATATCGTGTATTTAGGAGGACAATTATGTCAAATGGAATAAAAATATTTGAACATATTTTGGAAACGTTGTTATTATTACTCTTTTTTTTTACAATGACATGGCCACGAGTTTTAAAACAGTTACATCCTACTCTCCGTCCCCAACACGTTTTTTTACTCAAAGCCCCACGATTAATGGGTCTTTCACTCTCTTGAGCGTCAAAAGTCCACTTTTGGACCGAGCTTAAATATTTACTTACCGTTCTGAACCACACCCACCTTTAAATTTTCCGTTCACCCTTATAATTGCTAACGAGGACTAGTCAGAAATTTACAATTTTTTCCCAATAACGTTAAAGCACATGAACAACTTTCAACTATTCAGTTTTTTAGTACTAAACGATACATATTATTTTTAAATATCGTGAGGATTGTCGAGATAGTTCCCAATTCAATTTTTATAGGAGCAGAAAATATGTCGTGATAATAGAAGAAGTTCGAAAGAGCTTCTCCTATCATTTTTGGACCAAAACCTTAAGGACATGTAACTAATTCGTATCATTAATGGTGTAACAATCACGAAGATATTAATGATTTTACCAAGAGCGTCGATTCGGGAAATTTAGCAAACTCGATGCCTACTAGAGATTAAAAACCCTTCAATTGAACTCCCTGATGTAATGTAATCGCCGTACCCTCTCTCCTTCACCTGATCAAGCTTTAAATATCTACAAGTGCCCTCTGCTCAACTGATTATACGGTATTACAATAACAGGCCGCCTGATTGGTTGGGGAATAGCCTGTGGGTGGGAACCCCACTGCGAAATTCCCTCTACTCCTGATGTTGTTACAGCATGTTATAATTCATCATTTCTTTGCCCTAATTTGCTTGCAGACCACCCGCCTAAATAAACAGGCTACGTATTGACATAGCCTTGAAGGTCGTATCGGTAGACAGAATTTCCAGCAAGGTATAATTATGCTTGTACTGTAGGTTATGCAGGTTCATACTTGGACTCCAATACGAGCGTATAAGGGAAAAATGTGGATCTAGCGGCATGTAGCGTTTCTTGCCGAAAGTCAGAGGATCCGCGGTAAGCGCCATTTCTATACGCAGCCATCAGTTCAGAGAAATCGGCCGTTTGAAGATAAAATCATTATATTACCGACAGAAACTGCTCATTTTCCCTACGTACAGGTATTCAGATTTGAATTATTTCATTTACCAGAAAAATTCTCCGTCTATTACGTACCCTTTTCTTTAATTGGTTAATTTTTGAAAAAAAACCAAGTAGATTAATAAAATCATCGTCCTTGAAGTAAGGTCGGTGTCAAAATTCTATTGAAAGAAATGGGGCGCGAGCGAAGTTTTTTTTTCAATTTCAATGGCAGAAATATCCTCATCTTCAAGAAGAATATGAAAGTGGTTTCTCATTAAACGTCTCATCTGAAGAACGAATTGAAAATGCCTCAAATATTAACTACGCATTGCCACCAATCACCTTCACTGTTATTAACCTACTGATCTTGTTTTCCTTTTAACTATTAATTTTTCCCATCGCTTGACATGCAATTCACTACCCTATGTTTCTTCTAACCAGCACCTTTCTTTTGATCTTCCTTTATTTGCCGGCCTCGGTGGCGCCGGGGTAAAGTCCCCCCCGGTCGGTCTGGGTTGCTGGTCTAGCTGACGGTCGCGGGTTCGAACCCCGCCTGGGTGGATTGACCACCATCCCGGGCATGGATGTTTGTGATTGTTAACCAAGTTAATTGTAAGGGAGGACAATGCTGTCCTAAATTCGCTGGAAAAATAAAGACGAAATTATTATTATTATTATTTGAGAATTAGCTTCCCATATTTTACCTCATTGTGCTTTTCCCGATGGCAATATGTCTCATAAGTGGCGAACCCTTCTTGTTTTTCTTTGGCTGGTGCTTATCTAAAAAAGATCAAAGATGGTTTGACCTAAAAGTGATATGTGTTAGCTTTGCACTAAACTTAATGGAGAATAATTGGAGAAATAAGCCCCCAAAGAAACTCAGTAAAGGGGATATGTTGAGAAATGTCCGTCATAAGAAAGTATGTGTGAATATCGGTTGAAATTATAGACCTCTGATGAAATCAAATGAGAAATTTTGAGTTGACTAAGTTGAGTTGAGAAGACTATATCACCAACTAGCACGTAAACTCGTTCGTTTGTCTAAAGTTTTTCGGCATTTCATCTCCATTTCTCTTCCTTATCAGTTTCACCTTCTTCTTAACATATTTAAACCCTTTTGACCCTAACTCACCATTCTTCAGACCGCATTAAATCCCCTTATCTCCATAGCCTCTTTTGTAGGCAGTTTGGATTAGCTCTGAGTACTATAGTCTTTTAGTGCATGGGAATTCGGGTTCTAATCTCATCGCTACTATATATATTACATTAGTGTTGCAATGCTAGGATTGGTTTACAGCAATCCTCCATCCCTCCCGAGTATATCCAGGTTATAATTATTCCCTAGATTTCTTTAAAGCCACATAATATCTTGATGTACCGCAAGTACTTGGTTCTTGGTCATCTTCGGAAGAATTTGAATTTTCTTTGAATCTCTCGCATTTTCTGTGTCTCATAATGTGTATAATCTACCGTGATATTCTGTGACGTAAGGTGTTTTAGTGTTTTTTTTGTACATAAACAAGTATAGAAGAAGGCGACCGGCAGCTTAAGTTATTTGAGCCATAGGAAAAGGGAATTAATAGGTAGAGAGAAAACCGGTGTCAGCGTTAGCCTGTTCTAAACGTAAGGCACACAGGGGACCACGGTTCAACGTACTATCCGATGGACAGTGTGCTATACTTATCTCCGCAAAGCCCTCGAGCAGGAATTGAACAATTTCCTTAATATTTGTTCCATTTCCGGATTCGAACCCGGTCCCAAAGGGTGGGCGGGCCATAGGTGCCATATGGTGAATTCACCATCCACCACACCCACACGGACCCATCCTATTTTGCTGGAATTTTTTTTTTTCTACTTCTGTGGAGGATAATATTTCAGAAGCCATTGGAGTCCTGCTTAAGCACCCCTGATATCGACAGTGGGGCTCAATACTTAGCATGTGGGAAGGGACATTTATCCTTGATCCTGTGGCCGTGGGTAATTGTGCTAACATGATTTAGTGTCTAATTTATTATCACACTCGTGATGTTGTGGTAATTATTCTAGATGTTTTTTTCATTTCACAGGATTTGATTTATATTTTATCTCTCTCAATAAATTTTCCTATCTTTCTCAGTATTGTGTACAGTATTTGAAAAGTACCTCGAGGACTTAAAGGTTTCGTGAATAGGAATACGTTTTGTGTTGAGGGTAACTTACCATTGATAGTGTCAAGGTTTGAATCCAAATGATGGCAGAAATGTTGCGGAGAAACCCTGATACTTGCATGACATCCAAGTGGAATCATGTTTTAAGTATGCTACTCCATTCATCAGATAGCCGTTGTTTAGGAAGCAATGGTATTAATGACGTTTTTCACCAATGATGGGCAAACATATCAGCGCTATCACTGGGTACAAGTATTTGTAATCAGCGCTCTTCTCCGATCTCCATTCAGTGGAGAAAATAACATTATGGGTCGGTGTATTTCTCCAATCACCGATGATGGTACTGCTAAGGTATCGGATAAGGTCGGACGGAAAATATGAGATGCGGTACAAATTTTCTCTTCGGGTTATAATTATACCAGTTGTAATATGGTTTCCACAGGATAAAAGATACAGCTTCCGGCCTAATTCGGTGGCATAAGTCATTGACATTCAACATAATGGAAGCACTCTATTATTTCCACACTTCTTTACTTCAAAAGTACCGAATGAGGCGAAAAGTTTGAAGTTTGATAACAGACAAGTGCTTTCATTATGTTAAATATCGTTTCTGCTGGGATGGATAACAATTCCGACGGTCCATAAGATGTGTTCGTCGACAGTGTGAAAATTCAAACCCCTTTTCATTCCCACAAAACCCTTCCTGAGCATCTATCGTTCATGACGCAGTTGATCTCTGCCGTTCGCTCTCTCCCCAAATAGCTATCTAACTTTTTTGTACAATTCCTACTCAGTGTATTTTCACCCGTTCGTACAGGCTCATCTTTCTTCAGGCCGCATTAAAAACCTCTTATCTCTTCCACCTTTTATGCATTTAAAGGGATGGAGAGAAAAAGGGTCGGGATAAAAAAATATGGTAAAAAACTTTCTTACGCAAAGAGGGAGCCAGCTCCATGGTTTAGAGCAATCAAACGGTCGATATTGTGTGTTTTTTTTCAATAACTCTTTCGAACTTCATCGGGGCATATCCACGCTCTCGTTCCGTACGCCGTGCTTCCATGGAGTACTTAACCTTTATCTAAATAGTCAGTGAAAGGGAGGTAATGGTAGTGTGGATGGTAGAGCAAGGCATATTCAAAGCTGGAGAGAATGATTTTGGATTTTCTTATCGCCTAATATCGATGGCGAGGAGGAAGGCAAAGAATGCGATTACCTTCGGTTAAGGTTTTTCCCGAGGTCGTGAATTAATCTCATTGCCCATGTTGTAGTTTTGCACTAGTACTACTCCGTAGTTCCGTGGGATAGCTAGTTATTTCATTGTTGAACAGTTTTTTCCACTGCTTTTCTTTAGATACTTCCGCAATTAGACCTACCAATATTCATATCAGCATAGGAAATCGATTCTTTCGAAGGAAGTAGCTGTGATTATTATCATATGGACGGAATGTAAAGACACTTTTTGCAAACGTGAATATAAAGAGTATATACTAGCCAACCTGTGGCAATAATATGGTGTTAATGCTTTATAAGTACATTTATTTTACATTATTAATACATTCAGATGTAAGGAAAGAAAGGGATAGGAACATATAATGGAAAAAGGACGAGGAAAACGGTGCTGTGGTTGATGAAAAAAATCCAGAAATCAGACTGTAAAAATGCGACCTGATGTATATTTAATGCTGTTGGTCCGAATGATTTAGTAAAGTGTCTGTTGAAAATAGGATTAAAGGAATGTTCGGTGATAGATATTCAGCGATATTGATTGGAATTTATTTAAAATGAGACAAATAAGTGCTTCCCAAACGAAGTATGTAATTTGATCCAGAATCACGAATCATATTTCATTATCATGACATTTCATGAATCATCATGAAAGTGATGTTCATGGTCATGTTTTTAAAAGCGACTGTCATACCTGACCGTCTTTCTTGTTTAATAGTTACATGCATATTATTGGAATCAGTCGTATGTTGTAATGATTGGTCAATTCTGTGTGATTATTGAATCTCCTTTATTATTTTTAGTATTACAGTTAGCATCACTGCAATAACCTTAGCCTAAGAAGTTTAGAATAGTCCTTTTACCTAACAGTTATTATTTATAGCTTAGTAAGTGTATCGGAGATTATGCCTTTGCTTGGAGTCTGTTAATACCAAAACATTGGTTTCAATTTTTTCAATACGTGATGAGGTACCAGGTGAGTGATGTTTTTAGTGGGTATCCTAATCCTTCAAGTTAGTAATGCATTGATAGGGATAATTATTTGTATTTTTTTGTGGTCAAATCATTATATTTAGGAAAGGATACGGTTTTTTTCGTGTTCTATTCAATTCCTGTGCTTCACTCAATTGATAAATTGTTTTACTAATTCGCTTATTTATTACATCAATAATCTACAGTTCGCAGCCCTCAAGGCTAACTATTATGATAAATAATAGAGTGAAACCAAAATTTGAGGTTTGTGAAAAGGATATTTTCTGTATGTGCTCAAATCTTTCTGTACATTAATGTTTGGTGGATGATGTGTAACTCTGCTCCGTCTCAGACAGAGTGGTATTCGCGTCGAATCGGATGTTTAGGCTTCTTTAAAGCATTTGGTACTTAATTATTTTGGGAATTTGAGGGTATTTTAGACATTGATGTTTATAAGAATATATGTGTGTGATTAACTATGAAAATATTGACTTCCATGTTGGCAAACGAAAGAAGAACATTGATTTCCATCTTGGATGTCTCTCCTCTCTATTGACTCTATCTAGTCGTATCTAAAGCTTTTTTTTCATGCGCACAACTTGCAAATATTTTGGTAGGTTCCCCAGGGATGGAAACCGGGGATTTGCCAAGAACGTTGCGATCCAATGTGTATTTACGAAAGTGCGTGTGGCAAACAATGGAAGCTGGCTCCATGGAAGACTTGGTACTTTGCGAATGGAATTCTTAGAAATAATTGTCATAGTTCTCTTTTTTCACTTGAATCACATTGTTTTGCGGGCTTAGTAAGTAGACGTTCTGGATCAGGATTCTGTTTAATACCATGACTGTGTTTCCCTGATTTACGCCGCATGGAATAATGAGAGATATTTTATGATGGAAATTTCGTTCATTTGATTTTATCATAAAATAATCCTTTACTTTGACAGAAGTGGATTATCGTGACTTTTTCTATGGTGTTTTTTTATTTGATATTTTTTTGAAACAAACAACTCTTGAAAAGTTAAAGTTATGAGTATCGCTATAAACCTTCGTCTTAATAAAATCTATATGATTGAGGTTATGGGTGCAATCTAAGTTTTCCATATGTACCTAGACAATGGATATGAATCGGGAAAATGTTTTCCGCCATATATCCATGATCATAGCCTATTATATAAGTTTATTGATGCAAATGTCATTAAGATGTCGCAATCATTTTGTTCGTAATTGTATGTAAAGTTGCTTATTGCTTTAAAGGCTGAATTCAATTTTTTTTACTGATTTACCACTCATTTTATGGATAAATTTTGCTATCATCGCAGCGTAACGCCTGCCAATTTTTGCTGTCATTATTTGGCCTTCTTTGGACTGCTGAATACACCAGCAAAATTATTTGACAGAATGTTCTTCTTTAGTTATGTTATCACGTTAAATTTTGTCGTCATGGCATGAAAAATAATCTTCATATATTTTTTTACCCGTATTGGTGACACATGGCATCTGGAGACCACTATATACTCTTATCTTTTCAGTGACAAGTGTTTTGAATGCAATTTCCCCTCTATTAATTGCATTTTATTTGTTTGAAAACGACGTAACTTGATCAATGTAATTGTCTGCCCTAACGGAAGCCCATTTGGCGGGAATAATAGGTTTCTGTAATTCGAAAGTAAATCATGTTCTGGTGCAGGCTATGCTCAAATATATTTTTGTGGTAATTGCTCGCAATTAGGTTTCCATTCTAGGTTCGTCTGGCAAAATTGTTTATCGTTCCTTCTTTGACCAGCAGTAATTCAGTTGCTATACTTTAATGTATTTTCGTAGCGATTCTAAACGAATTCGCTATTTCGGTCTGAGTTAACTGGTATTAATTTACAAGGAATGACAGAGGTACATCTTTATTTCAAACGAAGCCAGCCTCTTGATTTCATTGTGTCATCAAGCTGCCATCAGGTTTCATGTTTGGAATACTATGAATATTATTACTCTTGTTTGAGTTAACATTTTGACTGTTCGAGAATGGGCAATGGTAAATTTTATGGGGATAATTTGATTTTCTATGCTATTATTTTGGAAATAAATATTGAGAGATAGTACATAATTTGAAGCTCATGCTACATTATAGTGGGTGCAAGCCAATTCAGATTTCCATTAGTGATGTTATACAGATTTAAACATGACACATAATCAATGTCTTCTACCCGAAAGGGCACTTCAAGTAATTAGTTCAGAGCTCATATCCACCTCTTCAATGAATGAAAGCAGGATACTCGTTACGCACACTGTATCTACTGTGAGTTCGCGGAGTTATTTTTCATTGTATTTTCTCTTAATTGATTTCACATTGAGGCTGTTTTAGGCCTTTCACGAATGTTCACCTCTAATCCTGCCTTCAGCCACAGATACTTGCTTTCTAAGAATTCTCTATAATCTCTAATATCGATTTCCATATTGTTAGATATTCTTTCTTAGTCCGGTGTGTAACGTTGGGACTTCCACTATGATTAGTTGGATTATCAATGTAATTATATTCTTTGAGATTTTGAGATTTTAGTTCGATAGTGTGGGTAAAATAAGATGAAAAGTCAGTAAAAATTTACTTAGGGAGAATCATATTTAATATTTATCCTAAATTGGATTCGAAAAAGTGCTGCAGTGGCGCAGCGAGGGGGGGGGTTTGGGGGATAAAACCCCCCCCAGAGCTCGCAGACATTTTTAAGTTAAATCTATTTTTCTTAATTGGATTAATATTACTTATAGAATAGTGTGAGGATTTATAAAATATTCCTCAGAAGGCCAATCTTTCCATAAAAAAATCACAATTTTGAACCATTTATCTTAATTTTTTTTCCGGCGGAAGGCCTCCACTCCTGCCGCTTACCCTGGCGGGTATGCAATACCTTAAGCACCCCAGTATTAGTTGCGCCTGAAACCCCCCCTAGCCTTAATTCCTAGCTGCGCCCCTGAAGTGCTGAATACATTTATCTTTGTCACCACAGTTGTATTTGTATCAGATGTTATTTAATTGGCTGCAATGTATATTGCTGTAATATATGGGATTTTTATTTCCCTCGGGCTAAATATTTGCCGCGGTGGAAAGACTTGCGGGTTTCTGTGACTACAAGAGCTGCACTAGTGGAAGGGCCACCCGTGCTAGATAGACCGAAGGGAAGGAGTCAGAGTAAAGGTAATCCACGTGATGGTTTCTCGTAAAAAACAATTTTGGAATGGATGTGGGTAACCCTATTAACTATCTCTTCCCACGAAACATCGAGTACATTAAATGAGCCGCGAAAACTCATAAAACAGGACCCGTCCGAAAAAGGGGGGGTGGCATTCGCGGAGGCGAGGTCGGCTAGATCCTCGAGGTTGACAGCATGTGAAAACCTTGCAGAGACTTATTATCAGCTGCATCCAAGAAAGAAGAAAAAAGACCAAGAAAATGGAGGAGAAGAGGACAGTAATGGATGTAGGGACATGTGTCGTGAGGATAATGATGAGGGCGAGCAAACTAGAAAATACCAAAAGCGAAATGGAGAAAGATAAGGTTAAATATCGTAGGACTATACAGAGTGAGGCAGAAGGAGATGGTAGAGAAAATTGAAGCGATGGGTATAGGGTTGTAAGCATACAGTGGTAAGGATGAAAGTCAACTAGGGGTAGCGGTAGTATTGCACGGGAAGGCGAGTTAGAGATTTGTTGGTATAGATCTGGTAAGCGATCGGATTACATCACTTTTAATTTACATCTAGGAAGCGATAGGAAGTTTACATGCCGACTGATAATCATAGTGAATAAGAAGTAGATTAGGTAAATTGAATTAAGTAGTGGTGGGTGACTGGAACGCCTCAGTCGGGGAAGGGAGGAATAGAAACGAAAACGGAGAATTTGGATTGGGAATGCGGAACTACAAGGTAAAGAAAGCAGCAGAATTTTACAGGTTAACAAGTTATTCATCACAAATCCGAGGTTCAATCATCATTAGAGCAAAGACATAAGAAGAGTCCAGAGGATGAGGTGATATATCAGACAGCAGACTACATCATGGTAAGACCGAGGTTTAGGAATAGTGTAAAAAACTCGCTCAGCTTCCTTGCGGCGGATGTGGACTCTGACCTTAACCGAGTGCTCATGAAGTGCAGCGTAAGATTCAAAAGACTTTCAAAAATTAGAAAGGCGAGAAAGTTTAATGTATAAGCTCTGACATGGACTATGACGAGAGAATACTAGGAAGCAGCAGAAAATAGTACCCGGGAAATACAGAGACAGTAGAGGTGGGGTGGGACAGTATTAAATCAGGAAAAGTCAAAGTGGCCGAGAAGTCTATAAGTTCCGTTGAAATTAGAATTATAAAGAAGCCATGGATAACGGAGAAAATGATAAAAGAAATTGAGGGGTGAGGAAGGTAGAATAACGTGAACGCAGACCAGGGCAAAACGGTATATAGGCAAATAAATAAGAGATTGCGGCGTGAAACTAAGAGGGCAAGGGAGGCTTGGTGGAAGAGGCAGTGAGAGGAAATGAAAAAGTTCCAGTAGGTAGAGGAGGTGGACGCATTATTTTACGCCAAGTTTAAGTCGCTATCGGGCGGTACAAGAGGGAAAGTCACATTAAAATTAAGGCTAAAGATGGAAGGACGATAACTAAGAGAGACGATGTCCAGTGATGGAAAGATATGTGTAGGATCTGTATAGCAGCGGAAATAATCTGGAAAGATTGTGTTTAGATGAAGAAAATTCAGTGGGGGAGGACAATCCCGAGCCGGGGGTGTTAACTGCGAAAATCGAGAGAGTCCTTCATGATGCGTAGCTTAGGAAAGCATGTGAGCTTCTAAATAAACTATGGATGGATGGTAAGAGACGGATTTTCTAACTAATACGTAGGATTTATGAGGAGGGATGTTGGCTTAAGGATTTCGTGAAAGTGGATCTTATTCCGCTACCAAAAAAGAAGAAAGCTGTAGAATTATTTGAATATTATCGCAATGTCCGACAAAAGTGGAACTGAGGATAAACAGATAAATGGAGGCGAAAAAAATGAAATTTGGGCAAAGATCAGTTTGGTTTCATGAAAGAAAAGGGAACTCGAGATTCAATAGCGGTAATGAGGTCCCTAGTGGAGAGGAATGTAGAATATAACCAGGACGGGTATGCTTACATCGTTGATTTTGAAAAATCATTTTGTAGAGTGAACTGGGTAAAGTTTATCGATATTCTTTAGAAAATAGTGGTAAATTGGAGGGCTGAGCATCGCAATCTGAATATGATCCAAACTGAGGAAGTGATGACATTGGAAGGAGAATCTGAGTGGGCAAGTATTGACCGAGGAGGCTGTCCACCATCACCATTGGTTTTTAACGTGTACACTGAGGAGATGGTGAGAGAGGCGTGGGATGAGTTGGAAGCTTGAGTAAAATGGAAGAAAATGACGTTTAAATCAGTGAGGTTCACGGAAGATCGGTTGATTAGCTAGTCAGCGAGAGGGCTGCAGAATTTAGTGGATACGTTAGAGAAGCGCTGCGAGGAATGTGACATGGGCAGAAATCACTTTGTGAGACTTCTGAATAAGATAAGAGGGAGACAGAAGATATGAGTGGAGCGAGTGTTGAGCGGGGAGGAGATGATGAAAATAGTGTAAGAATGTACATGAAAGAAGAAATGAAGTGATTATATTTCAAGAAGACCAGGTTTATTCTGCTTTGATCGTCAGTTTAATTCTGTAGTGGATAGAAAATCCTGAATTAATAATGAAGAGATGACACTTCTGAGTCAAGAATCCGTTTCACTACATCTCGCCCGCCTCTATTACTTTTTGAAATAAAATGCTTTGTTGATTTGTTTTCTAAGTTGGACTTCTTTTTATCTTTTTGGTAGCCATGGCCATGGCCAAGATATCAGAAGCAAGGCATCCATGCGAAGAATCTCCAGTTCGTAAAGTAGCGGTTTTGCTCCAGTGGAATCCCGATTCACTTGTATTTCTCCCCAAAGATAGTGCAATTCCGTCATCCATTTCTGAATCACCGCTTCTATGCTATACGATATTGAGGACTGTTGGTAAAAACCTGCGGAAGATAAGATGCTTGCTCATTCGTGTGTGAATTTTCGGCGGATGGAACGGCCTTGTGACCTTTGAGGTGTGTCCTGGGTGAAGGGCTCATAGCCATCGTGGCCTTCCCTACTTCCTTCCCGAGGCTTGGAAGCTGATTCCTCTAATTAACACGCACCGCTCTCGAGAGAGCTTGTCTCAAAAATCTCCAGCAACTCGTTTAAGCGACTTCGCACTAGGCTTTCATCCCCTCAGCGATGTGCCTAACTCACTGCTTAGGGATCTGAAACTCAATTATAAGTGATTCCGTTATGAAATTTGATTTGATGATGCATAATATAATAATATAACGATTTTATGTCACTTAAAGAATAACTGAGTAAAGAGTACCGAGTGATGAGATTCAAGTTTGAATGAAAGGGAAATGACATGAATAAAAGATAAGAATATTCACCATGGTTCCTCAGTTTTACACGGCATCAACACGGCTAGACAGATATTAGAAATACGAAGACATATAGAATCGGGAAATATGTGACTGGACTGTTATGTGTTGAAACAGTATTGTTTTAGAAATCCTGGCAATTTTCCAGTACAACTTGATTTTAGTACATGTGTTAATGGATCACCGTCTTGTTCTGCGATTGACATGATTGGCAAAGGCAATGAAATCGGTTGTGTAATATATTAAGTTGCAGTGGAAATTGCTTGGGCATTTTCCAAATTGAAAAGAGATTACATAGCTCTGGTATTGTGAAGGAAATTGAAAGACGGATGTTTTTCTTATTTTTGTAAAAATTGAGAGCTATAAAATATCCATTATCTACGTACACGTGGGCATGAAAAGATAAAGTATAGCGATAAAAATGACCAATAAATCCATCGTTTACAAAGCAGTTTATGATAGTGATAGCTGTAAAGCCAAGCTTGTGGTTAAAATTTTATTCGAGGTTTAGAAGTGCTACCACGTGTAGTTTATTTACCTAAGAGTGAGTAATTATTATTGCAAGGAAAATGCAAATAAACAATCTGAAACCGACTCGGCGATTAGTAACAACTATTATCCGAGGATTGTAAAGTTTTAGCTCGCAGCTTTGAATTATGATATCTCTGTTGTGTTAGTTTTATTCATTTTTTTCATACATTTCATTGATACGAAAATTTCAAGCTGTCGATTACCGATGCATAGTTCAGTGGAACAAAGAGGTAACTTAATTTCGAATTTTTGTGAAGAAATTGAAATTCCAGTACTCCCTGTTGGAAATATAAAGAACGCATAATTTTGTATCTCCTATATGATAATAAGCAAAGAATGTATGGCACAATCTACAATATCATTGTTATTTTGACCCGCATCAATCCCTTACTGGCGTCATAATCAGGACGAATGATTATTTCATAAATAATTGGCCTTTTGCATGGTCGATATATTAGGAATGTACAATGTAGTAGTAATAGACAATGAGGAGGTTTTAAAGTGGATTTGATTAAAGATTTTATTGATTCTATATAAACTGGTTCTGGTGGTCAAAAATCTGCTAATACGCACCAGGACCGTACTTACACGTTTGGCTAGAGGTCTATGAGGGTCACTGCCCTTTCGGCGGATTCGAGTCTACCGAGCTATTAAAACGGTTGGTTCAGTGATTGAAAAAGGGCAGAAACAAGTAAAAATTAATGATTAATAGCAATCATACTAGTGATACATGAAATGAATGAGTCATGAAACGTTTCTTAGCGAGCAGGTCTAAAAACCTACTAGTTTCTTCTCCATCCAAAAATTCGTTTTTTGTGCGTACTTAATACAGTAGCTATTCATTGTTAGAAAAATTCTTATTTATTCTACAAAATCCTGTCTTATGTTAAATTTTTTAATGTTTTATTATAATTAAAATATTTGAACCACCAATTTCTCTTTACCATAGAGAAGTTAATTTCTCCTCGATTAATGACCGACTGTCATCACAGCATAGAATGCGATCTTTAAGGAGTGTGACATATGCTAGCACATGTATAAGAGAGCTCCACTGTTTTCTATGTCCATCATAAGTGATGGCGGAACTGATGTTTGCAATCTTATGTTATTATATTTCTACTGAAAAAGCTGTCACCCCATGTTCATGAAATTAAATTTACTCGAATTTTAATTTGGTTTCTTCCACTCGTTTTTTTAAATTAGTAATCCATGTTTTTACCCAATGACGTGTAGCAGTAAATAATGACTATACGTAGGATAAATACGATATAGTAAATTAACCTACCCATTAGTAAATTACTAGTGCTATATCAAACATATCACGCTATTTTGCTGTTGTATTGGAGAGATTTGGTAGGCGTAAGATGGAGAAATGAAATATTTTTTTTCTACGCTCAATGATGTTTTAGAAAATTTTGGACTTTAAAAAAAATATTTTTAGGAACCCGAAAGATATGTGAAATATTTTTTTGTACACTAAATGAAGTTTTATAAAATTTTTGGCTTTTTTCAAATTATTTTTTGGAACACGAAAAATACGTGTTTCCCAAAAACGGCTCTCAAATGGATTTTTCATTAAATCATGAGAAAAAAACAGGAAGGCAATTCATTCAATTCCATAAACTCACATGTCCTCAGGTTGTTTTTTCAGTTATAATAGTAGTCCACACGAAATTCCTCCTACTCTTTCTCTGAAATCCTGTACTCGTAATTAATACTCATCACGCTTCAGTGCGTGTCTCCATCTATCCAGGGTATGACGTCTCCACCGAACAAGTCGGAAACCGGTGAAGTCGGCACTCCCAGACTTATGGATCCATCCCACAGCGAGGCAGCACGGCGTAATGTTTCTAGCGTATGGTTTCATTTTTTTTTTGTCTCCGAGTGGGTGCCTACGTTGGAAGCGGAGGCCTCCGGGTCCAGGACTTCCTATTTCGGTGAACTTCCCCCCCTTAACTTCTATGCGGAGACGTGCTTCAATAGTCACTTCGGTATTGTCGCCCCTCGCGTCCCATGTACAAGAACCGCCGCCGCCCGCCACTGTGCAGACTGGCGTCTACTTGGAACGAGGGTGGTGTGAGTGGGCTGTCGTCGTAAGAACTGGATTTCCATGCTTTGAGAGAGGATGTTCTGATGTTTCACGCTCATTTTGCTCACTCTATGCAATGCCCTTCCGCCAAAAGAAGCTGGGGGGGGGGGGGGGGAAAGGTTGTAACGAGGAGAGGGTAGCTATTTTTTAAATTTGTCCTTATGAGTATTTGGTACTAAAAACGCACTTCGAGCTTTATCCAAGGCCTTGTAACTATTGCGAAATAATTGTATTTGTTCCTCCGTTAATCGAATGAAACGTTTCATTTTAGCAATCAAAATATCAAAATGTTTATGCTTTGAAGTCAGCGGTCTGGAAACAACACAACTGTATTAGGTGTTTAAGGATATTAATGGGATTTGCGATTGGAATAGCTACAGTAGTACCCTTTCAAATTTTTTTGCTGGGATATTCACTGGCATTACTCTCACGCTTTAGTTTCTTTCCTTTTCTTCAACCTTTGAAAGGCTGTTCATATGCTGCAGGCTTTTAGGTATATAGTGGAAGTTATTGTTTTTGGCGCAGTTTTATGCATTTTTGGGAGTGTGTGTTGGGCTTCCGACGGGAGGGTTCCTGGCCCAAATTCCAGGTGAAGCTTTCGGACACACCAACCATAAATCATGTTAAAGCAAGGTGGAAAGGAACTGGCACGTCTAATCTGTTTTTATGTTATCACACTAATTTTTGTTGTCGTGTCATAAAAACTATACCTTATATATATATTCGTGCCCTTAATTCTGACATTTATTCCGTTATAACAGACAGTTGTAACAATTGGATTGACAACATTCATTCATGTAAATTATTAATGCAATATATTATTTTTAGCGGTGGAGTTGACCAAATTTAAGTATTACCACATCAGATTGTAGGAAATATTCTCAGGTTACCCACCGGGTGTGGTTTTGGGTAATTGAAGTTTCTACCACTGAAAATGACGGCAGACTCAGCCACACCCACTGGGAAACCCGATAATATGTCCTTCAAACTATAAGCCGGGAAAAATTCTACATCGGTTTTTATGTAATGAAAAAATTGTAAAACATATCCCATAATGCAAATTTAGTTGTCAGGTTTTGTATCACCCTCTGAAAAATATTGTTGATGAGCTCCTTAAGTGAATGGAAATACGTTATATTGAAGAATTCATTATTGTTGACATTGATGATAATTTTATTCTAACGCCAAGTGTCTAATGAAAGGGTAGACATTATTTCCTTATTTTTCTAGCCCAGAAAGGGTGGAGAAGCTTAATGGAGTGTGTGTGCGTTAGGGTTTGTCTTCCTTTGGAAAAGTTGGACCCTGCCTGCCTTTTCCTTTCCTTTGTCTGCGTCCCACCACTTGCTCCAGAACCCTTCACCACCTCCGAGCCCTCCTCCGCGATCCAATTATTGCGGCTCCAAATGGGCACTGGGCATCTTCCTTGCGCTCGAAATTCGTTTGTGTGGACGGAATGATTCTGGGTCAGTTGGGAAAGGGAGTGCTATTTTGTGGGTATCGACAGAATTTCCTTTGCCTTCCTCCGTAGATAATGGCTCTGGAACGCGATTTGAAGCCGAGCTAGCGAAAGGGAAAAGGGGCGTATCGACCAACTTCGGGAAGTATTTGATGGAAAAATATTGGTAACTGCCGCTCCGGAATGTTTTGGGACATTTCTTGGGCCTTAGCGTGAAGCTAGGGATAGCACAAAGGATGGGATATCGCACTTTTGGGGATGCGTCGATGGACACGCCAGAATTCCTCACAGCCGTTATTCGGACTTGCTCGGTGCTGCCGAACTTTCTTTGTGCGCATTGTGTTCTCAGATCAAAACTTTCCAGAGGTAGCTGTGACTAAATTTTTTTATAAATTGGAAAATATTCATTAGGCTATGATATTATTTGGTTTAGTTGCATTTTTGCCTGGCATATATTAATTATTAATGACTCGGAATCTTTCGTTCTTGATTACATGTAGTCATTAATGCCCCTGCAGTTTGAACGCGATGTTATTATTCTTTTATTTTATATTTATGAGGAAATTTATATTTTCAAGGTCTATTTTTCAGGATTTTAGACCTATTGGACTTCTTCTTACAATCAGCATACAGATCGTATCAAAAATATTCAAAATTTTATTTTAATTTGGATTATATAATACCACACCAATAACACTCACCTGTTTTTTGCTAAGTGTGACGATAGAGAAACTGTGATGTCAAATTAGTTATGCTGTTGTTTAAAAAATATTACATGGTGCTTCGTTGTTAAAGAATTCAGTGTAAAAATAAATCGTAGTGATGTCATCCCTATTTTATTTTCTTGGAATATACATGCAATAAATTGAGTAAAGAACGTGGACTTGATGAAAATGATGCTTGATTCCTTCTAAACGGTGGAAATTATTTATTTTAATAAGCCTCATGTAATAACGTACTTGCCATATGATACCGATATTTTTAATTTTCACGTCTACTATCTTGACGAAAGAAGCCATTTTATGAAAACTTTTATTTGTGATAAAATATGAAGTGAATTATTTATGCATTTGAATGAAAATAGTTTTCTACTATGTTCTTAATGTTTTCATCCCTCGAGCATAGTTTCAGTGGACGATTAAACCCATATCCAATTATTTGGGGGTCCCCCAAGCGTTGACTTCTACTATTGACCTTAAAACCACGATGCCAGCGATATGTATAAGAAAAATGCTAGTGATGCATTTTTTCGAATAGAATAGTCGCAGAAGTAAGTGTTTACAGGGATATTTACTAAAAAGATTTCTGTAATGTTTTATAGTTTCAAAGTTTTTCGTTTTTATATGTTAAAGTTTTTCGTTTTTATACTTTAAAGTTTTTTATGCAATGAAATTATTTATAATTTTTTTATTCATAATAATGGACACTTAAAAATCCTTTTATTGAACATGATCTCATTAATGCTTTCAAATTTTCCTCCATCGAAATGAGACTGCAATCAAAACCCTTTTTCGTTTCCGATTGGTTCACTCAGACCATTACTTTCACCTTGGGCCATCAAACCTCGATAAGAGTAGCATTTAACAAGCCATGTATGAGAAAAACATGAAGGAATTTGCGAGTCACCCTGCCGCAGCCGTGCCTGCTAAAAATCTATTTTCTTTATGGGGATATTCACTGGCATTACTGTCACGCTTTGGTTTCTTCCCTTTCACTGCCTCGTATGCGAGGGTGAAAATGGTCGGGTCGGGTCGGTGATGTGCGGCCGTGCCCAGATGTGGCCCGAGACGTTTTGCGGGTTCTCCCCGGTCCCTCCTATTTTATGGCGTCCGGTGCCACGCCGTCGTCTCCGCTTAAAGCAGGAAGGGATAAATCTATCGGCGGAAGGCCACTCTCTGTCCCGGGACATCCATTTCCCACCCACCCCCGTCGTCGTCGCCCGCCTCCCTCCCTGCGACCGGGCGCAAGAGTTTTAATGCCTCGCCTCTTGCGACGGCGAACCGCGGAGTAAGTGGTGCAAGAGCGTCCCTCACCCCCAATTGCAATTACGCGGAAGGAGCCGCCGCCGCTGTGGAGGAAAATTTGCGTCGGGAGTGCATTCTCGAAAGTTTTCTGCGTTGGTGATATATTGCTTGATGGCGTTTCCATTCGAGAAACGAACTGCACGTCATTTTAATGAAAATTTCAGATGATCACTCATCGTTGTTTTCTGCCGAATAACGATGACAAAAATTTGGATTTTGACGTTTTATTTTCTGGAAGAGGAAGTTCAAAGTTTCACTCGAGTAATTTTTACAATAATTTTACTTTACCCTTGAACATTTACGTTCTGATAAAAAAATGATGCAACTTAAATAAAAAATATAAAACGGAGGTATTTTGCTATACTATCTCGCAAGTTATATTTTAAATTTATGTCGAGTAAATGCCAACATAACATGCTAAAAATTCATTGGCTAAGGTTATATCCATCTGGGTTCAGAAGTAGGTTTGTGATTCGGATGAATTTAGCATTTTGAGTATGAGATGTAGCCGCGGGTGGACGACCTGTCTCGTGTGTGGTGAAAAAATAACCTGCTGATGATGTAATGCTATTTTTCTACGCTCATATTTTGAGAATGAAATATTTTTTCACACAGGTAGCACTTTTGTTTTTACAAAATTTCGATGGAAGCGACCTGAATGTTCGTCCATAACTCTGATATTTTTAGTTTTTACGTTTTATCAGTCATGCTTATTCTCTTTGTGAGCTTGAATTCGAGCAACTCTTTCCTTTCCTTTTATCTTTTGAAATTAAATCTAAAATTCATACATCAGGCGTAGAGAGCCAATCAAAGCTTTTTGAGTTTTTTTTTAGTCTCATAGGAAAAGCAAATGGAAATACGAACCGATTGGAAATGGAATGGGATGTTAAAGGTCTCTGAAGTAGGTACAGGTGTAATGAAAGGCAATTGAAATATTAAGTTATTGAAGTGGATTAAAAGTCTATGCCGAAGCTGGTAGAAGGATGATGCAAAAATATTGTCGATTTAAAATGATTGTAAGTGATGTGAAAATCCATTCTGATTCCCATTACGGCGAGGTGTATTCAGCTTCTTTATTCAGGCACTAGTAACAAGTAAAATTAAATTATAGTTTTACCATTTGATTTCACAAGTTGAAATTCGATTTAGTTTATTTACTAAACTAATCTTAGGATACTCGTATATGCTCTAATTGTGTGTGATTTTCAAGTTGCCAAGATCCATTTTACTTACGGTTTGTCATTTTATATTATAATTTAAATTTTTTTTCACTATAATGAGCAAGGAAACTACAAAAAAACAAATTGGCTGTTGGTAAATAGTCCTGTGGGACAAGTAGTTCCAAGGATGGTAGTAGTTCCGCAAAAAAGTAATAAATGTAGTTGTATCTTAATTTTCTCACTCCGTCTGTGTATGGTTCCAGGAAAGTATGGAGTTTGAAATTTAAGTACGGATATCTGGTGAAGTTGAAAAAAGCTGACTTAGTATTTTATGGCGGAATATTTTCCCGTATGGTATCGAAACACCCCAGAAGTAGAAGATGCCAGGATAAGTGAAGGGTGTGAAAGGGCTAGCGCGAATTCTGGAAACCTAGAATCATATTCTGGCCAGGGAAAGTGGTCTTTTTTCTGCGAGATTTTACCACATTGTGTTCACTTATAAAATTCTGCATTTTTGCCTCCTTTAATTAATTTTTTTAACCAAGTTACTATTGTGTAATGAAATGTTATTAGAGTGTAATTTCTTTGGATGAATTGTGTAATAGTGTTATTGTATGCTTTTATCATAAATGTATACGCATGAGATGTAGTCATCTTCAGTGTTTTGACAGAATTTAGCTAGGCAATGATATGGCTATCAATTTTTTCCAAGATTTTAACAATTTAATACTACCAGCATGTATTTAAGCTTACTTGAAAGTAATTGTAGCGGTTTTATGTACTTGGTTCGATGTTTACATTGTTATAGTGAAAACATTACGAAGTTAATTCCAAACTTGAGACTTCCTCGGCTGTATTGTGCTTGTTAACTCACCCGTTGGATGAAACCATGTATGGCGATAAAAAGGTGGAAAAGAGAAGGAATTGGACTGCTGTGTTTGTGTGTTTTTTTTTCGTTTAATTTGCCCTCCCAGAGGGTCGAAGTCGACATCTTTCAAGTGTGTTTTATGCGACAGTGGGATTTGGCTGGCCCACTTCCATTGACTCCCATTGGCTGTCAAACGTTGGGAACAAGATTTTATCTGGTATGCATTTGGACTACTCTTCGTGCATTTCCTCTTCTTTTTTTAAATGGAAACATTTTTTGTGCACCATGGATGAACGCGTCATTGAAGCCAATTTTCATTCACCCACGTCTTCGTCCTTGTAAATCCAGCTAAGCTAAGCTCAATATTCGTCGAAATATTTGGGAAAGGCTTTCAAATTGCTCTCCACTTGATGGCGTCGCTTAAACTACTTTTGGCTTGCGAATTCAATAAAAAAACCACATTATTCGCCTCTGAGTAAACTATTAATCATGTATACTTACCACGGGTATTTTGCAGGATTAAGCCATCGGTTTTTATCGGAATTTACTAGGATTTTGAAAATAAAGCTTTTTCCATTTTACTTATTTCATCCCTTGGCTCATTTTGTTTTTATTGTTCTGCTGCAGCTTAAAACGTGCTAGACTTATGGGATCTGTTACCAATTTCAAAATATAGTTTTTTTTAAGGATTGGCATCGGGATTGCGTCACGTTGTAATTCACGGGTCTTTGATGTGTTAAACTCTGACCTTATCATGTTATTTCATTAAGCTATAATTTAGATTCTATCTATAAGTAATATTTTCCAGTAGTTAATGAATTTAAGAATTAGTGAGGGATGTTATTATGATTAATGGGCATAGAATAATAGTGTATGTTAATCACGTAAACGATCTGTACTGAAATATTCTTCACCATATCAAATGTTTCTCAATCTTCTCTGTCCCGCTTTACCTGAATAAAAATTCTTATATTGAAATGTGTGTGACCTCTTGCAAAATGTTTTCAAACCTGGCTTAGCGTATGGCATAGATATCTTACCTCCATATTTGTGTGTGAATCCTTTGGAAGCAATAAATATTACCTGTTTTGACTTTTGCACTTTGGATATTTTCCGGAATTCATTATCTCCTCAAGGTAGAGCAATTGAATGGCGTTTATCTTTCAAATTAAGAAATTGCTTTTCTAAGTCTTCACGTTTGATTATGATATTATTGATGTTTTGGGGCAGTATTCATTCTTGGCTTCTTATTTTGATTGAATTCGCATTTTTATTCACTTTTTATTGCCATTAAGGCAAGAGATGGTGATTAATACGTTGAGACATACCTTTATTTTCGTCACCCATCTCGATCGGTTCATAGACCCGGGAATTTAGTTAGAACTAACGGTTTCAGACTGTTGAACGCCTGCAGAATAGTTAAAGCAACCCACATTGCGTAGTTTGTGTTGCATACGCAACAGGAAACTAAGGTGGGGTACCCTTTAAGGGAGAAATTTAACATTTGATGAAGATTCCGATGAATTGCATTTATGTCTAATGTTACCCTAGAATGGTTGAGTGCCAAGTATGCGTTAGTTTTCAATTTGTTCTGTCTTTTCATTTCTGTATAGTAATGTGTTTATTATCTCTGCGAAAGAGATGGTTAATTTGAGGTTGGGAGCTTCTTCAAATTTACCCTTCGGGTATGAATTTTTCTTGAGAAGTTATTTTAGGCTAATTTTAACTATTTAGGAAAAGTTGCTGTTATGATACTATTTGATTTGTGAAATATGTAATTCAAACCATTGTTCGACTTGCTGGAAGGAGAACGAAGTGTTCGCTTGAGGCGGCGATAAATAAAGGTTACGCTCCTGACAATGCATTTGCGCAATGGACTGCAGCTTTGAGTGGCGAAATGTTGACTTCCTACGCAATGAATTGGATTCCGCCTGTGATGGCATTCTCTCCATGCAATCATGCAAATGGTAGGAACACGTGCCATGTAATTCGATTTTCTGTAAGGTACAAGTATGATTTTCTCCCCGTGAGTATATGTCTTATAATTTCAATTTGGTAAAGTGTTTTTGACCAAAGGTTGGCCGCTCTTGTCATAGCTTTCAAGGCTCTCCTGTGTTTTTCCTTCATGTGAGAAATCTTTCAATCTCTCATTGTGCAACTCGAAGGTTGATTTGAAATGGTGTGGTGGGTTTTGCGAAGGCAATTTAATTTTTCAATTCAATGAGTTTGAATATGCTGCACGTGTGCAGTGCAGACATGAACAGTGGACAGGGAGTTGTAGAGAACTGTTCATTTTCTAACCGAACCATTTTATTTCTCACCCATCTCCACAGAGTATATAGAGTTTATATTCTACGTTACTGGTTGATCCTTTGATTAAGAATTTAAATATTTTTTTCATACGGCAAAAAAGTGACAACGTACTCTTTTTAAGAAATATTTTTCGGAATGTGCTTTGATTGCTACCGTATAGAATTATAATTCCGGGAAAACAGTGTAATTAACTTAACATAAGAAATTTTTAGACTTATACCTGACGGCTGTCTCAATAATGACTATTGTTAATGTTTGTAAAATATGTATTTACAGTTGTTATCTGTCGTTTTATTTATAACTTTGATCTATTTAAAATTAGAATTGCGATTTTTTTCTATTTTGACTTAAAGTTCGTGTTTTCCATGAATAGTGGCATGCAAATGACCTTTAACTTTCGGCGAATAGTGTTTGTCGAGGTGTTGTAGATCAAACAAGTAATTTAAAGAGAGCAATGGGACTAGCAGGATGTTGTTCGATTACTTTGAACAGATACTTCTCGAATTGCAGCACTAGTTTGTGCTAACATAAGCAAGGTGAAGGACAAATGCAGTTTCGGCTCTAATTTTGCCAGTTGAAGTCTCCAGCAAATCTCTTTAGATGTTCAGGTGCTGCTGGTATTCTTGCTTCTAACTTGAGGATTGACTTTTATACGGTACATTTGATGCAATATGTGTGCTTGTCGGCGAATTTATTGTTAATGTCATTTCTTTATCCTTTGTTAGATCTTCCAAAGTAATCTCCAGTATGGTTGCATAATTGAGCTCAGTTATGTCACCAATTAACTATTATCCTTTTCAGGTGAAGATAGGTAGTAATTAGCAGTTGTATAGCACAGTTCTATTTTTGATATCATATCAACGTCTCACTACATGGATTAGGTGGCATTTTATTATGCCATGCAGTATTTTTAGTAATATAAATTAATTGTTGCTTTTGAATAGTTTATTCCTATATTTCGGCATCTTAAGTATTTCCTTGTAAACAACTCCTGTTAGGTTAGGGATCTGGTAACCAGTAGTACAATTATATGCTGTTCTATTAAGTTGAGCTACAGTTATTAAAAATAGCCAATACTGTATGTAATTGATTTATTCACTGAATTGCCCCCCTCAACTAATTGACAAAAATAAGTTTAAATAAGGTAAAAACTCCTACAGGGACTATCCGTGCATTTGTGCGTTCGACTTTGATTTATATATTTTTTCATGTCGCGATTTTCTTTTAAAGTGAATCAGAATATGCATTAAAATGTTTCATATAACACAATTAATGTGGAGAATTCTTTCTCGGATTGAAAATTATTAACCCCGCCTGCGTATTAGGTGAAAGCTAGCAGCACTGAATAATAAACGTGAATCCCGTCAAATTCGACAAATGAGGTTGATGCTATAGCAACAGGATTGCGTATTTTGAACTTGAAAATTATATTTTCTGTGAAAAAATAGCTATCATATAATAGACATAAAAATTTGTTGTACGTGCATGTGAGTAGGAAGTAGGGAAATGAATTATTCTCATTCCACATTGTAGCTGTAGCTCGCCAAAACAGGGTACGCTTTGAGATTAGTATCACTCAGAATTGCTAGCTTGCTACTTTTGACTATCGTTTTATTTGTACTTCCTGACAGCGTTGAATTTGTTTATGATCCGTCGCAAGGAGAAAGCAACAAAAATAATGGGTAGCATTAATCTTCCGTACCACCACGGGATTAAAGTGGGTAGGTTTCTGTTTAAAGGAAGAGGGGTCAGTTTTGAAAGGTCATAAAATCGGAAAAAGTCACGGAAAGAGTTGTTTCGGGGAGAAAAATGTGTGTAGCAGGTGGCACTCATTCCTATGTTTTCTCACGCGGGGCGACCCGTCCTTGCGTGATCACGGAGGTCGTGGTTTACGCGCCGTGCTCCGCAGCCGATAGCCGCTTCAAAGTGGAGTCATTTCCTTCTTACATGTCACGTACCCCTATGTTTTGGAAGGAGAGTGGTCGCACGAGAAAGGGCTTGTTATCAATCGCTTTTCTGACCCCTTCCTCGACTTCATTCATGCTCTTTTGCTGGCGAGGGGTTCTTTTCACTCCCTACTGAGAGTGAGGGGTTGAGTACTTACGTGGCCAGCGTGGATAACACTCGAACTAACGGAATGCATTGCAGGCGAGTGATGCGGAATTCGGATCCACGTTCTTCTTGCCAAACCCTGAAGTTCATTAAACAATAAATAGGCGCGAGGATGTTGGGGACCCATCCGATAAATACAGCCATGCAATTTGTCCAAAAAATGTCCAGATTTTTGTGCACACCAAAGTTGTCCTGGGAAGAATCACTTGGCAAATGATATATTCTATGGTACAGTATTTCATTTATTTGGAAATGTAGGAGGAAACGTAGCGAACTCACAACTTCGTGCACTCTCCTTAGTATGACACTGAAGTAATTTCTCTTTGCTTCAATTTTCTCGCTTAAGTTTTATAAGTTTGAAAACTTTCTATCCTAATCCTTCCCATAATTGTGTCACCGCAAAGATCCGTAGTGAAGATACTACGATACTCGTAAGTATTACGGTAATGTGTTTAGTTCGAATAACTGGGTCATTAAAGAAAAAGCGAATGTCGTACATATCCAAACCCAACATTCTACGCACCCACTCTTGAACTCTCTTTGAGATGAATTCTCTTTCCCAGGAATCATTCACGTATTCCTCGAGTACACATCTTTGGAAAATTATTTACCGAGAATTTTTTCCTGGATTTCACGCAAATCGATTTAATACGGCTGTTTTTTATCCATAATACCTTACGGGAATAAATAAACTCGCGTGACGGAATGAGGTTGGGAATGAATCGATTTTGGTTAAAGGGAGAGACGATCGATACATTGACCTTACCCCCAACCAGTCGACTACAGGCCAAAAGGGCCGAATCCTGAGAGAGGCGACTTAAATGTCAATCACTTTCTCGTGTCTTTAAAAAGTCTAACCTGGCACAAGCTCCTCTTTCGGGTGTATGGGAGCTATTGGTTTGGAAGGTTGTTTATCCTATCGCGCTCCCTTGGAACTGAGGAACAGTCTTTCCTCAAAAACTGACAATTTCCATAAATATCAATGTTTTCAAGGTTCTGGTGAAACATTTTCCTTTAAGGGTGCATGCTTTCCTTAGAAAGATGCGCTTTCCACATCACCGTGGAGTTAAAACCCCCTTGTCTTATCTACGCGCTCTGGTGTGGTGCGAAGGGAACAATAGCCTTTAATGTTCTAACATCTTTTGCGGAAATGCAAAACCAGAGTTGATTTGGCTGAGCTGTCAATGTTCAATAATTGCACTTTAGATGCATATGTAAACTTACGGCATTCTTTCCAACTACTGCGATTTGGTGCATTGTGTGTTAATAGTTACTTAAAAACATTTTATAAATGTGAGAAACATTTCTCTGCCTGTTTTTTCTAATATTTAAAGGATCCCTGCGAAGACAAAAACGCTCCACGCCCGATGTTTAATTGACTTATATTATCGTCATAAGTCATTATGCTCATGGATGTGTGTATGCATGCATTCATGTATACTCATGGAATGCTTATTGATTGAAATCACGTTTCTACTTTCAGAATATCGCGGGCGTTCGACTTTTATGCGACTGGTATTAGCGATTTGAGGTTACCATAAATATATAGATGCATCATATTCCGATATCTTTAAAATATGCCAATCGGCCGATAGGTATATCGCCTAAAATATACGCGGTATACGCGGATATCGATGCATATAAATATGTATATGGCCGATCGAAAAGAACGGACAAAATTGACAAATAAAAAACATAAAAACACGTACAAAAGAGACACAATAAGTAGCAGACGTTTCAACGGGATGACCCGCTATCTTCGGTACCGAAGGTGAACTGCTATAAATATGTATATAAGCTACAATTTTTTTTACTGTACTTGGTCTCATCTTGTACTAATATTGTACTATCTTCTCCATGTAATTTGGATTTCAAAATGCTATAAGGTGAAGAAGAAAGCATATAGTCTACTTTTGATTTTGTTATGAGTTCGCGGTGAAATGGAAAATTCATTTCTGTTCATCTAAGGAAAAATTGAGTAATAAAATTTATTTGATGAAAGTTGTTATGATTTTTCGATTATATAGTGAGTAACGTGTAAAATGGAATTTTAAGTGGGAGATATTGAGGGTAGTAATTATTTCATTCGATGGAATATGTGACTAAATATTTTGAAACATTTTGCACAAATCTTTCACGAGATAATCCAGGCGATAATCAAGGCTTTCATAGTTTGCCTCAGCTGTAGAAGTATATGTAAAAAGCTAATAAATCTAAGATCACGTTTTTCGATGAATTGTTTACTTTCGAGAAAAAGAGCTTCTGTTAAACTGCTTACTAGTATTCTAACGTTTTTGATTTTGGCCTCGAGTGGAGTACATACGAATAGTAAGTAAGTACTCGCAGAATTCCCAATAGAAAAATATTTCTCTCTCTGGAGCTGCGTGGGCCTCAAATGAATGCCTAACTTTTTTACGTATGCGGAAAGTAGATCATTGTAGGTAGTCCTCTTGAAAGTTGACTCATCTGTTCTTTTAATAGAGTTTATGTTGCTAGCGTGATTGAAATTTTCTCGTTTTTTGACTCGTGCTTGTTTTCTGGTCAAGTAGTAAACGCAAATGTATTAAAAAAGCAAAAAAAAATGTATGCAAAAGCCTCCGAATATTGGTCAGGAAGAGTACGGACAACATTTTCATTCTGACGCACGTATTACTCGAATATTTGAGTAATTGGCTCGAAGAGACGGCATTTTTTTACTGTCTTTGAGGACACCTAATGATCAATTCATTTGACTTGATTACACACCACTATATCCTCTATCCCTGCTCAGTAGTGAACAGTGGCGATTAATTACCAAGATGTCGGATTCCCGTTTGTATCTCTATGGTCCTCCTTTTACAAAGTTCTGTGAGAGCATCCAGTGTCCTCGTCTCCAATCTTTGTTTTTTTTTCATTCGATCACCTCCTCGTCACGTAATACGCTGCTCCTGCTCAACAAACATGGCCGAATATCGAGTTTAAAGCCAACCCCAAAACGTGGCGTGGGATGCATGTAAGCTCTGATATACAAAGCCTTGTTCTACCTCTGCCGGGCTTAATAAACGCATCCCTTGACTCAGGCTTCGTTCCACGTGAGAGTAGTATGCCCATCAAAGCAGTTACCTGGGTGACAATGAGTCGGTAAATGATGAGTGACGGACCGAGGCCTTTCTCCTGTTACCAGTCCTCGCTGTCGACGTATAACTGAGTCTCCACTGGACTGGGGCACAACCCTCAAGCGATTCAAAAGACCTCGCAGGAGTTCCGGCTGTGCCCTCCTGTTTTTTTTTACTTTCTTTTGGCCCAAATACGAAATTTACCGTACTTGATTAAAACCTGTCGAGGACAACGCTCCTATTTGGTTGTCGTGTTCGGAACTTGCTTCTCTTTTGCCTACTCGTTTGTTGAAAGTGGAACAAGTTTGCTAGATCGTCGAGACACAATGCGAGAGTTGCGGCGTAAGGTTTCGGGATCATCTAATTTTGAGTACCGCAAGACCGAGGAATATTGTTATTTCCCTTAGTTTCCCGGTTGCTAATTTCCTTTAATTTCGCCTTTACCCTGCAATGGCCGTTGAGATCATAGGAAGGCCAGGGTCAAGGCGATATCGTACAAAGGGCGTATGAGAAGGGTAAAAGGAATCATGGCGAGTGCAGACTATGATGTGAGTGCGAACATGACGCTACTCAAAGCATGGTGGATTAGAAATTTTTAAACGGTAAAAAATTGAATTTCAAGCATAAGGCCATTTCTTAATTCGGTACTGTTAAAACTCTTCATTTTTTGAAAATAAATAATTCACCATGATGAGCATTGTGCATTTTTCAAGTGCGCATGTTTTACATGAATTTTGTTTTCAAGGAACAGAAAAGCTAACATTAATTAGACCCTTCTAAGGCCGTCGGTATTTAATGGAGCTTATACGTAGTCTTAATCAAAACATAATGAGGATATACTTCTGCGATTTGAGAGAACGATCAATTGGAGGATCTGTTGCCCAGTTAAAGGAAGGGAGAATTGGAGGATTAGAACGAACATAGAGGAAAATAATTTTCTAGAAGAGGAGGACTCAGCTAGATTCTTGAAGACTGGCATGGTTAGTCCGCGTAGAAAGAATGGGAATAAAAAAAATGCCAAAATCAATAATTGAATCTACACGGAAGCACCCTGGAAGGGATAGAGACCGCGTAAGAGATGGCTATGGGAAGTGAAAGAAGATTTGAAAGCATTGAGAGCCACGAGATGGTGGGAGAATGCAAGGAGAGGAAATAAATTGAGGCAAATTGTGGAGAAAGCCAATACCCAAAAAAATACCTGCGGAGATGGCAATATTCCTTATCTGTATTATTATATTGGGGTTTTGGGGCGATTCTATAGATGTCTGTGTCACCGCCTATGCCCCTATGTAAGAAAGATTAATTGCCAGATCCTCGTATACCACGGAATGGAGTATGTTACGCTTCCGGAAATGCTGGAGATCCTTTTCATTTTTGAAGTTTTTTAATGAACGAAATACTTATCAGAATGCTTGTGAAAAGAAAACGTAATTCGCGAGAAACTTTCGAATTCCACTGTGTACTACCCTTGCCTTAGAACGAGAGTAGGCATTCGATGACAGTGTCTAAGCAATTGGGGTTCATGTTATATATTTGTTGGAAAGCAGTCATGTTATTTTATTACCACACACATAATTAATATTATTGTAATAGGACCGTGTACTTGATTTTATAGATTATTCTGTTTGTCCTTAAGTGGGAAAGATGATTCGCAAAAAATCCTCGGTTCGAAAATAAAAGAGTCACTAATCAAAAAAGGCTGAAAGCCCCTAACCTGCGTTTCGTTGATATACATGACACTCGTCAGAATGTTTTCAAAAAGTGAGCGTTGCTCGAAGGACTGGCAATTTATTTCGGTTGAGACTCCAGTTGTAGAATGAGGATTGGCATACATTAATAGCAAGGTCTCCTGGTTTCGAAGTATATAGCGGTTAGGTTTTGTAAAGCTGGGAAAAATGTGTTTTTTTAAATCGCCGAAACCTAATAGGTACTTGTAAAATTTCGAAGCCTGCCGCGTGAATGGAGGTAAAACACATGAATCGCCATGAGAAAAAAATCCCCTTGATCGGGAATCAAACCAAGGATGAGTTTTCCTGGATATCAGGCCATTACTTACACCACTTATTTTTTATCAGAGCGCGACCCGGGTTTCAATGAATTATCATCATCTTCAGGCGCAAATTGAATAGATTAATAATAAGAGTTAGTGAAATGATAAGATAATTAATAAGAGTTAGTGAATTTCGTTCGTAAACCAAGGATGGTTTTGCGGTCCACTGCGTAGACCAATACGCTATCTATGTTCATAAATTGAAATTCATTTACCTGGATCCACGAGTGGTCTGTTCAGTGGCCCGGAAAGCAAAAGATCCATGGTTCGATTCCCGGTACATTCCCGAAATTTAAAAAACATTAAGAACTATTTATTGGGAATATGGGGGTGATTTTATAGATTTCTTTAACGGCATTGTCCTCGTGCGGGAAAAAGGAATCGTAAAAAATATCCCGGCTACTATGGAAAGGGAAGAGTCACCCGTACGGAAACGCTGAATGCCTCTTTTCGGGTTGGCATGATCGACGTTTGGAGGGTGCACCCATCCACGTGTCCGTTTGCTCGTGAGCGACTCGACTGCCCAATCGTCGGGGCATGCAGAGAGGGCCAAGGGCAATGAATTAGGTCGCGCGATGAAGAGTGCCCCGCATGTGCATGACGTTTTCAACAATCCGTTTTTTTATGCTCTCGAGAGGGCATGCAGTACTTTATTTCGCCCACACAGAAGGCACTGTATCGTTGTTTCCCTTTGTATTAGGTTGCACACAAGTTTAGTCCAGAGTTGTGCATTTGATGGTAAGTAAATGAACAAAATATTCTGACTCAAGTATTTTTACAAGACTTGCATGCGAGTTATTTATTGATCGAGCTCAGAATGTGAGATAGCGGCTAATAGGGTTAGATTTATTATTCTATTAATTTTAATCAGTAAGTTTAGTATTTCATCGGGCCTCCTCAATGGAATAGTGAATCCGATGCAGATTGTGTTAAATCGCAATCAGTTAATTTGTTAAAACACTCAATACCACGATTGTATTCCGCAACAAATGGTGCCACTTGGTATTTAAATGATGTTTTAAAGCAAAATTAATGTATTTTAGTCTTAAAACCCCGAGTTTCAGCAATATTTTTCTACAGGATTCGTATGAAACATCTGTTTTTATAAGCTATCAAAATGTTATTCTCTAATGAGCATATTATGGTTTACTGGGAAGATATGTTCCTCTAGTTTAGAGTATTCGGGAAGCTACCTAAATTTTATTCTCTATTGAGGAAAGTATGGTGCATTGGTAAGTTGTGCTCTGGTGTAAAATATCCGGTACGGTAAGGTTTGGAATCGAGGAATATGTAGCCATTGGCATAAGTTGGCCTTAAGCTTTGTTAGGACTATGGTTGACAAATCTGATGATTGTGGTTCGAATCCAGCTTAACTCGTGTGTGTCTTCTTTTACGCTCGAGTCCTTCACGCGGGCTGAAGTAACCGCGTCAATTCGGCACGGGCGGAAATAATTTTTTGTGAGCGGTGTTCCATCGCCTTTTTTGTTTGGAAGAGAGTTGACCCATTTCGGGATTAATGAAGTGGGGCGACTGGGTAAAAAAAACCATAGAGACGATACATACGAGACGAGTAACGTGTGGTAGTTCTCCGGACCCCGCTTCTTATTCCCGCGTGAGGGGTTTCATTTTGCTGGTCGTATCTGCTTCTTACTAGCGAAGGTTGGGGTAGCTCTTGATGTATTGGCGGAAATAAAGTCGGTGTCTGTTGCAAATGGGACTCTGGGGTGAGGCCTTCCTCCTCCGCTTTTTATTCCGGCGGTGGCCTTTGCGCTCGATTGCGCATTCCATGATAGTGTAGTCGATTGCCGATCAATATTGTTCCGCATCAGTATATTTATATTCTGGGACCACTCCTTTTTGAATGAAAAGAAATTTTGAAATAAAAGCACTTGGAAATCTGGCCGTTGAGGAGTAAGTGGATGGAAATAAGTCGATAGTGTTTAAGACCAAAAAAAGGAAAAAAAAGTATCTTTGAAGACATTTATAATACATTGGAGATTACTAAAGTTTTTATCATTAGAATTACATCTACCGCGCGAGAGCTTCGAATTGTAAGTGTTATAGACCTTAGTAAGAAGTAGATTTGAAAACCTTAACACCTTTGATGAATGAAGTAAGGTTAATTGAGGGGAGACATTTGTGTTAGCATTTACTTCACATCCTTAGAATGCATTTACTACAGTCTTCCATTTCTCCCTCTTTCTTGTGTTGCTACCTTTAATCGCCAAGATTATTTTTTTTCTCTTTATCATCTATGTAGTAAACCACTTTGCTTTCAGAGTGAAAGGCTAGCCGTAATTTTTCCTTCATAAAGTTTTCTATGAACTTCTTGTGTCATAAAGTGTGAGATCGAAACACCTTCTTACTGAACGCATGAGCTTCATGGCTTTTCTCATTATAATTTTAACTTAAATTGACAAGGAAAAATTAAATAAATTCGTACCTTGCATCCATCGAAAGCACATGTGTGAATATCATTTTGTTGTCATGTACCCGTAGTTAGTCAACTCATGCTTCGGAGAAAATAATATAAAACATAATTCTTCGTGGCTTTCTGTGTTGCGAGGTTAGCGAGTGATCAAATGTGTAAAAGGCAAGTGGGTGGATCGCCTGACATGTTCTGGTATCTTTCCCGAGATGGAAAGAAGTAGCTGATGTTCATGGAAAGCATGCTTTCGAAGGAAATAATTTACTGAAGGGGTCAGCAGGCTCGGAATCAGTGCGGGCTGCGTGTTTAAATTCCAAAGGGATTGTGAGTACAAAGGTGTCGCACCCTTGTATTATTATTACTACATGTGTTTTTATGAAAAAAGTATTAATTTATAAGATTTGTCCAGCACGGACAGCATTGAAGTAATTAATGGATATTTTGGATAACGGGTATATAACGGATTTTGTCCGTCCGCACGCGCGCTGAGCTTTGTCGACCATTTTTATACTACAGGGTCCATCTTAATCTGGTCGCCTATTTGTGTTCAGGAACATCACATTCGAGTTAAAAATATAATAATTTTTTATTAATCTGTGTTTGGTTTCTGTGCTTTGTTTGAGCTTACCGGGAAATACTGACTAAAACTAGACAGTTGAAACCGGTCGGGTAGTCACTCTAAGAAGCGCGTTGAATTTACAAGGTTTACTCTACTTTTATAACCGTTCTAGGTAGTCGTTCTTCATGTACGCTCGATTTGTTTCATATATCTGTTAATTTTATAGGTATTTTCGTAATATGGTGTACCATACCTAAAGTCTTCCTCTGGCTGATTTTTTTAAAATTTCATTCTTTCTCGCGACAGGACACCAGGTATTCTCTGTGTGACTCATAAAAGGATGATAGCGAAGTTTCACTCTTTGAGGAACGTACCTCATTTTTTAAGACCTGTACTCCAAGGGACTGAATGAACACAATACTGATTACATCACGTGATAGTTGACACCTTAGAGAAGTGTGTGTAATTTACAAAGTTTATTCAATTTATATTCTGACCGTTATAGAGAGCCATCCTTCATACACGGCCAAATACTTATCATATATCCGTTAATTTTATATGCATTTTCGTAATGTGGTGTACCCACCCTAAGGCATTCTAATGATTTTTCTTCATTTCATTTTCATTGTCTCTCGCGATAGGCCAGTGGGTGTTATTTTCGTGACCCCTAAGAGGAAGATGGCGAGTTTTCGCTCTTTGAGGAAAGTTCCAAATTCAAATAAAAATCCCTATTCTATTCGGATTCATGCCAAATCTTTCCGCTTCACTGTCGGGGAACGCAGGGAAATAGTGAGTGAGTGAATTTGCCATCTAGCCGTGCACGTCCCTCTCACCCCGTATACTCTCGACCCCTCCACAGTCTCTGAAACTGCGCATTCTCGAAGTGGACTGACGCGGTTTGAGTGGCTCTTCTACTGCCAGGGGACCGGGACGACGCACTTGGAAACGTCCTGTCTCGAATGCCGGACGATGTCCCGCTTTTCTGAGAGCGCGACCGACTCGCGACGACTGCCCTTTGGTGTGTCCTGCTCTCATTGATCGTCCTACCCTTTTCTTTCCCCCCTCTTCTCTTCCCCCAACCGTCGTCCCCCCCACCACCCGACGCTACAACACCGCGGCATGAAATTTGTTTACCTTTTCCTCCAGATAGTCTCGTGTCTTTTGCGCATGGGTCGCTGCCCGCCTCCGTTTTAACGCTGGCGTTTGCACGCTCATTATAGATCAGTAACATACTGTAAGAGGGCGCATCACTCCGGACTTTATTTAATTCATCACTTTGAATTGATTTAATATCAAGGGTATCTTCACAGTGTATTCCTGTGATAATATTTAATATATGACAAGGGGTTAGATGGAAGATGGGACTTTGTAATACAAATATTGCCAAATTGCCAAATATTCATAATATATAATATTAATTATCGGCCTGATACGTCATACGTACAAACAGTCGCATCTATGTCTGAACCGAACCAATTTGGGCACGCTCCGTATCTGAGCGGATAATCTAAAACCACCTTTAGAAGGCGCTTTTTAATGGTGAAGCAAATGCGGCCAGTGAAATCAACACTATGCGCCATGTGTAAAAGCAATGGCAGCGCGGTTATCTTAACCATGAATCTCTCCTCTTCGGTTTACTAGATATTGTAGTCCGTGGAAGTCGTATATCTAGCGGCTAGTGTTTTTATACACTATTCCTGTACTACGCATGGCAATAAAGACGTTATTATCATTCGTTTTCCGCACCGTTGAGGTCTTCTACATCTACACCTGACCCATCCTTATTTAAAATTTATTACGACATTCTCCATCTTCTTATTCCAAGCCGATAGTGCCATTTAGACGTTGAAGTTGTCTTCAGCACGAATTTTTCCTCGCGTTGCTTCAACAATGGATTCTCATCCGAAGAGAAAAAACGGTGTTTGCTGAAACATTAATAAAATTTCTGACAGTGAGAAGGCGGCATTAATAGTCGTACTTCATTAATTCCGCGGAAGAAGTAAACAAAGATGTTATTTCACAAGTTATCCCTTTTCCAGCCAATTAGGTCGATTTAACATACCCCCTTTCTCTCAAGTGAAAAAGGAAGAAATAATAAGTTCTATTCGGATGCTCGACTGGCATGCAAGTGCCAGGAATTGGTCATCTCACCAGGCTCGACCGTTTTTGAGTTTTGAAAATAGTAATTATCTTTAATGCCAGTGAAGGAGTGAAGTAAAATTTAGTTGACAAATATATCGTGCACAAAGCAGTTTTTCATGTTTCTTTTTAAAAATGTATTTCATGCCTACAGGGATATGTGGAATGAACTATATTTTAACATGCTAGTTAAACTGAAAAATAGACAAATAAACGAAATGAACCTTTCGGGTGAGTTATGGAAAGAGCTAAGTGCTAAAGCTAAGAAAGATATATCTTTTATTTCATGGCGTAGTAATGCATGGTTATGCATTATACTTTTGGTGGCTATTAAAGAGATCATTTCACGGATGAACTTTATTGAGGAGAATATGGGTCGTATTTATGTTTAGCCGTGTCTCATGAAGACTCTTCGCAAGGCCGTAGCCTCTCTCATACTCATGCTATTTGGAAATAAGTGCACTCTTTACGAATTTTTTATCGCTATTGCCAATGGAAGCCTTGTATACCAAAGACATTAACTTGACCATCATGGATGCCCCCCCGAGGAAAATGCAGCCCAGGATTGATAGAACGCCTTCCGATATAAAACGATCTCGCTTTTTCTCAACGTGGCCACGGGGAAGGATTTGCTCCGATTCTCAATTTGCTTCCTCGGGGAAACGTTTTCTACCTTCGCACTGTCCGTCTAAGAATAGCCAATTAATCTTTCTCGCTCTTTCAATTGCTTTATCGAATTCTTCTTCTCCTGTCCATAAGTATGCTTTTAGGCTATTTTCTTCAACAAGGAGGATTTTAATTTTATCAAGCGTGAGGAATCTTCCGATCACGAGATTTGAGAATCTCTACCGGCATAGTCCATAAAATGCTTTAGAATGTTTTTAGAGGGTTATTATGGTAGTATATACCTATTTTTTGCGACTGAATCACGCGTACAGGTAAGTCATTTTGAGAATGCAGTAAGTAGGGCATGTGATCGCAGCACGAAAAAAATGATTTAAGATTAAGCGCATTTTTTTCCATAATTTTGTTTCTACTGGTTCAAAATCTGATAATTTTTAGAAATTGAATCGTCAGAATATCCGCGCCAGAATTGGAAGAAGGTAAAGCAATAGATGTAAAGTATGGTAGGCATGTGGAGGGGAAAGTGAGCGAAAACGAATTAAATGATGGGAAGTTAGTTTTTCGCCAAGTTGAAGAAAAAATTGTAATCAGAGAAATGAGTATCATGGGTTGAAAAGAAAAAAAATCCGCCATTCCAGCTTCAGTTTTTAGGAACGTAATGATCTTTTCATACCTATTACGAAGGCCTAAAAAGCAAAAATTAAAGCTCTGAAATGGGTGGTTTAATTGATTTTTATTAGAAATATATTATGAATTCGTTTGGCTATTCTGAATATTATTACCGGCAGAGGGTACATTTGAACCAATGCTTTGGCGTATTTTTCCTTAACGTGAAATCGTGCAACTACGCGGTGCAATGTATTGTCGTGAGGAAATACTTTTTTTCTGCGATTGTGGAGGCCATCCTATACTTTCTCGACCGCATCGAAGCGTTTATTCCTCCTTCATCCCACATCTCTAGTCCTTCCATCTTCGCTTAAATTGCTTCTAGGCTAGCGCTTGCAAACCTCATCCCCACATCTAGACCCTTACTTCCTCTCCCCACCATACTTTTCAGGCGTATAAATTCATTTCCTTCTCTCGTCACGTAAAGGCTTTTTCCTTCGCTCCTAACTCTTTCCCATTCTCCTCGCGAGTTCAAACGCTTTTCGCTCGTCTTTTTTTTAGGACCATCTCGCGAATTCCCATCCTATACCCGCTCTCTCTCATTATGGGGAGAGAGAATTTTTCTCCGTCTATATGCTCGCACGTTTTTATCTTTTTTATTTTCTTTCTCTCTCTCCTTTGCGGGAAGCGTTTTCAGGAGGTTAAGACTGGCCAGGACGATGAAGAATATTTGTTTATGCTCGAAGCGCACCATATTCAATGTTACGCTGCCTGATGTCGAAATTAATTGAGCTCAAGCTGAAACGTATTCGACTTTTTTTCTCTCTTTCGTGCGTATTCTGCCTAAAAAATAGTGGAACTCTGGTGAAATATGCCATGAGAAACCTTTCGCTCGTGAGGCTTATGCAAATGTGAATGTCGAGTACCAGCCCCCCGATGCACTTATGTGTTTTCTGAATTCTAATTTAGTTCTGATGCTATTTCCGTTTGTCAACTTTTCCCGATATACTCTCTGAGGCACTCGAGTTTTCTAGCACGCAATTATCGTGTTAACTGAACGTATGGTTTTGTTGTACTCTTTTACTTTACGGTTTTCATGTTTTCATGAAATTTGTTTTAATTCCTGTTGTTTCATCAATCCCTTATGAGGGCATCCTTATACAAGATATTTTTCGAGATTGATTGATTTCCATTAGCTTTGCTCGCTAGAAAATTTGCCATGGATACATTGTTTAGCATTTTATTAAGAAATTTCTTTTTCGCTTATGCTCTCTAAATAATGTACCATATGAATAAGATATAATGATTTATAAAAAATTGAAAATGTGTTTCAGTCCATTTATGCAAAAGAAAATTTAACAAATCATTTAATTTGCCCTTCTTTCACTCGATCATTGATTATTTTAACCATTATTCTGTATAGTCCATTATCAAGAATAAATTAAAAACCCTTGGGACAAGCCTCATTATTCCTTCTCTTCTTTTGTAGTCAGCTACTGAAATCCACTAATTATTAATCAGCCTTCACACATTGTTTATTGTATAACCTTTTCGTATACGCTGTAGGATTTTACTTAATTTGAGGCTCATGGTGTTCTTTTAATTTTTCAGTTTCTTATAATTTATGCATTATGATTTTCTAATAATGTACTACACATTCTTGGTCAAAATTTGAAATATATTTTTATTTCTATTCCACTTGAGCCATTTTGTATTAAGTGATGGTAATTGGAAACATGAGAGGGAGTTAAGACTGCATTATTGGTATTTTAACTCGAGAATGAAATTATTGAATATTTAATGCTACTATAACGGAAAAGAGGTCTAATTAATTAGCATATAGCGTTAATTCTATGGTCCTCAATATTTTCCAAGAATTAACACCAGTTATGTTTATACTTGGTCATTTTCGTTTATTAGGAAGATATTATTCGAATTGTAACCCAAACTGTCCTAAAAATCTTGAACCGCGCTAATTCTAAAAATAAGAAAATTATCTCTACTGCTCTGGCAGTTGGAACTCGGTCTTACATAGTTTTTTTTTGGAGTAATTTTATCTCTCTACCCGGAATGAAAGCATGACCCACATTACGCGGTTTTCTGTCTTTTCCACAGTTACAGGGAAACTATTTCCTTCCCTAAAAGGCTGATTCGTCGCTTGATGAAATAATTTGGGAAATAATTCAGCTACCTAGATTTCGAATTAGTAAGTACTCATTCTCAACACGTCTATTTTCCTTCGTCTTGGTTCCTCTACGCCCTGAAGGCCCGCGCGGAACCCGACCACGTAGTTGCTTTCATTAGCTTTGACGTGTTCATTTCTCCGTCCGTCGTAATGAACAGGCAGTGGGAAATCATTCTCGACGAAAAGGTTTTCGGTTAAATGTAAAATGATGATAAGAGAGCCAAGAGACCAGAAATGAATTTTCGTTGATTGAAAATTTCGTATTCTAACTGAAAAAATTCCGTTTTTCCTCCTTTTACCCTTACGTTTTTGTGAACGATTGATCTTTATCAATCGGTTGACAGGATAAAAAAATCGGTAAATTGAATGGCTTTTTTATTTTCTGAAAATTTATTTTTTTAAAGGAAATTACACGCTTTGAAATGAACTCTCGATTTAAATGTAACCACGGTTGACACGCAAAAATTTAAAGGGAAGCGATATTTAAACGGATTTTCGTGTCGCCTTTGTACTTTTAGGAAATGAGTGGATTTAGTTTTAATGGAATGAAGCTGGGACATCGGCTTTGTTTGCCGGAGCGCTGAGGGTCCATGTGTAAAATGCGATAAAGCTCAAAATAATATTATTTTTTCAATTATATTCTTCATTTCATTAATTTCCGTTTCTCTGTGATAAATCGTAGAGAGTTTGAAAAGTGCTGAGGTAGTATATGCCATCTCGGGGTAGATTTACTGTTTATCGGGAATACCATGCATGTCGTGAAAAAATATTTTGGAATTGTTATGGAAGACATGTTGTGTCAAGCGCTTCCTTTCCTTCAATCTGTACGATCGCGCGATGTTATTGTGGAAACTACGCGATAGTGTAAGATTTTAATGAAGCCATTGGCCATAGTATATGTGAAACTAAATTTGAAACTTATCGTTGGAGGCGTACTTGTCATTAAATATTGTGAATTAAATAATTTCTTTAATTCAAAAATTACCGAAAAGCTCGTTGACTCTCATAAAAATTACCAAAAGTTAAAAATAATACATTAAATTATCTGATTTACTTTGAAATTCAATTATGCACTAAAGATAATTTATAGGTGAGGATCTCTGGACTTTTTTTTACATAAAATGGCTAATGTCTACCTCATCTTAGCATAAAATTCATGCGTAAGTTTGCCGTAGTGAATAACATAACAATATGAAACCTATTGCTATGAATCCGGAAAGTTGTTAGAAGACTTCGAGAGAAGCACAATAGTGACCACTCCGAGAAAGGAAAGGGCAGACAAATCTGAGTAGTATCGAAGGAAAAATGTCACAAAGAATTTGATCTTGGAACAGAAGGAGACAATGATCCAATGCCACACCTGAAACTACTGGTTTAGACAATGATCTGCCTAAGCCAACTGTTGGATGTAGCATCCATGGACTTGGAAAAGGCATTCGATAATATCAAATTGTACTAGATGTTAAATACGATGGAGAAACTTGGACTTAACTAAAATTACAGAAGAATCATCTAATACCTCTCTAGGTACTACGTGACCATTGTACGCACGCTTGGAGAAAGAAAAGGAAACATAAATGACGTGGTCCGGAAGGGATGTAACCTATCACATTCACCTATTAACCTATCTCTAATGTGCACCTTTAGGAAGCGATAAAAGGCAGCAGAACTAGGAAACAAGGGGATCAAGGTGAGTGGAGAAAAAATGCTACGATTCGCAGATGTCATCATAATCATCACACGCAATGAAGAAGACCTAAAGTACTCGATCTCCCAAATTGAAAAGTTTTTCAGGTATAAAATATGAAAATAAATAAGAAGAAATAGGAAGAAAACCAATATAATTGTATGAGGAAGACAGAAAACCTTGGCCGGCATTGGACTCAAAGGAGAGAGATTGGAGCAAGGGGAATCAGTCACTTACCTTGAAAGCACCATTGCGGACGGTAGAAGCGTGACAGATATTTGGCTTGGATTTACCCTAGCTAGAATGGTATTCCCATTGTTCTCAACAATTCCCTATTAGAATGCCTAATGCTTTTGCTGGAGTGGCTTATTTTATGTGAATCATTTTTCTTGCATTTATTGCGTGCTTCGTCAAAAATATTTTCTTGAATCCGACGTGGCAATCTTTATATTTTCACCTTGGATATTCTTTTCCAACGAAATGCCTATGGTTTCCCATTTCCTATTTTTTAAATGGCAATGTTTCGGGGTATCTATAAGGGGAGGATTGGCCCTCAGTACTTTAATAATATCGTTTCTGTTGTTGTCCCCACGATTGTAAATTGGAGATCCGGGAATTGCTTAATTGAAATCATTGATCTTTGTAGGAAGAATTCCGGCATTTACGAGAATTATCTTGGAACCTATTCCTGCTATTATATGTGCTCGGAAGATTCATGCAGCTAGTGTTATCTCTGAGTGAAATCATATAACTGATTTATTAATTATTATACTGCAGAATCCGTGGGGTTTTGGTGGCATCTCATTCATGATAGATAAGTTTTTCGGTTTTTTTTCGTTTAAATATAGTGTTTTTTTTAGTTTATTCTCTAAAAATATTTAAAATTTATGAAATAGTTCCGGACATGCAGTAGGCTGTTCAAACGAATGCTCGTCTTTGGCTTTTTTGGATGCAAAGTGACTATCTACAATGTAAATATGTTTATTTATGGCAAAATAAGACTGGATTTGCTTTGCAAAAATAAACCATTTTTTATTCCGCGAAATTTTTGGAGGGGGATATATGATAAGTGTCCGAAGCACGTGGAATTCAGTGTTGCACATATTCTCATCGTGAATGACGAGGTTTGTCCCGAAATAAATTCTTCCTTCGTCCCACACAATATATCATGGCATTCTTTTTGGTGATATATACCTAGCGCAAATTCTTCGACTCGGAGCGAGAAAATACTTTCCGCAGAAATTTTCAGTGTGGACCGAAATGCTTCATAACCCCTGGCGTGGGCGACTTTGTGAATTCCATTCACAGGAGCCAACGAAAGGCACGCGAAGTGCCCCTTTATTGATTCCGGATCCCGAAACGTCTTTTACCTCGGCCAGTGGTTAATATGCGTTATGCAAAGGAGCTCAAGATTGATGAGTTTTTGATGGAAGGGTTGGCTCTTCCACCTCCATTGACTTTGGTTCGAATTCAGTATGGCGCCATTCAGAGTCCAGATTTATTTTTACTATTTTCTAATCCCCTCCTCTCCTGCTGGACCGCTACCGGATGGCCGAGTGTTCGGGACAAAAAAAAGTTCAGAGTTTATCGGAAAATGGAGCGGGTTGAGCGTATGGCATTCAGTTTTTCCGATACACAGAGGGGGAGGAAAGTATGAGATTAAGGACTGTAGATGTAAGGGGCGTGGGAGGAGAATAAGCAAGATAAAAAAAATAATAACACTGGCGGTTTCCGGAATAATCTTCTCTGCTCTTTTTTCTCTTAAAACTTTTTATCCTTCCCGGTATGCTTGCGTAGGGAGAAAGAAAAGTGCTAAGGTTGCGGGGGAGGAGTGGACTTAAAACTCCCTCCGGATGAGGGTGGGAGACCTTTGCATTTTTATAATTACAGTGAGAATGCGGAGGGAAACAGCTCAGCCGGAGGTAATGCTGGGTGAAGGAGGTAATAACCCCCTCTCGCAATAATGGGATGCAAAAAAAATGCTTTTAGGTATCTTTTGTTTCTCCTTTCCGGTATCTATATGTTGGAACTCTGCTGTAAATATAATGTTTGACTTCTATAATTGCTTACTGACGGCTGGGTTAGAGCAGCTGTTTGAACATTGGACCACGGACCGGAGATCTTATGTTTATTTTAAAGAAAAGCTTGAGTGTGGTAGCCACCTAGTATGGTATAGTGCCCAACTAGAAACGCTGTGAAAGTATGTGGAAGCTTTTTGGAAGAAATAGCAATGGCTTGAAAGGTTTCATACATTGCAGATGTTATCTGCCACTGAGGTATGATCATCAAATGTATTTTTCTGTAGTACTTGGTTACCTTCGCTTTATCAAATCTTTCAGGTTACAACCGATTTTCGGTTTGAATACTTGAAGATGAGATTATATAACCAATCATTTAATACTGAGCTCATCCTCCAGGAATATTTGATTAAAATTTATGCACCATTGTTATCTCTTCCATTTAATCGTACCGGAGCTGCGCAGTGTCTCGATTTTTCAGTTGTTTTGATGTATAGAAGTGCTGTTAAACTTTGGAATCATTATTTTACGTAATTTGTATATGCTTAGCAAATTTAACCACCGTTTCCATTCTTATATTTATTATTGTTAAATTAATTTGTATTTGTTTTACATGAAGTATTCCTAGCAATACAATTATAGAGGTTCCTTGATTCTGGATTAGTAAATAATTAAATTGTGCCGTAGTCATATTCTTTTGAGGTTCACCTTGTGGTCTTTTTATTACGCTGATATTCTGCCATAATGTCGGCATTTTACGTCTCTGTCGGAAATTGAGCTTCCTAATTTGCTTGTTGATCCCATAATATGTCTTTTATACATAAGTTTCCCCTTCTCTTCTTCTAAGTCTTGAAAACTAAATACTATGTCGTAAATTGTGAGTAACTTGCATAAAGAAATATATTTTTTTACACAACTATCTCCACGAAATACCAAGTTTTCCCATTTTAATTTCTGTTGGGAGAAGAAGGAATATTTGTGGGGAATATTCAATCATTTGTATGGTAAATAAAACTCCCCTAAAATATTTAGGATTAGCCTGGAATATAAACATTTTATTGAAAGCGATGCTCTCGTTTTGATGCCAGGGCGATATTGTATTTCGAGAAATCGGCTAAGGGCACTCAATCCTTGACCACTTGTTCATTGAACACAATTAAAATACCATAAGAGGTGGGTTAATGTAAAGTAATTATTTTTTAAATGCTTCGTTCTAATAAAGGTAAATTCTTTTCTGAATGCAACGGTTTAAATCCTACATTTATGGTTTGATTACAAACTATTTAGAAACTCATGTGTTAAAGCGCTTCATTAAATGCTTTATTCGACGAGGCCTTTGGATTTTACTGATGTTGTTGGTAAGAATAATCCACCGAGGGAGAATCATTTGCTTTCAGTGGAATTCAAACCCAAATCTCCCAAATTCGTTCCAGGTGTTCTACCACATACGCTACCAGATATTTTCTTCCTCAATTCAACGAGTATTTATGTTGGCATTTGTGCTCCTTTTCCGTTGGTTTGGCCTGGAGCTGTGGAAATCATGCTCATATCGTGAGAAAGGGGTGATCTAGAGATGACTTCTGATTAAAACCTGGGCTTAAGCCAGCGGTATATTCCCCTATCATTTGTAATTTATGAAAGAATTTCTTATGGTCGGTGTTTAGAGCTGTTGCTTTTAAAATTTTTGCCATTTGATTTTTAATGCGACTGCGTGTGAGAACTGTTTCGCTTGTCATTGTAATATATTGAGTGATGCATGTCCATTGAAAATTGTGCCATTCTATTAACCACTAACCACTTACCCAGCTTTATCATGTCTGTGTTGATGTATTATTAGAGTGGTAGTTGAACTATGCATGCATTTATCAGAAGTGATAGAGCAGTTAAGAAATTGGTGGATGTTGTAGGTATTTCAACTTCGATTGACTTTTCTTCTGATTCGTTAGGAAAAAGACGTTCTCATTTCAGAGGAAAAAAAGAGTGACTGAGTTGTTGTGCTTACTTGTCTTGTTAAGTAGAGGATGTGAGCGACGAAATTTGCCCCGAAACCGTTTTACTTATCTAACAAATTATCTCCTTTGGCTGCGGGTCGACTGCGACCGTGAAAAATAACGGGAAAAAATCCCACCGGAGAGTTACAGTAATACATATCTCCTAATCCGTGAAGGAAGGCGTGAAAACCTGTTGCCACTTTTTCTCTCTTTGGCTTCAGCTCTTTTCCCCTTTAACCGTAACCCGTACACATCAAGGCGCCAACAACTCTGCTCCGTGTTCTCCACAACCACGCGCCATCTCCCCCACCCACTTTATCACACTCCTGTTTTTTTATTTAAACATATTCCTCCTCCCGGAACCCTTTCTCGGGCTGATGGAGGCTTAGGGTTCCTCTCCAATGGAGCGGATTTGATGCCGCCATGTGCTGTCAAACCAACTCCTCCCCACCACCCACAGCCCACGCAACCCCGTGGTGTTGCCGCCGGCGTCGGAGGAACACGTCATTTTGAGGAAACTGGACGGGGTTTGACGCAGCGGAGGGAGGAGGAGTATGGGGAGAGCAGAGGGTGATGCGAGGAACGGACGAGGTAGAACGAGCGACGTTGTTGTTGCGGCTAGGGACGTGGAGGGAGTATGCAAGAGAAGGCGAGCTTAAGGAAACTGCTGGCGTGACATGGTTTGCGGAATTCGTTGCGTGGGTTAGTCGGAGAGTTGGCAGTACGATGGGAGTAAAAGTATCCCGGCAAAGGATATACCACCACCTTATCGATGTGTGAGAAAACTGGTATTATCTCTGACGGTACATACCGCTGCCTATGATTCTTTTCAAATGTAGGACTTCATCTTTTCTCGGCAGATGGTGGCGAGATGTCATTCGTGTAATCTCCTTAATCTCCATCGCTGCCGACGTTTCTATGAAATCCTTTTCCATCGTCCTCATGGCCGATGATGCTAGGCTTAGGTGCCAGCTGTATACAAATATCCTAGGTTGTCATGTTCGGTCGTGAATTTTATCTCGCACTACGGCTTTGCTTGTCCGTTCTGCTTTTGGCGACTTCGTTAAGGATTTCAGCTTGGCAAAAGTATGAATTACTTCTTCATCCCGGTATATCAGACGGAAGACGATACTGATAATTAGTGTTGCCCTCCCCCTCCGTATTGCTGCAAATTCCTGAGTGCTACTGTAGATTTCCTCCCCGAAGAGGCTGGTTACGTAAGACTTCACTTTTAAAGATGGAAAAGGATTTTATGGAAACGTCGGCAGCGTTGTAGATTGAGCAGATTACCCGAATGATATCCAGAGAAGAATTTACTGTCATCCTTTTAAAATATCTTTGCGAATGGCAAATATATTTGAAATGAGCTTTAGTCTACTATTAGGGCAATTCAAACTCGTTACATCGTCTTCCTCTTCTCTAAGCACCGGTCGTCGAGGGAGTAGCAGCTTTCCTTCCTCGGGTGAAATTCACGCTGGTCACATGATTGGAGTGTATTTGGTAAACCTTGATCACTGCCTTTCAAAAATTCTATTTTACGCTCTCGCTAAAATTTTCTACCATTTTTCCTCTTACTGCTCTTTTTTTATTCATGCCTAGCACCCTCTCTCGCTCTCCGGCAAAGTTTAACGATTCATTCATGAGTCCTCCTGTAAGGGTTTCAACGTCCATATTCAGAAATGTACATGTTCAACATGCCCTTTGAGAGAAAACCTATTTTTTCACGAATCGGCAGGTTTTGCACACATTTTTTTCTGGCTATTTTCCCCCCATAGCAAATCCTCGTATATCTGGGAATTGGAATATAGTTCCCGGTAAAGGTAACCACCAAATTTAACGCACCAAAATGATGTGTTTCAGCGACACCGATCGGCAATCATTAAACCGTATTAGCATGACCCGTTGCTCTATTGTACGCTGTCATATCGTTTGCTGTTTCAATTTTACCGCGGAACATATTTTAGCGTGTTAGTGTATTTCGTTTCCGAAAATTTTACTCACAGGAATATTGCGTGTGGGATGCTCCAGTTTTCATGGGGACGTCCCTGAGGGTTTTAAATGCTTGGCTTATCGATAAAATTAAGATTACTGTGCGGTTTATCATCATCATATTCGAGGAAATGATCTTTTGCTTCAGTGTCCTTATGTTAAGGTGATACCCACTTCAGCGGCTCTAGTTTTTATTATCACTTTCCGAAAGCAACGGCACTGTTTGGAAGATTAGCTTCTAACTCATTCAAGTGTAATTCGGACATTTTGGCGATCGATTGGGTAAGAGATCTGTTTTTCTTCTAATTGTATAAGATTTAGAGCCACTTGAACATAGCGAACGGCTGTAATCTCTTTAATTCATGAAACCAACTCACTAAGGTCGAAATCGTTTTAGTGTTCAATTAATTCATGTAGCCGATAAAATTACAATTCAATTGTTCAATCAAAGTCGAGTGTTCTATCTAGGTCTCTGTCCTGTCTGGGTGGTCAAATTATTTTACTGTTGCGCGTGGCATATGGATTATGGACGGAGAAAGCCCAAGCAAGAGTGGCGTGTATACCAAGTCTACGGTATTCAGCCTGCGAACTTATTTTATATTGCAATACCTGATTGTTATAAATTTTCTCATTCGAACTTAATGAAAATGGCTGAAAAGTTTTGATTATTTCTCCCTTGTCTCTGCCAACCTTTCGCAGTCAATTCACTCGTGACGTCAAGTCTTTTGGGATTTTTTCGTTAAAAAAATACATCCACTCCAATCATTATATTTAAAAAATAGTTACTTGGAGTTTTAGTGCACACTTTATGTCAGTTGTAGTGACTACTCTATAGTAGTCATAGTGCCTTCCTTATACTTCTAGAGTACTTTTCTTGGAAAGAAGAGGATGTGGGTGCCGAAAATTGCTGCGAAATCTTCTTACTTAATATACGAATACCCCTTAGGGGACGGATCGACTGTGCCGCCTGCTAAGGGAGTGCGGAGGGTTTTCCAAAAGAATCCTTTCCAAGGGTACAGGTGCGTGGCTCTAGAGAGAGTAGGGCGTGTGGGAGGCAGGGATTTACAACCGAGGCGTGGGAAGGCCTTTCTCTATCTCCTCTTTGTGTTTGCGGCGAGGGGATGGTTTTCTGTAGGATACGGGGGATGCGTATTCGGCAAGGGGTGACGGTCCCGGGAAGGAAGCCAGGAGCGTGCAGAAAAAAGGGTTTCTCAAAGGGGAGAGAAATAAAGGATCCTTTCCCAAACCCATCACCTCATTACCGCAGGCAGGCCGTCCTCTGCCGGGTTCCTGAAGTGGAAGGATTTTGGCCCCACTGGTATGGTGGAAAAGAATCTCTCCTGAGACCTCATTTGCGCGACGTGGACAGCGAAAATTAGGCGAGAACAATGAGTTTTCATCACGCTAATCAGTCCTCTTAAGAGAGGCTTCAACTCATCACTGATACGGACATTTACGTCACCCCTAAGGTATCTCAGAATGGAAGGGTTTCATCTTGGAAAAAAATGATTGTTGGCTTCTCCTAAAAATTCTGGATGGAAAATTTATGGCGAGAACAATAACTAGGTAATTATAAGCGCATTCTGTGGCTTCCATAGATTTGATCTCTGCTCTTTCTCATGGCGTGGTAAACCCGGGAAACCGGAGGATCATTGGTGGTGTCCTGTAAATTAATTTACGATCATTCCAGGTGCTCGGACTTACAACACCCATCATGTTTCAGTAACGTAACATTACAGGAGGTTTATACGAAATGAAGATATATGGAGATTAAAGCGTGTATAATGATGATACACAAAGATATCGTACTGTGTCCTTAATATCACAAACTTTACTACACATGTTTCAACTGGCTTGCAGTCATCATCAGGTACAACCTGAATGTGCTGTAGAGTTTGTGAAACTAAAATTAAGTTGAAAGTGTCTATCTTCTGCGAATTATTTAATATGCTGTTCTACGATATTTCTCCGGAAAAAAGTTGTTAAGTGTATGTTGATTTTGGTTCACTCTTTTAGCTTGTCCTTGGCGTGTTCAGCGTGATTACTTACGTGTGATAAGAGTAATGCAGAGGAAGAGTGGAATTTTATCCTTGTTTGACTAGATACTGTGTTATATAACTTCGTCTTGTTAACTGGGATGCAGAAACGTCAAGGCTGTCATCACTGCAACCTATTGGCCAGTTCCACAAGAAAAGCTCGGAATAAAAAAAGTATGTTTCAGAATCGAAGTGCGCTTCCTCATACTAAAGCATTATGAAATTTTATTACACCTTTTTATTAAAATTGCCTTATTTTCCACTGTGATTATAATTTTTTAAACTTTGCCTTCGAACAACTCGCTCGTTTGGTCTTAAAGCCCAGATACATGCAGTTCTTGAGTCTTCAAACGGCCTGCCCAGCCACGTCCATGGCCCATGAAAGTTATCCTCCGAAACGAATTCAGTCGGCGAGTACGAGAATTTCCAACTTCGAGCGAGTTTAAGAAATTCATTATTTACAATTGTGTGTATAAATACAAATGGATTATACTGATTAAGTAATGTAGTGGTCACTTACACATGCCGTTAAATACGTCGATTTTTTAAATAAGAAAATGAGAAGTTTTACTTGAGCGGGGAGCATATAAACGACCGTTGGCTGTTGGTGACAATATTCAGTACGTCTCTTTCCGATGACTTGTAATTCTCATTTGTTAAATTATTATATGTGATAGCAGAACAGCTGTATTATTTGAGTAGACGTGAGTAAAGCCGAAAAACAGGCATGTTGGAGAAAATGTTGTAACATTAATCACACAAGCGTGGTTATCAATATTTATTTTCCCCGTTTCAAAATTAATTATGCTAAAGATTTCATGCCAACTGTACTATTATGTGATGTGTTGTAAAATTTATATAACGTTTTTGATCTGTACTGACCGCTCGTGGAAGTTTAACTATGATCTTCATTTAGTTATACCAAATGTAACGATTATGAAGCTCATTAAAATTTTTTTTGCTACTAGATCAAGCTTCAACTGAATTAAGTGTTTTGTTGTTTGTTACTTATTTCTTATGCATTTTCCCCATGCGATTGCAGTTCATCCTCATACGCTCATGCCCCGTTCACATTACCATCTTTCTTAACCAGCGTAAGATGACGTCAGAACCAACGCGCGTTCACACTTACCATGGTTAGACCCTGGCGACATCTGATGAGTGGTAAAGTAAGTGCAAGTGAAAAATGACTCTACCAGAGCGAATAACCTGTTGGAAGGAAATAGAGAATGTGCAGGGAAAAGTTCTTGTGTTAATTGCAATGATTTAAACATATGTGCATATTATGAGCGGCTTATGAATTAAAAATTGCATTCCAGCGTCGACAATCATTGTTCCTTGCTACGTAGAAGGTAATTCAAATGTGTTCGTCCAACTAATCATTTCATCCATAGTGTGGCTTGCATTCTTCTACTGCTCTATTTAATACGAATGAAAGCGAATATTACTGATAATTAGGTTGATATCAACAACATATACTTCTACTTGCCCTTGATTCGGATGTGTCGACAAATCATTGATGTAGGTGAAGAAAATCGAGGACCTAATCTTGAGACTTGAGCCTCAATTTGAGACACTTGTGATTTGGGATAGAGATACACTTTTCGCTGCATTACATTCTTAGCTATTATTGTTTTCTGACTTTGACAAAGGACATGATCCAATCTGATGCTATACCGTAAATTAAAACTCTATTACCTCTTCTTCAAATGTGGACGAATAACTTGCAGAAATGTGACGATTGTTGAACTTTAACTTATGAAATAAGAGAGAGAACGTGGTAATTTTTGCGATATGTGGTATCACCCGACGTTTCTAAATTTATTTTCTATCGTTACATCTGACTAGCCGTTAGCCTGATACTTTATGTTGATATGGGAAGAACTTTTGTTCAAGGATGAACATAAGTGATCTTTTTCAAACTGGGACAAAGAACTCTTACCAAAACATTAAAATCATTGTGACCTTCGGATTTTTATTATGGTAGTTTCGCACATTTTACTTAATTCTAGCAAAATATTAATATAGATTATTCAATCTGTCCGTAACAATACAATACGAGCTAATAGCTAATTCACTACGAACTATAAAGTATATCGCATAACTTAAATCAGGTTTAAAATCTCATACTATACAACACATTACGGAATGAATCAATAGCACTTTCCTCTGAATTAATTCTGACGAATATAATTCAACAATAACGGCCGTCTCCTCTTCGAAACTTTATTTTCTGTTTTCTTTCCTCCTATCCCACTTCGTTGCTGCTTCGCCTTCTTCTTTTTCTAACCAGCTTTTAACCAACTTGCGTTCACACACGCATGAACTACCGCCAACCATGGTCGGAAAACGGTGGTCAGAATCCCAACCACGGTTAACGGGAACTTGCGTTCACACCTCGTTTTGTAACCATGGTCGGGGCTAACCGGCGTAAAAAGGACGTAGTGTGAACGGGGCATCACACATAATGTGCAAGGGCACACGTGTTGCTCGGAAATATGAAAATCGGAAAATACTATTTTGTTGGATGAGTTTTCACTAATGATGGGAGTTATACTGTGTGGAAATGATTTCTCGTACACGTGGATGTTTTATAGGCACGTGGAAGTATCGCGGAAGGTTTAAGTAATTATAAAACTAATGGATATTTCTTCATAGATGTTTGACATGATTTTTTAGATTCAGCCTCGTGGAAATAGCCAGTCTGTTGTTTTCCTTGAGTGTAAGTATAAGAAAAGAGAGACCGTCGGAGCGATAACGTGTTAAATAGGTGTTTTCCTCAGACAATTCTTTCGATGGGCATCATTAATCTCTGGTTACGTAATTGAAACATATCCCTATATGACATCATGACAGCCACTGAACCCACGTCTTGAGCATTGCTCAGTGAGCAAGTGGTAGAAAATGTTAGGTAATAGTTTGTGGTTTGGTTTAGTCGTGTTCATGAGATGAAAAAACCTTTCATGCAAACGTCTCATGTGTAGTGAATGCTGCTTAACTTTTCGCAATAAAATATTTCACTAGACCGTTTGTATTTCTGATTTAATTGAGTCTGACGGGGTTGATAGTTCAGCGGGTAAGTGATATTATCTATGCCGGGAGGTTTCGAGACTGCGTCTGAACACATCACGTTGATTATTCTGCCTCTCTGATTATGTCATTCACTCCAAGGTGGTGGACGTGGCCGAAAGCCAACGTTACTCCATCGTGGAAATGAAATGGCACCGCTCTTGAGAGCTGGCTCTGTGGTTCGAGCGTTATTTGGTTCCGTTATTCCGCGCGAGAGGTCCACCTACGCGCCTCCGTCATTACGGCGGTTCCTGCCTCCCCCGCGGTCGTAATCTCGCGATGGCCGAATTTCTGATGCCACCTTTGTGGGGCCATCGCGGGAAGGATTTGCGTCTCCGCGCTCTGGAGAGGTGATGAAGAGTCGAGGAGCGCAAAATTACGGCCACGAATATAGGATTCTCAAGAATCGCCGCTAGAGTTGTTGTCGCTCCGCGCGCATTAAAATCAGATTTCATAAATCGCCTCTCGTGGCGCTACCTGTCTACATATCTAAATTTCTCTCGGCGAAATACTTGTCAGTCATTCGTAAATGAGCCAATAAATCTTATAAACCACTCATTTAACGCATGCGAGACGATTGTCTAGTACAAAAAGACCGCTTCCACTACGGTCAACGGCGATAGTCACACAGAACGTGATAGCTTGCGAGATACAGCTGCCTAGTGGCGCCACGGAATAAAATACGTGCGAAATGGCAACAGATATAACGCTTATCCGCCATGTTCTTGGGCCTCCTTAATTGAAGTCCTCTTAAAAAAAAACTTGCTTAAATTCCATTCCCACGCCAGTTTGCTTTTTTTCGTGCAGGTAGTCACGAGGAGGGAGCGCGGTAGCAAATGGGTAGAGCGCTTTACTTTTCGCGGGTCCCGGGTTCTGTTCCCAAATGTAGCTTTCGGATACCCTCAAATAAATCCTAGAAGTGCGTGGCGGCCCAGGGAGAGCCCGTCACGTTGTTGGGGCACCTTTAATGGGGTCCCCTTGATTACGGCGAAGGTATGGGCTGAGTCGTGACAAGCAAAGGAAAAAGGGGGAAGGGGAGATAAGGTCAGGATGGAGAGAGTATGTTGTTCGCGGTTGAGTGGAATGACGTTAATAATTTAGGATAAGCGTGTTCTGTTGAGGAGAGATGAAGGGAGGGATGAACCTTTAAGATTTCGCTAAGGTTTGAGACGATATGAGAGGAGTCGAGAGGATTTAGGTAGGGACTAAGCCTGCTTATTTGATCTGACGCGTTGAAAAATTAATGTTGTCCTCTAATCCTGCCCAGTTTTCCCAAACCTATGGACTTTCTGCTTTGAACTTCGGTCAGAATGCTATTTATTTTATTAAATAATTTTAATCTGTGTACATTTTTAAGACATTTCTTTGCGAGATTTTGATTTCCATGTGAAACAGTTTTTTTGTTGAACTTTGATTTTGAATTTTAAAAATTACAATCGGAAAGAGTAGGATCAGTTATCAATATTTTGCATGATTATTACTTGAAAGATACTGATATCATAAATCATGATGTAATCGGGTATGCTCAAGTATTTATATGTTTAAAATATGGTTTATTATGTAATAAGCAGACATTATTACGGCTAATATGAATTATTTTTTTACTTAGATTTCTTCGATTGGCTATCTCTTGGATGAGTCTTTTCCAGGCGCTGTGAACGAGATATGCATCCTCACTGCTGGAATTCAACGGTGTGTTTTTGAATTTCTCTGACCTCCTAGATTTGTCGGTATCGGAAATTCTTTGTTAAAAGTTTCGTCTCCTTAAATAAAATACTCTGGCCGGGTCTTGAGCAGTGGCGCAGCGAGGGGGGGGATAAAACCCCCCCCAGAGCTCAGAAATTTTTAAGTTTAATCCATTTTACTTAATTGGATTGATATTACTTGCAGAATTGTGCAAATATTAATAAAATATCCCTCCGAAAGCCGTAAAGCTCACCATTTTGAACCCTTTATCTTGAAAGTTTTCTATAGGAGTGCACCCACACCTCCCGCTTACCCTGGCGGGTATTCCACACCCCCAGACACCCCAGTATTAGTTGTGCCTAAAAGCTCCCCCAGCCTTAATTCCTAGCTGCGCCCCTGATCTTGAGCACGCGTATTTGGCGATGGCGGAAAGTCAAAACTGCTTATTTATCGTGTCCTTCTGGTGATCTTTTCATCATCATTAGTCAACAATCCTAAGATTGGTTTGACGCAGCTCTCCATTTCTCTCTCCTATCCGCTAATCTCTTCATAGCTACATATTTATTCTCTTTTACATCCTTCATAACCTGTCCTATAAAACTCATTCGGGGCCGTCCCTTGCCCTTTTTCCCTTCCACTTGTCCTTCAACGATTGTCTTCATCAGACCATCGTGCCTCAAAATGTGGCCAACTAAGTTGTCCCTTCTTCTGCTTAATGTTTTTAGGAGGCTTCTCTTTTCTCCCTCTCTCCTTAGCACTTCCTGGTTACTCACACGGTCAATCCATTTTTTATCCGATCTTTTATCCGCACATTTATATAGCGACAGGCTTCTTCAATGTAGGATATTCCTCAGGAGCAAGGCACCTCGTATACTCCCTCGCATGGCTCTCGCAAATGGCATTCTTGGGCCCAGGTAAACAGCTCCTTATCTGCTCATGGCAGCACCCAACCAGCTTACGGTATATTAGCGAGGGTGAAATCACTCACCGACACCTTTCACCTGAGGACGACGTATATCCAGCGAAACTGATGTCCACAAGCCAACTGACGCGGAAGAAAACCCGATAACAATGCCGGCACCGTGTCATTATTAATTTTCTGTCTTAGCGCCATTGGCTTAGATTTCAGTAATATCTAAATTTCATTTTAGTTGAGTTTCGGGTATTCATTTCTCGGGAAAAATTATCATGATGTCAATTATTAGCTTGTCTCCATTCATTTATGATATTCTTTGTTGTGCCAATACCATTCGTCTATGAAATTCTTAATTTTGTCAATACATTCTCTTCTCTGTCGGTTGTTGCCTGCTAACCAAAAATTAGCTCGTAGAATTAACTTTATTTGAGACTCGGGTATTCATATCTTCGGAAAAATTATCTTGAAGTCAATTATTAGCTCACCTCCATTATTCTATGACATTCTTAATTTTCATAATACCATTCATCTATGAAATTCTTTATTTTGCCAATAAACCTTTGGTGCATGAGATGTTCGTCTCTTCTGATTTAGGGCGAGCGAGTTATCTTTTGACGCTAGCTGAAGGGAAATTGTCTGATGAGGCCGCAAAGTGTACACGAGGTGAAGGCGACAGTATAGTGAGGGACAGCGGAAGCTCCACGGGCCGGCAGTGCTGGTGGGACTTAGAGCTTCGTCATCTCCCGCACACCCTCTAGTTCTCGGGAAGGGTGTGACGTTTGAATAGCCTCGGTGTCGGATTCGCCTCTTTGCGCCCCTTGGATTGACGCGTTCGTTTTGTGGACGGAGATGACAGAGGAGGAAGAGTGGGAGACGAAAAGGAAGCAACCCCCACCGGTTGAGGGAAAGAGCTTTGAGTGGTAGCGGCAAAAGGTTTTCATGCTCCAGTGGAGAGAGAGAGAGAGAAGTGTGTTGTTTATTTTAATCCCGTATTACGTTCTCCCCCCAACCTTCATTGGCGTTTGTCTTTCCTCTCCGTGCCTTCCGTTTTCTCACAGCTAAACCTCTCTCGCTCCATCACCCCCCAGTGACGCCATTAAAGTGAACCTCGACCCGAGGTTGACAATTATATCGCTGGAAAAAGTTAATCAAGCTAACTAATCGCAGTGATTGGTTCTTTATTTTTTTTGTGAAAACTCTATGCAACACTACATTTATGACTCAAGGTTGCGGTACTGAAGATAATAACGTATATTTTGAGTTCTGTAGCAAAAATCAGCAAAAATTCTCGAAATATCCTTTGGCATTGTAACTAATGTAGCTTTCTATTCGTAGTGAAGCAATTAATACTATTTAAAGTCGAAATTTATCAACCAGTATTTGTACTTTTTTTGTTGAAACTGAGGGATTGTATCTTGTAAAACCGGGTAAAAGTTAATTTAATGTATAAATGCCTTCAACTTGAAGGCTGAAATGGACAACGTGTCGCAATGATAGAAAGCATTAATCCCTGCCATAGAGTGCGCCGAAAAATTTTAGTGCACCATGACTACAATTTTTTTAGTAAGGTTCAGTAACGAAATGGAAAATCGTGATGGTTCGCAGCGATGCTTTTCGTTGCGGTGGTGAGCGCCTTAAAATATGTATGCATTCTCTCGGAGGTTTATTTTTATTCGCTTCCTTGGTTCACTCACCACCCCGTACTTCCTTCACCTTTCATTCCCTTTATCCACACCCCATCTCCTCCGCTTACATCTTTAATTTTCTCTCCTATCGCACTCTTCTGTTGCTGAAGGTCAAATACGTATAGATGCCTTAAATTGGGATGTTGCCGTATTCAAAAGAACCTCTAAAAGGGGGGAGTGTGAGTGATCGATACTTACGTCTGAATATGTTGTAGAGGACTACAGGTAGGCACTATTTTGGCTTCTGCTGGAAATGTAGTTTGGGCTCTAGTATAACGCAGAAAACAATTCTGCAATCTGATTACGAGCTGAGGTTCCTTTTATTATTTTGAGAACCAAATCCGTTTCCGGAAATGCATAAAAGAAACTTCAAAATGTCCTAGGATATACAGGATGTTTGAACCGCTGGATGACATCGGTAGATCATATGTCGGGATTTGTATTTGTTTTATTTAATTCCAATACTTCCATCTATTTTTCCTCTCAATATTCATGTTAAGACATGAGTGTATAGGGCTTGATATGACTCATTTATCAAAGTGAGCGGTGTGCATAGTAATTCCAGATATTCATCAAAACTATTCCTTCATTAGAAAATGACAACTTCTTTAAACAACCTACTCTAAAGATTCGAATTTTGAATGAAATGAGAAGTACGCGTAGGAATATCGGTATGCATGGGAAAAAGTCATACTGAATGGAAAGTTTCGGCAATCAAAAATGAAGATACGCACTCCGAGCGTACACTTAATTGCATAAATATGAATGTATAAAATTTTTTTCCCAAACTTTCATACATACTGTAGTGTAAGTTTGTGTGTAATTTTTGATCGCAAACAGCAGATGGTGCGTTTGTAAATACTTCAGATATCTCCAAGTCTATGTCTTTGTATACCTACCAGAGTGGAGCAGGAGACCCTACTCTTTTTTCTGCTATTGTAACAGACATCCCAGGCACTCTCTTGATCCGAAGAAGGTTTTTTTTCCTCCCTCCTTCCCCTCCCATGTCTTTGGCGTTGTTTGGCCGCTCCGTCCTTGTCAAGAGCGTTGTGTGTACCTTCTGCGTTGTTTGGAGCGTGGGAAAGGAAGGAATGGGGTGACGCTGCCGTGTCGCGCTTTTTCGGAAGCTTTTTCCCTGCAATCGATTATTCGTGCGGTCCTTGAAAGGCATTTTTCGAATCCCTCTCGCTCGGATGGTGGGGAAAAAGGGAAGTGACAGAAATAGAAGAGGGAAAGAGAAGAGGTGAGTAAGAATGAGCCGAGATAAACCTGTTTTCCAATGCCGTCATCCTTGTGATTGCAAACCACTAGGGCAAAGCATTTCTTCATCCGTTGTTCAGTCTTGTGTGACAGCTCCAGATAAATGAGCTGGGGCTGAAAAATCACCGTCCGCCCGGCGTATTTCTTGCTGAAATTTCCCATCGAATTTTCGTCCAGATATATTTGCTGAAACGTATTGATCAAGTAGCGGCATGTTTTTAATCGTCTTTAGCCAATAATCATTATTACCTTAGGCTGAATGCAATAAGTGATCATGTAGTACGCAGTCACGTTCACGAGTGAAAATTTATTTATACCAAGAGTGACATACTCATGTAAAGTTACTTTGTCTACGTGAGACTCGAATCTGGATCTACCGATTGTCGGTAAACCTTCGGGGTATAGCTTGTAGAATGTCTGATCAGCAGTTGGATGAGCCAAATTCGGATTCAGGCTAAGTAAAATTTTTTTTTTCTCGGCGAATTTCACCCATTATATTATTATTACTATGTTTTTTAAAAATATTTAGGCTAATGAAATGAAGTCAATAGTCCTGTTACTATGTTTATTTCCTGTTAAATACGTTTATAACTCGTTTGCTTTTACCCTAGGCTCGCTAATCAGCCTTTTCAAGCCACATCAAGTGTTAAAACTTTTAGCGATATAAATTTTGGTACAAAAATGTTTGCTAGAAATGGTTTCATTAAGTATGATGTAAACCTTTTGTAGTTTCTTTGCGTGGTAAGTTTGTAAAAAAAACTGTCGTAAAAGATTTGCGGAATTGATGAGACGCATGCTGTTTCAGAAATCATGTGGATTTGAAGTGAAGGTTACATTTTCATGTTTTAGAATATTTCATGAATGACTTAAAAGTGATCATTAACCCTTTTTAACCCATGTTGCCTCTGAGCAACATGAAGAAACGTCATTTACAAGTGTTTGCACTATACATTATTAACTGTACTAAAGATAGATATGAACTACTGGTCATTTATGTTGCAAAATGGAATGTTCAAATGCAAAGGTGCTACTAATAATTGTGATTAACCTGAAAATTTTCATATTTTCTAAGGGACAAATATTTAAGTTTGATTTTCTCAGATATAACGCTGAGTTATAAAGGGTTAAGAGGGCCAATGTATGTACTTTTGGTGGGGTGACTCGGAAAAAGCGTTTTACAATGCATCCATATTTCGCAACTTGATTAATTAATGAAAATAATTTGGAGAAAAAAATGGGGAACATATCTGAGACTATTTTCCTAACTAAAAATGAGGATTCTGTGCAATCCAAATTTATACGAATGAATACGTGGCCGAAATTAGGTGTCAACAATTTAAAATTCCTCCTATTATTTTTTGTTACTTTTTTTATTGTCGTGGCATTTTCCCCCAAGCTAAAAGCACATTGTTGATCATATTTTATGAGCAAGAGATGAATCCCTTGAAAACAGGTCAGTGAGATTTGCAGCGAAGAGTTATAAGGTATTTGACGGTGGCTTCCTACCCCAGATAGCTATGCAGTTGTGAATAATGGGGTGAAATAAAGAGCGAGCGTAAATGATGATTTCATTCGCGTCGCCGCCGCTATTGCCGTGCCGCGCGAACAGGGATGACGTGCTGAGACCAGTCGTTAATGGTACGATGGAAAGGGTTATGTCTTGCGGGGAGGTCGGTCGATTAACATTTTGAATTTCACGTGGGGGGATCTCGTCGCAGTCAGTCGTCTCAAAACAACTGCTTTCTCGTACGTGGAGTGGGGGCTGGAAGTCCTTGGGTCCACAGATACACGTCGAGTATCTAGTTAATATTAAGGTGTCGCATTACTCCCGCTAGTCTGGTCTGATTTGAGGGGGTGAGACAAGGGGTACAAGTGTTTTTTTTCCTAAACAGAGTTAGTTGCAGAAATTGATGGAAGAAATATACATAAACTTGTTGGCCAAGGGATACAAGTGAGTCTCTGTTCTGTGCTAACTTAAAGTGAAAAATCAAATGGACTCCTTTATATGCAGTTGATCTCGTTTGTTATCCTTTCCTAATTTCTGTTCATAAATCTAGTTTTAAAAAGAAATCACTCGTACCCTTTGGTTTTATCACCCCCTAATTATATGATATTGGATTCGTTTAAAATTTATCCTCGAAATTATTATAAATCATGAAATTTTCGGGTTGTATTAAGTATTATTAAGACTCTTTTCAAAAATTGTCCGCATCTTAAGTATGAGCAACCTCAGTAATTTATCGGGAATAAAATTTTAATGTTTATGATACAAGTATAATATAAGCAATACCAGGTTATCAATGGCTCGTAGGGCATTTTATAGGCAATTTGTGACTACAAACCCAAAATTAATATATTCGAGGCAAATTATGGCATTTTCATACACTTAGCAATCATTTTATCGGGCAACTCTGTCATCGCAGCGCTGGAGTGCTTGCAAAACACGTAGGTCACATTAAAAATGCGAAAGTAACCTGAAAGCAAGGATAATTACATCTCAAATTGCCTGAAACTGTGTGCAGCTTTAGAATATACCAATATTTTCATCTCATCCACGAGAGCTCACAACATTTTACTATTTATTTTCCATGTACAACGATTCTCTTAGCTTACGCATGGGCGCTCGAAAGAGATACGAAGCTATAGACATGATTTACTACCCGTTATATGCATTTCTTATAGGCAAATATGACCCTAATTTTCAGTCATTACTGTCTTTACATTAAATAATACCGTCACGTAATATTGTATATCCAATATATACATATTCCAGTAATTCATTTACGTTTATAGCTATCTCTGCTTTCAGACTAACGATGAAAGACTCCAAGCATCCACTATAACGGCAATTTACTGAACCCGGCTCTAACTATAAAATTAATAACTTGACACGCTACCCTTTGATAAATATGGCCTCAAAACAGGGACAGAGCAATGGAGTTTGATTTGTTCTTTAAGGAAAGTTACAGCTATGATTTCCTCAATCGCATATGAGAGAAGTGAAAATTTTTAATATTAGCCACGATATGGAGATGTGCATTTAGATATTGTCTGTAATAATATTTTTGCTGCCATCAAATTTAACTTCATTTTTCTGAAAAGAAGTATCCTAGGGATTTATTTGGAATGATTAAGGATACAATCTCATTGCGGAAGTCGAGAAACATTAATTTCTTATGATCACCTTGTATGTACATCTTTAGGACCAGAGTCAAAACATTAATTTTTTACCTGATTCTAGGTCACTTGACCCTGACTAATAACGTTAAGCAAACCAATTCTCAAATGTTTTTCTCACGAATCTCATATAAATGAAGCCTAGTTAGTTAAATTTGAAAAACGGTAGATGCAGACGATTTATATCCTTAAATGAACAATAGAGTGGCCGACACAGATTGGAGGCGCAGGGGGCGCGCAGCCCCTCCTTGTATTGCCAAACATTGCATAATCACAATTATGACTTTTTTATATCATAAGATGGCAGTGTCTTGTATGTGTGTGTAATAAATTTAACTAAAATTTTCTTAAACTCTGCATGTGACTTGATTATTTTTTATGAGGATAAAATATATATTTTGCGCCCCCCTCGAGTTTCTGTTGTACCCGCAAGTGGAACAACGTATTTGATCGTTGAATGAGGCAACTATTAAAAGCCTTACAACCTACGGAATAAAGTTCTTTGACCTAGGCATGAATTCTTTCAAAATTTCATCTTCAATTGTTGTATTTAAAGGAAATTATCGTTGAAAATACCTTCAACTTCTTAGTCCTCACTCCTTCAAGACTTCAGTTTATTGACCGTATAATGGGGACTCTGTCGAGAACACGTTGGGGTACGGGGGCTATGATTGATTCAACGGCATTTTTGATGCTCGCCTAGAAGCAATTTTTTTATATTTTTGGCCTTGATTAAAGATTGAACCGTAATGATTGATGATAGAACAAATGCGTGAGGTGCTGGGGATATTGGATTACCAAAGAAAAAGTCACGGCAGCGAGAATGAATAATTGAAGTTTTGCCGGAGAGCTATATCTTATTAATGACAGATGCGTCATTATAGAATCGTTTTCGTGATGCCATGCGTGGAAAAGACAACTAGATTTGATACGACGCGGTGTCTTGGATGTTATTTCTTTCTCCTCGCAATAAATTATTTGACTAATCCTTGCGAACTGCGATTTAGGATCAATGAATCATCGTCTCTACTAGGCTCAAGAATTCTTGCAGCCATGGTTGCGTGTTTATTGGAAGCAGGTGCTCATAGAATCAATCCTGATTATGATTATTGTTAAAACTTTTGGGATATTTATCCGCGTCATTCTTAGGGTTGCTGCAACATTTCGCTCGATTATGATATGCGTTCTATGTCAAAACATCGATTGACAGAATGCGTAGAAAAGACATACTGTAACTTATTTTCTTTTCTTGATTGTCAGTACGATTCATATACCGCGGTAATATGTTTCCAAATAATTGTCTAAGTTAAAATTTTGAGATAAAATCTAAGCCAGTGACGAGAAATGGTGGCAGATCTGTAGACGGGGAATTAATGTAATTGAGTAATGGAAAATCAACTTGAAGATGAGTACTACGAATAAGAATTTTTACCCGAGTAAGCGTATTGGAAATGATTCTCTGGCCATGGTTTTGACCTGAAGATCAATTTGTATGGAATATAAAGGAGCTCACGCTGGAAGAGCTACAGGGGTGTCCATTTCGTGCACTCGGGGTTGGTGGTCTGTTTGCTTTCACTTGGCCACTTGCCACCGTGAGGAATTTTATTCGGGACATTCAAATGCTCCGCTCGTATGTGAACCCTAGACATTAGGATCAGGGGCCAATGCTTCACTCAATGCCGGCCTCGGTGACGGCGGGGTAAAGCCCTTGCCTCCCACACTGAAGGTACGGGTATGAGTCCCGCCTGGGCAGGGTGTCCCTATTCAGTGCATGGATGTTCTTGTGCCTTTAATTGTTACATCCTATGACAACACCGATGTTTAGGCCAAGTATATCTGTTTTCGGTGGTGTGGAAATGAATAAATGAAAAAATAGTCTACCATGCTTCACGATCGATTTGGAGACGTACCAACATCAGTATTTTTAAAAAGTAGAATCGCATAAATGCTCTGGAGGCTTTGAGAGGAGAACAAGGCGAGGAGGGTTCATTTTTATCGGAGCAAGCGCATTAAAAGTTAACTCTGTCTGCTTTCATCCCACACGCCATCCCTCTGAAGGGAGAGCTTATTTATTTTCACCCCCATCCGGATGAGAAATTCGGCTTACACCCCGCTCAGTTATTCCTAGTACGAAATTAATTCCACCTCGCCACTCTCATACCTTTCCCGACCCCTTATTTCGACCACCCGCAAACGCATGTCGCTCTGAGTGTGGGAAGATGGATGTGCAATATTATTTTTTAATTCATCAGCCTCTTTTTGGTGTGTTTGGGATTAGATTAAACCTCTCGGGTTCGGTTGCGTCACATCCCCTTTAAACGCCGGATGTTCGGAGAAAGAGAGAGGAAGGGGTAGGAAGGTGGGGTTGGAAGTTGGGTGTGGTGTAGCGAGTGTCAGAAAAGTTTCGAGTGGAAAATTTACGAACGCGAAGGATTAAGGATGTGTATGTGTTTGTGGCGAAAAAAGGTGTGTCGCTTTTTTACTCATTCCATCCGTGGGATGTATAGAAGAGATAGGAACAAGGCCAAAATATTTAATTTCCTCGATCGAGCGGCGTATTAATAATTAAGACCGTGGTACCCGTTATAGACTGTGAGCGAAAAGTTTTCTTCCGAAAGTGGAGGTGGGGATGAAGCTTAGGGCCGGATAACGTCTTCAATATTCACGCTTGCCTCGGGATTCAAACACCCGCGCAGTTTGCTGTGGAAGGCTTGTTGAGTGGTCTCGTCAATTATTTTTTTTTTTACTTCTCCAACTCTCATTGCGACAGAAATCGCAATCGTGTGACACTCATAATCCGCTTCATAATTTAAAGTGAAGACTGGTCTCTGACTTAGTGTGGTTTATTCGTTGGAAATTTTTGTCTTTTAAATACATCAAACGTTGCCTCAAAAGAGTTGACTGAACTCGGAACGAATGACTGGAGGTTATTTGTGAATGATTTCCAGGGTCTTTAAAGTTTACCTACAGTTTGCCTCGGAGAAATATTTTTCTCTATCCGCATTTCTTGTAGACATTCCACCAGTGTAAATACACTCTCTCTCCGTACAGCGCGGGAAATTCTGACAGGCGGTGGTGGAAGGTTGGTCAAATATTTGTCTCCATTGAGTCCCTTAGGATCTGAAAAATAACTTCTTAATCTTTGGCAATCATCTCAATATTTTGGAGAAATGCAAATTTCATAGCCAGGCACACTGAATAAATGGTTCTCAGCAACTCAATCGCCAAATGGCTGCGACGAAACGTTTCGAGAGCTAGAAGTGAGGTTGCTGGCGGACTTTGCTTTCGAAATTTAAGTTATGGCAAAAATTCTAAGAAATTGTACGGGCCAAGATTAACTGCGTGAAAAATATTCACCAAAGGTGCCTCAAAGCCATTAGAAAGGTTTTAATTTGTAGCTACATAAATACGAAGAGTTTTGATTTTAGGTTACATGAATTGTTTTTAACCAATTGGTTATAACCACGTCACTTTAAACTATAGTATACGTTAATAGAAGTGTTAAAAATTATTGCATTCGCATTACATAAATAAGAATATCGATGTATATTAAGAACCTTTTGTTGTGCTAGCAAGGGGGTGACTGCTACATCTCTACAATTGATGGAAAGTTTCAATTCCCGATAATGGAAGACGCTCAGAGTGGCTTCTATCTCTTATTTTGAAGAGGAAGTTTAACATTCTGAGCACAGTTTGTCAATTTCGTATTGTTTTTGGAGATGGACGATAATTTTAAGAGGGGCGAATGTTTAATGAACATATCCTCACCCTATGTGTAGCCTATTGTCCTTTGGATATGCTATGGCACTTGGATAGTGCTAGAGTCCTCGATATTGCTTCCAGGTTGGAATAAATTATAATTGAATTATTTGATGCCAATTTATCATTCGACCCCTTATATTTTGGCAGTTAATTTTGTTACGTATTTTTAGGTGCGCAATCGTCTTGTTTAAATTATAATGCTACAAAATTTACCCATATCATCATGTTGAAGTTAGAATTGCATTCTAATATGCAGTGGAGTATCAATAAATAAAATAGAAAATGGACTAAAATCCGGCTTCAGTAGTGGATCGGTTTCCTATTTTAAGATTTTATTCACGACTTCAGCGAATTTATCTGTTGACTATGCCCTTTTGTCCAGTAATATGTAAGGTTGGTGCTCTAAGTACAAGTTGTCGGATGCAGTTAACTCATTTAATACTACTTCGTGCCTTCTCATACGAGTACCTCCTTCGATTGATCTTTCAACTTGGCGAGTACGGTGTGACTTCGAATTGAGTCAGCTGTTTTTCACATGCATAGGTCGTTGTAGGAGCAAGATTGATGCCCGTGAGTGAAGCTTCATCGTTACCAAAAATGCCTGGAAAACACTACGAACCTTTGATGAACGTCTAGCTTACGTTAATTAATCGTAGAGGGCGTAACTTGGTGGAAATCCATAATAGCACGAATAGAAGGATCAACAACTCTGCTATTTCCACATAATATTTTATTAGCACCGACCATGGTTTCGTTACTGAGTAACATTATCAAGGTGGAAAGGTTAAGACAAGAGGGTCCATATTTTAGTCCTCTCTCCATGATTTCCAACCCTTCGGTCTTGAATTGATGCTGGGATAAGTTGACGACCCTTGGGCCGAAATGATGTGCATTCGATCCCTTGCTGCGGTTGAAATTCTGATCTCTGCGTTAGTTTCATCATCAAGGTTTCTCTTTTCTTGAAGACAATTTCGCTGGCTCTTTGGCGGACATTGTCATCCAACCAGGTCCACTCAACCCAATGAAGCGAAGCTGTCAGTTCGGTGTACAGTAATAGCAGATAATGAGACACGGCCGCTCTTTTCACATACCATTTGTGAGTGTTTTTTTTCTTTTCACATACCACCTTGATAATTTTACTCTGTAACGAAACCATGGTCAGTGCTAATAAAATATTATGTGGAAATAGCAGAGTTGTTGATCCTTCTATTCGGTCCAGCTTACGTTTAGTTGCGAAATGTAGGCATTTGCTAAATTATTCATTGTTATCAAGTGTAGATTGATGGGGTAAAGGGGCTTCTCATTTGCCTTCAGCAAGCTATGTTTGAGGTCACTTACCCTTAGATGATGGTGGAGTCAATGGGAAAAGTGAAAATAGAAGTTGATTTGCTGTATAAATGACATGAATACGGCATTAATTAGTGAGCGTTATCCGCCGACGCTTGGGCGTAATTACACTTCAGAAGAATGCTATAGCGTTTCGAGTCTTCGGAAGCCCTTAAGAGAGCAAAAGCGCTCTTTCACGTCAATTAAGGGAGTTTGGAGGCTTCGATTCATCTTTTTTTTCACCATCGGCAGCTACCTTCGGAATTGAAAAAAAAGGAACTCATCTTCAATTGTACCGTTCCCGAAGGGAGAAATAAAAAAACCTTTTGAGTTATGCGCTAGTGGGGAAGGCGGCGGTAGGAGGAAATCTGCGGCTTATTTTCCGTGATTTATTCGAAAGACGTTTGGCAGCAGTTTAGAGAGCGTGCCCGGAAGAAAATAATTCTGCTTCTTTGTGTATTCACCGAGGGTGTTTAGTGTTCCAGTGAATAAAGAGAGAGTTCCTTATCTTATTCTATTTTTTAGTTACGGCTGTTGTTTTTCTGCTCTGTAAATAGGTAATGACATTTGTATAATGAGATGTGAGTAGCCCCGAAGAGTCATGATGTGTTCTAGTTTCTCGCTATAGGTATAAAAATACTAACAAAAGTGATGAAATCAATTTTGCAAGTATTTTTTCAACCTTTAGAGAAAAACTGGATTTTTTTGTGTTATTTACTACCTTTAGATTTGCTACGTATCGAGTGCTCAACTTTTGTCAGTCAAGGAAGCTCCTGGTATAATGTAGAATTTTAGTTTTATCCCGGCATATAGTTTGAAGGAATAATGTCGGGTTTCCCACCAGGTGTGGTTTTGGGTAATTGGTCCCAATGTTTCAACGGCTGAGTCTCTCATTGCCTTCACGGTTACAATCTAGAGCCAAATCATTTAAAGAATAAAAAAAACATATCACGAACTATCATCGATCCAATGTTTTCTATTCCTTTGAAGAACATTTAAGAATGCCATTTTCTGTGCAATATAATACCTTACCCATCCCTCATCCACTTACCTTTCGTTCAGTAACCTGGTTTCCTCTTCCACCTTAATTAACACTTATCTTTGTTTTCCCTACCGTCATGATTGACATATCCGCCGCAATAAAGATCTCTTGTTTGTCTTTCTGTCCGCTCAAGTTAATCAATCTTCCGACGGACACGTATCCAAGTTATTTAGGATCCACAAATTTAATGTGTTTCCACAAAAACTATTTCAGTAACTTGCAATGGCTACACGCTCCCCATGAAACGTCTTCGAATTTCTTTTCGCTGTAAAATATTCCTTTAAGTGTATTACCCAATAAACATAAATGTAGAATAATTAAATCCAGGGCCTCATCATGACCCGTGGCCTCATACTATAAATTTTATTTTCCTAAGAAGTTTATTTTCAGTTAATTTTGTTTTTAGTAATAACTATGGTGCATTCATTAAGGCTTTGGCATCCAGGATTGATGTGTATTTAGTTTTGGACACAGTATTGGTTACTTTCTCCCAGTTTTTTTTTGAATGAGGACACATTTCCTGCTTCTTCTCGTACTAAGATCCCTTTACTATAAGGGATAAAGGATGGAAAAAAGTATTGAAAATGTGATTATGTATAGCAGCCCAAGAATTGTATTTCTTTTTTAACCGGTTGCTTTTTATGTTGGTATGGTATCTAGATAATTACATTTATTCACGCTATCTTAATTACCCACGCTAATTGTAGCCCCATCGTTTGAGATGTAATATGTATTTAACCTAGTGTCATACTGTGGTATTGTAGTAACATTTTCAAAAATATTTTTTATTTCCAAGACATCATCGGGAAACGATACACATATTTTTCCGTTTTATGATAATTTTTATATCTTAAATACGAGATATGAATACTATTTTACATAGAGATATTTGTCATATTTGAAGTGATTTAAAGCTTAACAGATTAAAAATGTATAAGCTGAGAAGAATTTTGGTGTTTTCCTCTTATAAATTTTTGGGGATTGCGGTGTGTTATTCTGTACGTTCTCCAAGCCATGCTAAAATATAAATAGGCATCTAGCAATAGTCTAATCCCATTCAAAGCCTTCAAAGAACTCATCATTGAAAGAGAGGATGAAAAACTGTCAATTATTTCAAAGGACTCCAAGATTTTTGACCATCTGCTCTTAACTTGAAGCTTGTTTAAATGTCCTAAATTTTATTAATAGAACTGGATGAGCAGTGGTGTATTGGAGCGGAAACGCGTTGGAACGATGTTTATCCTCATTATATTACGACATAATATATTTTTTACAAGTCTTTTAGCTGCACATAGATCAGTGAATTAAAATATTCGAAGCTCTTTACTGTCGCAGGTAATCATTGAACTAGTAATAAACCAAAATATAATTTTCAAGCAGTATCACTTAATTGCGGTATTATCGTTCCCTCTTTGAAAAATTTACTACTTTAACAATGGCTATGACTTTGAACCGGTGTCAGATCTTTGAAGTGCATAACTATCTTATTTTATTTTTAGAAATCAATGCTTCTTAAGTACATGCTAACATCAACACAGGAGCGTAGAATTTTAATGATTTTTACATACGATTTCCAAGGCGAGAAAGGATGAAAAACTGTCCATAATATCAGGATGTTCCAATGCATCCAAAGGCCATCCGCCATTAATTTAGAAGATCTTTGTACTCAGCTAACCACGAAGTTAATGTCTCGGAATCACTGATTTAACAAGGCTCGGTTTTGCCCCGTCTAGAGAGGTCGCGGATGTGCGTCTAGCCGTTGGGCTTTTGTGGTGTTCCCGCTGAGTGGAAGCAGAGGACTCGGCGGCGAAGGCCTTTTAGCCCCGTCATTGATTTGCATACCATTTATATTTGTGGTTTCCGTCTCCGTCCCCGGCATCGATCTCCTCACGAATATTCTCCTTCTCTCCACCCTATTAATAGAGGAGAGGGCGTAATTGGGGCCTAATAGGAGGAGAAGAACTGCCACCGGTCCCTCAACCTGCCATGGATTATGGACAGGGTTTTGGGGTTGTGGCGGAAGACTCAACGTTGACGTGAAGGGGTGTTACGCCGGAATCCCTCAAATAATACCAAATTTCTTGAAATCTCAATTCGTCATTGCCCCTTTTTATTACATGTCTTCTTTCTGATGTCTTAATCTTTCTTTTTATTAAAAATCCCCTTCTTTTTATCGGCAACACATAGTAATGATCTTTCAAACTCACAATAGACAAATATCTTTAATATCAACCCAGCAAAACATACATTGACGTAAAAATTAAAGCTATCAAAAACCCAAATAACGAAAGAAATTAAATAAATAAAGCAAAATGAAATTAATGAAAATAGAGTGGGACAAAGCTCGATTAGAAGTGGAGGGGGATCAGGATTTTCACCGTTCGACTCCTCATAGACATTGCCGTGAGTTTTGGCTGCTCTTGGAACGGTATTGCCGTTAGAGTGTCCACTGACCACTCTTCTGGAAAATATATTCAGTCGGTAAAGACAGGAAGTGACAGCGTTTGCGGGGAGTGAGGGCTAGATATAGATGCCGGCAGTAAAAATTCGATGGCGACGCTGTCTGGACAAACTTTTGGTAGCGTGCGACGTGCGCCAGTGCGGCGCCAACTTCTCTCTATGGCGCAAATCAGTCACTAACGATTTAAAATTGAGTTATGAGAATTAAAAAGTGCAATTATAGGAATTAATAATTATCACAAAGAGGGAAAAACAACTAGGAAATTGCTTTTTGCATATAAGTGTAAATATGACCCTCTTGAAAATAGGTAATTGCACTTTCACACATTTCGTCCCTGTGTAGCAGTTTATTTTGCAATTCTCTTTCTTGTGAGCATTTTTGGGAAGTAATATAAACTTATCATTATTATTTTAACTATTTACAATGATGCATGCTTCACTTCATAATCAATCGGTTAAAACTACTTAGGATGCCTTTTTTGAATCTATAAATGAAAGTGAAATTTAGGAGAAGAACTGCATCCGAGTTCATCGACCTGTATGATAGTTTACGAGTGCGTTGTTTGGTGAGTGAGTGATTGTACGGTCGTCGAGTGAAGAATGTGTAAAACCAGGCCTTAGCCATTTGACGAGTCAAGGCAAAAGCCATTATAGAGGGGTCTGTATTGTGCCCCTTCCAGTGCGCCTATTGCCAAAGCCCAAGGGACTCTAGTTTAACTCCCAATCAAACATTGGTATTAGCTTGAATTATTTCTGTCGCAGAGGATCAGTCTCTCTATGCCCGCGGAACGTCACGAATTTCTCCCTCAACCAATTTTAAAATTGGGGATTCTTGCTGCATGAGGGTATGTATGCATCGTTTTGGAAGAATTTACGTAATAATATGCGATAAGTGATGTTAGGACGGAGTGACACATGGCGAATGCATGAGTGAATGTAAGCTTAGGCCAGCCACGGCCCTTACCGTCTTCACTTAAAATAGCTTTTCATTACATACCTGCCTAATTTCATTTAATATCTCATTAAAAAACTTAAATATATTGTATTAAGTAATGATTTTCAATAATTTCCTTCTAATTATAATTGATTTTAAAAATCATGGAAATACGAGAAATCTAAAAAAAAAATTGAAATGATTTTTCTATTGAAAATTCTCGTATTTTTTTCCTACGTAACACCTCTCTTGTTTAAGATCGCTGTGACATCAGGTGAAAGTATGGACTGTTGATGGCGTGGTAGTTTGCTCCGTAGACTATATCGGGCGATAATGTCCTTCTGAGCGGCCATTTTATATAAGCTTAATGAGCATTTCTTTTATATACCTGTTGTATACCTTTGATCGGTAGCATTTAAACAGCAGCGGATTTCAATGGGCCTGGAATTACCGTTTTTGGGAGTGAATTGTATGCTCTTTTTGTGGAATGAATATCAGGATAACTCCCCGCATAAATAGATTGGCAAATATCCGTAGTTGACCTCGAAAAACCGCGCGAGGCAATACTATGAATTTGAATTCCGTGGTCGGCGTGCTGCGGTGGTGGCCTTCCGAAGAGAATTAGTAGTGACGTTACTGTGCAACGCGGGATTTTACACGGACCGTATCAAGCAGCACACCCCCATCCCACATTCAGCACTGGAAACCGCGTACGATCAACCAGGAGGCGGGCCGGGTACGGGTGTAGGTACTTGGTGTCGTAATTCATTGATTGGTCGGCTAACCGCGACCTTCCTCTGCTCCCGTTCAATGCACCGCTGTTGTTAAAGGCTCCACGCACCCCGACCATTCTCCTATACCCCCGCATATCCCAAAAATAACCTTCCATGCCTATATTCTCGTGGCACGCAATTTCGGCCACGCTTATGAATAATGAAGAGCTCATCGGGGCTTTGTCTTTCGTCCACGGTCACTGGAGGCCGTTTTAGAGGATTCAGTTACCACGAGTAGTTTCGTAAAATCTGGTGTTTTCGCCACGAATGGACGTTTCTCATAAATTAAAATCGTGATAACTGCGTAATATCCCTTTATTCCACTGATAAATTTTAATGGAATAAAGAAAGTGCATATGGAAAAAAATAGACGAGGATGAGTAAGCGGGGAAATATTTTTCCTTATTCAATTCTGTTCCGCCAAAAAATCTTATTACGGATAAAAACTAAAATAATTCAATCGCACGATTATCATGCAGACGATTTACTTTGAAAAAAATTTTAGATTTTCGAGTCGCTGCCAAGGATGTGGAATAAATTTCAATAGGAAATAAATTTACAACTTCCATATTTTATAAATACGTGCAAAATGAATGGTGTTATATTACGGAATCTTTCCCTTAAACTCATTTGTGATTTGAATTTGTGAATTGCGGCCTAGGAAAATTCAATGTAAAATATTTGATAGTCGTCGATTTTGTATTGGAAATGTTAGCTGATAACATAAGTCAGTAGATTAGGTTACTTCAGTCTCATTTTTTCCTATCTTCAGTAGTTTATGCTAAAATTGTGTAATGTGTATGAATATGTAATGCGTGGGACGTACGAACATAAGAGCGCATAGAGTACAGTCCAATATAGCTTTAATTAAGACATTTCTGGAGAAAAAATATTCTTGTTAAATACTTGTTTCACAAATACCGTTCGAATCACGGGGAATGATTAAAATAATAATTTAATTCCTGAATCTGTTACGTGTAATTTTCTATCGGGCAATTGTTTTTTTTAAAGAATTTTCATTTTCCAAATTCAATTTGCAGAGTTCCGCCTGAGTAACCTGTAAGTTATATTTGTTTTACAGATAACAGATGAAAGCGGAATTGTCAATATTGGAGAACTTCTCGATTAATTGATACATTGATTATTAAAAGAATTATTTAGCCAGATGCTTTTTAATTGAGTTTTCCGATTCCCCTACTCTGGAGTGCATTGTTATGAACTTGATTCCAATGCACACAATGATTGGCAAATATCCTCTGATTGATTACGTGTTTGTTAAAGTATTTTATTTATGTCGTGGTGGGTGTGAATCCACCATTTAATTATGCAAACAAAATTTTAAATAAAAAATTTTTTTTTGTATCCTGTGCCCATAGTAGATATTTAGATACCAAAGGTCCTTTGGTGGAATCCCAAGTGTGAGATATCGTATTTCGAGGGATATTTTTACACTAATCTCACCGTATCTCAATGATTATTATTTTATTGCAGCACAAAAAACCTGATTTTTTAAGACTAGCCTAGTTGTACTTTGTCTTGTTTTCACAATGTGTTACCTTTTTCCTCTCTGTCGTCAACTCCTCTGAATGCTTCTTTCCTTCTTCATGCCTAATCACCTCTCTCCCATTTTTACTCTGCAATATGTCAAACACAGATTATGGTGGACATGTATTATCCCCTGCACTGGTTAGTCTATGGCCTAAATGTAACATTTAAAAATATTTGCTTATAGCCTGATCTCCCATTTCAAAAATTAACTATCGTTATCATTATTAATCGAAATTCGAAGATGAGTTCAATCAATCTCCTTACTCCGCTTCCATTACGACTAGCCTTATTGTATTTATGCATTTCTCATCTTTTACTCTCCTAATATTTCATCCTTTATAACTCGTTCGAGGCCTTCATTTGCTTTAATTCTCTTTAACTTGCCCATGGAGGATTGTTTTCGTCAGGAATTAATACCACATGCTGTGGCTGAGTACGTAATTAGTGTTGCGCATTATAACTGCCACCAATAAAATATATTCTAGGCCACATATGAAACGCTAACTGCAGAAAGGCATTATGTTAAATTTGGCGAACTTTGCAGGAGAGACAAATAAAACCTAGTAAACCCGTATGCACTACATGTATAAATTTTAAACATTTTTTTTGACTTGGCATTTGGAATTTGTATATATACTAATAAAGTAAGTAAAGAATTATAATAGAGCTGGCTTGAGATTTTCGTCCGACCGTCCAAAAAATCGTCCAACTCGGTCAGTTAGTGATTCATATGCGTGGTTGGGGCGTTGTAGCTTTTCCTCATTAATTTCAAGTAGGTATAGTCTTGTGGTTAATTCGTGTTTTCTTTTTCTTCGTTTTTTTGTGATGGTATTCGTACATAAATGTATATTTTTTGCAAACTTTTTCCGAGTGGACCAATGTCATGGGTTTATCAACAATCTTTTTGGGACTTTAAAATTTTGATTTATTCACACTCTGTATACTCATTTATCAATTACAAATATTAACGTTATATGCAATTGCGTTCTTAATTTGGAGGAATCTTCAATAGAGAAACTAAAAATGTAATATGTACAGTTTAATCATGGTGATCAATATTTCCTGTAGACATATTGTTTTTTAATAAGCGTTAGTTTGATATGTCACTCAAAAAAATAATTGGAACAACATCGGTTCAAGATGTAGGTGTGGAAAAGTCTGATTATTTATTTATTTCTCATAAAATATTTAAGTTGTGAATTTTTTATCTCTATTTTCTTCTGATATCACGTCGCAGTTTCAGGTCGGAGATGGTGCTCCTTGATTGAGCTCCCAGGCCTCTCCGTTATTAGAAATAAATAATTTGCCTGGTCACTCTTTATTTTGACGCAATGGAACTAGGAATGAAGTGATGAATCATTTTTCCTGTGTATCCATAGAAATTATGCGTATGTTTCATGCTAATTTTTAGCAATCCTAAAAACTCCTGGTATAAATTTTGCTGCCCAGATTTGGATTCTTTTCTTTCTTTTTTAATAACTAAATATCTTTTATTCAATGAAATATCGGCTCATTCGAGTATGATACAGTTGTATAGGGACATATTTTGGGTGCTTGGACAAGTAAGGTCGTGGATATTAAGACAGCCTGTGGGGAGTAAAATTACTGTGACTTATTATACATAGAGTATACGTGAAATATGATATTCAGGAACTACCATAAGTGATTTTAAATGCTTTGGATAAAATTCATAGGTTAATATTTTTTAGTGATCTCAGGTTTTCTCTCTCTTTTCTTTCCCTGACTCTGTGTTGTGTCTTTATTGAAAAAGTGTCAAATTCACTCCTGGGGTGAGGTGTAATAAATTACACCCTCACATAATCTTTGATACTCCCTTTGATACCGTTAATACCCTAACTTTTTCTCCTTCTTTTCCGGGAACTCTCCCTGAGCCGTGATATACCTCATCGTATGAAATAAAATTCCGCAAAAAATTAGGGCGAGTCAGAATTTTTTCGCTAAATTAATTTAATAACGTGTGACAACGCCAGATTCTCAAAATTCCTCAAGTTAGTTTTCTCTTGTTGGTATATTAAGTAATTTGTTTTCCTTCCGTCTTTCGTGGAAGGCATAATTTAACGGAGTAGTCTGATATTATACGCTCCCATCAACTCCTTACCTCCTCCTGTTATTGGCATTTCACTCATTGTTTCAAAAAGCTATCAACACCCTGTACTATGGTTACGTAATTGATTGTCACACCTCCTTTGGCTTCCAACCTATTCACAAATTCCCCTGGCCACCGTTACCTGTCAGGCGTGAGAATAAAAAGCCTGCGCGTGCGAATATAAAGCCTGGATTTTATTTACGTCATATGAGGATTTATAAGGTGCCGTTGCTGTCACAGCTTCAGCGCGGTTCCGCACGACGTTTTAATGAGGTGGTATTTATTTTTTACAGCGTTTTAAACGATCACCGTAAACATCTTTTGGTATTCACGATAAGCATTTGATTGCTATCGCTAGATTTAATGGCATGGGCGATTAAATGCTGAACCTATAAGAAGTGTTCATTCGTAAAATGAGTGTAAACTTAATTAGGATGAATTAAATGTGTGGTTGATGAAGTGAGAGTTACATGAAAGATTAGACCTATGGATCCTTTGAAACGGACTGATCTTAATCGAATAATTGAGTTAGGGCAGTTTTAATACTAATTCAATCGGTTTTATGATTCTATAGTATGTGTATAAATTTTATCGAAGGTGGATTCTAAGGATGTTGGATTGACGTTATTAAATGACTGTATATTACCTTGTCAAGATATTGAATATATCGAATAGTACACTGTTTAAATTGTTTTGTCTATATTTGACGTGAGATGAAACTTCAATGCGATGTTCATGATTTTTACATTTTTGGGAAATTTCTCCAGCTAATCAGTCTTACATTGCTAATGCAATGAAATTGGTTCGAGTTAGTCCTATTGATTTACTTAGCCCTTTTTCATTTGCATACATATTTTCTCTGATTGTGCATCTGTTCGAAAATTACAAGCCCTGAGCAGTCGAAATTACCCTGATACTTATTCTTACCGCTTTTTTTCGTAATAGTGAATATCTACTTTTTACTTCAGCGAGTATTTTTAAATTATTTTACTAGGTTTAAATTTTTATTGTTGCCAAAAAGAGAATGCAGCAAATATGCATGTAGAAAGAGACTTATATGAGACTTAGGTTCCGCTTAGATGAAAGTAAAAAAATGCAGCTGGTATAGCAGGGTATCTAGTACTCTGCAGAAATAATCAATTACGCATAATGTCAGGATGTTTTATTTTCGTAGGAAATATCAGTTTTATCTCAAGGAAATATCGAATAGACCTTGTAATTTTTTGTGATGCTAATTTATGAAACAATTACAGAAGCAATATGGTTTTTTTTTGAGCTGTTTGGTAAAATTTTCCTAGCGTTTTTGCAGTTTCCATTCCTGTAATCACCGAAAATAGGTAAAAATTATTCTATTGTTACACAGTTATAGTACTATGCTCTATTTGACCTTAGGTAGCGAATCAGTGGCGTAAATCGTGCCATTATCGGCAAGCTGCGAAGTCAAATTTCATTTGTGCATTTTTAAAAAAACTTTTCATCTGGTACCGTGAATACAATATTTGAAAAATGTAGAATGTAGAATTGCCTTTCTTTTCCTTCAATTCACCATTGGCGATTAACCTGGACAAAAGTTAATTCCTTCAATTTTCCAAGTTGTTGGCCCTCACATATATAGGTATGAACAATATTTTTTTGCTATAGTATAACCTTGCTCCCTGGCACGGCATTATTTTAATACAAGAAGGTATTTTCTAAAAATATAAATCAAAATTTTGTGTAATACTGTTTTTTTTGTTTATTCTCCTTCTAATATGAAAATTTGAAATAATCCCTCAGTTGAAAAATCCAAAAAGCCATCCGAATATTATATTTAAATTACGAGAAAAAATAAAATTTTCCTAAAAAATAAATACCTTGGAAACATTTAATTTTTACTCTGAAAACCTGAAATCTCTGAAATTTTAAATCATCCAAACGCTGAAGACCAAATTTAGGCCACAGACCACCAAATTAAGACCACATCGCCTGCTGCCCGTTTCCGCGTTCCCTTTATTCATGCTCTGAATACGGAATTATTGGACCTCTGAATTATATCCAAGCTTTTTTATTTATTTTTATCTACCTTTTCTCTCGAAAGTAGTCCCTTGAGGTTACTGTCACCCTGGGAGGTTTCACCGGGTCGGATTTTGACTCGAACTCGAATGTATTCTGGATCCAAACTTTCATTATATTCGTACCAGGAATGGCACAATGCACGAGTAGGAATAAATTCATCTTCCCACCGACGCCGTCATCCCTGTTGGCGGAAGGGTCCAAGGCTCTGGGGATTCATTGTTTTCCACGCTCCCCTCGCTCCGTGGGGTCAACTTGCGGTCCCTTTTTCCTGTCAGACTCCGACCAAACTATTTTTATTTTGTTGTATCGACTAAGGGATTGGAGATCCAACAGTTGTGCGAAGTTATGGAAACATTCCCATCCGTTCGCATCCTGCCGCTGTCTTTCTTTGTCCCCTTTCTACACTATCCCACTTACCTCGTCCCAATTTCCCGCCTGCCAAGCATCTCTCGACCTCTGGCTTCCCCTCACGCGCTTCCTGCCCCAATATTTCCCAAGCCCCGCGTTGTAGTTGAAAGGGTTAGTGTGGTTCTTCCATGCATCTTGTAAGGCGAAACGGCGTTTTGACTGTAGAAGATGCATTATGATTTCTCTTTTATAAAAATAATTTTCATGGAAAATTCCGTTGCTGCTGTTGTTTATAAAATAAATTAGTAAATTAAAGAAGTTTCTTTTACCACAAAACAGCTGTATTAATTTATTTTTATATTTAAATGGCACTCTTTAAATTATTTGCATGATATAAATACAGATGCCAAGGTTTAAATAAAAATCGTATGTAACATTCGGTCCAGTGAACAACATTCATTCAGAAAGAGCTGTTATTAGATATTTTAATTTTTAAAATTAAATTGTTCAAATAATTTTATAGTGAAAATGTAACGGTCGAAGTTTGTGCAAAACTAAATGAAAATTCGGCTTAAGCGGAACAAAATAGGTATTATAAAAAATGTTTCGGAGATGGATGAAGTTAAAACAAAATTGTTCGTGCCAATCAAACGTGTTCAGATGATGGAAAGCATTCTGAAATTCGAAATTTCAAGCTACTGTTGCACACTTAGTATTTTATATGTCAATATTTCTTGCTCTATCCATGAGTTATCTTCATCACTTCCAGTTACTGAATGTCTTTATACATGCTGTCACGTTTACGAAATAGTCAGTTACGAATTGTCTGGTTACCAGTTGTCGCGGCTACGAACTGTCTGTTTGCAAGGTTGGGAACACTAGCGAAATGCCAAGTATGGCTATGCAAGGAAAACTAAAATTCACTCAATAAAATTGTGCCGAATTTTGAGCCCTAATTTATTAGTGGAATTGAAAGGGATGAAGAAAACTAGGACTCCGCAAATGCATGATTAGGCATTGGGAGTTAAATCCCTATTCAAAAAGGTATCTATATTTACACGGAAAGAAGGTTAAGTTATATGTGAAACTATTGAGTTTTTCTTCCACTACCGCCCCTGGTAATTTGATATCTGTCTTACTTCCTTTATTTCTTTCCCTTCTTGAGGAATTAATTCTTGATCTGAGTGCAATGGAATTAACTGCATCAGTCTCAATATTTTGTTTAATTTTCAACACGCCGCTGCATTCTTACTGAAATTAAATTTTAAATCATTCAATGCATTTAAAATCGAGTTGAACCTTATTTAATTAAAATATATAAATATCAAAGTTGATTTAAGATGTTACAAAAACTTGCATGTTTTTATGGAGTTTTTTAATCGTCTTCTTTCTCTATTTGCAGGTATGTATTACAGGGTTCACATTCCAAGTTCTCGATGTGGTCCTCATAATTCAAAGCATCATAACCAAGTGATATCGAAATCTTCTATTGCTTTTTGTTGGCAAAGAAATCTTTGACCCTTACTTGAGGAATGCGGGCAAGTTTCTTTGCAAATGCCAGCAAGGTAAACTGGTGAGTTCTTCTCTCTAATTCAATCTCTCTAGTTCCATCTCTGCTAGTGAAAATGAGGTCTATTCTTTGTACGGGGCTAAAATATCATTCCTTGTATTTGTAGGGATTTAGTACATTCTTACTCACAAAAATTGTTGCAATTCAATCATTACTTTTTAAAAAACTCCATTACTGTCAAAACACCCTGCTGTTTTATTTGAGATTATAGTGTGAATGGTATGCATCGTTTAGTTTAAACGCTAAAGAAATCATATTGTGTCCTAAATCCTGTTTTTAGTGGATGGAAAATCAGATGTTTGTTGATTTGGTGTATACGAGACTGATCGTTAAATGTAGTAAAGTTGGAAATGATACATTGTCAGTAGCTTTTTTTACGTATTAGAAATAACCTTCTGGTGAAAAATTACAAAATTCCAGGTCAATGCTGAAGTTTCTATTTAAAAAATTTAATCCTTATGCTCTCTGTTCACGGTCGCCACCGACAGAAATAACTGTTTACATTTGATCGAGGCTTACTTCGGTAATGAAACAATAGATTTCACCTCTTATCTACTTTCCAGTTTTTCCTGAGTTTATAGCTGTTCCGTCAATTATTATTCATTCCCTTTGGGATAATGTATAAAAATTTGGTCACAGCACCAATATGAGGCCGTTTCCGCGTCTTTCAAATAGGCAGTTATCTGATTTCAATATATATTTATCCCCGGTCAGACCGAGTTGAATATTCTCTTTTCTCTTCGAAGTTGATGTGTTAGTAAAGGCATCATAAAGCCGTTGTCTTGACATTCGATTATCAGCTTAATCAGCTCAGAATATTAATCCCGGAAACATAAATAACTAAAACATGCGTGGATGATTATATAAGATAGCAGAACCTTACATTATAAACTTACTCATGAGTCCAGTCTTTCTCGTTTCGCTCCTCATAACAATGTTTCGATGACTAGAAACGGTGTTTAACATTCACACGGGTTGCTACGTCCGCACGTTCGGGAAATCGTAGGTATGTTTTTCATGTACGTGTTTTTATAACCCATCCTATCTGCTCACAGAACGAAGATAACAAGGTTTATCAGAATCATAAGGAGTATGAGCTGGCTTTCCTGCTGCTCCACAGAGCGTTTAGCAGCTGGATAAAATTCTTTGTAAGTCATGAGTTGCCTGTGGTGAAATTTTAATGGAGTTCCGGAAATGTGTGATTGCGCTCAGTTTATCATCTACAATTTCTTGAAGCTCAGGAGTTAAATTGGAAATACGAGAGCCGCAATGTATGTAGATTGTATTATTTTATATTAAAAATAAATACTTATTATGATATCAATTAATGTTAGATCGAAATTAATTTTGAAAAATATCTTATAAATATTTGTGATGGTATCAATTAATTTTTAATCAATATTGATTTTTTGAGGAATGAAAAATCTCTATTAGACTACTCATTTAAGTGAGGTAATAATGCTCTGAAATTGTTCGCGGAGAGGATGAAATTCAAAATTATTTTCTATGGATTCCGTCTTCGCATTAGCTAACGACACATGCGACAGAGTGAAGGATTCCGAGGGTTCTTATTTATGTTTGCAGGGTCGTCAGAAAAAAGCTCTTCTACCCCTCAGCACTCTTGCTTCTTCTTTTCTTCATGCTGTTTTCCTTCGCGCCTTCTGATCCTCGTTTTCCCGGCTCATCTCCCTTTCTCGGCCGCCATCGATCCACTCGAAAGGCCGGAAGTTTTTCTTTTCACTGGGTGGAGATGGAGGCGTGAATGTGTGTAGGGGGGGCCTTCGGGTGGCGGTGTGGGATATATAGGGCGGAGGGACGAATCGGACGGGGGAGGACCGAGGAAGGAGCGTAAGACGGGAGTCCGTGGGACATCGTTTTTGTTTCTGGGGGAATACACAGGCGGCCACTGCACTGTAGGTACTATCAGATTGACCACTCTTCTAGGAAACTTGGAAGGTCAGGGAAAGTCATGGAATTTCATTGTGACTCTTAAGTTATGGAATGTCGGAGACAATGACAAAAATACGAAAATCTTAGTTATTCTCTCTCTGAAGCGTCGGTTAGTTAATTAAATTCATGTGTTAAGAGTTGTGAAACTTCGATTGAGTTTATGAAATGATTGATTGCTCTCAGTATATTAGCTCTATAATTACACAAAAAATGACAGTTTTAACATTGGAAATACATTAAAATGATGAATAGTTATGAAAATGAGGTAAAGGATTATTATTGAAAAGTAGTTGATTGTATATTGCGCTATTTAATATGATAAAGTCGTATTTACTGCAAAAAACATACAATGTCTGCCGAACGGGACGTTTCCTAATCCCCATAAGCATATGAGGATGAGAAAACGTTTCGTCTATATACCATGCTCAAAATCTCCTTCCTTATGCGTCGTTCAGGTTAAAATTCATTTATTCAAATATATTCGATTTTTAAGGCTATTAATCTACACTTAATCATCTTGCTATCTCCCGTAAGGGTTAATTTTCAGGCTAATACATATATTATTAAAATTTCGTGAAAAAATAAAAATGGTCCGCAAAGCCTGGAAAATTCTAAGAATTTTGGCCGGTTTTTGAGTGGCTACCCTAAGTACCATCCAAGTTGGCCGTCCATAGTTTCTTGTAAGCTAGCTGTTATTCAGGAAAAGCTGGCAAGTCAACGTTTTATTCCGAAATTATGGTAAAGTCCCCACTTACACGAAAAGAATGCCTTCTGGCTTAAAGCTTGGTTGTCCACAATTTTTATTCTGCTTAGTCTGAGTCCATTTTTGTTTGCAGTTAATTGCGAACACTATCCATGCATAGCTTCGTAGAGAGGACAATCCACGCAAGTGATGCAATAATATATTTTCTATTAATGATACAAAACATTTGCAAATTTAGTTAATTTTTCGATGTGCCGAAATCTTTCGATTACCATATCAGTAGGGGTATTTCGTTATGCTTTATCATCTCGCAGATTTTTTATCCTTTATTCTGTTGATGATTAGGAAAAACCCCATATTATTATTATTGGTTAAGAAAGAAGGCTTGGCCGTAGCATTCTGCTATGAAGTCTTTAGCTACTCTTTATCTCTTTATTTATCGTACTTTTCTTGGCTTTTCCTAAACATTTGTCCATTATTGAGGGTGATTGTTCATATTTTTCTTTCATTGTAAAAAACTTCTTAAAAATTTCAGTTTTGTAATTAGTACAAATATTGAGATCTTTCAGAAAGTTTTGAGACAGTGACTTGTCTAAAGAATGAGACATTTTTAGACGATGTACTTGGATCAAAATGGAGTTTGGACTGCAAATCCAAAGCAATATAGCTCCTAATTTTTTTTTAGAAATCCAACCCATTTATTTTCTGTGTCTGCCTCAGTCACCATTTGTCAGTTTTCTTAGTTCTGGCTCAAGTATTCAATGCCTGATAACATTTAAATTATATTATTTAGACAACGAGTTTGTCAACGCCTATGTTTCTTTTCCTTTTAACTCAATTTTTATAGTTTTTATTTCTGAGTTCATCTGAGTTGCTTAAGCTGTCTGCTTTACCTTTTAGTTTCGTGGCGTCCGTTTAACTTGAGTCACCTCCAATCCAGCAGCTTTAGAGTATGTTGTAAGATCCTTCTTACGATTACAACCCTTCTGGCAGCATTATACCTTATGTAGAGTTATGCAGAGATTTATATTATCATGTTAAGGAAAAGCTACTCAACCGGGAAGTTTTAACATTTAACATTTCTGGCAGCCTGATACGCTATGTAGCGTTATGCAGAGATTTGTATTATCATGTTAAGGAAAAGCTTCTAAACGGGGAAGTTTTAACATTAAAATATCCCACGAAAGGTCAATTACGAGAAAAAGTTGATAAAGATAACTTGTAATCAAGAAATTCTGTGGAAATCTATCTTCTCAATTTGAAAATATCGTGCACAGCCGGCGTCATCACGAACGAATGTGGATACTTGTGTTTAATTTATGGTAAAAGGTCGTGGGTCATGAGATAATATTTGCTTAATGAGATTAGTTAGTAAAATGTGTGGCGGAAAAGGGAATGCTTGCCTTCGGCAATCGAATACTAATGGGAAATAGTGGAATTCTTGGAACTACTTTCCTCTCTTCTGAGTGCTATTTAAGGCGAGGCTTGTTTCTGTTTTGAACTTTTTGGCCCTTTGGTTGTACCCGAAAACTTTTATGGATTCATGAATCCAATGTTCATCAATTTTACAGATTATTCCAGCTTTTTATTTTTTATGCTATGTCGATAGCTTAATTATTTTGGTATTTATGTATCTCATCGCTAATAGAAGTGGACGAGATGGATGGGTGTTGGGTTTGCGTCAGCGTAATATGTAGTGTTTGGCTATTACCTTACGATGCTGGAATAAGGTTTGGCTACTTTTAGAAGGTTCAAATCCTTGCAAAAGCCTTCGAAAAACCTCAGATAACTTTTTAAAATACCCCTTAGAGATTTCCTAATGGTGCGAGGGGAGCAATGGAAAGGAACTTGCTCCATTACATTGAAGATGTGACATTCATGCTCCTGCAGCTCAATCTTCCTTGTGATCTATCCACATGTATAATGACCAATCTTCGGGTTACTGAGCGGGTGAACTTATGGTGAACAATCTTTGCAATATTTTTTGCAGTATTGGGAATCGGTGGCTCATTTTAACTTTTTTTACCTTATAACCTTCATTAAATTCACTTTATTTAACTCACCTTATTTAATTTCACTTTCTCTCAAAAGAATTGGTTCTAAATTTTTACACCTTCCTATACTTATTGCAAAAAAATATTTACTTGAATCATTTTAACTATGGCGAGTAAAAGTTTACAGACAAAAATTCAGGTAGGGAGACGGAAATCGCAATAAACTCTGATTATGATGTGGTAATACGTGGCACGTCTGTATCACAACGATCGTTTCGGCCAGCATTTTTTTCAAGCAGACGTATTTCCGTGATTGAAACTAAATATTAGTGTTACTTCTCCCACGGAGTTTGCTTGCATAATGTATTTCCTTAAATAAGAATTATCTACTGAATAACACAACTCCACATTGTCATTAAATCATTTGGGGTTTGGAACAATTTCCTGTACGAGTAAAAATGAACGGTGTATTTCATACTCTTGTTTGAGTGTTTTCCATCATGTAGCCCGCACTCGAAATGAATAGGGTAAATTATATAAGTGCACATTAGTTTATAAAAATAGACTCATAATTTGATGAATATCCATCAAGTTTGTTGAGGAAATGGTTTCAATTCACCAGAATATATATGTTTGATATTCTTATCTTAATGGGCTCGTATTGGATGCGATTCATTTGTTTTTCTCCTCCCCGGGACTAAATAAAAATATGGTTACTATTTTACTCAGAGGATTAAAAATGATTGGAATATATTTAAATGGAATTCTTCTTTAAGGGGTGATGAAAATAAAATTTGAGCTTAAGTACATATGGAGCGTTCATCAGATGCCTTTAAAAATAATAAATCGCTTCGATTTGTTACAATTTCTTGTTAGGTTTTTGTCCACTTTTAGCATTATTCGATGGAATTTTCGGCAATTATGATTTTATTCCACTGATGCATTCGTAATTCAAAGTCATTAGCACAAATTAATGGTCGATAAAACGCATCACACCGAAATGTATGTTCGCGAGTTCTCAAGATTCATGAAGGGTGGATTCGGTGGAGCGTGAGTTTAGTGAGATTCCTAGAGCGTGGTTCAGGCTCATCCAAAGGTCATGGCCACTGCTTCAACATTGCCGTCTGCGGTGATTTGGCATTTAAAACAAGCTTGTCTTACTTTTTTGTGATGTGCCATGGTGATATAGATGGAATGTTGCGCTGAACCAGTGGTAATATATTCGCTCGCGTATCATAGTTATATGAGGTCATGGATATAAAAGCGCGATGTGCATTTTCAACACCAGATTATTGAAGTAATTCAGGAATTCATCTCGGGCTCTACATCAGGTTAATTCACTCATATTGGCCGATGTTTCGGACTACGACTTATCTTCCATTCTCAGGGCGCGTTACTGAAAAAATAACACGCGTACGAAAGAATTAACCTGGCGTAGATCCTGAGAAGAATTGCAGATTGATATTAACCTGGAAAAATTATAATCGTTTATAATTGAACCAAGTCCAGCGATAACTCTTCGACAAAGCAAACGTTTCTGTAATACTGAAATAAACCGACCATGATTCAAGATTCTAATCTTAATTTTTACTGCGCTTGATGCTACCGTGTTCTTTCTTATTTTAGGCTTATGTGTTTATTGAGGGTGGTTAAGTGGAGTGATGAGATTCTTCTGATAAAATGTACATGATTATGATCGCGTGCTTGTTTGGAGTACAGATTTTTTTTTCTTTCCCCTTAGGTATTCTTTGGAGACTTTAGCTCTTCCTTTGTTTTCCGTTCGATTCTGGAAAGCTACGGGGAGAAGTCCTTTGTTGCGAAATGTCAGTCGTACACTTACACACGGTTCGTGAGGCTTCCGGAAGTGGGATGTAATTCGGTGGTCTTTTGTGACGCGGTGGCTTTATCATTATGCGAGTGTATAAAAAAAACGTATAGAAAAAATAGATCGGATCGGAGAAAATAGTCACTGGAAATAGAGTTGAATGGAAATTCTTTTTTTTGTAATGTAGACATTTCATTTTCATTCTATGACGCCTAGAATCTCAGATTTAAGGACAAACAAATTATAAAGCGTAATATTATAAGAAGGAAAGATGTATCATGGTCAGAACACTTGAGAAATATGAAATTGGGAGGTATTCATGAATATGTTGAAAAACTAATTAATTATGCCCCACATGGTTCTCTCTTAAATTTCAGGAGCCGATTTTGTGTCAAATTTTAGAATAAACGTTCTTTCTGTGGTTGTTTCGAATTGGATAGAAACTCACTTATTGTTATATGGTAAGTTCCTTTTCGCATCTAGCACATACTACCATAATCACATAACTATTTACTCAAGAGAGGTATATGATGATGACTATAATAAATAAAATTAATGATAAAGGAAGGAAGATGATGGGCATCTGAATAAATAATCATAGTTGCAAATATTTCTTTCGTAATTTAGCAGAAAAAAATTATTTCAATATTAAGAAATTAAATAAATTTAAAATGAATAATTAAAAAAAATTGTTATCCTCATTTATTCAACATTTCTCGTCATTTCTTTTGTATAACCTGAGAGTTATGGAACTCTGGTCGTTTAAATTAAATTTCGATGGATTTGCTGGATTAGTTTACTTTATCTGAATTTGCTATGGAATATATTGTTTTGTACCTACACGGAAAGCATTTCACCCACTTTATGATCGGTATTTATTGTATTGAAAACTGTATGTATATACGTGACTTTGTTATCCGTATTTGTAAGATAAAAAAAATTGTTCCTTAAAATATTTTAGCCTCGGAACTTAGCTCTTGAATATGCTACTCTTTCAACACGGTAGCTTTCCTTCAAAATTGCCAAATACTTGAATTTTGTATGAAAGAAACATGTGTCTGAGCTTGACGATTTATTAGCTTCGATGCCCTGACAATGTACCAAGCCAGGCGTTCATTACAAATTGCCTCATTTCAAGACCTTCTGCTGAAAATCCAAGGCTCTCTGCATTAAGGCTTCCTGCCGGTAAGTGCTTGACATTATTCACTCCTCTTCTGGAGTAAGTTTCGTGGGTATTTTCTCCACCTTGAAATCGAAAAGGAGGAGTTTTCGTGCTAGTCTTCCGGTAGGATCCATAATTCACTTGAGACTGTAGAATTTAACTCGACTGAGCGTTATCCTGGTTCCATAATATTTTTAACCTATTTGCCGTTAATGCAATGTTCACAATATTACCGTCAATGGGGTTGAATTTGAATAAATGTGTAAAGATTGCTGTTTACGATTGATATACGAGGCGGATACGGAAGGTCTGTTGGACAGATAAGGAACAGGAAGGTGTATGAAAAGGATTTACTACAATAATATCATATTTCTCAGATTGTAAAATAGGGTTGTAGTCAACCATGAGTATTGAGAGAAAATTAACGGACATGATTTACTATCCATCTCCTATCCTTGAAAATTTTGAATTATATTTCGACCCTCCTTTTCATTTTTGTCATCGAGTATTAATTTGAATTGTAAGATATAGCATTAGAATTACACTCTCCCTCACTCTACTATTTCATGCCTTATATTATTTGGCTGAATACCGATAATGCACCATAGCTAGTTTCATTCGAGGAAAAAAGTATCGGAGAATATATCAAAGAACAGGAGTTCTTGGCGTTATTAGGTCTCATTGTTAAATCAAGGAAGTATACAATCTTGGACCGCGCTGGTTGTGCAGTCATGGCCTTTAATTAATGCATGAGACAGCGAAAAGTTCCGTGTTGCCGGAAATTATTCCGAGTCAAAATTAGGCCATTTTTTTTCTTCGGAAGAATGAATCCTTTCCTTCCAAGGCAATTGGATTCTCCTTAAAGTTTTTCTCCCACACATCTACCGACTGAAGGCCTAATGAAGATCGGAAAATCAATAGAGGGGAATCAAACGTCCAGCGTTTAATCTGTGAGAAAGGGAGGGAGATCAGAGTATCGACTGGCGGAGTGGGACTTCAAAGGGTAACGGGTTGAGGAAGGCACCAAAAGGGATTATAAAGTCGATTTCATCGCAGCGGAGAAAGATAAGGAGACGTCTGAAGGTCGTGAGATCTCTTTAATGGATTAGAAACTCATCGGGTTGATGGAAAGAAAGAATGGGGAGAGATATTTGCATTCAATGGGGGACGGTAGATGGTGATGAAGTTGCAAATACATGAGCAAACCCGTTATACCTGATTGAAACAAAATATGATTGTTGTCGTCATTTAAATAATTTTCTGGCCTGTTGACTATATACTTACTTATATGGAAAAATTTTTCCTTAAATGATTATCTAATTTTCAATTTTATTAATTATTTAATTGATATTTGTAGGCCTTTTTTGAAAATTTATTCCCTTTTTATCACCCTCTTTTTTCCAAGTAATTCCGTGATACATTAAATTGATTAATATGGAATGTCTGGCATATGGACGCGTAGGTGATGAATTCATGACTACATCCGTTATCACCTGATCGGGACATTACATGGTTATTGTCATCATTTTTAAAAGCTTTCTGACTTGTTAACGATATAATTACTTATTTGGAAAAAGTTCCTCCTTAAATTAATATTTTTATAATTTTTAAGCCTTCTATGAAACGCTAATTCCTTTATAATCACCCACTTTTTTCTAAGTAATTCCTTTATTCGTTTAATTGATTAATTATAGAATGTCTGGAGTAGTATTAACTTATAAAAAAATATAAAATGAAGAAGATGCTCAAAATAACGGTTCTTGTATCCTTAGTTAATATTTTGCCTATCAGTTTTGCGGTAGTTTGTGGAATTGCTTTTTGTATAGTTCCCACCGTGGCCAATGACATTACAATAATTAAATGGCCGCATAAAGTCAATGAAGAATGCTAGGACTGCGATAATTTCGTTTTATCGTATTTACTTTATATTAAATTTTCCAGCCTATTTATTGGGGTTTACATATTTGCATCATTTGAATGTCAGCGAGAAACTAAATCCTCCAATGCATGAAATAGATTTATCGATTTCTATTGAACTCCACTTGTAGTTTTTTTTTCAAAATCACATTGTTAGGTTCTTCTTTAACCTTTGTTATTCATTGATTTGCGTTTTGTAGAAAAATCCCACCCTTCATTCACTCGATATTTGTACAACCTATTCTTCTTCTCTTTGGAAAATTTCATTCCTTTTATTTCCGCCATCCGACCCGGTCACTTTTCTATTTTTAATCTCTTCAGAGGCAAATCCATTTGATCGTTTCACTCTTTCACCGAATCCTCACATAGTATGCCGTGGAGCACTTCGGCTCGATAAATAATCCCGTAACGTGGTGATCCACGCGAAGAGAGGCCATCAAGGGGAATCATCAGGTTTGCAACAGGGTGTAAGTCTCTTCTGCCCTCCCGCATGGCCCGTATTGCAGCACCCTTGCTCTCTCGTGATGACCTAAGCGATTCCCCTCGGCTGCCGCCACGTCAACTCGGGAAATTTTCACCGGTCGCTTCTGTAGCTCTAATTTCACGCTTTGTAAGATTAGTGTTCCCTGCGGGCATCACGAATGGTTCTGAGAAGGTACCTACTCGCGCAAATGACAAAGAATGCCCGTGCACGGCAAATGCGGTGGAAGCAATTTTGTTTCATCGCAAGATAAGAAACTGCTCGGAAGGAGAGAAAGAGAAGGAATTTAGACTTATCTCGCCCAATGCAATCTTTAGTTTTGTTTGGATTCGCTCTTTGGAAATGCTGAGCTTTGCAGTTTCGCTCGCACGTTGGCAAAATCTCGTTCATCGGTGTCGGCATGTCATTAAAGCTTATGGCTTTGCTTCTTTACTTTATGCTGCCTAAGCTATCTATGGGGAATGGTGGCAATGCGAGGAGATTGTTACGTTACCGTCAGCTCATTTTAGATTTTAATTTGGGGTTGTGAATAATTTGAAGAGGTGGGATTTTATGGTCGAAGTAGCTCAGAACTGCTGAATTCAGGCGCCTAAGCTGATTGCTAGAAACCAGCGGTTATATTATACTGCAGTCGATACAAAGTTTCTTTCACTATGGTGTATCGTTTCGATCAGCTAATAAAATTTCCTATACTTCGAACTAGCCCAGTCATAGAAAAACCATAGAGCTACCGATATAGTATTAGCTTATAAAAACGTACAAAAAATATAAAATGAAGAAGACGCTCAAAATAACGTTTTATTGTTATCTTAGTAATTGTTGTAGGGTTGTTATAATAATTAGTGATAGCATGCATGCCATTTATGTTACCCACACAGCCTTAATACAGGCATGTGTGGGTAACATAAATGAGAACTTATTTAATATATAAGAGCTAATATCATGTATCCTTAATAATTATTTATGCTCAATTAAATGGAACGAAATACTCGGAATGGCATAAAATACTAGGTTTCCTAAGTATTTAATGTAAGATCGATTGTTCAATTTCTTATTTCTAAAGGTTAAAAGAGTGTATTTAATCGAGTATACATTGTAGACATTAGGTGATGTAAGAATAGTAAAAGCTGCATAAAGCTAATTGGTTTTGAAAAAGAAATGTCGAAAAAGAAGCCGGGTCTGAAATCGGGAGCCGTTTGGTAAAATTGAATAAAAAGTTTGAGTTTCTTTGGGGAAGTAAAATTGGTATGAACAAAAAAACGCGTTGAATTATTGAAAGAAAAAGTCGCTGGGAAAAATGAAACGGAAAAATATTTTAAGGGAACGGGGTCGGCGGGGAAATGGCAATGACCTGATGAAAGTCCCGATTGAAAGTAGGGTACGCTTAAGTTACAACAGCAGGAAGAATGAGACCCTTTCACGATGTTGAAAGAAGAATAAAGGAAATTGTGATTTGGGTTTGGGACTTTCAAGTTAAAATCCGTATTCGCTTGAATACATAAGTTTTTATTTGCTGGGTAGTAGCGTGTACGGCGAATAGCATTATAAGTTCCTGTAAGCTATGCTGAGGTGATTGCATGCCAAAATATACAACATTCAACGATAGTTTGAAGTGAAAAAAAAATTGCAGTTTCAAATGTGTTGGAGTAATGTGTAGGAGCTCAGATGATCATAGGAAGAGCGAGATCAGATCTCTCAAATCAATCAAATACGTTAATACTCGGATAATGTGTGGTATGTGTGTTCTCCTCATGAAATTATGCATATAAAATATGTTTCTTGAATATGCATGTTTTTTTGTATAGATAACATATTTTATGTATTGGCATGTTGCTGAATTTTTGGAGATTACCAATCAATGCAATGAATAGGAACAATAAACTATTGTTAACCACCTACTTCCTAGCTCGGGAAGGATTTATTCTCAGGAAGGATTATGTCACTATATTTGCTATCTAATGCATTATAATTATAATACGACAATACGTATTATAATAAATTACGAAATTTTTTTTCTTTCCAATTTCGGGAAAATTTTTGCATCAGCAAATTATAGAATGGGAAAGTCGAGTGAATTTTTGTTTACCGGGATAAAATGAAAACCGAAGTGCATGGCAACGGAATACCGCTCAAATAACTAAGGGCATTAAATTTAATAGAAATGAAGTGTTGAAATATTTATTTCTCTTCTTTCTTAGAATAATTTACATTTTTGGACGCTGTATTTTCTCTAAGTTTTACGTATGTTTTTATATATTTTTCTTTTGCACTCCAGCTGCTGGGTGAAATTAAAAAAAAAATAAAGAAATGTATGGAGCCCGGGCCAATTCAAATTTTTTTTGTAAATGAGTGAGTCGGAAACCCTGAAGATAAGTGGATGTCTCATAGGGTATCTAATTCCAAATCATTGTTTATACATATTTTTTGTATTATTTCTATTATGAGGAATTAAATAGCTGTTTTATGAAGGGGTAAGAAGTCAAGGGGTACAAGTGAATTTTTTTTCTAAACAGAGTAAGGTACACAAATTGATAAAATAAATATTCAAAACCTCGGTAGCCAAGGGATACCATTGGGTCTCTGTTCAGAGCTGACTGAGTGGAAAAGCAAATGCACCACTAAATATCTAGTTTATATCGTTTGTTTTCTGCGCCTAATTTCTGTACCTAACTCTGTTTGAAGGAAAAAAATCACTTGTACCCTTTAGCTTCTCATCTCCTTATATGATTTATCGCTCACATAATAAATAAAAGATGACCTAAATATCTGTGAATGCATAATAACTGTGGCATTTAATTCTAATGGTTTTAAAAAACGAATGAAATGAGAGACTAGACAACTTTTGTGGCCCCCAAAATGTTCTGATTTTTTTGAAAGGAAAGAGAATTAACAATCAGCCGGTGCCCATATCATAAATGCTGCTGCTTATAGAACCAATTTCATAGCGTTCGAAATGTGCTCGGAGATTTAACCATCTCTCGACAATTACGAAATGGCTTACGCCTCTGCAACAAAGTTCCTCGTCTTTATTCGATGGGAGTGATAAAGGCGTTCGGAAGTTTCAGAATCGTGTCCTATCTCCTTCGAGACGCACGCGGAAAGTACTCTCGTGATTGAGTTAATTTTCGCGAAATCCCGAATGCGGAATGGAGACGAGGCGGCACATAATGGAGGCAGGGGACCGAGAGGCCGAACCAGATGGGAAAGTGCGAGAGACAGAGTCGAAACGGTTCTCAATTGCACCTCGGGACGACGGGAGAACTTCGTCCCTTCGTATTCGATTTTAGGGGGGCAGTATAGTGGTGTAACCACGGGAGGGGGCTTTGCCGGGTTACAACCTCCCCCGTTGAGCCTTTGTTCCTTTATCTGTGTAGGTATATGAAAAAGGTTGTCTGTTTGTCTGTCAGCTATGCATTCTCATATGACTTGACGGATTGCGACCTAGTTTATTACGTAGGTGCATCTCATGCTATCACACCCCATAGCGCTACTTTCGGTTGTGTCTGTCGCGTCCTTGGCGTCGTTTTCCCATATCCGTTCGTTACCGTTCATAGAAAACGTAATAGTCATAATGTATGATTTTGAAATCCAAAGTCCAAGTTTTCCTCTTCTCTGGTTACTATCCTTTCCGAGCAACGGCGGGTGTCCTGCTAGTTTTATGTTTATTACATATTTTATTTTAATAATTAATCGTACAAAATTACTGTTCTTGAGTCCTAAAAATTCACGCTTTCAACATCAGTAATCCCAAACATTTCCCCTGGACCCCTCTTCGCCTTGGTTTATTTTCCATATAACTCGGTAGGGCCCTGAAATTTCCGGTAAACCCCCTTCATTTCAAAATCCTGGCTATGCTACTAGCACAGTACCGCAGGCGTCGGTGGCAACCCTGCCGGGCGTTTGAGGCAGGGGTGGGTGGGTGGGGTTGTTTCACGTGCTTTGACATCGAAGATGCAATTGAAAGGCTGGCAAAACTCATGCCGAGCTGATGATTCTCTCACCACGTGAGCGGATACACTAAAGTGAACCATCTCTTGCCGCTGGATTCTCCTGCGTCTCCCGTCGTCGGATTCGTTCCCATTATCTACGCCGTCCGCTCACCAGTCGCTGGTTCCACAAGTTGACTGGCGAGTTGACGTTATTTTGGAACGACGGTGGCGCCGTGTTTTGCCCTCAGTTTTGAATTGGGCGCAGGAAAAGCTGAGAAAACAGTGTGACGGATGGGAACAGAAGTGTGGGAAAATCTTCGGTCTGGTTTTGTTTTCCCGCCTATGATAAGAGTAAGCAGTGAAGGTGGCATATATTCCAGTGGAGACTGAATGAATGAAATGTGTCTCTTTGAAATCGTGACCCCAATTTCTTAGAATCTTTTCCGCAAAGTCAATCCCTTAAAAAAATAATGGTTCGTTCATGCTTAATTTTCATCAAATCTGTAAACTGCCAAGCGTGTTTTGCATTTAAAAAAGTAGTAACCTGTAGATGGGTATTCATGTCTTACTTATTTGGTATTTCATTTATTGCCAGTCAAACTTTTGGGATTTCTATGCTATAATACATAATAATCCGATTTAAAAATTTGGGAATGTTGGCGTAAGAATGTTGGGAATGTTGGTGAAGGGGAGTTTGTTGGTTATATTTTTTTTGGTGAAGATTATCTGTATAGAGAAAAGAGTTCAGTTTAAAACTTAGATTTATCATTTGTTTTCATAAAATTGATATTAGATAGGTAATACGTAAGTGTTGAGATGGAATGCCGCTACAGTGTACTACATATTTCAGAATAACAGCATGTTAATGGATCATAAATTCATCGAATTTTCTGCATAGTAAGGGGCTTAACTTCAATTTTGAACATCGATGAGTGTCAAATGTGAAGGTGATATTTAAAAAATTAAGAAAAATTGTATAAAAAGCATTTGATGAATTAAATTCTCACGGTAGAAGTCTTATGAATGAGTAATATTTAAATATCGGAATCGAAGATCATTCAAGAGATATTATTGGGTGGTACTCATACTTTCACGGATTATTTGAAGAAAATAAGAAAAGATACATTTTTGTAATGATAGTGGACTTCTGGTAAATCTAGGGAATCCGGCCTAGATGTGTTACATTAGTTTTTAGCTATGAGTGTGTTGGGGGCATGGTAATTTTTCCATCTTGAGGCCCACGCCGTAGCGGTGGTACTGCGGCTGTAAGAAGAGCGTTCAAGGAAATTTCGTGGAGTGAGGTGAGATGTAAGAGATGGGCGAATGAATCCCTTCTATCTCACCATCCTCTTTAGCATGCTGGTAATTGAAAGAGTGGGGAAAATGAAATGGCCGAGGGAGTATCCACGCCCGCTCACCCCTCCTTGCCCCCTGGCGTCCTTCGGGGCAGCTGAAGAGTAGGCGACAGTGGGACTCGGGATATGGAATGCTCCCTTTGGGAGAAAACCAGCGCAGAAAGGCCGAGAAAAATGAGCGGGAAAGCGAATCTGAGAGATGGCAAGATACTTCAAGGCAGAGGCGGTGTTCTGGGTCAGGTAGATGGGCAAAAAGGGGAACATCTAATAAGAAATATGGAAAAGGAATTGTCTAATTGGTATTTCTGTCGAGGGAACGTCGCGCTCAAATGGCTTCGATCGGCTCATACAAGGCGTCTATGTCGTCGTTTTAAGTATGGAGGACAAGAGGCTTTCTCCCCACCCGGTTTCTGCGTTTATGAAGGTCAATTTAATGGATCCGAATTTCTACTTTAGTGATTATTCTTCTCTTAATGCTTCGTTTTAAAAAGTTAATATTCTTTTTTCGAATCCAGAAAATCTGAGTTTGTGTGGCAAGTATATTTCTCACAAATATAACATTGTAACCAATTTTGTAACATTTGATACATAGTGATATATTCGTCTTCCTTCCTACTTGATATTTTTCATGGATAAACAAGCACATATTCAGTCTACGTTTAATTAATAAATGGATATAATATGTTTAATTATATTGCCTGACTTAAATATGGAAAAATAGTACTCTTGACCATTATTTCGGGGGGATCGGGTTGGTGTGGTGGCTAGAGTGTAGGCTTCCCACCCGGCGGGCTCGGGTTCAAATCCCGGCAGTGGCAGAGAATTTTCAGAGACTGCCCGATCCCTGCTTGAATGTTGTGTGGAGGACATTTCAAGCGCAACACTCCGTCCGTCGGATGGTACGTTAAGCCGTGGTCACCTTGGCGCCTTTCGTTTAGAGCAGGCTAACGCCGACGCCGGGTTTCTCTCCACCCTACCTTCCACACCCTTCCCTCATGGCGCAAATGACCTCAGCTGTCGGTCGCCTCCTCCAAATACCATACCATATCATTATTTCGGCTTTTCAGGAGGTAATTGATTCACAAAAGTACGATGCATCTACATGCGTTCGTAAGTTACTTCACATAAATCAAGCGTGAAAGGAAGTTGGGCTAGAGAGAGCTACAGTTTACCCGGAAAAAATTGCCTAATCTTTTATTCTGTAGCGTTTGCTTCATTTTTCATGGTGTGGCAGAGCAGTACCGAAGTTCTGATGATGGTGGATGACATGTCGTTGTAATTGATGCTTCCAGAGTTGAAAAGCTTGAAGTAATTATCAGAAAAATATTTTTGATAGAAACATCTGTGAATGAAGGTGTATTAGGGGCACCAGAGTGCGCAAAATCTAGCTAGAGAAGTTAGTTGCTGAAATATGTGGTTAAATAACTCGTACTGCTACGAAGCGTATTAGACATAAGATATCATCATATTGCGTTTCAATATTGTGACGTAACTCCATTCATTATTTGTTATTTATTAGATCCAAAATAGGTTTTGTTCAAGCAATTATCTTGCTCACCTTTTAGGATATGGTCTCCATTTCGTTTCAATAATAATTTATAATATTTTGCATCTATTTAAGTGTTAATAGCCATACTATTTTTTAAGGAGTTACAATAATTTCTCCGAGGAACTTCATCCCAGTCTTTGAAATCTCGAAGTGATACTACAGCAAAATATGACTCATGAAAGAACTTATATTAATCTCACGGAATATCCTCCGGATCTAGCTTGATATTGATAATGGCTCCATGAAACTGGACGGAAATTATTTCTCCTCTGCGAAGACGGAATGAAGCCAAGTGGTACTTTTGCCCTCTTGAAATATTCATGCAAATCACAGCTTTTTTGGCAAGGACTCTCCATATCACTGCGTCTTTGTGGAAGTTGACCGAGATGGTGGGCTTCGCTGTGGTACTGGCTGGCTCGAAAGTGGAACCGCTCCCCTTAAATAGCTAATCTGCGGCGAAAGGAGGGAAGGGAATCGATAAAAATGTTATACGTTGGAAGCTGCGCTGAGGGGTTGGACATGAATATTCAACCAGCTTGCTTGCGGAGTATCGGGTTGCTCATGTGAGGAAAGGAGGGCTAGACGAATCTTAAGCTGCAGCGACGTGTTCGATTATTCAGATTAATATTTGGATAAATCGAGGAAACGTTTATCTTACACAGATTGATACGTAAACAGTGTATAGATTTTCTATGGAGATTTTGTTTTTATTTTGGCTTTTTTTTTAACAATCTCTCAAGTGATGGTATAAAAGGTTGTGAAGGCATTGATAGCGCAATATATGTGTAGCGTCGATCGATAGCGTGTCTATCATAAAACAATCTATACCAGCAATTTTAGAAAGCACGGCTTGCCGTTGCTTCGTTAAAAGATATCTATCGCTGATAGTCAGCATCATTACTGTTTAGCCGTAGGATATCTTGAACATTATCATCTCTAGCTTCAATTCAAAGAGCATATTACGATTTATTTAAACTTCTTCAAATATTCGCGATAATTTAATAATCGTAATTAGTATTAATATTGGGCCTAAAGTGGGAAGAGTTTTACCAATGTATAATGTAAGTCTTATCTAAATCTACAGCGGTCTTAGCAAGGAGGTTGTAAATATACTGGAAGAGGCGTAAATGGTTTCGAGCGTTGAGCGCAGTGTGGCAGGAATGGGGGTGCTTGGGTAGGAAAGCCACGCCTACTTTGACCAAAAAATTGATAATCCCATAAGAGTCAGTGCTAATTATTTGGTGAAATATTCGGTCATAATCGTTGTTACGTCAAAATAAACTATCACAAACGAACACAGTAAACCTTTTTTGTATCATTATGACAAGGCTTCGTGAAAATATGCCTCCAATATCTTTTTCCAAGGAAAAATTATTGTGAAAACACCACGGTTCCGCTGTGCAACTAGCTTAGCCGAAAATAACATTTTACAAGTGTAAAATATCCATTCCCCTGCACTTCTACTGGTAATTAATTAGATTGCAGCCAATGAAAATCTTACGATAGCGGACTGGACGCAATAATAGTACGAAAGTATGTTCACGACTATATATTATCACCACGATATGACTATATGGACAGTTTAATATACACGGTAGTATAACAAACGATCGGAAAACTCCGACAACAATCAATAAGTAATCTTTGCATTTTCGTTTTATAAATCAAAGGCGATATGAGGAATAGAATACTTTATTATATACGTACACTGTTTGAGACTAAGTCCGAAAATGGTCAAACCAAGACGGCGGAATGCTGACCACGCTTAAAACTCTTATGCAGCTCCTCCAGTGTATTTACAACCTCCAAGGTCTAAGCATTTATTAAAAAAAATGCCACAGAACGACTGGGGCTCTTACGAGAGAATGATAAGAGAAAGGGAAGTTTGTACTCGCCAATTTGTGCTTAGCGTGATTGAATGCCTCATTAGGTCTCACTAGTAAGGTTCATGACCTCAGGGTACTTCCTCCTAGTGATTTGCGCCCTTTACATGCTGACTTTATTTTCTCGCCAATTCCTTCATATGGTTTTAGCGTGCGCTGCTCGTCGTTGCTTTTATTTTTGATACAACCGGCATTATTATTTGACAAGAATTTTTTTTGCTATGCCTCCTTTTTATCCTTATTTTTATGCCTCATTAATGCATCTTTCAATACCACTTGTGATGAATAATTAAAATGGGAAAAAAGTCGATGAGGAGCTGGCGTCACTTTGAGTCTGAGAAACATCAAAGCCCGATCAAAGCTTGGCAACTAGCTTGGCCTTAGTCGTGGAGTAGTCGTCGTCAGATTTAATTAAGAAAGGCTCTGAATTTAATGAAATTTCGAGGCTCTGCAGGCAGCTCAGAATACAGTTTAGATGCCGAAATTGTGATTCACCTATCATGTAGGGTTGAAACTCAAAAGAGTCGTCGGAGTTATGCTATCAAAATAAATTATTGTGCAATAATTCCTGTAATCATGTTGATTTGCACTCACAAATCGCAATGGAGTAGGCTTTCGGCTCACGCACTGTCATTTCTTAATACTTAAAACTGCCTTCACTTTTTCCAGCCTTTTTAATTCATTAAAAAAAATAATTTGAATGCTTCCACCGATTTGATGCCAGAAGTTAAGGGTATCTCGTGCGTCCGCATATTTCAGAGATGTAGTTTCTCGAGCTTGGAGTCAGGGCGATTTTAGATTTGGGGCAAGGAATTACCAGGAGATATATTTTCTCAATGTTCAAATATAGCTAATGCATTGAAATATCGGTTACTTCAATATGAATTTCGGGGTTTTAACGCTTTATTATATTAAACTTACAGCCATGTATAATGCATGAAATGAGAGTGCAACTCAAAACAGTTAATAGCCTGCATGTGTTCGATGTGAGCACAAGTCGTCCGTCACACGGCACACGTCAAGACGACATGCGAGTTCTTTACAAACTTTGATTAGTGTTTCTCGAGTAATTGTTGCAACAACTGCGTAAATATTTTTTCTTAATACGCAAGGGTCACCTGGTTGTGGAGGCACGAATGTTATTACAACCTAGAGGATCTCCACCGAACTTAAGGGTGATCGGGTTGGTATGATGGCCAGAGTGCTGGCTTCACATCCAGATGGTTCGGTATCAAATCTCGGCGGTGGCAGAGACTGTCTGATACCAACTTGAGTGCTTTATGGAGGGCACCTCAAGTGCAAATTTCAGATTGGACATCAAGACGCGGTCCCTTTGGAGCCTATCGTTAAGAGCAGGCTTATGCCGACGCCGGGTGTCTCTCCACCCTTCCCTTATGGTATAAATGACCTGTCAGTCGGCTCCTCCAGATAACATATCATACTCCGAACTTACTACGCAATGAACGTTGCACAGCAACTACATATTCCTTATTTGAAAACTGTACAACATACAAATTTTCCCGTTCACAAGTCGCCATTTTCGCTACTAGCGCTTTCTAGCGTATGGCGGCAGAATCATAGGGTGCACATGTGCACTGTTAGCAACAAACAAAAGTATATGTTTGTACGTTGTGCATTAATGATCCTTTAAGTAATTAGGCCGCTACCATTTTCTCTCAATTTCGGGAGTAAGTAGTCCCAAATTTGTGACCGGTATTCATAAAGTCTTTTGTTTAATGGAGCTGAAATTTTGAATATCCATGTTAAAGTCCTTTGACATCTCCGTGAAGAACAAAAAAGTCACATACATGTTATATTCCAATCAGAAGGCAGCACTTGGATGGACGTATCGAAGTGTATTTAATCTGGATTAACAGCTTAGATATTGAATCAGGTTCTCACTTAATTTAATTATTCCGTGTGTGTTCTCTGTCGCTTTCAAATGAATGATGTTTGGAAACTTGAACCTCCCTCTCTTATTTTCCTCAACGCAATCAATCAAATAATCGTCCGCTGCGGTAGCTGAGTGAAGCGCGCTTTGGCATCCAAAGTGAAATGAAGTACTTCCTGAAGCCATTTTTGCAGTTTTTAGTTTCTGTCACGACGATTAAGTACCTATAGGTACAAGCTTAGCTATTCCGTTCCATTTGCTGAAACATTATTTTAACCTAAAAATAGTCGCGCCTCATTTATCTATCGCTAAAACGAAATTATTTTCACCGCTCAAAGTGTCGTCTTTGGTCCATGCATCATTATCATTATTCGTCCATGTGAACGGTTTTTATGCTCTTCTTTATTATACCAGTTAGTCTCTTAGGCGTTACGCATCTTACATTGTATAACATGCTTGAATTTTTCCAGTCTATGATTTTCTAGCCATTTCCATTCATTTTTTTCTATTCTTGCCCTTTTATATGCTATTATCACAAGCCATATACTTTAAATTTAATATCTGTAAATCTATTGTGTTATTTTCATATAGTTTTCTTGTTTGACCAACAAGAGTTCCTCATTTCATATGGTATATAAACTAAAGCCCCCATTTTATATGGCTTTAACTACAAGAATATGATGTGTCGAAGGGTTATCTTGCGATTATTTTTAATGCTATGAAAAATCTTTTTGAATGGTGCATTAAATCTTTAATAAATTTAAATGAATCTAAGGAACTTCAGTTTGCATAGGAAATTTTTACTTCCCAGGATACAGTTACCAATTTGACTGATGCATTAATTCTTCAATGAATTTTAAATGAATCGAAGGAACTTCATTTTACAAAGGAAACTTTCACTTCCCAGGATACAGTTACCAAGGAGAGTTAACTATTCGGGAATGGTCTTAATTAGTGACAATGTTATCGATGTGTAAAAGATGTGGTGATGAGAAATGTGGGTCATGTGTCTTTTTCATAATGCAAAAAAAAATCCTTATGATTATTATAAGTTTCTGTGATACGCAAGAGAGTATGTAATATATAGTAGGCGTTTTTTTCAATGCCGCTGTGCAGCCAAATTGAAATAACAATCTTTCGACTAACATCATATTGTGCGTAGGTGTGTGCCAGGCTAGGAGACCCACGAGACAATTACTGATTCCTGATCTCTGAGATTATTTTACAAGCGTTCGTCATCGTAACTTCCAAAAATGTCGACACAACGTAGCCTGCTTTGACGACGCATCATTCATCTTTTTTTGTTTAATAACTCTGTGCAACCATATTGCAATAATAGGGCTTTCAAACTAATAATAATCTGTACGGAGATTTAAGCTAGGCTATTACCCACGACTAAATTGCTGATTTCTGAGCTTATTTTACTAACGTCCGTTTTAACAGTGCAACTTTCAAAAAGTGTTGATGCGACGTTTCCTTCTTCGCTCACGGCGCATCATTCATCAAGGAATAGCTTGCGAATGAGGCCTTATTTGGCGTAGGCACCGAGGAACTTCCACTCAGAAAGAGCCGTCGGTAGACGTGTAAACCCTGGAGTCAATCAGTCAGGCGGATTAATATATGGACAGGCGGACGCGTCAACACTCGAGGTGAACGTGGGCGATGGAAGATCGGGATTTAATCAGTCCCATGGATTAAACAAAAATAGGTGAAAGTGGAAGGGCTGGCAATGGATATCAGAGCGACAGACGGTTTTTAAATAAAAAAATATTTCATTTTTGATCTATTTTTTTTAACGAGAAAGAGATTGGTTCCGAAGTGATGGCGAATACAGATCATCGCCAGGTTACGTCATTTGTAAGCCTATCGGTCTCTATCGGCCAAAACGTCTCTATCGGCGCTATATGAGTCATATGCGATAACTGGGTTTAGGAATAATATTTGATATTCGCAATGAAGTAGGGTTACGGCTCACAAGTTGTTATTTCTTAATTTTTAATACTGCATTCACATGTAACAATAGTTTTAATTAATTTTTAGCAAAATAATACAATATTTAAAATATTATTATAAATATATAAAAGGGATATATTCCTCTCTTAAATGTTCATTAGGACATGCAGTTAGAATTCTCGCACCATGCTGAAATTAAATTTTATCAATACGGCATTTTTTTATTATAGATATTTCTCTACTCATGTGGATGGTTATTTTTATTGCTTATATGAATTGAAAAAGAACTTTCGTCAAGGATGCAGTAAGAGAGAAACCCTGTAACTCTTGACTTGCCTCGAAATATTAAGACTTTAGCCTATTTGGGTCTTAATGGGTTATCGTGGGGCAAAATGGGTGGAAGTATGACGTCAGGGTGGATTGGTTTCGAGAGGAAAAGTTGCGAGGGTATTCGAGCACGTTTTAGGGTGGGGGCATGTAATCATTCCGTTAAATTAAACCCATTCTTACTTCATCTTCCGAGCGATTATTAGGTAATTCTCGTGGGTGGTTACGAGCCGCTTAGCCAGTGGTGCGAGACCTTTATGGGGTTTTCGTGAACTACTCCGTCCGAGATTTAATCTTTGCGCTATCGGAATCCAGTGAACTGGAGCGGGACCCTCGCTGAGGGGGTTCTTACATGATTTTTCCTACCTAATTGCTATCCAGAATGGAATATTCTTCTCCTCATCTAGAGATATTTGCGGTATCTCCTACGTAAATCCAGATATAGTTGAGAAAATTTTTTCTCGGCACGGCGAATGATTTTTTTCTCTCTGGAATTCTCGCACAATCCATTTTATCGCCTGCAGTTAAGGAAAACCTCGTTAAAAATACTCAAGTGATGATGGCTCTAATCAGAGGTGATATGACCCTATTGAATGCTCTCTGGAGAAAGGTCACCTTCATCAGTGTAGTAATTTTGAGATTACTGTCTCTTTTTTGATTTTTCTTCTCGTATTTTTCTCGTAACAGCGGGGTACTTTCTCCCGTATCATTCCTGATTTCTATCGGGTAATGATTTCATGGGAGTTGGTGCGTTACTTCCGTTATCTTTTATTTATCCTCCGTTTTCCTCTCTATGGATCCGCTGTATTCAAAACAGTTCTTTCGCGCCCTTGATTCTTACAGAATTATCAAATTGGCCTCTATTAATGTTATCTAGGGAAATTAGTGCAATCTTCAGTGAATTGCGTAATGACTCCTTTTAAGCATTACATTTGACTCGTCGCACTTAATTTTTTCTACCAATTCTTCAGCTGTCTCTCTTCACTCTGTAAGATTGTAAAAAAACGTTGATTGCGTTTTTGATGAATAAGCCGATATTTAATTACATAAACGTAGGTGCCATATCTGTATTACTACCATCTCGTATTCCACGGAGATTGGGGGAACACATTGACAATCCTAGTGTATGGTAGTGTAATGTAAATAAGACACAATTTAACTATGAAATTTAAAGGATAGAAATTACGCGTTTGGAATGAGATTCAGAAAAGTCGTTCTTTATGTGGTCTAGTCATCATTTTTACGATTGAGTGTTATTCTAGGAAAATTTAAATACGCAGCGAGGTGCTGCTTGGGAAAACGAAGTAAAATTATAATTATCGTACCGGTTAAATTTTCTTACGAATGGATGGATCTGTCGATTCGTGTTTCCTGAGAATCCAATTTGTCACTAACAATCTCCAACATTGGAAGTTATTGAAGCCTTCATGACTCTGGTGAATTAACCTGTGACCCAAAACCTTCGGTACTTGATCAGTGCTCGAAGCCTCGTCCTTGCAGTCTCCAGGAAAGCTCAAATTATTTGGGAAGCAATAATCACAAAGAGTGGATGAATGTTGAATGATGACGACTCTTACGTAATCCTTGAGAATTTTTGTGTTTTTTTCACGATTTTTATTCTCATGGGACGTTTCATGCTGTGGGGAATTTTTGAAAATCCGGCCGAAATTCTCCAAACACGCGTTCCCCTACTCCTTTTTTTTCCTCTGTCTCTTTGCAATTCAATTCCACTCTGTCGTGTCCCTTCAACACCTGAAATAATCATCCCTTCTCCGTCTCAGTCACTTCAGCATTAACCCTTCACCCCCATCGTCATCAACTCGTGGCACGGCGAAGCTCGCGCGTGACGTGAAATAGTGAGAGATGTCAAAGGTCAAAGACGGCGGGACATCAACCGAATCCACTCATACACCTTCCACCCCCATTGCCCTTTGTAACCCCCTGCCACACACTCCCGGAAAACTTGGTGACCTCCCCCTTCATGTCAACTCTCATGCAAAGTCTGTCTGTCCGACAAACAATCGCCCCCACGCCCCGTCCTATGTATCTCCCCTTCAACCCACGCATTCTGCGGTTTGGGTATCTTCCATCTATCTACATTTCCCTTGCATAATTCTCCTGAATTGTAGAGAACCGAATGGGAAAATAGGGATTAATTAGGAAAGTTATTACAGCGCTCATTGTTGTGGGATACTATTATTAAGGGAAGAAGATCGTGAGTGGGAAAAAGCAGGCTTGTCAAAGAATAGCGACGCATATGTATCTCAATAGAACCTGGGGCATTTTATATTACTTTTGATTTAGAGTTTCGATTAATGAAATAATTCGAATTTAATGGCTTCCATTACTCATCTGTAGCATTGGTACATACGTGAGACTTTTATTGCGAACTTCATTGATCAATTGATTATAATTTTTAACTCAAACTGTGGCTGATTTGAAAAAAATCAATTATTGATGTTAGTTAGTTATCAATGATATGTTGTTTGTTGACTAATTGTTGAAATTTTGCCATATATCTGTGGTTGATTGATTGTTGATCATCATTTGACATTGAATGTTTAAGAGTTTGTTGATCGCCACTCGATATATCTCAGTTATATTTTTAAAGATAGTTATAGAAATTAATGGAAAACAATGGACTTCCAAATATATGGTCTTTGGTCGTTATTGTTCTTCAGTTGACGAGGTTCGTGAAATACTAAAGATCTGAGTTCGCCGTTGCTTATGGTTGAATACCAGTGCTTCATGGCCGTAAATTGACAGGCCGAACAATTTTGCTATAAAAAAGGTGATGTCAAACCAATCAGCGTCGAACTGGGGATTGAAGGCTCTGTAAAAATGTCCTTGTTACACGCCATCTTGTCGGAAACTTCGTTTACCTGTTTTTAATACGTATAGGCATAGTTAATTACCTACATATTGTAGCCACACGTCCCCTGTTTTTCTTAACGTGCTGTCGCACCGTGAGCGCGGCGATTTTTCAGTATCAGTCCTATTTTCTTTTCTTTCATCCATTTATTTTGCTGAAATATCGACTGTCGTTCCGGCGACGTTTTAATATGATCTGCTCACACCCTTCCGTGCCCCACCACCTTCCCTTGAGTTATTTTCGCTTCGAATACTAAGTAATCTGTTTTGATGTCGCCGCGGTGTTATCTTCCCGAAAGAGGTTATTTTATTCCTTTTCATCGGTTAGAGGAATCGATATTCCGATTCAGCGTCGGGAACATTTTTTTACTCGTGTCAACTTTTGGCACATTTTGTCACAGAAATCCGTCGTTCCATGAATATTTAAACACAATATGTCACGGGTGTCTAGCTTGGATTTTTTTTTGTGATAACAAAGCCTGGGCCTGTTGTTTTAATTTTTCTCATTTTATCTGAGGATCGTGAATTCTTGGATCAGGATGACTTCAAAATAGAATGTATTATTCCGTTCTGGTGCTGTCGAACAGGATATTTAAATATAAAACAACTCATTAACAAAGATTGAAATCATACGAAATGATTAAAATATGCTTGGAAAACTTCATTTCATATATTTCTTCAACTTTATTTCGTGTAAATTTTCAAATCGGCCATTTGCTTTCTGGTAATTCGGATTCAAAAAATTTTGCCCATAGTCTGGAAAATTATATAATACTTAAAATTTAGTCAAATCATGATCTTCTTGCGGAATATACTTTACGGTTATTAAAATGTTCCGTGGTCACTTACCTATAGGTATAACGAAATTATTGAACTCGTCATTCGTGGTTACTCGTTAGATCAACAATTATATTATGAGTTGGTTTAATGCCTTCTTTGTACTGCTTATTTTGCAATTTGATTCATGAACTGAAACTATGCTAACATCGTAAGATTTGATTGGAATAAACGAGGTCAAAAACAAATCCGCTATAGTAAAATACACTCAGTTAATTATTTCTTTGGTCACATATAATGTGAATAAAAGTAAAATCCTTTCCGACAAAATGTCATGGAAATAATGTTAGACTAACGGTGAGAACTTATTTAAAAGGAATCCAAAAATTGGATGACTTCATACACAGAATTCTTAGTTATAAACATGTAAGGAGGAAAATAGCATTTGAATTTGCTGGATTCGTGGTCGATTCTCCCTTCGCTTAGAGAAATGCTAACTTAAGAGGCGCGACCATAAAATGAGATGTCGTGTTCTGGATAAGCAATTTGAGTATAAGTTTATCTTGTATGCCCGCGACCTTACCACCCTGGTTATCGTAAATGGTGAATGCGTCCAAATGCTCAATGGGGCCAAAGGGCAAAACTCAGGCCAAATGAAGGAAAACTTGTAATTCGTAAACATTTTGGTTATTTTTGGGTATTGGAGTCGCAGATTACGAATGCGGTAGTATATCTCGGTATGGTCAAAAGTATCGTTGATATTTAATTTGTGCACATGGCTTATAATAATGTAACTCCGTCAAAAAATATTTCTCACGAATGCAAGACAATACCGGACCGGTTCAAATTATTTTTTAGTTTTAGATGATCATTTAATATGAAATCGTTCCAGGATTGACTTGGTGGGAATGCGATATATCCATGATAAAATGCAAACTACAAGTGGTAATGGTTTCGACAAACTATGTTTATTTCAAGGCGAACGTATGAAATCGTTACATTTTCCTTGAAAATGACACGTAGTGTCTTAACCATGGTCGGTAGAGGAGTTAGTTATAAATGGAGGGCTGAGAAGCATATTGGTGTACGTCAAGTTTAGTTGATTTTAAGATATCCATGGCAACCGACTCCAAAATAGTCTATCTACCTAGTCACACAATGATGTGAGACATAGTTACACTTGGGACCGCCAGGTACCAGCACATACGGGGAGCCCTCAGCCCAGTTCCGACTGGTTAAAACTTCATTGAGGATCATAGTAAAATGAGTCACACTTATCCCATTGAGTATCTATTCGGCTGACACTGATTGCAGAATAACAAAATTGCATAATGAAACCGTATGGTGAAGAACTGTTAAATCTATTGATGGATAGTAATGATACCGATTTAGGTAAGGATTATAATGATTGGGACAATGACAAACGCAAAGGTTTAATTATTGAAAAACTTTTATTTTTTACTTACACCAAAATGTTTTTAAGCCCTCCATATTAGAGGGTGAGAATTACCATTTTGTTTATATTTTGTCATGGATAATCATTTCATATTAGGGGTTATGATTAGGCAAAACCATCATTGGCTCCAACGTGCGTCGCTCTGGATCCGTTCGTTTCGGGCATGGATATATGCGACATTATTGTTGGGGTATGTTGGGGCGTTGTCATCGCATGAATAAGGGAATACTTCGTCCAGGGATCCACGTGCACGATGCCCAAGACTGCGAAACCTCAATGACGAACTTGGAGCGGTAAATTGCGCCATTTCGCGGCAGACAGCTTGCGGGTGGGCTTTCGAAGTCTCTCCCCGTGTCCCATTTAATGGAGTGCACCTCAACCGCGAAATTTTGTGCCCGCTCGCGGTTACGGGAGCGTTTGTGCAAGTAGTGCCTCGTTAGCTAGTCGCACTCGATCCCTTGTGTGGTCCTTTGGCTCTCGCTAAGCGTGGGCATCCATTCGAACAACCGTAGGCGGGCTGATTCGAGGAGACGTGCGGTGGCGTCTTGGTCTGCCACTATGAACCTTTTTCGTTTGCGAAATCACTCTTCCCATGGAGAATGAAGTTGCGGGCTGGACATCGCAGAACAGGCTCAGAGTAAAAGGTGACTCTCCGTGGATACTTGAAATTTTTTTGTTATTCAAAGGCAACCGAAAACAGCACATTTTAAAGGCCTTTTACATCGGGATTTATTAAATAGCTCAACAAATACACATGCTAGAACAAAGAGAATGAGGGCTCAAGGGGAGCCTTTCAGGGATACAACGCACCGGGGCTGGGAACCAAGCCAGTGGCTTATACGCCCGATCACCCGGGGAGGGGGAGGAGAGGATGTAGGGAAAAGGAAAGAAGCGCCGCCGCGATAGGAGCCCGACGACGCCTCTGGGAGAGGAAAGGTGCGGAAGGAACGGGACGAGGGAAAAACACCCCAACGCTATAGAAGCGAAGAGGGCCCTACTAATTAGCGAAACCAGGCTAAGCCATTAATGTGTTAGCGATTTTAGAGGATTTTCCTATGAGGAAGAAAAATCCATCGATCACATCGCTAGATAAATAACATGCAAGAACGATCATGCCCTGGAAAAGGACAACCTACCCAGGCGGGACTCGAACACGCGAGCTTTTGTTTGGAAGGCGAGGAATAGGGTGGTTTCCTATTATTTTTTAATTGCCTAAATCGAAAGATTATAACTCCTGGAGTACGTATTTCACGCTTTTAGATTTTTAAATAACGACATCTTTTTTCGCGATTAAATGAAAAGTGAAAATTTTCAAGCGCGCGAAAACGTGACGGGTAAGTATTAATGCCGGGAAAACTCCCGTGTGACGTCGTTCTGGTTCCCGCTGCCGCAACTGAGGTGACCTTGGGGCGAGGCTCTGAGCGCTGATACGACGCAGGATGCTAGCAGGTAGCAGAGTACCATGCTAGCTGGTAGCGCTTGGCTTAAATAAGGATTATTAATACCTTATCAAACGAGGAAAAATTTCCGACCTTAGCTAGTTTTAATAGGTGATTGTTAAGACATGTTTCCCTGAGCTCTGTGCCTCATGCATGCATTGGTAACCTCAGACGATGTAAAACTCCTATGTACTTGTATAGAAACTAGCTCCCTGTGATGTCACGTGGAGTGGCATCGCATGGGCGCCAATCTGGCCTTTTTCAAATGAGGATAAAATTGACCCTTGCCATTCGTCTAAACCGGTATTTCTAAAACCAAATAACTTGTATATTATGAATACACTAATGGTGGGTAACGAATCGCAATCAATGCCTTTCGGTTTCTTTGATAAAGGAAACTACCCTATTTACCCCGCCGCCATCGATTTCATTTTTATCAGTCGTAGTTTCGGCTTAAGATACTAGATATTTGAGTATGGTATGTTTGAAGGCTTGGCAGTGATGATTGGAAGCTGTGAATATGTGTTGTTTCTTGATAATCATGGTAAAATATCTGGAACATTGTCCCACGTGAAATCATCTCAAATGTTCTATAGGAAAGCCGTAGGAGCTCCAAAGTTTGCGATACGCCATCAGCAACTGAAAGCAATAGTTGATCTATGGAGCAATTAATATGGAAAAATTCTCATATAAATGTACTGAGGCTCTCTAAATCAATAAGCAGTTTATTGATGTTGTAGTATTGATTAATGGGTAGCTATGCTCATGTTACGCCGTATTTGCATTGGCTATTCTAGGGTGAATACTTTGCATTTAAACTCTCACAACATTTAATTTGCCTCAATAAACTTCCATAATATGTAAACGACCTTGTACCTCAAGTGATAATATAAATTAACGAAAAAGGAATACAGCCATAGTGATGACACTTTTTTCTCAGATTCCCTTGATCCGCACAATTTTTTAAGACCGGGGTTAAAGGTACGGCGAAAAAATGGATGTGATATTATACGGGTGCCTTTTTTAATTTGAGTCGAAAGACGAGAGTGGAATGTTGATCTGGCTTACGTGGTGACGAGATGGTAAAGGAAAGGGAGAGAGAGAGAGATTCCCTTAGTCTTTTGCATAAATGAGAGTGAGAGGAGGCAGCTTGAAAGAGTGAGTGTGGAGGAAGAGAAGCGAAGGGGAGCCAGAGGCAGTGAGACGTAAACGGGATACTCACTCGGAGGGTGTCTCTTGCAGCGAGAGTGAAATCACTCGCCAAAAATTTTCGAGATAACGAGTCGGGACTTATTGCCGTCATTTCTGCGAAGCGACAGCCCTTGCGGTTTTCTTAAATCCTTCCCGCGCTCCTAAATACATACCGTTTCCACGGATGTGTTGAATGAAGGAGCACTCGGTCGATTTAAAACCACATTTTTAATGGGAATGGAGAATCTATGGCTGTGAATAAGAGATATTTTTCTACTTCGGTTTAGGTACAAGATAAATTTATTTTCTTAAATCCAATACTTATGCCGTATTAAACGAGTATCTCAGGTGAGGAGGAATGTTACTGAAACAGTTAGATAAAATATTGGTAAAATCTTTTATCCCCCAAGAATGAGTTTTGCAGCATTCGATGAGCGAATTAGAGGGAGTAAATCAGTGCTAGAACTAAATGGAATCTATGGATTAATATTTTAGGACATTTTTCACATATGACGTTAATTGGAAACGCTGTCTGCTAATTTTAAAATTATAATAATGTAATATTTAACGTCATTTTATAATAATGTTACATGTGTCATTAACATAGATTCCTTTTTAAACATTTAATTACCCTACTAAATTATTTAACCTATCAGGTATAAGTAAGATTCTATTCTATTTAATGTCGTATTTAACAAATTTTCAAAATATATCAGGGAATGAATTAAGATCACTATGTTTACTTACGCACGTATGATTAACTTTTCATGGTTTGCAATAGCCATCAGATGACTTATGTGGCTGTTGAATGATGTTGAAATTTATAACCTTCAAGTTAGTTACGTTTTGGTGCTTGGAATCCATTACTGATAGTATCATCTTTCCTTATACCGGTTTAATTATTTACTGAGAAATAGTCACTTTGGAGTTTGCATAGAAAATAACGTACTGGAACATACTTTATTATTTACTGATGGCTGCCCTTTCCTAGTGGTGGGTCGAATCTAATTTTCCTCGCCCATGAATTAAATTCCTCGGCGGTTGAAAGAGGAAGGCGATGATCTTGGGGCGAAGTGTCTCTTTAACATGAATCCTCCGTTATGTGACGAGGTAAAAAATGCGTAAATACCAAATTCCCGAGGGCTTGGACCCCGATACGAGGTGTTACGTGCCTTTTTGACATTCTTTTGAAACTTTTATGAGGATTCCAAGCATTTTAACCCTGAACTCCCGTCGAAATTACTTGCAGCAGATAATTTTGTCAAAATGGAATTCGAAATTAACGGTTTGTCATTTTTTTACCCTGAGGGTCCCGGTAAGAATGTGTCGTATAATTTATGGCAAAGGGAAATGTTATGGCAATCGTCGGTGTTAAATATTTAGGTCTATTTTTCGCGTTACGAGAGATGTTTGAGAGATTGAGATAAGCGTATTAAATGTGAAATTAAATTAACCAGAACTGTCATTAGATTGCCTCCTCTATTGCGAAATTTTCTGTTTTTACTGCGACCACTTGGTAATAGCTTTACTAATGAAATTAAAAGATTCTTTTAGACTTTACATGAACGAAGCATTACTCTTGTAAATATTTGGGGAGTGGAAAATATATTGAATGGATCTATTGGCATCTCTTGTTAGTAGTTTTTAGTAGTATATAAATTCAGTCGCGTAGCCAGGATTTTGAAATGGGAGGGTTCATGAAGACTTCGGGGCTCTTCCCGGAAAACACCCCAGGGCAAATGGGGGTCCTCCCCCGGAAAAGTTTGGGATTTTTTATATTGAAAACGTGATTTTTAGGACTCAAAAACAGTAATTGTGTATAGGTATTTATTTAATGTTATTTCTTGAGGCCATCTTACTCGATTTTTCGCCTCTTTAAAGGATCAAGGGGGAGGGGGGTTGAAACACGTGGGGGGGGGGGGGGGGGGGTTGTAACCCCCCCAGTGGCTACGCCACTGTAAATTGTGTGTTAGAATAGCTCCGCCTTGATTTATGTGAATATCTATGAAATATAATGCTTAAATTCTCTTAACTAGAACATGTAAGCAACTTGTAACAATTTCTGATAACAGTTAAAAAGAGCAAGACGATAGTTGTTATGAAAATAATGCGGAAGGCTACCGATAAATATCAAGAGAACAAATTACATTTGCTTTGAATAGATTAATGCGCTCTTCCTAAATAAATGGGGGTAGGAAATTGACATTTCACGTAATTTTCCTTGAACATCCAAGCTTATTCACATTGTTTTATAATTCAAGCTATCTGGTAGTAGACGAGGAGTCGTTTAATGCTTTGGGACGTTCTGCCTATATGGGGGCAATGCTTTTCACTGCTCATCCCTATATCCCGGAGAGGGCGAAGGATTGGTTCGGCTTTGGGCGTGGACATGTCCACCTGATTTACGAGCCCATATATCATACTGGCCTCGGTTAGGCGTCGGTCCATTGCCAGCTGCACTCGGATAGGCCTTTCTGAACGAGCGCTCATGCGGAATGTTTAATCGATAGTCGCAAATTTTGGCATGCATAACTTTCCGTTTCGCGGGAAACAGGGTTACGGATAATTTTAAGCCGATAGGCTTACAGGAAGATGTTCGTCATTTTTTTCTGGGTTCCATTGAAAAATAAAAAATAATGACTATATATTATCTCTCAGAGTTGTTATCTCATCTTTAGAGCAGAAATAATGGCGACTGCCCCTATTGAATGATAAAAATATATTAACGCGATTTGGACTCGGTGAATATTTTATCTGCGTGGAAATTCATTTGAATACAATTAAGCCTATATGTACGTGGAATAAAGTAAATTTAAAAAATGAGGTAGGATAGGTGTTGCTGTTAGAAATAGTCTGCTTAAAAACATTTGCCATTATTAATTATACAACTGGTAAAGTAACGAAAAAAGAATATTTTTTTTAAATAACGCATCTAGACTTAAAATCAATCTGAATCGCATTGTCACTAAAATCTGTGGTAAATTCTTGAAGCTAAGGGATTAAGTGCTCAAATTACAAAATTGGATTAAAATGTAACTCAAAAATAGGATTATCCCTGAAAATGTTATGAAATTAAATTAGGTAAGTCGTATTCGGCATCAATAATAATATTCGACGCCGAATTTTGAAGTGAAATAAGTTATTTCACCGTTCTAATTCAAAGAACAAGGTTAAAACTTGAGTTTTTAGTATATAACCTTCGTCGAAGTCGCGATGATTAGATGCTGTGTGAAATTCATACCGTTTTTTGATTCTATTTTCTGTCCGCTTTATTGGAATTCCTTTTAACCATGACCTTCAATACTCACGAGAGATATGAACATCTTCGTTGGATTTTGCTTTCATACATAATCGGGAGATCAAGTTGGTATGTTGTATAGAATTATTGTTATTTATTCCTTGTATTCGGTTTCACATCAAGGCAAATGCGGAGACTTGAAAGAAAGATATGATATGCCTAGGGACACAGCGGAAGAAGATGTTTCATGAACAGCAATTTGAGTCACACCCGACGAACGGACTAATCCGCTCATCGGGTGTGACTCAAATAAATAGGTGATATACTTGGCGTACTTCGTTAAAGCTGGCTCAAGTCGATGCTGGGTTTCTTTCTTCTCTATACTCCCTAACCTCCTCTGACAACAGAATGGAATTTGGATGTCACATTTTACATTTTCATAGAATTTGATTTGAATATAACTATCGAGGTGCCAACGGACAAGATAAAAAATAGCATTTATAAAAATTTCCTCAAAGACCCTTACAAGATTTAATATTTTATGAAAATAAAAATAGTCTAAGCAGTCGGCTCTTAGGATGTCCAGCAAAATTAGTCAATTTTAGTCGACAGTAAATTACAACTTTGTACTTGCATCTCGAAGATCTTCGTATTAGTCTCTCCGCCGTCTCAAAAGCTATATAATTATTATTTTGAATGAGTGTCATAAATAAGAAAAATTTCTCCCTTAATATTTATTTGTGCTCTCTCTTGAAGCTGCCTAAAATAAAGCTATGGCACTCAGCAATCGATCCTCTCTGATGAATAAAGCTGGCCCTTCGAGGGAAACTTCCTGGGGCGTTTTTACGATTGCATTAAAGGGTAAAGGAGAGTAGTCTTCTTAGAGGGGGAAGACAGAGCGAAGCATTTATCCCAATTAGCTCATTCCGGTGAGTCTTGAGAGGGAGGCCCTCCTCTTCCTCTCGATATATCCCTCAAGCTTACGGTCGCATTAACTCAATGAAACCTACGTGCCGACGTAATTATCCCTCTGTTTTAAAGGCTTATGAATTACTTCTAAAGGCTACGTCCAACGTTCAACGTGGCGACCTCCTCCTATCCTCGGGCTATCCTTTCTCTCTCTCCCTACTTCTCTTCACCTCTATTCTCTGCTTTGCGTTTTTATTCGAGATAGGACACAATGCCTGCTGCTCCTCCTCCTCCTCCGCAGTCTGCCCAACCCAATTTGCTTGCCCAACTCCCAAACTCCCAAACAAACCCTTCTCAGCAACTTACTCAACCCCAAAACACCCCAGGACTACCATCCCAATTTCCAACCTCCCACCTCCCGGTTACTCCCTCTCATCAAGCAATGGCTCTGCCCCTCCTAGGTTTCCCCGCAACCATTTCGTCCTATTATCTCCTCTCTCTCTCTCTTTCGTCTTTTGCAACCTTCTCTTCTCCGTCTCCTCCTCCGTTTTCCTCGACGCCATCCTACTAACAACCTTCAGTTTCCCTTTCACGGTTCATTCATCTGAACCTTTAGAGGTCGACGCGCGAGGGCGTGTATCTCCCTATGGGTGGCCATCGTCGAGGGCCACGTGGCAATTTTTGGTCTAATCTCAGTTCTCTGATTCACACTGAGCGATACAATGACTTCGCTGGAGATGATGATGCTTTTACTATTACGGGTTATCTGAAGATTAAGGTAGGTTTGATAGGGAAAATGTCAGACCAACGTTAGATTATCCTACGTCCGGTCACCCTTGATTTCTTAAATATATTTTGTTCCTCAGCTATATTTAAGTCGGTCTTTTGCTGAGGAAGATGATACTATTACTACCACCGGTTATCTGAAGATTAAGGTAGGTTTATAAGGAAAATGGTAGACCAACGTTGGGTTTTCTTGCTTCCTACCAACCTTGATTCATTGAATATGTTTTGTTGCTCAGTTCGGTCTAAGTCTGTCTTTTTCTTACGCTATCCATGTTCCCTATTCTTTTAAACTCTCTTCACTTCTCATGTGTCACCATTTTATCATTCGCGGTGTACCTCCTCCTCTTTGAACAAGTTTTTGTTGATTGTATTGAATATACGTGTAAGTGATGAGTGTAGTTGCTAGTTACCTCTCTCCAGTATAATTTCCCACTAAAAATTAAGTGTCACCAGGATCAAAAGAGCACTATTGATGAATGAGAACTTTGATAAACCTTAAAAACAGTACCCACTAAAAAAGTTTTTCTTGAAGTGAACTATGAAGGGCTGGAAATGAATTTTGGTCCTGTCTTTTTCCACTCCGTACTGAACGCCATAAACTGAGTTAGAGGAAGCGTTGCATTAATAGAGTCAATCTACGGTCTTTTGTGGAAGGTAAAATATTAATTTAAATTGTTGAAACGTATTTCCCTGCTTTCTTAGGCGTATTGTCATTGCCATATACATCGTGGGTATTGCGATATTGGTATAGCATGTCTTAGTATTAGCATTATTTCGACATAGTAAGTATTGCTATGAGTAGCTGATTTATTTATCCTGTGCTTTGCGGAATGTTATGGAAAACAGTGAAAAGGTCGACATTCTCGTTCATTGTCAATCATAAAAAGCGTTTACTGTATGAATTCTAAGTATCGAAATAAATTCATACCATCCTTGTGATTTTTATTTTCTTTTGCTTTAAATCCGTTTTTAACAGTTACATTTGTTATTATAATCATATTTTGTCGTAGGATTAATATTTAAGCTCACATTTTTGCTCATTAGTACTGCAAAGTCTTATGATATGTGAAAACACCAAAGCAAAAATAATATTTTCTCCAGTTACAATTCCTGGTAAAAATAATTCCCTTTTGTGAAATACATTTTACGAGGGACAATGGGGAAAAAAGTATACAAACACTGTATGCCGCCACTATCGGTTAGCAGGAAAGCCTTTTGGAAGCTTCTTGGGCCTAATTCTGACAGGCGATATTCACACAAGTTACGTTGTCTTTCACTTTTCACCTTTGATAAAGAAGACGGAGCACATGGAGCTTGCCAATCCCGGGAGTGAAACTAGCTGGTTTATAAGTATTTGAATGACAGTAAATTGTTCGACCTTGTTCGTGTGCAAGAGATGTTGATAAGTATGGAGAAAAATGTTGTGTTCACTAATAAGAGCGTTATTTTTATCTGATACCATAAAGAATTAGTATGTAGAGGGAAAAATGCGGGAAAATTTCGGCACGAGAGATGAATAGAACGGTATTAAATGGGTATTATCAGAGGGGCATTACATACGGGTTATCTTATGCGCCACCATTCTGAAACCAGAGTTGAAAGGTGGAAAACAATGCTACGCAATTGCATTCCCCTCGTAAAAATTTAGCCGAAGACTAATACGTTATCAGAGAGAAAACCTAATTTCTCGTGATAGTAGCTGCAATAAATTTTTCAGGATACTTCTTTCCCTCATATTGCAGCTTAGATGATTGTGACCAACCCTTCAATGCTGGTGTTGTGAGAGAGAGAGGAAGCGCAAATTTTAAGGTATGAAAATCATTGTACGATTTATAAATTTATCGTTATTATTACGGTGCTAATTCATTTGTTTTCTGCTTTAACCTCAAAAATATTTTATATGTACTGGCGGTTCTGAAACTGTATGCACTCGAATTTAGACAAGGGAACTAAATTGCGAAAAATATTAGCTAGGAGTGGATAAACTTGAAAAATATTGTTCCTTCAAAGTATCAAAAAAATAATTTTTACACCTGAGAGAGAAGTGGGAATGACTTTTCGCTTGATTATTCGACCTGGTTTTAAGTCTTTCTTTTTCTTTCCTTTGCTTCCTCTCTTTACCACGTACTTTTCTCTTTTCATTTCTCTCCTTGTCGCCGAACGATGTTCACGCTGGCGCACCTTCGAGCCATTTCCCCACCCTATCGTGGCCTATCCTTTTATCCAGCTCACCCATAACACTCGTCGATAAGGAGGTGGCCAGGCACCTCGCCTGGATTCTTAGAAGTGGACGAAAATACGTTTCTTTCTGGCTTCCTGTTCTATCATTACTTCTTCCGTCGCCATGGACGGATTATGTAACTAGTTGCCATGGCGGCAGAAAAGTTTAGCTCTTAGAGTAAGGATGTGGTACTGAAAGATTGTGTACTGGCGAAAGCCTTCAGCGATGTGGATTGCGATACTTGTTGGTTCATTTTCGATTATTATCGAAAAATGAGTAAAAGGTGAAGACCTCATGCTTGTTAAACGGCTTTTAGCGGTAGAGCTACTCTGAGAGCAAATATGAATCAATGAAAAAATTGGTGATTACTGAATAGTATTTCAGTGAATACACACCGTGGACAGGTGAGATTCTCTAAGGGATTTAAAAAAATACTATGCAAGTAATACTATCAGAAGAGTGCTTCAGGAATGGTTAAATTTACCACCGAAAACAAGTAGGTAATTCTAAGTTGAACTTGTAACTTCATCTGACAGCTACAGCTACTTTTGAATAATATAGCTTCACAAAATGAGAATGACTTCGCGTTGACTAATTAACATAGCCCATCGTTTATTCATTTTGTTATTTGCGTGAGCCCGCCGCCTTTGGTCTGTGAGTTGTGCTTTCTATCATATCTTCATTGCTGGAAATGCTGAACCAAGGGGGAGGGTAGGGTAAGGTAGATGTATTTACATTGTATAAACTGACATTTAACCTAGCATTTTTAAACTATAAAATTTGCTGTCAAGCTTCTGTCGCAAATTTTAATGCCTGAAAATCAAGGTACGCTTTATAAATAATATTTTATGTTAACGTTGATTTATTTTTTTCTGTTTTGAGTTTGAAGATATTGCATATCTACTGCCAGCACTCATACAAAATGCACTCGAATTCGGATAAGAGTGAATATATAAAGAAAACATATTAGCTTGGAATGAATAAAACGTGAAAAATATGATTTCTTTTAAGTATCTGAAACATATTTTTTTAAATTCTTCTGCCAACGTTTCAATGGTTGATTCCGCTATCGTCCTCAGGGCGTTGATGCTGGAGGGAAGATTAGACCATAACATAGCAAATTTTTTTCCGCCACGTGCTAACTATAAAGTATTTCATGTGCGGGGGAGATTTCTTCGAACAAAGATTTTTTTTCGATTTGGAACTACAGTTGGGCTTTCCTATGGGTTCACCTCTCTCCCCGGCGATTACCAACTTTTCCACGGAAGATTTTGATGAAAAGACCCTTTATATAGCAAATCTGAAGCCGAAATATTTTTTTGCTGCGTAGACGACACGTTCGTCTTATGGCACTCTTAGAGTTTCTGGACCACATGATAAACAAGATCCCGTTTACAATGAATGTATGAGTAAACAAATGCCTACCATTTCTTGATATCCTGTTTCGACGATAAGAGACGGAGCCTTATGAACTGCCGTGTAGCGGAAGCCAATCATACAGATTTTTACCTGAAAGGACGCAGCCACCACCACCCATCCCAAAGGAGGGAAGATTTATCGACCCTTATTAACCGTGCCAAATTGATAGAGGGCGAAGAAATCTACCCTATGGAAATTGAACACCTCACGGAATCCTTCCGTCAAAATGCATACAACGAGAGAAAAATTGACGCGGCCCTTAACAGACCCTTCGGTAAAGATATGCAAGATGAATTTGCTGAAGGAAAACATATTCTCCCCCAAAAACCTAATCAGGAGAAAGGAGAACCAGGTTATAGAGGCTTTCCCGCATATACCGGCACCGTATCCGGAAAACTGTCCAGAATAGTCAGAAAATAGAGAATTGAGGCCGTTCGCAATCCACGACCGAAGCTAAGGAATCACCTTGTTCGCGTGATGGGCAAACTTGGAATCCGAACTGTATGGGAGTATATATCAAATTTCGTGTGAATGCGGGGAAGTTTACATTGGAGAGACTGGCTGGACTATCGAAACTTGAGTGAGAGAACATTTACGGTGCATTAGGCTCGGCTATCTCTGAAAATCAGCATAGACTAATACAATCCACCATGTTTGCTTTGATAAGGTGGAATTGAAATGCGAAGCAGAAGCATATTGGGTTAGATTGACGATTGATTTAAGAAGCCAGGGAGATTCAAATGGAGGAGAATAAATTCAATAGAGATGCTGAATATGCTCCCAGCCAATCGCGGAGAATTCCGAGAAAATTCATTTCATTATTTCTCAGTGAAAGAACTAAATACTAGTAAAAATACCAGTAATACAACTAAATACTTTTAAGTATGCTCTTCAAAATTATATCAACCTAAAATTTTCAGTGGAAGCCTTTGATCGTGAAATAATGCAGAGCTCTCTTGTAATGGATATTTAAAAAATTCACGATATGAATATTTGAGGGCTATTTATGGAATATGAAGCTTGTCAGAGTTAATTCAATCGTGCTGCTATCGCACCAGGATATTTTTGCTCAGTAGAGCTGAGAAATTTCCGTAAAAACAATGTAGTTTTCTAATAAAAAATAAGAATGCCGCGGAAGGTCAATCAATGATCCGACCGCCCACGCAGGTCTATTGAATATTCGGAGAGAAATTTCATGCATTACATTTTCTACCCCTTTAAATAATTTACTGAATGTCATTTGATGGTTTGTGTTGATATCGTTATTCTGTGGGTGTATGCATGCACTCTGTGAGTGCAAGGACATTGGCCTAATATTACTTTTTATGTTGCTGCAAAGCATGGAATTCTTTTCAAAGTATTTCATTCTTAATCATGAAATGACCGGGGGATCAGGTTGGTGTGGTGGCTAGAGTGTTGGCTTTCCACTCCGTGAGCTCGGGTACGAATCCCGGCGGTGGCAGAGAATTTTCAGAGACTGCTCGATCCCTGCTTGATCCCTGCTTTGTGGAGGACATTTCAAGCGCAACACTCCGTCCATCGGATGGGACGTTAAGCCATGGTCCCCTTGGCGGCTTTCGTTAAGAGCAGGCTAGTGCCGACGCCGGGTTTTTCTTCATCCCTCCTTACCTACCCTTCCCTCACGGCAAAAATGACCTAAGCTGTCGGTCGCCTCATCCAAATACTACCACCTCTCATAAAATGACCTCGAAAAATCCTATGGTGAATGAGTGTATGTGGTTTCATCACAAAAAAATTAGAGCATCAAAGTTATCGCGTTGTGTATCTCGTGAGTCAGAATGTACAATGATTGAAGGAAGAATTACAAAGAATAATTGTACTGACATTATAATTGGCCAATTTTGAAGCACAGATGTGTGATATACATAATGCATAAGGTTTGGCAGTGTCTAATCGGCAAATCTCCTCTTGCAATGATTGTGTCTAACGGACTGTTTGATTTATATTTCAACAGTGAGCTCATAAGAACAAAACAATTAACTCGCTTGGATGGTCAAGCAAGTATGTAAATAGCCATAATGAAGAATTGATTTTTAATCGTTTCTCAACCATCGTAGGCGGCTGCTGTTCCTTGTGAATCAAGAATTTTATTTTAATGTGCATGCATCAGTAAGATAAATTTTTTGGCTAGCATTAAAATAGCAGTTTGTGCTTTGCATCTTTAATGATGGACTCGTAGTTTAACTTCGACAGCTAAATAGTAAAATGGAATGTTTGTGCAAACTGTGGAAAAAAATGGATTTTGAATTTATAGGCTCGTCAAATCATCAGGATTCCTTTTTGGAATATTTTTATACGTCTAGACAGAAAATATAAATAGTATCCTCCAGGCATCGCGGTATTTGATGGATCATTTTTATTATTTTGGACCCGGTAACTTGTTGCCTTTCATCTGTTTAATTTTTAAAAGTCCTTAATTTTTTTCTTCCTATTTTAACGCCCTCCTTTTCTTGTGATTTTTAATCTTATCCTTAAATGGAAATTCTTTGTTTTATAAACTTCAGTTCGAAACTTATGGATTTTGTAGTTTTTAAAACCACCCCTTAGTTTTCAATCGTCTCAATGCATCTATTTTTATCGCCCCAAAGGGATTAATTTCGGTTTAAAATCAAGAGATTGAATCAAGTTCAAAATGCCACCGTATGATCCGTTAGGTCTTAAGGCATTATGTGCATCGTGACTGATACTGTTGAGACCAGGATTTGAACATTATCGTCGTGGATTAGCTTAGTTTCATTCCATTATACACTTCCATCTTGGCGTGTTCAGACAATGGCTTTGACTTCCGAGTGAAAGGCCTCCAGTTCAGATTCGGGCGATGACTGTTGACACGTCTGTGAGCTTAACCTCGTAGCTGTGTAATTTTCCGGGCACCCTAACATTTACGAATCCCTTGCGCTGGGCAGTGGAAGCAATTGCCCTCCAGCTCCGAACTGTGGAAGGATTTCGCTCATCGTAGGGCCTAATGTCAGCTGTACACTGCCATCATCTATCAAACCGAGCATTGGACTGCGCTCATTTCCAAGGGGGTGAACTTGTGACCCGGGGTTATCCTATCCTTGTAAACCAGAGGATCAATTTGACTCGTTCTCATGGGACGTGTTGTGACACCAGCTTGCATGCAATGAATATTTCCCTCTCTCCTGCGCCGCTAATCTATCTTCCAGTGGCCTTATCCCTTGGGAAACGAGTGGCCGTGATGGCGAATTATTGAAATTACGAGTTTTCCGACAGAAAATAGTTTTTTGGTGATTGTCAACTTAGGAAAGAGGTATATGTATACAGGATCTGGTGATAACGTACAATGGCTGACTCGAGGGCTCGGACCCTAACGAATGGTAACAACTTTGTTTTCATTTATTATTTTTTATATATTTTTTAATTTTAAAAATAGTATAGGTAGCTCCAGTACGGTTGGAATATGAGTTGTGCTTCAGTAAACGTATTTTATATTTACGCCTTCGGTAAATTGCGTTTCAATCAATTTTGTGTAACGTATACGGTGTTAAGTCAAATATATTTTGAGGGCATCCTTTGGAAAAAGCTTAGTAGCCCGCAGGCATTTCAGGAAAATTCTTTTCTAGCTGCATGTCTATTTTGAATTTGAAATGAATAATGTTGTTTTCTAAACTTAGGTGAATGTTTTTGAAGTGAAAACGTCTTTCTTGCGGATTGAGACGCTTTGAATAAATATGGACATAACGAAGAAATCCCTGTCTCACCGTTGTATGTCCTAGTATATGTGAGGCCAACCAATAGTGATATAACATAAGCATTAATTTCTTCACGGGAAAGCTTTCGCAGTTTTTTTCGGGTCTCGCTGAGAATCGTCTCGACTTGGGCAGATCACCCTGGGTCACGGTGAACTCAGGCCACGGTAGAAATAGTATCTGGATTCAAATGGGTAGATCTATGGAAGCGAAAAGGCCATGGAGAGACCTCTAGGTGGGACATATGGTCGTGACTTTGGGGTGAATGTGTTGGAGTCGCTTTGAAAATGTAGGAAGAGGTTCAGCCAGTAAGTTTTGTGCATGCGAGTTGATTGGTCGTTACTGAATTACCCCGTCTATCTTATGAACGTACACATATTATTTGTGCTATACGTCGTGTGCTGATGGTATATTGTGCTGCAGATCGCAGGAGAGTACTTTATTTGTGTTTCATTCATGGAATTTTGCGTGTGTTGGATTTCCTTCGTTAAACAGCCGTGAAACGGAACTCATTCCGTGTGATAACATTTCGAAGGAGTGGTAAGTGTTCTTTGAAAAATATATTGGGTTAATTCATTCACTGCTCTACCCCACTCTCTGCTTTCTCTCTCTGCTTACTCTCTCTGCCTCGAGTAAATTACTCTTTATTTAATTCAAATTTTTATTTAATTAAATGGCATATATGCGGTTGGCGTGTATTGTACGAATGCCGTGCTGTACTTACCAATTTATTTAGTATACTGCTTCCCATATGGCTAATCAATTTTCGTTTCCACTAATTTAACACTTTTGGTTGAATGATTTTAATAGAATGTTCCCATTTTGGAGAAATGTTTGTGTGGATTAAAAGTTCGAAGATATTGAAATACTAGCCATTTTCTAGTTTAGGACTAAGCTGGAGCATATTAGAGTAAAGCCTACAAGTAAAATAAATGTCTACAGATTGTTGTTTGAGCACGTAGCTCTTATGGTGTAGCTAAATATTTTGTCATTTTGCATCCAGTAAAATCCCCTCCAGCCAAACACCCTACTGGCGGCTCGCTGGGAACCATTTAGTTAAATTTAGATGATGCCTTTAGATATCGTATTGTGACCCAATTCTGTGATTGAAGTAGTCTAGTATCCGAATGATGGCGTTGTTACTCGAAGAGATTTTGCTTAACTCCTTGGTTTTATCCAAAAGCTATAAAATTTTATTTGGTTATAAGTTAGCATTTGAATAATATTTTTGCTATTTGCCTGTTCCAAAATATATTCCGGTCCTTTGAACTGCTGAACTCATTAGAAATGGCAAGGACCCTTCTGTTGGGAACAGAGCGACTTCCCTCAAGGCCTTAGAGAGGACATAGCTAGATTGAAATCTGTTATGGAAGTGTGGACCTTTACTGTGCATAAAAGCAATACTAAGCCGCTTAAAGAGCATGTTATACCTTGCGGGAATTGTAATTTTTAAGCCGGTAACGGCGCCAGTCAAAGTTTTCTCCTCTGTGTTTTACGAACGCTAGTGTTTCTGTGGTGTGCATCCTATCTCTATTCTCGCGTTTGTATGAGAATTGGCTCTTTAATTGTTTTCGTATTGATATCTACCCAATTTCGTTTTTTGTAGATGAGGTCACTCGTCAGTACAGATATTCCACAAAATTTCAATGTGCGAATTGTTGTTTAGGGGGTGAAAAAACAATTGCATGTGTTCAAGTTGCATGTGAATAGTTTTTATCGGAGTTTAATTATCTGGTCATAATTATCAAAATAACTTGGCTATTCTAAAACATTCACATGTTAGTAGTTACAGGAATCGTCCTGGCTTCATTATTTCGATTTATTTATATAGAAAAATAATACTATTGCATATTTAGCCAGCTGATGATGTAAATGGTTGATTATAGGATTAATATATGTGATAAAAAATGGTCTTTCTTGCGCGGGTTGGAAATATAACTTTTGTTTAACGACTGTCCTATCGTGCCATATGTATTTTATGGATAGTATCTAAAAATAATGCCTTTTAGGTAGGTAACTGAGATTTGATTAAAATAAAATGAATGAAATGGTATTTATCCCGGTGGTTTAGAGTAGTCCTATACAGTGCATTTATACTGTTCAATCTGTTTCTGAAATAACTTGGTGCTTTATTTTCTGTGGGTACCAAACCTACATTTATCCTGCTCTCTAACCAGAACGAAATCGACTAATGGCCCAAGTTAACACTTGGCATGCCATGGGCGTAATGTTTGACCACATGAAATACTTCGATTTTCGTTACGGGCGTAATATTACGCCATCCGTATTTTGAAAAATCGTATTTTTTAATTTTTTTAAACAGAGTGGTAAACCTTTAAATCTAACCTATAAATAATAAAGCACGATTCATTCTTTAAAGAGAAACCAAATACCTTTTCCTCGCATCAGGGTTGGTTGTTAAGAAAAATTGTAAATGGCCAGAATTTGGGTATAGATCTACTCCACTACACCCTGATTAGAGGAAAAGTTATTTGGTTTCTCTTTAAAGAATGAATCGTGCTCTTTTATTCTTAGGGAAATTTCTCAAGGGAATCCTTTGGAGAGCGACCAGCATCGGTCGAAAAACGTTGGGGCCACCAAGAATTGACGCGGCAACATAGCCCAAAAGTTTTTATTCAATATGACGAGTACCCGCGAAAGTTTTAACGAAGAATTACACTACTAATGTCGGCACGGTATATGTTAACTTGTCAAAACAACATTTTTTTTGCTTAAGAAATCCTAAAGATCTTCTGCTAGCATTGGAACCATCTCTATATTCGCTATCGTCAGTCATTCACTGAGTCTGGTACATCTCCATAGGCTCCTGATTATACCTCCCTACCTTCGCTCCTAGGCCATCCATCCGTCTCGCCTCAACTTGCCACCTCACCACTTCCTACTCCAGCGGTCTCCCATTGTTCCCCACTCGACCGCCGAGCCGCGTCTTCGCCATATAACTGCCCTCTCCTCCCTGTCCTCATATCCCCCCGCTTATCCTTCTTCCAGCCCCATCCCATCCTGTTGCTATCCCCGTGAAATCTCCCCTTGCTATCTCTCTCCTATCCCTCTTCTATCCCTATTTCATCCCCTCCATATGCTCCTCACAACCACGTCCAACCCACCCACGCACGTATATTCCTCCCCCTTTGTGGCGCCATCCATCTCGAGGGACTTTTGTGGTCTCCTGTCTCATTCTCTCCCGACTCTCCTCCGTGGCGGCGGAGGAAAAACCAAACATTGACCGTGGAATTAGGTACTAAATAAACTCGCGTCGGACACTGGGGTTTCCGAGGGCGGAATTGCCAATTGTGTGTCCTATCCCATGGTCTCAAACCCGCCGCCATCCCCGACGGCGACTTTCCGAAGGCCTCTACCACCCTATTCCACTTCAACAATCCCCTCACCACCATGTTGCCACTCTTTACCTTCACCCCAACATAACATTAGCCCCTTTCTTCTTTGCTTGCTCTACGTTAACAGATAATTCTTTTTCTTGCTAATAGTCAAAACGTTTGCATATTTTTTCTCCTCTCAAATGACTCCTTGATTAACTTACGGCCGTACCTTTTTGTTTTTTGCTGCGTCGCGAAATGGTCCAGATTTTTGGACGCGCCCAAGATTCGATGGAAGCGTGATTTAGTAGAGCCAACCCCAACAGACCTCTATCGACGAGGAGAAAAAAATTTGCGAAGTCTTAAAGGTAACTTCTCCAGATAATTCGCTGTTATGGTACGAAGATTTCAAATAAAGTATACTTTATTTCTATATACATTGTGCCGAGATGGATTTAAATGAAGTGACGGTAGCCATATTTACTATAAAAAAAATGATTACTTTAGTTTGATGTGATCCTGTTCTTCAAAGCTTTTGCTCTCGAATTCTTTGTTCGAATTTTCCTTTATTATAATAAATTTGCTTTCTATAATTTCATATTATTCATGGAGGATAACTTATTTTAAGTAACAAAATCAATGCCGAAAAATTCAGGAATATTTTTTACACGTATGTTTTCTTCGGCGTTTTTCACTATTTAAAGGTAAATGGAGTTGCTATAAACATTCCTATAATGTTACCATTAGTGTTTTGACCGAAGATGTGGCCGAAGCCATTAGCAACTCTAATTAATTAAATAACATGATGGTTAACGATTTTTTGTCGCAAATTCAGAATTTTATTTATATTATCCTTCTGCAACTTACAAAAAATATGAATAGAAATAATGAAATGTTATATTTTACTTTCTGAAGTTCCAGGTTTTACTTATTGAGACAGTTTACACGAAGGGACAAGTATTTCAATTCTTACAATAAATGAACTAACAATATTGTATTTGTGTACTTTTATATGGTAGTGTACATTTTTATGATCCTATATTTTGCACTATCTCACGGTTTGTGCTAGGATAATAGGAGGAGTTAGCATTTGTATCTATTTGGCCCGAATCATTCTTTTAGCGTTAAGTAGTGGTTGAATTCTTAGTGAGTCCATAATCAGTATCAAAATTGCAACAATACTGAAATAAAACAGTATTATAATTTCCGCATTTAATAAATATAGCCGTCAAGCGACCATGGTTTCCACTCATGAGCATGCCATTTTCGAGGTACACAATCTTTCTGTACTCCGCCATATAATACCTGGGAAGAAGGTAAGTAGGGATTATTTCAAGTTAGGCGTGGGGAAAGGTGAGAGTGATGAGAAGAACAGGCGGTTAGTGGTGAAGGTCAGGTAGCTTGGTCATGGGAAAGGGAAAACAAAATTAACAAGAGGAGATTTATAGTTAAAAACTTCATCGCTCGACGTATGTCAAATTGATAACCCTAGTGGGTAGATAATGCTAGTTAAATCGGAATTCATTTCAAGTTTTCTTATCGCACCAAAAATAGTCTTGGTGACCTGAATATCAAAAAGATTTAATAATAAACACCATCGCGTAAGTAGAAATCTGAATGAACGCATTTTGTTTTTTTTATATTTTACTTGTATTTTAATGATAAGTAATCACTTACAGCGGTGTTAAATTGGGCTGGGAACAATACATAAAATGTGTTTTGAATCATGGTAATGATTCACATGTATAACTTAATTTTTTTCTAATTTCAAATAAAAATCTTTCGAATTAAAATACGAGCTTTTTTTTGGGTTTATTACATAAAATATACTGCGGCTCGTTATTCCCTTATCGTAGACTAAGCAAAAAGGGGTCTGTGCCTATGTATCATGAATCATTGCTGTAGATAGCTACTAAGTGTATCTTGGCAGTTCAGAGAAAGTTAATGTAGATTTTTGCTCAGTAACTTGGACGTGACGCAAAAATGCTCGCTTCTGAGCTAGTTGTATCCGTTCAGCGATAGCATTTTTGGCGGAAGTGAACGCCACCGGCGGCAGAGCATAACGGAGCGCGCTTGCCCGAACTAACGGGAGACCCGCACATTACCGCTCGTAGGGCCAACGACGATTTGTCTCCGCGCGTTAGATAAGCCGTGCATAGCACAGACTTAAAACGGGAATGTGAGAACAAAACGATGGCCGTGATCAATCCGCTGGCGTCCGTTTCAAAAAGTAGAGGCAGGCATGCCAGAAGCGGTTTCGGACTGGCGTGGGACCATTAATTTGGTGCATGAATCTCTGCGGTGTCTATGGTTACAAACATCCTACTTTTTTCCTTCGAAGTAACTGAGGACTGGCCAGCGGTAAGTATTTTCCATCCATTCATTTGTTTGAGCATCACACTTCTACTATACCACCTCGTCGGTTTCAGCATTTCAACGGCACTATTGAGTTCTTCAAGTGCTCAGGAGGTCACTTTTCATGTCACCATATCCTCTGAGCTCAATGTTACACTTCATTATTTTAGTTGATTTGAATTTAGTAGTCTGTCTCGAATCGATTATACCATGAATTTCCCTTTAATTAACTTAGGAGATAAATGAAAATATAGAATGCAATTGAGTATTAGGCTAAATACGCAATCTACTAGATACGAAGCTATTTCGCTTGTTATTCTTCTCTCAATTTACTATGACGAAATTATTTCTCTTTTAACAATCTTGCTAGGGTTGTTAGTTTTTGCCAATAGATTTAACGCTAAATTATATTTCTTTATTCTTATATTTGAGCGTTTTTCGTTTTTCCCGATTCGTCGCCTTTTCTGTTTCTTCGAAATTCACATGGTTAAATTACAATTACTCTGTTTATTTTGTGAGAAAGAATAACTCAAATATGATGACTTATATGACATTTCAATCTTGTTTACCATGCTTGAAACGCGGTTTAATTTATTCACTAAAAATATACCAAAGTGCGAAATGTCTTATTATTCACCTGAGTCTGTTATTTCTCTTAGGTGAATATTATGCTGCGTTTGAACTGCTCAGCGTAAAGGTAGAGGGGTTTGGGATGAATTGAGCCAGCCAATCTGAACGTGGTCATGTGTCAAAACTGTGTTATTGTTCGTTGATTGGGTGTGATTGGATATGAATTTGATTTCGCGTTGGACGAAATTCGACGTTGACCTTAAAACAATATTCTCCTTTTGGATGAATAAAGACTGGAAAATGTTCGAATCCCCATTCAAAACGTAAAAAGTAATAAAGACAGAGAAAATATAAAAAAAAGCATTTGGTCACATCTTATTTTACTAAATCGTATATAAAAATTGGACTAGAAGATTTTATTATTATATTTAGTAACAATTAATTACCTGAAATCGGTCATACTAAATGAGCATCGAATCATTTTACCTGTCTCTATAGTTATTTTTCGTCTGCCAGTCGCGGGATTTAATCATCAATTAATACTTGATTTTACTTGATGAGAAATATTTTTGAAAACCATCGCACGATCTCTGTTACTAGTTAACGAAATCATTTCGCTTTTATCAATCTTGCAAGGGTTATTAGTTTTTGCCAACATATTTAACTCACAAATATCTTTTCTCAATTCTTGTAGTCAGACGTTTTTTATTTTTTTCCGATCCATCATCTTCCTCATCGATACCTTTATTTTTCGTCACTCTTATAAGAATATTTTGGCAATGCTTTTGGAACGGAGCAAAGAATTTGATTTACCACGGCCGACCTGAATATAATAATCTGTTGAAATCGTGAGATTAAGTCCCCAGTCGTTCATTAAACCTATAAGGAGCGAGGGAGTGCATGAATCAAGGAAAAGAAAGAACTAAACACCATCGTCTCCCTTCTTTTTTTTTAGAGGAGCTTTGCAGGAACTTCCTCTCCTCATTAAGCGACATTTGAAGCTCATCGCCCTTGTTTTCCTCGGAATTTATTCTTTATTTGACGTTTCCGCGGGCCTTCTTTCCACTCTCGCTTTCCTGCTCATCCAGAAACTGTTTCCACCTCTCCTTCCCAAGGGAATTTCGGAGGGGAATACATCTGACTCTTGCTTCATTATCTCCCGGGAACGGGAAAGGGCATAAAATAAAACGGGGCAACCTTGGACCATAGGATTAGGTTGTATTTATAAAGCCCCTTTCGGAGTCGAGTCTTCTTCTTCTTCTTCTTCCACCATGGGCGCGTGGGGAGGGCGGCAATTGAATTTGTAGCCGGCGGGGGAAATTGCGAGTTGCCGCAGCTGTGTGATGATGAGTCAGCCTTCGATTTTTGCAATCATTGAGCTCGGGTCTTCTGCGATGTATCGTCGGCGGGAGTGACGCACGTCAGTCTGTTTGAAGGCCGAGGGAGATATCCTTTGGGGATCAAGTTAATGCAGGATGATAGGGAACGGTTTCCATCATTCAAGAAGACTGTTTTTTGCGATTGTTTATGTATTAAAAAGTAACATATCTGACGAATTTAAGTATACCGGGACTAGCCACGGTGATAACTTTACGGGAGTCACCCGCAATGCACAAATTGTGCGAAAAATCCACAGAGAAAAAAATCATTCGCCTTGATCGGGATTCGAACCCGGATCCCGGTCAAGGCGAATGATTTTTTCTCTGTGGATTTTTCGCACAACATATCTGACGATTTTGCTTCCTTTTCTATGTCTTTTTAAGATTAATATGTCGAGACATGTGATTAGATTAGAACTAATTAAGGAGGGATGTAGCGGAGTTTCTAGTTTTAAACAAATGCAGCTAGAGTATGAAAATTTAGGCTCACTACATATACTGTTCATAAAATATGTTAAAAAGCAGACGATTTTTCTTCATTTTCGGCCTCCTTAAGATTAACATGTCGTGGCATAGGTTTTGATTATAAATTTTCAGGGAAGGGGTATAGAAAGGTTCCTTATTTTAATCAGTTGTGGCTAAAATAGGAAAATTAACCTCACTATATATACTATTTACAAAGTAGGAAGCATAGCTGAAGATTTTGCACTTTTTCGTATCCTTGAGATTAATATGACGAGGTATCGGTTTTGATTAGAGCTTTTCAGGGAAGGAATATGGAGAGGTTTCTCGTTTAAATTAATTGTGGCTAGAATATGAAACATTAGAACTCACCATATACATAGTATCTGCTGCTTTACACGAGTAAAACGTGAGAATACTATAGAAAGCAAAGTTCTACCGGCCAAGAGGATTGTATTCGTCCCATTGATAGTATGTTTAAGTGGTTGCTAATCCACTTGCACTGCTCTGGGTTATGAAGATTTCCATTCAATATGAAGCAAGCCGAAGAAAACAGATGTTGTTAGGATGGAGGTGAATTGCTTTGATGCAAATCTTTCCTTTTTCACAATTTTTTGATGAAATTGACGGGAGACATGCAGAATTTTCTCCATTAGATAATTTAGATTGTTGACTGTAAGAGGAGTAATTTGAGGGTGTGTATTATTGCATAGCATTTATTCTGGGAATCATAAGGATGGTAAAGGTTTTTGCGATTCAGTACCAAATTGAGCGTGAAATTAAAAGTTACACCTACTGTTCGAAAAACCATGATAGAGGCATGGGTTATTTTCATCGGCCTATGAGTGAAGGCATTTCAATATGCTATCGGAGTGCATGTAAGTGGGTAGAACTACACTAAGAAACACTATCGGAGAGCATAAAACTGGTTAAAACGAACGATAACAAGGTCACTCATTTAAGAATATTTGATGAGTCGAAATAAAAGACTTTAATAAATGCTTGGTCTTGCTCAGTACGCGCATTTATTTTTTCATTTTTAATGGCTGGTGTCCTGGCACCCTCCGCCAACCACCAACTGGGGCGACTTGCTGGATAGTTTGTAGACGTAGAATATGTAATGGTCTCAACTGCAGAAGATGCTACCATGCATATCACCCTTGTTTTTGAAAAATTGTCGCTCATTGATATCCTTTAATCTGAACTTGCCGTGAATCACACTTTGGTGCCTCAAGAGCTCTCCATACACTTCTCCGCGCCGCTTACGACACGCGTGCCGAAGATTCACCATGTTGACGCTTTTACTGGAATGGTTGGCATATTGCACGATGGGTTGTGAGAACAAACGAAAAGCCACGTGACTCCAGCTCACTAACTCGAGTAAACGGGCTTTATCGTAAATGCACCGCTTCGGACACAAAACCGTTTTATCGCTCGACTGCCATTATCTCTCTTGGGGGTTGTATGCACGTCGAGTATTCTACCGGCATACGGTATCATGTGGTGGCTCATTGTAAATATGTGTCTACAAGTGCGCTCTACTTGGCTATGCAGTGACCAAAAGTAGAAGCCAATATCTTAAGACCGCAACTTCAGTATTATTTTGAGAAATAGAGAAACGTGTTAGCATCAACATGTTGCCATAACTGCTAAGCAAAATGTGACTTAATCTTTGGGACATGCGTAATCTGTAATTTCTCATCGCGTTCAGTGGTTCTCTGGTATATTGATAATGAAAATAACATGGTTTTCAATCCACACATTTAATTTCTGAACTGACCCAAGTTTCATCACTGTGTGCAATGGCTGGTGCCACCATTCCAGATGGCGGCATTTTGGTGTTTTCTCTGTGCAAGGATGGCAATAGAAACTAAATGAAAGTCAAAACCAGTAAAATTTCAATAGTTAAGTTCCGTGGAGCGAAATGAAGAAACGAAACGAAATGGATTTAAACCCTGGGAGCTTCACTCAGGGTCGAAACGAAGTCGGAGTCAAAACTACTTCGGGTCAAAACCTAACTAAAACTCAGGGAGGTGACGAAACGTAAATACGATTTCGCATTGTAGGGACCACGTGCTTCACCTTCGAACAGTTTAGGGCCGTATTCTTAGTCGACCCTACATATCCGTCCCTACATAACAAAAGGCCCCTACATGCGTTTCTCAGTCGACCCTACATAAGTGGTGGGGGGTAATTCCGTCGTCAAGTTCTCTGAAATGACGTAGATGATGGCGCAGCGCCAATTTTACACTCTGGTGGTGTAATGGAACTAACTATGAAACTAAGAAAAGACGACCGAAAATTTATGACCGAGCATATTGTTTTTGTAGGGTGTAGGACTAGTTAAGCTACCCTACATCAAGTAGGGCCCGTTTAGTTCCAAAAACGGCCATATGTAGGGCTTGATGTGGCGTATGTAGGGCGAGATCGGTTTATGTAGGGGCTGAGGACGTATCCAGGGTCGGTGGGCCCTACAGGGTCGACTAAGAATACGGCCCTTAGTTTCGACCCACGCACCGAGTACGAAGTATTGAATGAAGTAGAGGTTCGGCCTACCGCCATTATTTGCGTGAGGCACTCATTTTTACCACAAACAGGAGAACATTGCACACAAACTGGCCAATCTATTTTTAAGCTCGATACGATACACATACGTCAAACGTAATGGAGTCGAAACTAATTCCTTTTTATCCCCCTCTACTCAACTTCTGGGATCGAAACTTATCTATGAGCAGCGGAGTTTCGATTAATTTTGTATCGTCCCAGGTCGAAACTTAACTCCTTGGTGATTTTAATTTCGTGCGAGAACGAAACTAAACCCAGGCATCGTATTTTCGTTTCCCTCCGGGTCGAAGCGAAATATTTTCGTTTCGTTTCACTTGCTATCCCTGAATCTGGGTGAGGTTATGAAATTTAATTGCAGCCGTAAAACTATGTTATTTTTTCGCTATGGACGTGACAACATTTCGCAAAAGTAAGCCTGAAACGACTAATTCTCCTTATTGGCTGATTTTATGCTTGTTCATGGCTTCTGCATTCCAGTCATGAACAGTTGACTTTTATTGTGCAGGCCTTCGTCGTTTCTGTCGTCTGTAGATACCTCATTTCCCCCACGAGATTTGAGAAATAGTAAACACCATCCAGGCTATTCACCTGTGGCAGTTGACCCCAGTGCAGCTGTTGGGTGTGCTTTAAAAATTTATCCTTCCACCTTTCGTTTCACTCAACCTATAGCTTGTGTCTCCCGGGTGAGATGTGATATGAAATCGATGTTAACTATGAAAATAAAGCTTGATGCTGACCTAACCAACGGTTTTAATTTTTTCCGTATTTGTTTTATAAATGGAAGTGTCCCTTCGCGTGTTACCTAAACAGAGTTTTTGCTTAGGTATGAATTTTCAATGAATTTCCGAATTTTGTTCATTGAGCGAATCTTTACAATTATGCATGCAATATTTTTCGGCATCGATGAATGAATACAAAGCCGTGTTACTCTCTGACGTGTTGATATAGCGATGAGATATTGTTGAATGCATTAATTTGAAGTTGTGTTTTCTATAAAAAAATCGTTTCTTGTTGTCGAAGATCGTTAGGTAATTTTATTATGGAAGAAATGTGAAACAATTGGTTGGGAAATGGATAAAAATGAATTGAGTGGTAGTGCGTAGCCATTTGCCAGTATAAGTATATTTCGTTATAATTTAGCTTATGTTTTGCTGGATAGTTACCGTTGATATCCATTTATTGGCATTGGAAGAAAATTTGTCACCCTAAAATGCATATAATATTGCGTTTAATTTTCGCGTTTTAAATATATTTAGAGATAGAAGGAAGGCGATGGCGCTTCCCAGCACTCCAAGGGTTAAGGATCTGTTCAAAAAATTACTTTTTTTGTGGTGATTTCTATAGGTAAATACACGAAGAATAAATATATAATTGGTATCAATATGTAGTTATTACATGGAGTCCATGTGAATTTTTGTTGTTGTAAGAATGGCGCACTACGATCTGGTGGGCCCAAGATTCAATGAAATCTTCTCCAGTTTCTCGAATAATTGAGGTGTCGTTTTTATGCGTCTTATTATAATGTTGGAAATCCTAGTTGTTTATTGGAATGCCTCGGAATAATTTACGAGTCGTTGGCTTTACTCGGAGTGAGCTGTACTCCTTAATACAACAGAAAAAAAAACGAATCCTTGAAAATGCAATACAAAACAGGGAGTTAAAATCATCCTATTCCACATGCACGCGTTCCACTTAATTTTTCCCAACACAACTGGTAGTGAGAATAATTAATGAAGTCATACTTTCATCTATCCCTTCTTCGATATGCTTGTTAATTTTTCGTGGTGCTGCAAATTACACAGAATCGGCTGATGAAAAATGTGCAAAAATCGTATTGAACTGAAAAATGAATGGTGGTCGCAAATTTTGAATTATTAATATTTTGCGTGAGAGAAAGGTCGAATTCATTTGATGCTAAGGAAGACTTAATGAAAATGTGGAACAGCTGAAGATGGTTAATAAAATATCTTGGCATTATTTAAAAAAAATAAGTTCACTGCAAACGCACTCAGATTAGGAATTAAATATTTCTCTCATGTTTGACTACATCTCTTGCCACCTGCGCGTGAATACTCAGCGCTGCCGCTAATTTTGATTTTAAAACTTAAGATTAAATTATGAGTCAAACTTTGGGTAGGTTATATGTTAATTAATTATTATATTATGTTTTATAATAGTTAATTTATATCCATAATTTATCATAAATGAATTTAATATATTTATTTTAAACAGCTTTAAAGATATTTAGAGAAGTTTTGCAGAGCTTTCCCCCATAACTCTGTCCATTACAATGAGTTAAGAGTTGCAGCACAGTTTTAATTTTAATGGAGAGGGAGGTGTTTAGAGTTAGATTAGTTTCATGTGTGTACATGTAAAAAATTAACGCAAAGCTCATTGGCGTCTGAAAGCACTCAGTTCAGGAAGCACTTGTCTTCCAAAATTTTGCCCTCATAATGCTCTCATGCAGCTGGAAATTCTGAAGGCTTTATGCCCCTCATACCGGGGAAATAATCGCATCCGTCGCATTATGACAACGCGCAAAAGATACAGCTACGAATTCTTTCCCATATTCTCCAAAGTGTGCTTCGCCCACGACTCACCTAGAATGAAGTTTACTCTCATCGGGACAACTGTGGACACAGCCGACCTATTGGACATTGCGTCTGCCTCGGAGTACAATCGTTCCGGTAGTGCGGTGGGTACAGTGTCATGCAACGAATCATACATTCCACCGATCAAGTCTCAGTGACGGATGATTAGATGCTGCACACATACTGCGAGAATTTTTCTGATCTTAAAATTCGCAAAACCTATCACAAGGTCCAGAGGATGTTACATGATTATTGAATTCTTACGCGCTTATTTATTTATCGAAATTCATCCCATATTGCATAACAATTTTGACAGTTGACTGTGGAGTGAATTTTAACTAACTTTTCCGCGTCGTCCAGCCCCGCTTCGATGCCCCTGACATTATCTGCATGTGCGTTGTGTCACGGCCTACTCCTCCTCCCTCTTTTCAAGGGAAAATTCCTCGTACGTTCCGCAGAGCTGAGCGAAGGCAGAATATCGAGCCACCCAAACTCAGTAGTTTTCAATCGGGAAATTTTATACTTAGGGGAGAAATAAAACGTTGATAGAAGATGATGGATATAATTCGAGAATGAAGCCTAGCTTTAGAAAATATCGGCATCGAGGTCATCCTTTCTTTCTATTAAATTCCTACGTTTCATCTTTCAGCTAAACATGTCTAGAACGGTTTTGCATTGTGACTGGTATTCATGCTTCCCATCCCGGTAGTTTAGGTTGAAATCCCTTCGCTGACAGAGATTATTCGCTAGAAATTGGAATGTCGATATCTAGTGATATGCGTTTAGGACAAGTCCAGCCATCCGTCCATCGAATGGAGAAACGTGGTCTTTTTTTATTGACGGATTTCCTTCATTAAAGCCAGATGCGTGAGTTGAATTTCACCCCAAATTTCCTACCACACACTCTTTTACTAGGAAAAATCGCCGTATATGTCGGTAACCACAAAATACCATAACATATCATATAATGTCAAAATAATATCAAACCTGGGGTCATTGTTGTTCCTATTTTTTTATAAATGATTTACCTGAGTATATAATGCATTCCAGTTGCTTAATGTATGCTGATGATGAATTCATGAACGTGAACCAAATACAGGACTGTGTCCTTCTACAGAAAGAGATTGATAATTTTGTATAAATGGTGAAAAATGAATCACTTAACATTGACTACGGATAATTGCTATAAGATTACATATTCAAGACAGAAAAGACCCAATAATGAATGCTATACTATGGGTGGAGCTATGCTGAAGAAAAAAGTAAGTTTAGAGACTTGAAAGTAACGTTTGACGAAAAAGTTACACTCATGCCTCAAATTGAAAACTTAGTGAAATATGTATATCGGACATTAGATCTAATTATAAGAAGTACGATTGGTCTTCAGAATAATAAAGCAATGCTAATGTTATATAATTCCCTAATCAGGTCTCAACTTGAATATGGAGTTATTGCGTGGGCACCATTTGCAAAGAAATACATCGATATGCAGGAACGGATACCAAAAAAATTTCCTTAAGTTCTTATGTACAGGGAATATAAAGTCTATCTATTGTACAAAAATTATGTATCTCATAAAAATCTGTTAATTTTTTATGGAAATTTAGTCACTTTCTGCAAGAAGAAAGGGCATAGAGTATAAGTTTTAATGTGCGAAACAATAAAGTATGGGAAAGCAGAGCTATCCTCCACAAATTAAATTTTCATGGTCCACAGTTTAACCTAAGGTACCAGCAAACCTTCTTCGTTCCATTTGTAAAATCAAAATATTGTTGTAAATCACCATTTATAAGAATGTGTTGGAAATACAACGCTTTATGTGAACAGTTAGTTTTCTCTTGGGATGAAAATGTATTTACATCCCAGATAAGCATTATAATTAAGAATAATGAGTGATGATGACCCGAAAAATATGCGTTGCTGTATGTTATTTTATGTTTTCTTTGGAATATTATTGTAATAGTTGAAATTGAGAGTGTATTTATGCCTTATTTTTATGCTTTTTGATAATTCTTTTGTAAAAATGTTTTTGTAATATGCTTCTTGAAATAATCATTGGAATTGTTAATCTTTGTATCAAAATATATATTCCCTTGGGTTATTGGGAAAACATGAAAATAAATAAATTAATTAGTTAATAAATGTTCTCGATGGTTATTAGGGGTTAGTTACCAATTACGTGGAGAAGGATGGTGTCAAGCTTGTGAGAGCTTCCCGACCCTACTTTAGGTATATCGATTATATCGGTGCGACTGTTGTGTAATACCTTCATTACCAAACAGTGGTACCACTAACCATAAACATAAATATGTAAACTACACCAAAAACACCCACTGATAACCTCAAGGGTTTTTTTCTGCTAAGAATAACCTATTTTATATTCCAGTTTTACTTGTGTAAATATGTAAACTTTCCTAATCCCATGGTACTTTTTCTCGTGTATTTTGACCTTTCGCAGCATAAATGGAGCAGTATTCCGTTCATTGTAACCCCCATATCCATCTCACTTCCTCCCACCCATTAAGCTGATACCTCATCCCCCCTAATCCTTATTTTGTGTTATCTGCGAGCGTTTATCCCTCTTATCTCAATGTCCCCGCCTTATCCTGCACCCTGCCTCTCTTATCTTCCTGTTTCCCCGTTCTCAGTGCCTTATTTCGAGCAGTTCTTTATCCAAATCGCTTTGTCCCTCGTACTCTTTAGTATTTTTTCTTTGTAACCACTTTTTTTTTGGGGCTTCTGTTCAAAAAGACTCCAGGTGAGCTTGTGTCGTGCCGCCCTTTCGTCGCGTTCCCTTGTATTTATATTATAGGTGGAGCCATGTCTGTGACACGATAACGAGGGATATTGAGACTGTCTAGACTTTATCGATAGTGGTTGAATTCCAGCTGTGATCCTTTATTTATATTACGATGAAAAGCTAGCAATCTCCAGCTTGATCACGAATCTCTTCCAATCAGTGTAGCGATATTTGATCCATATACTCTTCGAACCTTCTTAGGTCGAATCCCGTTTATTTTCGCAGACGAAATGAGATTTCATAAAATTTCAATAAAAGTTTAAAGATCAATAATGTCTAAACTTGCACTCAAAAATTGCTTGCGCATTGCGCTTTGCCATGAAGGAGTGAAGATGAAAAATTATTAATTTGGTTCGGTACTTTTCCATGCAAGAAACCAATTCACTTTTGACTGTATTTTAATAAGATCTCGGTGTTGTTGAAAGAAATTACAGGTGATGGAGAACTTTTAATTGAAAATTTTGTAGATGATGGCAATGGTAAAAGCTTTTATTTTCAACTTACGCTAGGAAAAATTATGATTTCAGCATCATTTTCAACTGTGTATGGAAAAAACCAACTAAAAATGTCATTGTCTTTCAAGTTTATCGTCATATCTAGTCGTTTCTTATTGAAAATTATTCCTATTGCATATATTAGAAAATTTTGGCAAGTGATTTCCGATTCTTGAGAAATGAATGTAGGGTTTATAATTCCAAAAATATTGGTAGTAATTGAGTCATCGTTTTTGTGTATTTGAATTATATCAATGCCTATGTATGCTTTTGTACCTTAACTTTGTTTTGAGTCTTAAGCAAAATATTAAGCCTTAATTTTTCGTGGGCTTATTTATGCAAATGCATGCTAGTCACCAATACATCTTTTTTCCTCAGTGAGTTTATTTGTTGCCATGCTAATCTGCACATAATCCTACAGAGAATTCCCTACCCCCATGAAACATGCATGATTGCCTACGTCCTATTTCTTCACCCGATGAATTCTCTTCCTAGATGCGGTGGCATATCAGATTTGAGACTGAAGTGAGGGAGTCCGGCCGTAGGTAAATTCTTCGGAGTATGGTTCGCGGAAAGAGGCAGTTCCATTTTGCCCCAAATCCTCCCCCGTCTGTTTTTGTTGGATCTTATCAAGGGTCCCACGAGAAGTCCCCCATGTCTTCTTATTTTTTTTGCCGGGAGAAAGGAACACTCTTTATGAGCTCTTTCATCTCTAAATCTTCTGTTTGCTCTTCTTCACTTACTTTCCATTCTCTTTTTCCTACTTGAGTGTTCTCCCACCCCCACCCCCGCCGTCGGTCCCGACTTATATGTAAATAGAGATATTTTCATATTTCTGTTTGACAACGATGGACTTGGCATGTTAATTTCCATTTCCATCTCCTGTTAATACTATATGTATGTTAATCAATTGTATAGAAGTATTGCATGTTAATAGAGGGAATGTAACATCAAGCAAGAATCTAACGCAATTTAAAACAATATTCTAAGCAATGTCTTATTATATCCTCTTTTTTACGTAAATTATGCGTGGAAATTTCCTAGAGGTGAATTCCAAAGATCCTCCCTAGTGAAAACACAAAAGTAAGGGAGCCAGGACAAAGGTTTTTCCCTTATATTATGATTTCAGGTATTAATTCAAAATCCAAAATCGAATTTGCCATGAGTGATATCAGTGAAAATATCAGTCTGACTCTCAAGTCTTTTTGAGGCACTTAAAGGGGACTAACTATTTCGGCAGAAAGCACGACTATCGGAAAGATGAAGTTGGTTCTCTAAATTACGATGGAAACGTTGTGCACGATAAAAATATGGATTGTAGTGTATACAAAAGCGGCCAAGAAACCAACCGTTGAAATATTAGTGAAAAAACTGGAACCATACTGGATGGAAATTTGGTGTAAAGCTTCCTATAGATTTATATTCATAAATGCTGTGCGCACTGTTTTCTGATCTTCAGATGTTAGCTGAGGCAAGCTGTCTCTCATCAAAGAAACAGTCATTTTGAACCGTCAAAATGACTTTGGTAACGATGGACTTAATAACTAGAAATTGACGTAATTCAGATTCATAAAGGTGCTCACAGCAAATATTTTGTAGTATTTTATTGATGGTAAGTGTACCAATTGTTTAAATCCCAGCATCAGTCAGTATTCTACAGGTTTTGATAGAAATAATAGGATATTAAATTATTCCGTCATTGAATGCGGGTGCAGTGGGAAAAAAGGAACGTTTCGAAAGATAAGAAACAAAGGAAATAAATAGCTGTAGCCCGAGTGCCTTCTGGCATGGTTTTATAAAGTAATAGGGCTATAACTCTATATTCAATTACTGCTGTCGATTTCAGTCCAAAATAATCGAAAATTGCATTTCATCCTTTATTTCTTATTTTCAATGATAAATTTAGCAGTTAAGTTTAAGGGACGGCGCAGTGTCTATGGCATTAAAAAAGAAGAAAAGATCATGCCTTATTTAATTTTACGACTTGAAAAACGAAGAGTTTATATGTTTATTTGCTACGTCGTTAACCTTTCTCTGGCAGATTTCTCTCTTTGGCAAACTAGGTTAACTGAAATTTTGTTTGTACAGCTCATTCTTATGTGAAAAGTGTTGGTGAAAATTATTACATAGATTCTACTCTTCATAGTATCCAAATTGAATATCCTTTTATGGCGTCCATTAAAATTTATAAAAGAATTGAGAGAAATATTGATTGATTGATAAATTGCAGTAAAATGTTTGTACGAACTTAAGAGTAGTAAAAGAATATCAGGAATTAATTGGATGAATTTTGATTTATTTGAACCAGGAATTTCTTTTTAGAGCATTTTAGTATGCCTTTTATGTAACTATATCAGTACTTACAAAAGTCATGGTCAGCAGTTTTATTTTAAATTGCATCCTTTGATGATAAATTTGAAAATAATTTATTATTATTGGTGTGTGAACAAAGAAACACCGGTAATAAGAACCTCCTGTATTATTGTCAGATGGGTGGAATCATTCCATTATTTAATTGAAATATCTGACAACAGTTGTTAATTTTTAGAAATGATAATTAAGACTTATTTTCTGGGAAAAGATTTTCCGTTATCTTGGATTGATTTTTCTTGAGGTAATTAATTATAACATTTTAGTCCTTGTTTAATTATGTAGCTAATGAATTATAACCAAGAGGATTTAATAGTTATGTTTTCTTTGAGCTACCTGATGGGAAGAATTAGGTTTTATTGTGTTCGAATCGATAAAAAAGACAAATTATAGACGGAAATACCGCCAGCATTGATAAATTATTCCTTAAAAGTATATGAAACATTACACGATCTTGTGAAACTCCACGCTTTTCTTTCGACTATGGTAGATTTTCGCAGCAGTATTGGAAATAAACACCTTGCTTTATTGCATGTTTTTTTGCTGCCATTCAGAATTGTGCTCCGTGAGCCATAAAAATATATCCCTTTTTTATGGGCTTTTATTGGAAATGCTTTCCCGAATATGGCTCGTGTTCTCATGATTTAGAAAATTCTTGACGTCGCGCTCTCATTTTGACACAGATAAAAGTATTTTCGGCGGAGAAGAAATCAGGGTATCTCGTATAAAAGGTGTCAAAGAATTACATTTCAGCGCGTTTCTATCAAATTTGGTTTCAAAACCGTCAAATAAAACATTTATGAGACTAAATGTATTTAGTGCTGTTTGCGCTGAATGACAATTTAAGTACGCAAGATATGTGTTGCAACTTTATACCTATGCTAAAGATTTTTTGATATTCTGTATTTATACACTCCTCAAAATGGAGGTCGTGAATCTACGAAATTGGCGGTTTTGACGTAGTTAACGTCATTTGAATACTTTTCTGGTTAAGTGCCACCTTTAAAAGTTCTGAATAGGAATTTACCTTTGTTATAGGCTAATTATCTTTATAATTAGCCTAACTCTAAGGTAAATTCCAAGGCATACATAATTATTCAAAATAAATGCTATTCACTTAAAAAGCACCGTAGTTATATCCTTTCAAGATTTATCTTCTGTAGGATGGAAGATTCATGTCATAAAGTGAATCGTTGCTCTTTAAACTACAGATGATTGATTTTTTTAAAAAAGTTTTATCGTCGCGGTTTACGATAAATAGTTTCCAGTACCATTTTTATTTCATCAAAAATGTTTGTGGAGAGCAAAAAGTATATTCCTGTTTTTTATCATGTGAAGGATTCATCTATACTATATTATAGGTACCGTCGGTAGTGAGCTAGTTTCTTAGGAATTGGTGTAATCTTCAGTACTTTAATGAGTAATGGTAGAAGTTATGGGATGACAGTTGAGTAAACAAATTTTATTCAACGATGGAGGGTACGCTATTCGACATTAGAATTTGAGTGGGAAACCTTTAAGTAAACATCGTATCAGGAAATTAACGGAAAATATCCAAATTTCTAAAAAATGACGAAATGAATCCACTGATTTATTGGTGAAATAAAGTGGTCAAGAATAACTTAACTCTTCAATGCGTATTTCGTTTTTAAAACCAAGGGTTATGTTAGATTAGTGACATAATATTGCGTGAACGGATGAAGAAAATAACCTAGTACAAGATTCTTATTTCTGTCTTTCATGCAGATGTGATTTTTAGCTGCTCTAAAGTTTTAAATTTCAGGCTTTCATTTCATTTTCCCAGGTAAATTTTTTATCTCACATCGAGTGTCACAATATGCAACATATATCGCATTATTCCGCTAAATCTCAGTAGGAGACTCTCACAAATAATCCATTTTATTAATTTTTTGGGATTTTATTAAAATAAAATATATTCGGGTTGCAATTTCTGCAAAGGAATACTTTTAATTATTATTTCATGATGATTATCGCCCTTGGCGTAAATAACTTACCAGTTATTTGGTACGGACAGTTCTTAAGAATATGTTATCATAACGTAAGAAATACTATTTTGAACTTTCCCTACATATTATTAGAAAATAAATAAGTAAAATATTTACTGTTGAGGAAAACGTTCGTTATATATACGCATTATAAATTTCTTGTTGATAAATCATAAAGTACATCCAGGATTTACGTACAATGACTCTAAGGTCCTCGTATAAACATGTTGAATTCATATGAATGCCTTGGCAAATTTTAAAGGCGAGTTACCACCATGAACACATTTCACCGTGAGTTAGACGAATTGAGCGCCTTGCCGTATCGCATTATTTATGCCATCCGCTTTGGAGTGGTAAATAATAGTTACTATGATATTCTTTGGCGAGATCTTCACAAACCAGCATGTTGATGTCGTAAAGTGGAACTCATTTTCAACCCTGACTCCCCGAGACTGCATACACACACACTTGCTACTTTTGTGACGACTGCTCTTGGCTGTCGCCTCTCCACGCTTTTTTCCGCCGTAGTCCTCAAGCGTGCGCGCTGCGGGAGGCAATGCATATATTTCTCTTCCACCCTGGAGTGCTCTCGAGGCGGGTCGGGTAGGAAAAAAGGGAGGAAAAAATATGAGAATGACGTATAAAAAAGTCCTGAAGGTGAGTCGTTACAGTCTCTTGGCGGTCCTCCGAACTGGCTGCACTTCACCTCACTCACTCGTATCGCCGCTGTTAGGTTGGTAGCGCGCCCGAGCGCCAACCGAAAACTTCCAAGTACTCGAATTTCTCTTCTAGAAATTTATGTTGTGTTTGTTGAGGTAGTTTTGTTTTAGTACCACAGAGGTTAGGAGAAAGGAAATCCGATTATACCTCCCTGACCGTGGTAGATAATTCTTTTTTCTTTGGGAAAAACGATTTTTCTCATTCTTGATAGTTTTTGAAGTTTTCTTGCAGCTTAAATATTAATTCAATGTATTTTAATAGCTCCCTTTAAAGGTAAGGTAGCCATTGAAGTTCTTGGGAAGCATAGATTTCCATTTGTCACGTCCGATTTTGTCCGGGATCATCGCAAATCCTGGCGTAATATGGGAATGGACATGGTATAGAAGGCTGAAGCTGAGGAATCAGTTGAGGGCTTGTGGTGAAAAAGCTCCCATGAAATTTTGAATAATGAGGTCTCTTGTTGAGGTGAACCCTCCACTAATTCCAATGAGTAGTATTTTCAATGGGCAGTAAATAATGCATTACCTATGTTCTGAGAAGCTTAAAATTAATCGAAAAATTAGGGATAATGTCGGACGTATTTAAATCTTTATCCTGCGGCTGTGACTTAAATTTCTAATAAGCCTCGTCCTGAATTTTGAACCAGAAATTAGAAAATTTAGCTCAGCATTCGTTTAGTCGGTTTATTCTTTGGTATAGTGCCTGTTAAATTTACTCTTTTTGACCAGCAGTCACAAAATCGAATGTAATTTGTGTAATATTTATGAAATGTTACATTTTATTAGTTTTTCAATTTTATTTATCTATAATTTTATGTAATTCACAATATTTGATTATTTCCAGTGGTTATTGAGCGTAATAATAATCTTGTTGCTGTGCATTTTTCTAATATTTTATAAAATATTTTTAAAAACGTTAATCTCAGAAAACAGAGCGGAATTTCCCATCGGTAAACTGTTTTATTCCGGAGAGGGAGTTCAACATTGGATGGTATCTCTGACTCAAACTCTTAGGCATCATATTTCGCCCCGAAGTCATGCACTTAGATATTATTTTTCCTATGCTCGATAAACGTGTCCACCCAATGGTATTGAAAATGCAGAGACGGCAGAACGTGATTCCAAACCGTTATTTTTTCCATCTACTTTCTAAGCTCTCTTTTCTATATTTAAACATGTTCCGTGTGGTTTTTATTTCTTACGGCAAATCCAATTCACTTGTTTTTTTCCGATACCTATCCTTTACTTTCCTTTCCATCCATTTCTAGAGGGCGGAGTTAGTGCCTCAATTGCCAGCTCCTTTCGGATAGCTGACGCTGTGTTTCAGCTTTGTGATACATTTTTCCCGACTTAAGGTTATCGTTCTACTGTAGGTATACATCGAGATATGCTGGAAGGCGCGGCCGCAGTGGTTATTCTATTTTTTATAAATCAAGCTCTCTTCGGTGCGTAACAACTTAGATAGAGAATTATTCTAGTTTTTAATATCAGCAACATCCGCAGAGCAGTTTATCGAAAAGTAGATAATTCTTTTTAAACTTGGGAATAAATCTTACGAGTAAATGGATTTAATTGGTCGTAAATAGGATTATTAAATTTGTCGACTTCCCTGTATTTGTCTCAGGTGAATTTTTGAGAAGCCATCTGTATCATTCGTTGCTGTGCTAAAATACAACTAGAGGAAACGCATTCTCTCACCAAAACTTAAACGGACATCATCCAAATTGGTGCCGGGTTATTTAACAAATTCATAGGCCTAAAATATGTAAATAATTTATAGTCTTTCAATAAGTTGAACACGGAAATAAGCCAATGAAACATTGATATGTCCATGGAAAGTTACTTTTTTATCCGTTACCCAGTTTGATTTTGCAGATGGTCAGTTCCAAAAATTTCCTTCTTTGCGCCTACACTTTTAAACTTTTTTAAAATTTCTACTTTCCGTTAATTTCTCCGAAACACCTTTCTTCATCCCGTTTGTGATACCCCAGACAGAACTGCGTAGGGACACGAGTGGTTGTAATTTGAATAGACTACATGGGTAATCAACGAAACCTCAAATTCTTCGGGTGCGGTGAGAGTTCTAAATGGGCTATATTCCACCATTTCCCCACCGAAGGCAGGTTCAGTAGCGAAAATATCCCTTCACTCCCAAGAAACTTGGCAATTTGAACGACGAGGTTTCGCACGGTAAGAAGAAGGTCCTCCGAAAACTCTGTCGCGACCAAAAGTTCTCCCGCGCCGGTCGCGAATATTTCCCTCCCACAGACCCCTTAACTCTTTTCTTTTTTCCGGCCTGTCCTCTGTTGTACTTATACGACTTGAATCCTGCGCATAATTAATGCACGCGGCCCGCGGCGCGGGTGGCTACACTTTGCCGGCCGGAACTCACGTCGCTCCCGGGTAAACGTCAGTTAAGATGCTCCATTGTTTCCTACCCTTCGCTGCCAGACTTAGCCCAGTGGAGTTAAGCAAGGAAGGATATGCTGCTCTCTTGGCTGCGTTATCTCATAGAAGTTTCTCTTGGGTCGACTTTGGGGTAAGGTTTTTATCACCCTTAGATTTTCAACCCTGCCTACATTTATATGCATGTCGACGCCTATTTTTACTCTCGATACTCTGCATATTTATGCTTTTTGGTTTTACTAAATCCGTATTTTCCTTGCGACGTTTCGGAGACCAATGTTGGTATGCGAAGGAAAATTCAGGTGGAAAGCGATCTCGTTCAGAATACATTTTCCATTATTATTTTTTCAACTAAGCACTGAGTTTTACCTGAAAATATCTGCTCATCGTTGTCATTTTTCTGGGGGAATACCCCTAAACCAAATTATTTCTTAACCATACAGGTAGTATTCCAAGCCCTTGTGCGAAATTCCGCAGAGGAAAAATCATTCGCCTTGACCGGGATTCGAACCCAGATCCCTTGATTTCCAGCCGATTACTGCAGCCAGTTAAGCTTCTGAGGCGTCAATCCTCTCAGTGGAAATTTGTTAAAATTACTGGAAAATATGGCCTGGAATGCTGAGCATATTATCGGAAAGCGAGGAATTCGGATTCGAGTCCCTCGATTCCTCTGAGGAATTACGCATATTCGTGTATTGCAGGTGACTTCATTAAGTTATCACCATGGTCCATCCCTGTATGCTACAATTCTTAGTCCTTGTAACCTCCGACTGCAAAAGAGGCCAAGTCCTCAAGAAAATATAAATGATAGTGATTAAAATGAGATGTTCTATATAAACAAGCTGAACTTGAAAATAATGATAGGTAATTAAGTAGAAATCACCCCTAGAGTTCAAAATGAACTGGAATGTGTGGACTTGTTCATACTATTTCTTGTAACATTCTTCATTGGCTCGTTTTTAATTCTGAGACGTGCGTAAATTCTTTAACTGATTTTAAATTTAGCTTACAAGTCACCTCGTCAGATTATGTAGTTATTTTATTTTTTCTCTTTGGGTATCAAATTGGTCCTAACTCTATATGATTGATCTGTTCATTGACGCGGAAAGAGATATTTTAAATTGATGGGATTAACTATAGTTTTTTTAAGCGTTATGCCAGGGAATGGGTCCGCAGTTAAAGGAAAATATTGATTGATCATGGGAGGCCAAGAGAAGTGTAAGTGGTGACTAATTTTGGTTTGGTATGCATTTGACTCTTCTTTCTGGGAATTTCGCTTAAGATTTTTTCGTTACCTGGATTTTATCAATATATAACCGATAACTTTGAATGGGTAAAAGGATATTAGGCATAGCTATTTTGATCTCAATGACAGACCGGGCTCTTCGCGAGAATACGACCTTGAAGAATGAGAGTGATAGTACACTCGAGGCGTACAGGATGTGAGTAGGGACGGGAATGGAGAAGATGAGTTGGGCAGAAAGGGGAAAGTGGAGTGCCACTTGAGGTGGAATGCGATCTTATTCAGGATATGTCATGCGTTATAATTTTTCATCTAGGGATTCAGTTTCAGTTCAGTAAACCTGCAAATTTCTGTCGATCTTTATTATTTTTCTGGGGAAAAGTCCCTGAACCGAAATAAGTTTCCTAGCCGTGTTGAATCCAAGCGATTGTAACTTCCGCTGGCTAAAATGGCCTAAACCCTTATAAAAATGCTGTTGGTAGTCTTTAGTTTGAGAATTAATTTTATTTGGCAAATATACAATGTAGTCAAGCAAAATTTGGAACGCATGATAGTCACTAAATAAGCGATTGCCACTAGACTTCACTGTATTTTTTCCGAACTTTATTTCCGAACCATGTTGTAATCCAAGCGCTTGTTACCTCCGTTGGCTAAAAATGGGGAAATACACATTAAAATGCTATTGAAGGTGGTTAGTTTGACAGTTAATTTTATTTGTTAAGTATACTATGTAAAAATGCTAAACTTGAAACGTTAGGTTGTTACAAAAGCAGCAATTACCGGTAGAATTTAAAATGAAGTAGAGAATGCTTGCTTGAGAGTGGACTTGTTAATCATTTTTTATAGATACAGACTCGTTAATAATTTTCAGATATATACGACCTCAAGACCTTCAGCTCCCCATTATCTTTGGGGATTATCTGCTCCTCCCCGTGTAAAACCCGCAATTATGTGGACAGTTCGCTAATATACAGTTCGCCAGCTTATTCAAATATGCTTCGTGAAATACGAAGGTGGAAAATTCGGAAACGTCTGCAAAAATAGATTCATCTTTTTCTTTCATGGGAGTGGCAATCTAAATGCAGTGAAATGATATGGGGATCAAGTATTCAAGAATAATATTTATTTTTCTTCGTATATAGGTGTAGAAAAAAAATATTCGTGATTATATCTAATTCTTGCGTTTCCGATCGGTCGACCAGGACGAGACCGTTTCTCCTGAGTTCCTCATCTCTAGTTTAAAAAAAAATATCAAGTGTTGGAAGATGAATTTTAGCTTTAAAAACAGCTACAGGTAGACTGCTGCAGTGAGACCCGAAGAAAATCATAAGAGTGGAATTAAATTTTAATTAATATAGTGTTGATGTGATGATATGGATCGATCAATGACACTGGTACTCAGCGATGATGTTCTAGTCATACTTTCTTTCGATAATTATGAGTAATCACAGAAGTATTTAAAGGGAGAGTCGATTTGAATCTTATTGATGCTTTTCGTGGATCGACGTAAGCTTACGAGTCAAATGTTGGAAAGAAGGCTTCCGCGGAGTGGTGTCGATGATTGGCTGCTTTCGGTTTTCTCCCGCATCTGTTAATTATCTGCATTCAAGTAATTAAATCCAGAAAGATTATTCCGGGAGGATAGGAGTCTTTATTTTAATAAAATGAATGATTTTCAATCCGTAATTTATATACGATTTTATCATAGCGTTATTGATGAACAGATGCGGGAGAGAACCTGAAAGCAGCCAATCATTACGAGTCAATTGTCAATACTTTCGCTTATTACGATCTGTATTCACTCTTGCAAATTCCCTTCAGCATAAGTTAAAGTTGCTTGTGGGGTATAAAATAATGTTCTTGCTGCGAAACTATGCCGTGGTATAAATAAATTGCAAGACTAGGTAATTAAATCCAGAAAGATTTTTCCGGGAAGATAGGGGACTTTATTTTAATTAAATGAATGAGTTGCAATCCGTAATTTATCTACGATTTTATTGAAGCGTTATCTCAAAGTAATTATATGACGAGCGTGCTGCGCTAGTTCCCAGTGGGCTTCCCCCGCTCTTTTCAATGCAGGTCCACAGAGGGATAGGCGCGTCTTTAATTTTTTTAAATGTAGAAAAAAAAAGGCAGGGTCTTATGTACAAATTGAGGTAACAGGACCTCTTTAAATACAACATTGGAAGTAATTACACTATCCTCTATTAAACGCACATGATGACTCATACTTACGTATCAACAGGAGACTTGAATGTGGAATCAGCCGCATTTTGATAAAAATTATTTAAAGAATGCGAGATATTGTTGCAAATGAACAAATGTATCAGTTTGTGCGCCGTTAACGTCAGGAATATTTACAGTTTTTTTAAATTATTTAAAGGCCATTTTTATGAAACAATAGCAATATTTAGGAAGTAAGGTATGCCGTCGCATATTCTCTGATAAATTCTGTGAATTTTGGTACCTCATTTGTAGAGTTTGGATGCGTATAAGTTGAGAAAAAGGTATCTATGCAGTAGAAATAATATAGAAGATTGGTATCACTCAGTTAATTTTATCCCTTTAATACGATATCGTCCGCTTTTAGTGAAAGGTTTTGGGAAAGCATTCAAATGTTAAGGTTCAACGGACTTTCGCCCTGTTTTCTTGGGCGCCATTACTCTCCTCGAGACGAGTGGCCGGCCAAAACCTTTCTTTCTGCCCCCACTCCCCCAACAGAGCGTCATGCGCCAGGGATGGCCATTATTTTAGGGGGAGAGAGTCTAACCAAGTAGGACATCATAATTCAAAAAAGTTGCGGCCCGAGTCTTGGGAAATATTTTAAGGGTAAAAGTCTATTTTTTTTCATCCGCGTTACATCGTGAATGTGGCCTTCTTATTCTACCCCATGGTAGCGCTGTAAGCTCTTAGCTTGGAAGCCTGCACTCAGAATAAACGAGCTTCGGTGCACCCATAATGGTATTTGTTAGTCCAAACACTTTCACATTCATAGAATTTCATATTATCGCATACGGATGGCTCGTGATGGATTCAGTTGAGTATTCCTATGAGCATGTGGGGCAGGAGAGTTTGAAAATCAACCCTCCAAAGTTTTAAAAAAACCGTCTACAGAAAATACACAAAGGTTACTCGAAGTGATGAAAATAATATCCTGTTTAGCTGATAAAGCGGGTCACTCTTATGCTTTTGGTGTTGCACACATTCAGATTCCTCGGCTAAGATACGAATTTGAAACTTGAGAGTATAATTTATGTTATTGATCGAGAAAAAGTGTAGCATTCCGGCAAGTCGTCTTTTGATACTTTTACGATTATTTTGTTCTTGAGAGCAAATATTATTTCACCGTCGACATCCCTAATGTGAAATTCGGCCATTACAAGATATCCATTTGATAGAATTTAATGGATTGACATTTTCCAACGACCGATTTTAAAATAGCATAGAATGTGCGATATTCTCCTTAGAAAATAGAGAAAGACATAGAATACCATTAATTCATTGATCATATTACAGCGGTAATCTTTCAACATGATATTTACTGGAATATTAATCGCGCATTTTTTTTCTATATCCGATAGCGCTCTTAATATTGATGAGAGAAACATTGGATAATGTTGACTTTAATTTGTCGGACAAAATGTATGCTACCTAAGACATAGGGAACGTTGGAGGTTTATTCACAGTGGTGTACTAATTAAAAATTCTTAATCCTCTTTTATTAACTACTGCTGACAATACAGTGAGTTCTGTTTCATTTTTCTTCATTCTTCACATCTAATCACTCGAAATTCTCATGGATGGCTAAAGTTGAATGTGGGCAAATTGACCGCCGCATATTTCTTGAAAATCATACTCAACATGACTGTCTTCGTAGATGCCCACAAGCAACGCATGCTACCTTTTTTATTAAACTACAATACCATTAAACAGACTAGAAACGATTGCGCTTAATCGAAAGCGTTCACGTTACGATCTCAATCCACGACTTGGCACGCGTAGTACATTTACCAGATTACAATGAACTCTGCGACAGAAAGGTAAAGAAAGGTAGATGGTCTATTTTCCTTAGTCCCCACGGAAAGATAACGCTAAAGTTCATGTTTGAGAAGAGGGGTTGAGAAGAGGTAGCTTTAGCAAATATTTACAACGGGAGTACACTCCGAAAGAGGTAAACCATTTCGCAGGAAAAAGGGCAAGTTAACTTTATTGTTTCGTTCTTATGCAAATAGAGGAAAGAAAAATAGTGATTAAAACTGACAAAAAAGTACGCCTTTCACTGGATGGACAAAGCAAAAAAAAGCACGCGGAAGGAAAGTTAGGCTACGGTTGACACAAAGATGAGGGATGAGTTCTACTTCCTGCTTTTCCAAGTCCACTCTCATGCTCCCTCATTAGCTGCGTTCAGCCTGAAAAGGTCAAGCAAGAACAATGAAAAACGAGTCAAAAAATTAAGCCAACTGAAGAAACTACGAGGGTATGAAATGTAGAATACAATACAGTCCAGTGGCGTAACTATGGGGTGTCGTCATGGGGATAGATCCTCCCAAAGCATCAGAGAAATAAACAAATTATTTTACAACCAATGTCTAGTTTTGACATATAATAACTGCATCTGCTTAAAGTTTAAGATTATTATTATATTATATTATATTATATTATATCATGGCAGCCCCCCAGGCACCACCATCCCCCCGAAGCACATTCCTAGTGATACCACTGATCCAGTCAATAGCAATAAGCATGGGAATCGGACTACTCATAACTGGAATGCTGATGTTTTTTTCTATAGGTTCTGAGATTAATGCGTACCTAATGAAAGCATTAGCTACAAATCGCTGCATCAATCAAAGAGTGAGGGACCCACAACCTGATCTTATCTCTAGTAATTTCATGGTAGTGAAATATTATTTTAGAAATATTTTGAATATTTTAGTTTTTTTGATTATTATTGACCCATTTTGATTATTATACGTTTTCTATGGACTATTATGAGTTTTTATGCAAAGTAAATCGTAATACACAGCAGTAGCATGATGTTGACAGTAAATAAAATTGCCTAATTTACACGCTTAAGTAGATGTATGGGAAATATTTAACAACGTTATAGGATAGCTATTTTGCGACATCTAGGAAATTTCCATTTCTAAGGGTTTCCTAAGTAATCTCATCTGCAATTTGTTTCTACATGTTGTTCATTGCAATGACTTGTTGAAGTGAAGCTATATTCGTGTAAATTAGTCGTTTATTCTGCTCTTCTGTAAATTTTCATCTACCTGGAAGTCTTTCTTATTCGTACACACCAATTATTATTTTTAGGTGAAATTATTTATGAAGCCATTTATTTTTCATTTATAAATAATGAAGGAACATTCTGATAAATTTTATCGTTTAATGCATTCGTCACAGGAACCATTTAAAGCATTCCATTACATTCGCAATCATGTCGCTAAATTTTTGCTGAATTCTGTTCATACTATTTGCGGATTAGAAAAATCATAAAACTTGTGATTGGGGAGTGATTGGTATGTTCAATGCTAAAGAATAGGGAATTTGAATATATTTAGATTATTTTTTAAAATTTCTATGATAGCTGACCGTATAGCTTGTTGCTTGGATTATAAATCCAGTGGCATACTTACTTGAAATATAAATAAACACGACTAATATAGGGGTAGCTGACGGATGTTTTAAGCCCGTAGGAATGTAATTTTAAGATTAGGAATCCATGATTGCCAGGCGCATCTTGTATCAATTATTATAATTGGTATTTTATTCTCCTTGTATAATATTCTTTAATAGCTCTTTTTAGGACGCTTTGCTTTTCTGCTCTCTGATAATTAAATTTCCAGCAAATAATTTCCACTCAGTGGTAAACGGAAAAAATACCTCTTTTAAGTCAAACAGTTTTTGTATGCCTCAAGGAATGTCTCATTATCATTTTCGCAATGAGTAGCAAGACTTGTGCGACTGCCTTTTCTTTGAACAGTCGACTCACAAGTCATCACACGATTACGGAAAAGAAATGGAACGCCAAGTTTCTGTCACTAAAATTACAGAAGGAAACAATTTATGGGGGTGCTAACCGATTGGGAGGGTGAACGAGCTTTGCAAAGAACCCTTTAAAAATCCAATTGGAAAGGCAAAGAAATACGGTTATTATGAAAACAAAAACCGAGCGATAATGTGTCGCGAGCGCTGGCACTTATCTCTCCGCCCTTTATACTGGAACTGCTCGGCTCTGTCCTTCTCAGTCGTGACGTTGTCTCCTCCTGGTCCCCTCAGTCTCGCTTTCTTATTTTTTTACATTTATTTTTCTTCCTGGTCTCGCCGCTTTTGTTTTCTGCATTCCACATTACTTGCCGCCGTTGGGATTTGCCGCTCAGTGGATACCGAAAGGACGTGACCCAAAATACTCTTTCCGCTCGCAGACCCGTAAGTATTGGAATTTGTCTTGTGCTGGAATAGGGTAAATGTGGTGGGAGACCTGGCGAATTTAAATAGCGCGTCGACAAAAATGCTGAGCTATCACGTTTCAGGAGATAAATTTTAGTAACTCGAGTCACTTGCGCCTTCTCGAGTCGGTAACTAGGGTCTAAATTTAGTGACTCACTCATTCGGTAATAACTTTCCCTTCCCACGGGTATCAGTATACATATAATGCTATGTATGGTCTCTTCAGTTTATTATACATAAAATACTGTTGATACGTTCACTGCTCTATAATTTTTTAAAAAGTTAGTCCTTAAAAGCTGCCCCATATCCCATCGTCATATATTTGTAACTATAATGCGGCGATGGCAAATTTTCACGTTTATGGGGATAAATTTTGGTAATTAGAATCACTTGTGACTTCTTGAGTCAGTAAAGAGGCTCTTAATTTATTACTTACCTCATAAAATCTGTAAAAAGTTTCTCTTCCCGCGGGTATCAGCATATATAATATTATATTCAGTTTCTTAAGTTGATTATGCATTTAGTACAGTTGATGCGTTCATTAGTCTTTATATTTTTTTAAAAGTTTTATATAAAAAAAATTTGACGTTGCCGGATTTCCAACCCGGCTCTCACAATTACCGGTCAGCTAAACCCATCCCGAAGTTCGCTCTGATGAAATGGCTTGGGGTTTAAGTGGCTAACAAGCCTCACTAACACGCCCGGCCAAATCAAATATTTTTTCGTGGCAAACTTAATCTTTGGCGAATTGCATCCGTGCGCGTAACTGCGTACAAAGTAACTTGTTTTTGCCAGTGCTTTAGTCCTTATACTTTGCCTCCTATCCCATCGTAAAATTAAGCACCGTCATAGATTTGTAACTATCATTTGGGGATGGAAATATTTCTTATGCGTTAATTGCCTCCCTGAATCCCTTTCATACCAGGCTTCCGGCCGGGGCTATAAATTATTAAATTCTCCCTTTTCGACGAAAATTACGAAATTAATCCCTTTTAACTGGTCTCCTTTGTGTCCAAGGGTAAAATGGATGCCAATATACTGCCTACTCTCTCTCTCACTCTCTCTCTCTCTCTGTAGCTCTTTCCTTTAATGTTCCTTTCTTTGTCTCTCACTGCCTCATAAAAATATCCCTGGATGGATTCTAACTTTGCACCACTTCCCAAGCCAATTATCCTTATCTGTTTCCGGACCCGGTGTCTCAATGGTCTCCCTGTTTCTCCTTGATGTTCACGCATTTCCTTTGTGGACCCGGTCTCATCCTCCCATTAATGTATCTTCTCGTTCGTTAACTGTTTTACCTAAATGCGTAGGTTTTACTCCCCGTCTTTGTATCGTTAATTTTGTCATTATCTCGCTTACTTTTTGCGTGCACAGGAGGTGAGGGCGTGCAATTGCAAACTACTGGGTTAAACTTGACATTAACCTCCCTTTGTATATTTGGCTGCTACTTATTATCTCACGGATGTTTTTTAATGCGTTTTGCCTTATTATTTAGCGACGTTTAATGAAAAAAGAGGGTTTATGGGAGGAAAATTCCGTGTACCCTAGCTACCTGAATCGTTATTCTTGTTTTGACCTCCCTGAATTTTGACCTTGTGCTCTTTGTATAGATAGAAATGGCCTTTCCCAAGTTTTAAGAGTATTTGAATGGTGTAAAAGAGAATTAACGTAATTTCGGAGATGATATTCCCAAAGCTGTCTTCACTTATTGTTAGTTAAATTCGAATTGCTGCAGCAAACAATTTTTTTCTGGGGACTAAGCCGTCCAGTTAAGCCTTCGGCGTAATTGATGTTTTTCTTTTCGATCTGTAGAGATTCTTCGCTTGGACAAAAGATAAGACTACCTCTGACAATAACTTTGTAAGGTGAATAATACGTGGAAGTATTTGTAAATCGTTTCATTATTGGAGTTATATTATCTTTTAACTACATCCTATTGGTTGGTATGGAGTGATTGGTTGCTACACTACAAGAAATCATCATCTATTCTTTTTTTTTTGAATGGGAATGGGCCTGATTTTTCACCCTGAGCAGCTGCATCAATGCAAAAATTCTCTTTATGGGCGTAAAGGTGTCAATGCTCAAGCCATTCGGTGAGTTTTCTGGCTGTCGCTCCACAGTGCTCACTTGGCGGGAGAATCAATTGAGGCAGTGTAGTTAATGGGATTGCCAGTAACCTTAAACTAATAACTCACGGTCAGAAATGACTTGAACGTGTGATGCAGAGGATGCGCAGTTGCCTCATCCGCGCAATATCTGTCTGCCGCTTGTATGGTGCTTTTGCCGAGCGATTGCAGGTTGAAAAACAACCGCCCTCGTATTTTGTATATGCTTGAGAAAGAAGAGCTATTTTTGGCGTATGCGTTGAAGCCAATATTGGTAATTCATAACTTCCCTTACTTTTCTATTATGGAGAGGGTCGCAGATTCCTTCGATGGGAATAATTATCGCTATGAGTTTTCGAGAGATCATTTTGTCTCCATCAATCACAACTTACTTCCGAGAAGCATTGCTAGGCTATGATTTATAACAATAAGGCAAACTTTTTAGATAAGAGAAGATGTATTAGGGTAGTACATAATTGCAGTTTTCGTACTAAAGTGTTTTCAGCTCCCTGTGCTTGCTGTCACCTTTTCATGCTCTGTTTTTACCCAATCGTAGGCGTTTCCTTGCAAAGCTTGTAAAAATATGCAACCACCAATAGGATAGTTTCCTTCATCAAAGAAAAGGAAAGGCATTGATTGCGATTCGTTACCCACCATTAGTGTATTCATAATATAAAAATTATTTGGTTATAGAAATCCCAGTTTAGACGAATGTTATTTTAACCTCATTTGAAAAAAGTCATATTGGCGCCCATGCGATGCCACTCGACGGGACGTCACAGGAACCTAGATGCTTTACGAGTAGTCAGGAGTTTTACATCGTCAGAGATCACTAATGTATGCATACAGTACAGAGCTCATGGAAACATCTCTTAATAATCACTTATTAAACTGCCTACGCTCGGAAAGTTTCCATCGTTTGATAGGGTATTTATAATCCTTATTTAAGCCAAGCGCTACCTGCTAGCGGGGTAGTGTGCTGCCTGCTAGCTGTGCTCATAGTCTCACACCAAGTTGGCCTCACGCAGCGGTTCTCGGAATCAGAATGACGTCACACGGGTTTTCTCAGCATTCATACTTAGCCGTCGCGTTTTCGATCACTTAAAAATTGTCACTTTTCAGTTAATCGCGAAAAGTAGATATCGTCATGTAAAAATCTGAAAGCCTGAAATACGTATTCCAGGAGTACTATTCTTTTGATTTAGGCAATAAAAAAATTGGAAACCACCCTATTATGTATGTGTACACACATGTATGTATTTGTTGTCGAATTATATATAAGTCTTTTGTCTTTGAATTCATGCTGTTACTGCGGTACCAGATTTCCATACTCGGTGCACAATAGACGTTACTAGTATGTGTCTCCTAGGTTACCCCCCCAAATATACACCACGGCAAAATTGCAGTTCTCCCCTCCAGCTCTACGTCGAGACGTTGTGGCGTCCCATTTTGTGGGCAGCCGGAAAGAATGGAGATAGCACCACGCTATCGCCTCCTCGCCTCAGTCATACGTGAATTGTGGTCGTGGAATGCATGCCTCCCGACTGTGTGGATTCCTTTTTACGCTTAGCGAACCTGGTGCGCTCTTCTGATGTTTTCATCTGTGAGACTGCGCGGCGTTGAAATAGCAGTGACGGGAGCGGAATGCAATTAATAAATCATCGACCCCTGAGTAGGTCACAGTTGCAGGGAAGATATTGGAGGGATGTCTGGAATAGAGGAAGGCGTCAGTGGGAAATGCAATTATCCGTACCGGCGGATGAGGCTGTGTCTAGAGAATTATGGTTGAGATGAGGCAGGCTGGTTGCGTCGTCACAATAGCTGGGAATTTTATAGACTTGATGTGATGCAGATTTCAGCACCTATTCATTGAGATTGATTGGAGACGAATGAAATCGTGGTTAAATGTATGGAAACTCAAAAATTGCCAAATGTGTTTGCATTATTTCCATTCCTCTATTATTCCTCACTTTCCTGGTTTTCAAAAGGTTGGTGCTTCAGGCCTTATACCGGCACTATTGGAGTAAAGATTTTTTTTCTAAATTTCCGCTTAATTAGTCAATCCCTTCAATTTAGGCATATTTTGGCGTAAAAATTTATCTTTGTAACTATCATCGACCCTTAGATTATGATTTCACTTGACTCTCATTATCGTTACATTCATATTTGTACATCACTAGCTAAGCTCCGATATGGCACTAACTTTGTCTCACGGACTAATGTATACTTAGGCATTGCAGTGATGGTTTAATAGCGTTTCGCTAACGATGGTTGAGCAGAAATGCCGTTTGCGCCATTTGTTTTGGCAAATACTGCCAAGATCCCAACTTAATTGGGTGGAACACGATTAATTCAACGTGTTTGACACGATTCTCGATCGAAGTTATCGAAAAACTGTTTATTTCAATTTTCTAAAGGAACATTTTATTGGATACGAGCTCATGGAATGGTACATGAGTGTGCTCCCTTGGGATGTTTGCGGCTGGCGTATTTGTTTCTCTCTCTCCTCTCCTTTTTGAAAGCTATGTAAAGAGGGAGAGTGATCGAAAGGGGAGAGGAGAGTAGCTCGGGGGAAGATGGTGAGTCTGATTGATTAATGTCTTCTTTGAAGCGAGACGAGATTGAGACCATTAAGCCCTGCTTCTCTTCCGCCCTCCGTAACCCCGTTTGCAGAACGTCGGCGAGGGATGGGGAGGGCTGAGCGGGGAGAGATAAGATGGCAGTCGGGAAAGCGATGAGAGCGCGAGAGTGGTGGGAAGTGAAACTAAAAAAAAACAAATGAAAAGAGTTCCGCGTCGCGTGTTTGTTTGTCTGCGTGTGTGTGCCAACCTTGCCACAAAAAAGTCTCGACTCGCTATGCCTTTCTTCTATAATTCAAGGCAACGAGAGATTAATTTCGCTCGGTGCTGCTGCCTCTTTTATTTCTACCTGCAGTCTTGTTTTATTTTTCTATATCTGGCTCATTCAAATAGCGTTTTGTGCATCGTTGACGGATTGTTTCCAGTCATACTTGGAGAACGCATTTCAAGGTTTCTTTAAGGCACGTCGCGATTAAGTAAGTTTTTGCCTTGCATCCCGCTGAAGTGGAGTGACAAATTCTGAATCGGCGCGGTGATGAAAATTCGTGGCGGTGAGTAATGTGAAGAATGCGATTTTCGGGAAATTCGGTGTCGGTAGGTTTAAGTTTTCTCAAGTGGGGAAAACTTTTCCTTGGAGGAAAAGTCATCTCGGGTCTCGCTTAGAAATAATCTATGAGACTCGGAATAATTTATCACCCACTCTGAATCGTTAGTCAAATATCCATGAATGTTTTTGCATATTCATAAATATCGTGTTTCTCTAGATAATTAGCATTGTCTTCAGTCACCTACATTATAAAGGGCGTTAATTGGTGTAATATACCCTGTGAATAAAAGATAGATGATGGAATTCTGCACTAATTTTCCCCATCAAACGATTTCGACTTGCTCAGACTATAGCATTACATCAAGAATTGTTTTGCTGAAAAATGTGAATAGGTCTTCATCTGTATTTTATTGTTTTATTATATTGCGTCCTTATATTCTCAATATGGTACCATCTTGACGCCGAAATGGCACATTAGAGGTGGCACGTAAGAGGTTAGGGTTCGGTTGTATTAATGATCTAGTCTCCTGGAACGTTTCCGTTAAAACTGAGTTGAATGGAAGTCGTTATCCTGATATCCGGAGATCTCCGGACGTATCGTAAATCCAAATCTCATCGTAGGAATGGAATATAAATGATTCCTAACAGCTCTTTTATTTTCTCTAAAAGAATTGGAAGAATGAGGTATATTTATAAATGAATTGAAAAAAATAAATAGGAGGGTCTTTGGAATGGGGTGACAGTAATAGACACATGATGTTATCCAACTTGGGTTAGAAATAAGCTTTTTATGTGTATAAAAAGGTTGTGAAGTCTAGATTATTTGTAATGTGTATTATTATATATTAATCGACAGTGATGACTAGAAATAGAGTCAAAGTAATCCGATCAAGGATATAGGTTAACGTTTATTCACATAATTTTTTGATTTTCCAATTCGCATTATCCATTCACTGGAACATTTTTATCGTATGATATAATTGTGCATGTACTTACATATGCGGTGGTTCGTACTAATTTTTGATTGGCAATGCGAACATTCAGATGCTAAATAATTGTGAGGTTTATCCCTCAGCGAGATTTATTCTTATTCTGTTTATATTTTAAAGAAAAAACTATCGAGACCAACTCTTATCATATAGACCAAACGGTCTTAGGGGACCATGACGGCCAGTTTCAACAAAGTGTATGTTACAAAAAACTTTCTTTGAAGTAAAATTTCATTCCTTGGAGTAAAATTTTCTTAATGAATGTTCCAAGTTTCATTGTTACCAGTGAAATGTTTTCGGATCCTGTAAATATCGGATATACAGACACTTTCTTAAATCCTCCTGTATAAAACTATAAAACACTCATTCAATAACTCACAAACCGACTTATTAATCAAACAAAAGATGATCGAATCGCCAATGTATTAAAGTTTTTTATTTCCAGGGAGTGTTATTATTAAGTGGATAATTTGGCGGAGGACTGGAAACTAAAAAAGTGACCTCTTCGTACCGGAACGATCTCGGATTTTTATGGAAAAAAGAACTTTTCAATTCTCAGCAGTAGTCTATTTGTTATAAAAAAGGAACAGTCTTCTAGCTATGATGAAGAAAAATCAATGCAGTTTCTTATTTCATCAATTACTTATTTTCTCTCGCCCTCCATTCCACAAATTATTAATGTCAACGAGATTTTCGACGATTTTATCCCAATTTTTCGAATGGTTTTTAACGGGACCGAGATCGTTCTCAAGCGTTCTCAAAATTGGTAAATACGAATAAATTAAATTAAGCATCTGCCAGGAATTTTTGAACCGATTTTTAAAGCAATACGCGAAATGACTCGTCATCAGTCTCTCTGCACTAATTATTACCTGATGGAAGAAATTTAGCGTTTAAAGACTTTTAATACTAATTTTGGTACTCGAGCGCTTGTAATATACCATCCTAGGGGGTAAATCTGTACTCTAATATGATACTGACCCAATTCGGTGAGCTATTGAATTTATTCAATTAAATTTTTAACGAGTCATTTATTACTTAAGGAAACAGAAATCTTGCTTCCTATATCTTACGTCCTTTTACGTCTGAATATTGATGCACTGGATTACTCTGATAATTGGTTTGAAGATCTCTCATGTCTTCTCTTATTACCTTGAAATCGTAAACATTGAAAACAGTAGGTTGATCGATAAATATTCAAGTGGAATCTCACGGAGCTAACATAAATTTGTGTCTACTTCGCACCGGAACGGTATATATTTGTAGCAGCCATTCATTACTCGAAGAAACAAAAATGACACCCCTGATGTGTTACCTGTTAACTGTTACCGCGGAAGTGAGCCGTTACTCACGCGCCGATGGCGGTCTTTTTTTGAACTTACAAATAATGCCAGTATTTAGCTACATCTTTGACATCATCCGAGTTTTAGTCCAGATAATTCGGAAATGCAAGATAAACCTCCTTGGCGTGGGCTATATTGACGTGGAGAAGGCTTTGTGGAGTGGCGCGATGATGGCGCGTCTGTCGTCTAGGTGGCGCCCCCTCCCCCTCCCACGTCACGTCTCCTCGCCCACTGCAGCTGCGGTCGCTCGTGCTTTTTGCCGCACCGCTCGCGCATCCCTGTCTTTTTCTTCTTTTATTATATTATGCAAGTCGAATTGTTGTCACGTCTTGGGGCGCTCGGCGGGAGGCCTTCTCGCGTGCACACCGTAACTGATTGCCGACTGGCCTGGATGAGTGTGAGCGGCCATGTAGGACGAGCTAAATGAGGTGAGGGAAGGGAGGGAGACGCTCTCGAGGCCCTGGTTTAGTCATTGGTGTGCGTCAGGCTGAGCCAAAAAGTGGATCGCATTTTAACTCCATTCGATTTGTCAAGGGATCATGTTCCATAGCCTAAATATGTAATCATAAACCTAAGTAATTTGTGGATATCTCCATCTTATGGGTTTTCGCCGCGTTACTTGTAAAAAGTTGACGACTTTTTCGCCAGGATTTCACCAGGAGTCTTCAAGATTCCACCAGGCGTAACTGGCGAAACTGTCGTCAACTTCTGGCAAAAAAACGCGGTGAAAACCCGGAAGTTGGATAGATCCACAAACCCAGTATGCCACGTAAAAGTACGAGCCAGCACAAGTAAATTAATAAATTAATTTTATAGCCGTTAGTATTTGATTTTTTATATCTTTCATATATTTTAGTCTACTGTAATCAATAATTTCAATAATGATTTTTGTTTAAAGAGCGTAAAAATGCACAGAAACGTTTTGGAAACGTGTGCGCAAGTTATTTACTGCTTTATGAATGTGTGGTTTTCTTCGACCTAATTCACTAACGCCTCAACGCTGTATACCCATCCATCTGACATTCTTCTCGGTGAGACCCGTTTTTCGGCCAGGGTCTCACTCGTAATTTCCTACCCCTCCATTCTACTAATCGTCCGTATTGTACAAATATTCCAGGATAAGGCGGACCATTTTTTTAAAGTAATACTAACAAAACAAGAAAAGATAATGGTTAAAGCAAAAGATAAGTGATGTAGGAACTCAACACGACAATTTATAAACTTATATAGAAACAAAATTTCTACAAATATGCTGTTTGAACATTGCATTAAATTGCATTCACTTCATATCTGTACATAAATTAATACAGAGACAAAATTCGGAGATTACAAAGTGGGGTGGGAATGACAGACATCCAATGATGATGTGTAACTTTGGCGTAATTATTTTATTCTATCTATGGCCGCGGTTTGCATTTTCAGTGCCGCCTTGGACATACCTCGTATGCTTCTTATCCCCTCATGACTGCTAGCTTCGTCGCCAAGGACTCTTCCTCACCCCGTAGCGTTGAATTTATTTTTACAATCTCAATCGATAAAACACCTTCGGGAAAGTAACACCTGTGGTAAACATGCGGCCCCGGAAGCTGTCTTTCTTCCCATCCTCCCTCCCTCCGTCGCTGGGAAATATTCCCAGTTACGTGGACGTATTATGTGCCGAACGGTAGTGCAGAAGGATCATTGTAGTTGCAATGGATAAACAAGTGTCTTCCTCGCGACTGAAGTGCGTCTTCTATCCGTGTTGTGATGGCGTGGTACATATAATGCACGCTTGATTCGATTTTACGTTCGTGGCATGTTGAAATTTTTGAACGGATACTGGAAGCGACGGTTTGTTGCGACGGAAGTATGTTAGCTAAGAAAAAACTACAACTAGTGTACTTTGAGAACAAGATGCCTCTGGACACAGAGGAGTTAGCGCCTATCTCCCAGGATTACTGTGGTTATAGGAATATTCAATTATTGCGTCCTTTACCGGTCAAATACTTTCTTTTTTCTTTAAAGAGCTTTTGATTACAATTTTATGTGGATGGTGCAATAGTTTGTTTTAAATTTTCGGTTTTTCACAGTTTTTTTACGTTAGTGGGTTTTGCCCGGAGAAGAGATGAAAGATTTTTTTTATTGCGTTCTTGTCGGGCAATGTTTGCATATATTCCGTTTATATTTCTAAGCGAATAATTTTTCGGGTAGGTCTATGTCTTCGAATTCTCTTTGGACTATTTATAACTCTGTTATTCGTTATGATGGTATTCTCTTGTTGTCTTGTTCCTCAAATAACGAAGAGTTTTTCGCTAGTTCTATACCCTATCTGTCTATTTTTTCCCTTTTTAAATAAATTCAGTTTTTATATTGTTTTATTATAGTATATATTATAGTATTTATTTGAATTCATTGGAATAAAATTCTGTTTCTATTCCAATCTATCATCAAAAGTATTACTTCTTATTTGAGACGTGATTGTTAACAAGTATGTGCTGGACAAAAAAACAGGTCAGAGGTTGGATTTTGTACTCAATTTTTCTTAGTCGCCTTTGACCAAGACTAGCTGCGTTTTTAAAAGGTATCGGATAATTTTAGTTTTGGTATACAATTGCAAAAGAAATTTCGTCCTCATCAGTTTTATCCCTAATGATTCAAGGTTTATCTTTGATGTTTTTTCAATGTGGTTAATAAGAGGCATATATATTTCTTGAGAAAAAATGTTAATTGTAATACTAACGTTTTATAAAATTATCTGAAGTACCAAACGCTCAATGGCTTCTCCTGCTGGAAACTGGTACTGGTGCTTGCTGGAAACTCTCGTCCATTGTGTTATTTACGTCAGCCTGACAAACTCTGAGAAAAGAGGTAAACATATGGTTGTCGTGTAAAGAGTAAATTTTTTCAGGTGGTATTTTTCTTGATGTCCACGCGATTTTTTCCCTTTTGAGGAAGAACTAACATGCGAATAAGGGAATAGTGGCGCCCTCCGCAGATTGCAGAGTTTAGAGAAAGCTACTTTGCTGGGGTCTTCTCTTCGCTCTTATCAAAGTATGAATTTCCTATGACGTTGTCGGGTGGACTCAAGCCTTATCGTGCTCATGTTTGCTTCTCTTTCATTAATCCATGGCAGAACGATGATAACCCTACTACGTACTTTTCTCTTGTCTCAGTACAAATTAGCAGCATAAAGCATTATATGCATGATATACAGGGTGATTCAAAAAGAATTTGGAAGCAGGTTGGGTTTGTTCGCTGGTTCCTGCACTGATTTCTCATTGTTGCCGATGCCTTCAGTACTGATGGTTCTACCTGAACGGTTGGTACTTGTCGGGTGTTGGTTATGGACGACTGCTCTGAGGGTCTGCCCTTTCTTCCTACTAGTTCCTGTTAGTTGTGGTATTCTTTTTGAATCACCCTGTATAATGAATATAGATAAGTATTGCGTACGCGATCTGCTGAAGTTTTTTAACCAATATGTACGAATCAGTATTCTCTGACCATTCTTTCATCAGTCATTGGTTTAAATTGTTTACTCTTCTTAGATCATGATAATCGCAAAAGAAAAAATTGAATTCAAATTTTCCAAATTTCAACAGTTGCTTTCATTTTCTATTCTGCCTGTTATTTTCATTTCTTTAACTTATAACTAACGTTTGAATCGTGTTTTGGGGATAATTATTTGTATTGATTTTATTACCTAGAGTGAACAAGAATCATATTGATTAGATTCCTAGCAAAAACCATTATCGTAATAATTCTCTGAGTTATTCCTAAAAGAATTGGATAGAGAGAAGGTAAAAATATTATTAGCATAAATCAAATTGAAAACTATATGTAAATGACTCTATTCCCTTACCTTTTGTGGGGATTTTTGCTGAAGGGAAGTAAACTTTCACTGCTCAACCCCCGTCGTGTTTGGGGTCGTGGAAAGCATGCGTAATCGTTTTTCAATGAAATCCATCGTATTTCCATTTTAGGGAACATGTTTACGTCAAGAGAAAAGGGGCATGCTTGAGTAGGGTGTAGGCGTTTGGAAAGGAAAATGATGGCCAAATTGAATTTTTGAAAAGAAACAAGCTATGGAAGGCCATTTAGGTAATGGAAGAATTAGAATTGCAATATGCTATACCTATTATAAATGAGGAGGCTGAAACTTTTTAATGTCTAATTTTTTAAAATGAGAGATAAAAAATTATCGTTATTACTTTTTTGTTTGATGGAGTGCGACGAAAGTTGCAAGGAAAAAATCCTTTCATAAGAAAGTATGTAAATAATTACATTTTTAATTCCTTTCTATTAATGGATATTCTGTGGATTAGATAATGTTATTTGGATAGAAATATGACAAATATCTTGGAATTAGGTAATCATCGTGAGAATGAATGTGGGATTTCTTTGAGATATTCCACTGAATAGAGCCGAGAGTCTGACGGTATGCTTTTTTTATGACCGTGACATAATTCTCAATTACCATTATTTGTCATAATGATATTGATATTTTTGGTTTGATTGCCTATCTGACCTCACTTAGGTGATGATGAGGAAAAAAACGTCTCCATAATTACCCAATGTCTCGCAGAAAATAAATTGGCTAATATAAAATTATGTATCTCAATAAGAATGCTAGTTCGATAAAGTATGACAAACATCATGGTAGGTAATCTCCGTGGGTAAGAAGAATGTTACATCTTCTAAAAGACACTCAGATGAATTGAGCTATGTTTCTTACGCTAGATACGATATATAGGTTTACTTTCCTACCTCCATCGTACTTCCTTTTCCTCGAATAAAGTGCACGAAAGAAAACGTTTTTTTTCTTCCTATTTTAATGATGGGATCTAAAAGTCTTAAGTCCTCTCATTCATAATGTAGCGTATTGAATTCTCTAATTCTTCCAAGACCTTGATAGTCTTCCATAGCTATTTTTTTTATAAAAAAATTCAATTGGGCCATCAGTCTCCTTTCAAAGCGCCTACATTCTACTTACTCTATCATTATCAATATAACTATATACACTCAGAATTAATTTTCAACTAAATGAAAATAATTAACCGTCGTAGCAAATTATTGAGTGCCATTTATGAGGCTTTTTAGTTTTACATCTGCAATGCCCGCGGAACACGTGTTGTCAAGGTCTATCTATCATTGTTGTTTTCCTTTTGCCTTCAAAGAGACTTCTCCTAGTTTTTTTCTTTTCCTCTCGAGATCTGCATAAGTAGCAGGAGCTGTCGCAGTTTCGTACGCTATTGAAATATCGGTTCGCCGAGAATAAAGGAAGACCTACATCGTCGACTCTCTTCGGGAATCCATTGGACCGATCTGGTACGGTCGTTGCAGTTGCAGTGCAGTCTACAATGGCATTCTTTTCCTCTTGCCATATGGCCAATTTTTCATTACGGAATGTGGCAGAGTTTCGATGACAAAGTTTCCAGTCACTAAATTCATCTCAGTGTTATCCATTAATTACTCCTGCAGCCTCTTTTTAGCGCTCATTCTTCTCCCGGCCCCAAAATTTATCATCAAAGTAACTCCAACTTTATTTCTTATGATTTTTTTTACACCTCATTCATCCTTTGCTTTTTCCGTTGCATGTGATCGCCTTTCATTCCGAAATAAGGCTTTACGGTTTAAATATTTTTTTGCTTGGTTAATGGAAGTTTTTTAGAATGGGCAATTAATCTTTTGTAAAGAATTTCGTGGATTTTTCCAAATGTTATGCATGATTTTTGGGGGCAATAACTTTTCTCAAAAATGAATTGATCTCTCTAAGCTGTTCAACACATTAAATTTTATAGAGTTTTTTTTACAAAATACTAGTTATTTTCACCTAGTATGCCGCATCTAATGGAATTGACTGCTTAATTCATCTCGTTTATAGCTAGATGACTGTAGTGTTATTTAGATCTCCCACGTTTTCCGATGTACGATGCTGGAATGAAATACGCGAAGAGAATTATCCTTAGCTATTTGATCTTACGGTTTTGGAATTATTTAGGATATTTAATGCATGAATACGAACGAAAAAATGATCATATTTGGCTCACTTCTTACTTTCTTCTGACTGTACCAAGATAAAAATCTTAAATCTGGATGCTTGAAGGAAATCATTTTCTTAGTCATAAGCTCTCGTATATTGTGAAGACGAGAAATGCTCTTGTTGCTCACATGATAGAAACAATATCGTTAACATCATACACCTTGTTGCTCAAATAGTTGAATTAAAGATGCCGTTTCGTTAAGCGGATTCACTGATTTCATTCAGTGACCGAATTTTCCTTTCCAACACTATTCGCTATCCACGATTTCATTTTTCGCTCTTTTCTTGGAAATTTTTTTAGATTTACTAATACTGAAAATTTTCTAATGCCTCTTTTTATCATATCTTCATGGAATAATAACTTAGACATAATTCAGTAAAATTAATACAGATGTAAGGCAATTACGGAGTAATGGGTATATTTTTTATTTTATTATATTTAATTACTATTCATGTGTATTTATTTATAAATTATGTTTTTTTATTTCTCTTTACCCGTGTGTGAACGGTAACGGTGAATCAGTGTCTTGGAAACACAGGCGTCGAAGAATTATTAATGCAAATTTTTGCCAATATTTTCGCTACATTTATACACATTCATTAGGGCTATGAATGAATATGAGAACATGAATTTGATGCATAAGGGTATAAAATGTTATTTAATTTTTTTAGAATAATTAAATGAACAGGCAAAGAATTCAGTTTTAAATTCATTAAAAAAGAAGATACTAGAAATTTTCAATGCCTTTTTTTGCAGTGAATTGGAATTCTATCTTTTCCTTAATAAAATTGCTTACGGAATATTTTTTCTGATTGCTTGCATCCTTGTAGGATCGTTGCCAGACATACTCAGGTCATTATATCACTTTTTGTCTCGATAAGTTTTTCTTTGAGACCTATGACAGCTTGCTTCAAGGAGGCTATATTTCCGGCGAAGCAAAATTATCCCGGTGACAGTCGTAGTTTGCCTACCCATCGCTGGATGAATGTTTCGAAGCCCTCGAGCACAATACCCCGTGCGTCCCTAGCCAGCTGTTTTACTTTTTTTTGCGAACTCCCGTATCACTCCCTCCTCAAACCTTTCTTCCTCCCGCTAACTCCCCTTTCGGTTTCACCTTCCCTTACCCCTCCCCCTGACCCACACACGATTTCTGCTGCGCATTGCTGGAGTGAAATACGTGAATATTATTGTCCTCCATAGTCTATTTTGCCTTCCATTTTTGCTCTTCTTTAGGATATTTATTTTATGAATAATTATTTTACTTTATATTACTATACGCAAACATACTTCGTACTTTGTGAGAAAAGCTGACGTGATAGGGAAAAATGGATTGCATTTTTGAAATCAGCGCTGGAAAGTACATAAAAATCAGTTATCAAATTTCAAACAATTTTCAAAAAATATTTTTTTGCAGGCCTGTGTAATTAGTAAGTACTGCCGGCCTCGGTGGCGGCGGGGTAAAGAAGTCCTCGCCTGCCTAAAAAAAGGTCGCGGGTTCGAGTCCCGCCTGGGTAGGTTGTCTCTATCCAGGGCATGGTTGTTCGTACACGTGTAACTGTTAAATTTTTCAAACATCGCGATGTAAAATGGACAATATTAGCTGTATTGAGTGGTATGGGAATAAATTAAATAAAAATTGAAATACAGCGAAACCTCTATAAGCGAAAACTGGATATGTGAGACACCTCTTTTTATGAAACTCATTGCCTGGTTCAGTCATTCTTATCCTTGGAAGTCTCTAAAAGCGAGAATCATTATTATCCAAGTAAGGCATTTACTGAGTTATGGGTATATATTTTACATTATTATATTTAATTACAATTCATATGTATTTCTTTATAAATTAAGTTTTTTTCTTTCTCTTGACATGTTTGTTCAACCTTGATTAAGTGTCTTAGAAATATAGGTGTTGAAGAATTATTAACCATTTAAATACTCGAAGGATAAATGAATACCTAATTGGCACTTAGAGTATATTTTTTTAAATTTAGTTATTTTCGCGGTACCATATTCCCTTGAATTTCTCAGGCCCTCGCTAACACTTTTACCTTTTCCAATTTCGTATATCTTAAATATAAATCTCTTTAATAGAGAGATTTTTTGGCCGATTTGAGGTGAGGAAATGTGTGCGCGCTGTCCGACTCGATACTTAGTGAAGGGAAACCTATGTCGCGCTCAAGCATTAGATTTTTATAGATTTTAATTCGAAAGTATAGAGATTACTTCCTGTTTTATTTAAATCGTACCAAGTAAATAAATCATACATATGGATTCTCGAAAATATCAATTTCTATCTCCGGAGCTTCCATGTTTTGTTAAGACAGGAAACGCTCCTGTTGCTCATACAAAAGAGACGACGCCCTTGTTCTCTTTGAGTGCGCATCACTCAAAAAAGGGTTCCCTTCCCAACCCTTCCTCTCCTTTTGCACCATACCTACCTTTTCCTTTCGAACTCCATACCCACTCCTCATTTCGAACCAATTAAAACTCTTGCCCTATTCTCTCTTTTCTTTCTCACTGTAGTCATTTACGTCTCCCCTCCACCCGAAGACATATTACCCTTTCCGCTTGATGGGGTCGTCCCATTCCACTCCCAACGTCCGCACTTTTCTTTTCCACTCTCCTCCAGCCTTTACTCAGTTCCATCTCTTGTACTCTTCCATCAATTCGCTCTAGCGTCATCAAAAAGTTTCTCATCCCTCCTTGTGTTCTATCGTCTTCTCTCTCTCTCTCTCTCGGAGATACCCCGCGGCTGGTTCATCATCCATTCTTTTTTTTTTTTTAGAAATTTCCTTTTTGCTGCTTCCATTTCTCTTCCTTGATGTACGCTTCTTTTTCCTCTCTCTTGTCTCGACCTTCCTCACCCCTTTGGGTGCCTTGACCCTTATTTTTATTATTTCCTTAATGGAATGGCGAGTTCTACCATTCCCCAGTCTTTCCATTAAAAAGACTTCATGTAGGAGGCCCCAGTCGGTCGCGTAGACGTGGATCCATGCTGCCACTTCAGGCGATTATCAATTGGTTTATTATTTGTCCGCTGAGCCGTGATGCTAAAAATATGATCCATTGAGCTACAGAGGTTCTGCTATAGAATGAAAATGTCATGTGCTCAAGTGATTACATTATGGTGAATATAAATTTCGGTTTAGCCATAATTATAGCTGATTTCTCTGAATGATTCGGATCTCTCTGCTATCAGCCCTGTATTTTGTGTGATTTGCACGGTACCGATACCCTGCCATTTTTTCCTTGACTTTCTTAGGCCCTGTCTACCAGCTTTGCCTTTTCCGATTGCGCACGTCTTATTTTGCTCCATCGTCTAAGGGCCCCTGCGAACCGGCAACTTTACAAAGCAGCTACCTATTTAGTTGCTTTGAGGAAGTTCCAATGAACATACGGCATTGACTTTGGCCTCGCGCACGGGCGACCTTTTACTGGCCGCAACTAAATAATTGCTTCCGGACCTATTCCGAGTGTGAATAAACTGTTGCCGGAAGGAATACACAACGTGGAGTTTTAGCAACTAAATAGTTGCTTTGAAAAAGTTGCCAGTGCGCGGGGGCCCTAAAATGCTCTCAATATTATTATTAGAACCAAAACTGCTCTGTAATTTATTGTTGCCGTCTATTGCCTCATTTGACGGTATTGCCATGGTGATCAGATATCTCCAGTGCCTGCAAGTAGATGTAATCGATTTCGTTTGGAATTTAATGGAGAAGTGTATTTAAAGTTAGAATGGATCCTGCTCCCGAGCTGGCTAATTGGCAGCCCATTGATCAGATCATTTCAAAAAGATCTCTTATTCTGTCTCTTAGATCTCAAAAATAATACAAGGAAAATGTTTAATTAGGTTGTTTGATTCAATTAAATAATTCACAGAATATTAAAACTATCTAAGGAATTTTTTTACTCTTGGTATTCCAACTTCGATAACTATACCCTCAGATATGGACATATTGGGAGTCCAGGTCTATCCTGTTTATCGTGTTTCCTTTGATAATTTTCTCTGAACATTCCTCTGTTGCTGGACTACTACACTTGTTCATCACTTTAGGAGGTTGGCACAACTGCTACCCGTGCTGGCTGCAATAATTCGATTTTTCTGTCGCATATCTGCAATTGTTTACGGAGTGGAATTAGTATAACCTCGCTTTTGTGATTACCAGTGATGGTCAATTGCTACGTATACTTTCTACATGTGTACGCTTTTCGCTGTGACGTCTTAAGTTGGGATGACCTGTCGCTACTCATGGAAATACAATTCCAAACGATGTTGTAAGTCAAGGAGTTATTGCCAACGCACTTTCTTCCCACCGTGGTTTTTTTTCAGGTCGAAATACCGTGCGTCAGGATTGGTGGCTTCGGCTCATCATATGTATTTTTTTCTTTACCTGTCATCCGCAGTGACGTTGCTGATTCCTCCCACTTCCTCCCTGCCTACCCTTTACGTTATTATCTTTGAAATGGAACTGCGTGTTCACTCGCTGAATTTTCAGCCGCACCACTGCCTCTACCCTGTCAACCTCAGGCTGTCTCGCCCTTAAATCTCCTTTCTCACCGTTCTTTACAATTTTTATTTCCATTCTGACGAAGGATAACTCGGTCCTTCCTTGTTTCGATCGTGATCCGGAACGTTTTTGTCGGATAGCACATGAGAACTATGGGGGGTAACCGAGAATCGGCACAAGGTTACGCCTGCAGGGTCTATTTGAAATGTCAAAGAATATTTTGCAATGGTCCCACATCGTCATGCTTTTCGAAGGAGTTTAGATTGTATTCGATGACGTGTGCGTTGTTAACAAGTAATGACACGCTTATAGGGAGTGCTATTCATTTATATTTTTGAGTTGAGCCTATAGTAATGGCAGCTTATAGGCTGAGGGAAGATGACTAAAGGAAATAGTACGTAGTTTTCTTAAATTCTTCCTCCCCATTAATGCTGAGAAAATATTTATGTATAAATTCTATCATCGATAAATTAAAAAAAAATTTGTTACAGATCAATTTGACAATCTGAGAGAAAATTATATGACAAATAATCTGTATCAAGGACTATTTTCTAATTACCTTCTGATGAATGTTCTAATAGTCCTCGTTGGTAGAAGTTACTCCTCGTCGAATGAACTATCATAACGATAAAAAATTATGCCGCATATTGTGATTGCATATTTAGAGAATTGACTTCAATATTGTCTCCAAGGGGTTAGGTGAGCTTTCTTTCCTTATTGAATGATTATTTACATTTCCTGCTTCGTCCTACCTTTCTTCCTAATATGCTCCAATGAAATAAACCAACATTATGTTATGCCCTAAAAATACTTGCATTTTCAGCCTACGTTGTGGAAAGTATGACGTTTTAATTCTTGATAAAAACAGCATTGTGGTGAGCACGTTGAGTCAGCTCAGCATTCATGATTGATAGGTTGGGAAAGTTTTGCAAACTCCTTTATCATAACTGGGAAGGCGGTTTAAATCAGGTTGACGTATGGGAAGAAGCGTGTCACTGCAAGAGACCAATCATAAACTAGAACCGGGAACATATGAATAAGTCAGTGAGATAGCTGGGGATACAATTTTTATCAAATTGTCTCCATATAGATCACTGAATTTGTATTTCAATCCACGGACTCTATTTTTGAAGAAATTTAATGGCACATTGGTAGAGATACGCAAAAATCGCACTTTCATTTTTATTTTATGGCTCTTTCAATAACAGTTTATCGCATTTTGGGGCATCTATTTTTTATTTTCATAAAGAGGCAGATGACGATAAAATGTAGTGAAACACAGTTATATGATAAAATACAGAATATTTTAATAATAATATTGTAGAAAAATAATAAATTAAGGAATAAAACAGATAGTGGCGGTGCGCGATATCTCATTTATCGCATTTGCGATTTTCACGCATCTCTACACATTGGGTATTAACTTTATAGGGGAATGTTTGATACTATTACTTGATTTCATTTTTATTGTAGGGAGAGCTAAGCATGGGTTTGGTTGTTTAAACTAATTATAAGTTGCTACACCCTCGGAAAATTTCTTAGTTTTACCTGCCCCTCATTTTCTCCTCGCACGCTTTCTCCAATGCCTGAGGTTCACGTTCATTGTCCCTATTCCGCAATGCTCCGACTGATGAGGCCGCCTTATGAGTCCTTACTCGTTGATCAGATTAGAGGATTAATTTTTTTATCGTCAGAATAAATTTTACCGAGAGGAATTCATCATATACGTGCGTGTTTGGAGGAGATTAATGTGATGGTTTCCAGTTTATATCCGTAGCGCATTCTTGCGGCGGAATCATCAACTTCCTCTTCATCCGTCTTGTGGTAAGTGATGCCATATGATCGTTTTGAATAATGCCTTCATCCACGTGCTTAAGTGAGAATTCTCTTTGGAAAACCTTTGTTTATTAGTTATGGCCCTAATAGCACACAAATAATTGTGGATAAGAGAAATGCCTTAAAATTGGTATTGGCTTCCGAAAAAATTTCCTAACACGTAATTGCCGTGGCCTACTAGATTTGATGCGACAAGAAAAATGTAGCTTCCATCAAAGAAGTACTGTATGTAGCCAAGAATCTGAAGGAATGTGTATTTTGAGCGTTTTTTTATCATTATCGTGCACAAGAGAGCAATTGGGAGCTCAGACGTAAGTTTTTGTACAATTATGTAGCCCAGTTTCAGATCGCGACTGGAAATCTGATCCAGTTAAAGTTGTCTAACTATGAAAATATTTGGATCCAACAGTCAACATTTGAGAAAGCGGTTGAATATCAATGAATATAAAAGAAAAGTTAATATTGGTTATTAATCACCAATGAACTAGCCTCTGTGTCAGTTGTCCGAGAGAAGGTGCTATAATTATTACCATGGATGCTTAGCCTAAATTTGAATCTATTTTCTTGTTCAATTTGTAGTAATACCTATTTAAAATTATTGTCGAAGTTCATTATTACCTATCATCAGTTGATGATACTGTATCATTTTGAAAAAGGTCCTTGATAGTTTTTTTCATGATTATAATTAAACAATATTAATGATTCTAATTATAGGCACTTAAGAAGTTATTCGTACATATATGGTTACTTTGCTGCGATAGTTTACTTTAGGAATGAGAGGATAATTCTGGTACTTATTTGGAGTCATCCGCAGAAGTGTCAAAAAATAAACAAATTTCTGCGAGGTAACAAAATAAAACTTGAATTGGGAATCGAAAAATGAGCTTTAACCTTCAGGTGTGTGTGCATTTCATTACATTTTACTCGGGTTACCGTTATTCATAGACCGCAATGGTGTAGCATTGAGCTGCGGTGGCACTTCCAAGGGTCGTGCCTACCGATATGGGATAAGTTAATCATGTTTGTCTTATTAGGAAATCGTTATAACGTATGCATTAAAAGAATATTAATGAAGAAGAAAAGGCAGCATATCGAAGATGAGTGACATTTTATACTATTGGGGATGAAATTCAACAATTTTAATATGGTATTAATTTTTTCTGGGTAAATTATAGTCACGTTGATAATAAATTCGTGAGTATGGTTTGAATGCAGTCTATAATTGTTTCATGTGCACCAGCATTTAGGTTCTTATGTACTAGTTTTTTGAATACAATTTCTTTGAATTGGGTGAAGTGTGTTTTCCGGTTATATCATTTCTTAAATTTAAGGAGATGTTTCCAGCTTCAAGTGGTTTTTCTGTTTTCTCGCAAGAATATCTAGTCTTTCTCTCGCTTTCTCCCTTTGGATATTTATCTTCTCATTTAAGTTATCTTGTTTTTTTTTCCCTCACTGCGACGCGAAGTTTTCTTCCTCGCATCTTATGGTTTCCTCTCTTGGATGAATCAGTGCTCGTGGTCTCAGGCTTGATACATTTGTGCTTTTTGGCTCTAGGTTGTGTAGTTTCATTAGGGCTCAATTTGTTTTGAAGCCATGAAACATCCCAGTTAATCCCTCATGTGAACCGTCTATGGCATGATGGCATTATTGGACCGGCTTAATATGAGGATTTTGTCGAGATAAGGTGAAATTGACCAGAAATGTTTAGCGTTATCGCGGGCATTAGTTCATTGTGTTATGGATTATTTATAATTGATAAAAAAACTGGTCAAATAATGTGATACGGGACCATCTCTGTTGGAACTGTTATGACTTGCAATTTTTTTGTTGTTGTCTGGTGTCCATGATGTTGTATGATGAAATGAAGACTAAAAACGTTAGATATATATTAATAGAATTATTTGAGCACTATTACTGTCATAGGTAAATTATTCGATTGTAAATTAGCGTAACGTGCTCCTTACCTTTAACGTATTTTCGTTATTTCATTCCTGAACTTTACCACGTTTCCACTTCTAACTTTATGTTTAGACTTTACCACGTTTGGGGTTTTTCTTTGCGGGAAACAGATTTTATCGCCGACCGATAGTGGCGGCAAAAACCCTGTTGAGATAATTATTGCCTCTTGGTACTAGCAACATGTACGCCAATCGTGATTTCCATAAAGGCAAAGGGGTTTGTCATCGGTGTTTCTAAAAAAATCGAAGGAAAACATTGCCTAATGATAGTTGCTCTCCGTTAAAATGGAATCAACGCAAAGGCTTTTACGAATGCCACGCACATTCATCGCGCCAAACTTCGTAATTTACTTCCTCGGAGTTAGATGTTTCTTAAGGGCAGATAAGTTTTCACTGAGCTCCTGGAATTTTCGCAATTCTGTTATATTAGCCCTCTCGTCTTAAATACTCACAACGAAGCTCATGTTCACGACGTGGTACGCTGAGAGCTCATTAGGATTTTCACTTAACTCTGGAAATTCGTTACTCAGCTCTTCATTTCTAAGTTCAGGAACAAGCGCAAGTCTTAATGCATTTTCCGTCTCAGTCTTTGAATGAACTACCACCTGGTCTTCATTAATGACAATAGCTGCACTCGGGGATGGCTACTTTGTTTTAGGTATCAAAAATTTTAAAATAATAAATTTATTGCTATTTTTTCGTGTGACAAAACCAACGAGATTAAAGCTCTATTCGAGTAACGTATAAATTGAAGATGTTCTGAAAGAGAACAAAACGGGGGAACTGCTCTCATGGGAAAATGATACCATGAACTTCGTACTCAAATGCTGTAGTTAATTAATTGTAAGAAGGCTTCAATGTACACATAATTTGTTCAAATGAATTCATAGCTTGGAATCGCTCTGCATTTAAAACTTTTCATTCTCCGTGTCTCACTTGGGGTGCCTATTTTAGGAATTAAATGCCTATTATTTATGCATACTACCGTTTTTAAGAGGTGAACTGTAGGGAACTAAAGAAACATAGTGCTTATTGTCGAATTTTAGATACATGCTTTAACTTTTCTCCATCTTTTTTTCCCCGCCAGGGTTAACCGTGGCTTTGTTCCCGTAAAATATTCACGAAACATTGCCAGTACTCTTTTCCACTGAGTTTGGCATCTGCGAAATTGATATGTGCATGTGAAATTATGCGAATAATTCCTTCACTTTATGCGAAAAACCTCTCGCACGAGCACACATTGTCAATCTTTGTTTTAATCTTCTTTTCATAAAGTTTGGCCATCCACTCATTAGAAGCGTGTTTGGTTGGCTTTCATTAAACATTTAACATTGGGCAAATTGAAGCACAGAAGACGAGGGTAACTGGAGACGTGAGTTCGACTCGTGCAGCCCTTAGAACATGACTTTGATCGGCACTCTAACGCATGCATATTTAATGCGTACCTCTTCTCCTTGGACTATCACTTTTTCTTTTATCAGTGCCTGTTCCACTCTTATCCTTGCTTGCTGTCCTTCCTTGCTTGATGTCAATCTCTCAGGATGTTTTTATATTTCACCTCTCTTCTTCACAACACTTTTGTAAGTACTTTCTATGCTCGGTAAATGCCCCCGCGCACTGGCAACTTTTACAAAGCAACTATTTAGTTGCTTTGTGGATGTTCAAATGAAACACACGGAATTGACTGTGGCCCCGCGCACAGGCGACTTTTTAGTTGCCGCAACTGCCGTGTGTTTCATGGGACTTCCTCACTGGCAAGTTGCCAGTGCGCGGGGGCCCTTAGCCCTTATTTTTTATCTAGTGCTACAGCTTTCTTGCTCTATATCATCTATATATCTAACCAAGAATAAATAGTGTATTATAATAAAAATATCCAGGCTTTTTAATTGTTGCTGGAAATAATTTTGCCGGACAGTCAAATTTATGATGTGAAAGGGGATTTTAATAGAGTTGAATGTGTTTGGTTGATCGTCATTTGATGTTAATTTTCACAGAAAATGGGGATTTATAGCAAAATTCTTCACTGATTTATTTTGAATTCGAGGAATTTGTTCCGTAATTTATATAGCGCAAAAAATTATTTTTGTCTCCATGAACAAGCAATGGACCTATTATAAAGAAGTTATTATTCTCGATATAGTGTCTATGATTAGAATTTGTGTGCTGTCATGAAAGAGAACAAAAAAATGTCGAACCGTTTTTTTTTAGACTGTGGCGTCCAAAACCTGAATTTATTCTTACTTACACTGGATTCAGTTGGAAATAAAATTATTATTACTTATCGTTAATGGAGCGTTGAACACCAGTAGGCTTCTTTCAACTTCCCAAATCTTCTAAAAATATTTTTCATATCTTGTTCGTATTTTTGCCGGTATTTTAATTCTTCCTAGCTTTGAAAGACGTGTTTATTAATTCTAGTTTCATGGCACGCCTCCAAACATCTCCTGAGCTAGGGGCACTGGTGGATTTTGCGAGACTAGTGGTGTAACCCAACCGTTTCAAATCGAAAAAAGTCCCTGCTCTTGCAAATTCCCGCAACCGGATATTCGGTTTCAGAAGAAGCAAAAGTATTCGGACGAAATCAAATGCGTAGTTCTTATGTACTTCTTATTTAATCGAATTCATCGGGTAAAAGTTGGGTTGAAGTTCATTTTCCTTGAAATAAGAGTCCCCTGGGTCTCCCTTCCATCATGTCCTGAGTCTTCCTTCATTTCCTCGCCCGTCTCCCCAAAGGGCTTCTTCCTTCAGTTGCCGGAGATGAGAGGAAAGGGGTCCTTGAACTCCTCCTACCCCTCATGAGGTTCGACCTCGGACAAGATAACTCTTCGCTGAGCACAAATTGAAGAGGGAAAAATAAAGAAAATTTGCTACGCAGAGAATTGAAATCATTAACATTCGCCAATGACCGCTTTGGATTACTTTGGAATTGAATGAACCATAAGTGGAAGCCTATCTTATACCCTTTATTAACAATTTTCCCTCTGGTTCAGTGGTGTTCCGTTCCGGCACCGGTTACCAAGACAACTGGTTGACAAGGTCAAATAACATTTTTATCAATTTTGTTGCCATGGAATTTATAATATATACGTTCGTGACCAATATAAAGAATTTGTAATAAAATGTAAGTAATAGACTGTAATAAACAACAGAGAGTAACAATCCACTTCTAAAATAATTAAAGGAAAGTGCGCTTCGGCACTGCTAATTTTGGCATGACATCAATGCCCTACCTCATGCTGGCTAAGTATTGCTTGTCTTGAAAAGATAATTGCGGTTATGACTTTGGTACCCATGATAACATGGAAATGTATCATACCATTAAATGGTTCTAAAACCTGCTCATCATGGAAATTATTATGTGGTTTCAGCAGAAGGCGTTCATTGTTGAAACATGATACTCGCAGCAAAATCTGAGGTAGTTCTTATATGTATATTGCAGTGACGCGTAGCGATACTTTGACTTTTAAGGTGAAACTCTTCGTATTCTTTTATGCTATTTCATTAATACTGTTGCTTTTTCTGCGATGCTGGAGTTAATTGCACACTGAAACGTTGCTAAGAAGCCATTGTTATTTATTTTTAATCCTGTGACCTATCCTCGAAATTTGAACTGACATTCTATGGAGAGGCTAAGATAAAAATATAGAGGAACCTGGATAATGCAAACTTCATTCAAAATATTCTGTAATACGAACATTTCTCTTGGTCCCCAGCATTTTGTATTAAAAATGCTAAAATATCGTGGATAATTCGAATTTTATTTTGGATAATTCGAATTTTTGGCGTCTCAAATTAAGGTGTAAATTAGAATCTACGACTCAAAATACTTGTGAATCCATCGGAAAATATGGTTTACTAGCGCTATTGTCAAAAGGTTTGTGTATGACAAAATGCGTGCCAGCGCAGCAAAACAAAGCCGCGTCATCTCCAAGGCCATTGTACACTCGACCTCTTCCTCTCCCCTTCCTACCTAACTGTCTTCCCAATTCCGGTGGCGGTGACGAGCGACGCATAGACGCATTCCAGTGTTATCGGTCACTCGGTCAACTGCTTAGTGTATTTCGGTTTGTTCACCATCTGGTTTGTTAACCTACTAAAATTTTAAAGTCATTCTTTATGTCATACAGTGGGAAGTGATTATGTGTAGTTTTCGTGCACAGCAACTTTACTTCGTAGTTTGTTGACATAAATATTCCTGTTTTAACGTTACTTTAATCTTGGTAATAGGCGTTAATCAAAGTATTTATATTTCAAGCGTGTCAATTTAATAAAGAGTTTTGATTGGAAATATGAACTTTATTGTTTTTTACCTATTATTTAGGGACTCCTTTCATTCGAATTTTTGGATAATGCAAAGTTTTTAACTGGTTCCTTGTTGTGCGAAGGATCCAAGTTCTACTGTACTTCATTTAGCTCTTTGAGCTGTAGTGCCCTTGAGTATTAGCTGGTGTACGTTGACATGGCTGCCAACGTTTGGGACTCCGAGTCGATGCACATTTTCAGTGCTGAAGATGGAAACCGACTCGATATCCGAAATGTGGTCAGCCATGATAGCATTGACCCGGTGGAATACCCTGGTAGGCTTCAAAGATTCTGTGCTAATGTTAGACCATGTTTACCCCACTGAATAGAAAGGCCCATTTTGATGATAATGCCATAATTTTTCATCTAAGAATACATGTTATGGATAAGCATTCATTTGTGAAATTATTCTGAGCAGTAAAGGGTACACAGATCTACCTCATCCCAGAAGGAAAATACTTCTTGCAGGTATTATTCAAGTAAATTCTCGTAATTTCAATGTTCATCCAAGTTCATCGCTGGATTTCCTTAAGCACGTTACTAATGATATAAGGAATTATTCCATTTTTCTGTAACTGTGTAAGTACTGAATAGGATGATTTACCTTATATTTCCACGCGTCTCTTTGCATGAACTTGAGTTGAAGTACCTACGTTTTTTAAATTAGAGCATAGGCCGTGCGGGTAGCTCGAGTCCTCATATTAGTTCATTTTAAAATCTTCACGTTCCTCTCTTTTCTTTCTCTCTGCAATTCTTTCGCCACTTAACTTCCTCTCCCTTGGCCCAATTATCACTGTACTTCTTTTTTTCTACATTCATTTTCCGAGGCTTCGATCCACTCTTAACCACTTACCCTTCTCTTCTCTCGGAGCTTTTACCTTTTCCCGATCGCATCACTCCGGCTAAAATCCCTCTCTTCTCCTCCATTTAAAATCCTCTCTCTCAACCACTTTTCCTGGTTCCTCTCCTCCACTTGGCTGGCTTCTCTGTGTCTCTTTCTCTCTCGGATATCTCTTCTTAACTCATTTAAAATGACTCATATCTCCCAGCTCTTTCGAGGACGTTTTATAGTTTGCATGTTTCAGCACTGAAGTACAAGCTCACCCACGCAATAGCTTTTGATAGTTGAAGATTGTAGCACGCGAATAAAATAGGATTTTTTTCCAATAATAGTGAAAAATGCCGTATAGTTCAAATTTAAGCAACAAGATACATCTTATAATATTAATTTTCGACGGAATATCTTTCTGTACATCTCGTCGAGTAAGGTTAAAATAGGGATGTGGATTACTTTAAATAATGTTAAATGTTGGGCCAATGTGGACCAATACTTTATTTTTTATGGCTGTTTAACGCTCGATACCCTACTTACTGTCGGCATCAAAATGATGTGATCCATAATCTATAAAAATATTGATATTTGTGAATGTTAATAACTTCTATTAATGTCACGTTGCCAAACGGGGCTGCGCCGGGCCAGTGCCGGTTACCAGGAAGCAAAGTTTCGCGCGCAGACGTGGCAACGCAGCATTCGTAAGCTCTGGCGTATTTTTTTAATGCCCATATATAATCTATACTACATAAAAATCACATATTTTCGGATCATAGAAAAACTGCAAATAAATTAAGAAGTTTATCTATCAATTTTATTTTTTCTCTTGGGGTAAGCTTTAGGACTAGATAGTGTTTATATATTTTCGTTATTTTACACCAAAATGTGCGTATTTTATTTATCCACATTAATGATTGCAACTTATTGTGGAAGATGAATGTTGTAGACGTAGTAGTTTTCCCTAGGTTGAGTTACAAGGTTCATGTAGTTGACAAAACGGGTAATTTTGAGGTGCGCGGAGTCATTTATTGTACTCGCCTGTCTTGATTTTAGAATTTTTCATAAAACAAAAAATAAATCAGAAATTAAAATTGAATTTCCTTTAAAATGACGTATTTTTTTATAATTATGGCATGCATTGAAGTCCAGATATAAATTGCAAAGTACAGTGGCACATCATTTTGACGCCGACAGTAGGTATTGTGCGATACCACCTCCATCTCTCTCGCCGCTGACCACTTTCTGTCTTCGATCGTTATTTCTCATTCTCAGCTCTTCATCCTTCTTCATTCTCCTCCAGTTTCTCTTTCACCTCCAGCCCTCTCATTTTATTTCCCCAATGTCTTCCTCTCAAAATCCCTCGATTAGTTGGAATAAAATCGTTTTCTGGGAAAATACTTATATTGGTATATATTTGTAGCATAATATTTCATTACGGTAAAAAATCACTGTGTAAATAATATAATTTTCTTCCGATAAAAATATATTTCTGTGATGTTTTCAGCACTTTCTTCTACCTCATTCTATAGAGTACGTATTTGTTTCACAGAATTCATTGTAGAAATAATTTCCTCAGCAAAAATAGCTTTTAGGATCGTAATATAATTAATCAATTAAGTACATATGTAAATATTTTATAGAGTCTTCGTAGACCTATATCGTATTGCTTATGTTAGAGTATAAAGCTATGCGATTATTAGGCCGTTTAGGGTATTTTTGTGTCCCATTATTCTCTCGGAGAGGACTATATTATCCGTGTAGCACTATACCGACATTTTCTGCGTGGATTTTGGTTGGTTGGATTATTTGTGTTTGTGCACCAATTTTTTCTATGGTTGGTAGGTTTATCAAGCTTTTGATGGTAGAAGATTTTAGTGTGCAAAGGAAATCGGATATTTTTCCCTATAATACTGAAAAAAGCCGTATTTTACTCATTTAATCAACAGGATACATATTGTAAAATCAACTGTCGACGGGATAACTTTATCTGTGTTGGTCATCTCGATGAAATTTGGGTAAAGTAGAGATGTGGATTACTTTAAAAAATTTTATCCAATTTCAAAATTCGCTTTGATGACCCCAATTTGTAACCCATTAAATATACCTAGTGAATGTGCCTCACTGCTTCTGTACCTCACTAAGTCACTAAGTTTTCTATGTTTGTCTCTTTCAGTTATGTATTCCGTCACTCTTATCTCCCTTACTCTCAGTCCTCTTTCCTCCATAATCGATAGTATTCCATCATCTTCAAGAAAAATATACACGCGCTTTCCTCCATTGTCCCACGAACCGTGGCCTGAGATCTAAGTCTTCATCCCACGCGCAATCGCTCTTTTCTTCCGCTGCGCAAATCACGCCTACCCCAAGTCTCTCTTCCCGCAGTCCAGCGTCCTTGTTCGGAACTAAATCCCCTTGTTTGAGAAGTTTTATGTGAACTCCGTTGGAGAAAAGTCGCCAGATGTTTTTAAGGATACAGTCTTGAGCCCAAAATGATTACGTTTAAGTGGAGAGAGGATAGTGGGTAGTTCTTTTCCTTAATAGTGTCACTAATCGCGTGTTTTCAGTTCTCCCATTTCTTGAGTTGTGCATTACCATCTCAAAATTTCGTATCGTCTTTCATATCAATTATTAAGTAAAAAATATGAAATACGAGTAAAAAGATTTGGAATTGGACACTCTTTGAGACGTTTCTCTCGCTTATTGGTTGCCGAATAACTCATTTACATGTAATCCCAAATTTCAAATATAGCCCTGTATATATAATAAAATTTGTTTTTTAAATTTATCTTTTTGGCCGTCCAGCCTATTTGTTTTTAGGCATGCCTTCGCTCAAACCTCTACTGCAAATTGATTACTTCATTGTATGAGTTACGTCCTAAGGGAAGGGTACACAAGCCTCCAAATTGTGGCTGTGGTTGAGTTAGCTTTGGACTTACTATATTAAAATCGTTTGTTCGTCATTTAGCAAAAAATGTCATCACTTTTCCTGACCACTGCCATTTATCATGGGCCCAAGAAGTTCCATGTTTGAGGCTGCAGTTGACTCAAAAATTTTGTTAATCAATCATATCCTTCGCAGAGTTGTTGCCAACCAATTCTTCTTCTTCGTTTTCTTTCTCTGTGATCGTAAACTAAAGTTGATATTAAGTGTTCTCCTACCTATGAGAAAGTATCACATCAAAAATAATTATATTAAGTTTCAATTAGTAATAAGGGCCTTACACACTTGCCTTTGATTGGAATTTTACCGAAGAAGGTAAAAAGGTTAATTAACACATAAAAAAGGCTTGGATTTAGTGTCAAGGACATGAGGCAGAATGATACCCCACAATAGGTGTGCGCAAGTCTTTAAACAAAACATCATTGTGAATATCGCAAGTTTACTCACAAAATAAAGCACTCTTCCTCACTTAAGACCTTAATGCATAGACAAACATCATCAAATCCTTGAAGGGCTGTGATGATAGAGTCTTGTGGCGCGCCGTTCCCGCCTTGACTGTCGCTGTCGGGGTCTCATATCTTTCTCACGCTCGTCTGGAGAAAATGCTTTTTAGATTGTGAGGACGATATTTTTTGTTCCATACGAAACGGATGCTGATCGTTTGTTAATTATATAATTATTTCTAAAGTCAGCCCATTGTTTCTGACATCGAAAGGCTTACATTGGTTCCATTTGGGATGATATGTGTTAATTAACCTTTTTACCTTCTTCGGTAAAATTCCAATCAAAGGCAAAAGTGTAAGGCCCTTATTACAAATTGAAACTTAATATAATTATTTTTTATGTGATACTTTCTGGACTGGTTCTGAAACTAAGGGCCTTAAAATTTTCGGGCTATGATAAAGTATTATAAAATGCTATGGGAATTACTGATCCTGGATAGTGTAAAATTCTGTGTAGTAGCCAATGAAGCCAAAATCTCTGGTTTGATTCCCTATCTAGGGACTTTATTTTCAAAGTGAGTTAATCAAAGTGAAACAATAGATGTTAATTTCACAGCCTTTCGCGCGTCAGGGTTGAAATATTTTATTTAGGTTCTGCTAGAAGGTGATTAAATGGAGGGTTAAGTATGGATGTTAAATAGCAGTATCTCAAGCACCATTAACGTACATGGGGATTAGTAGTGAAGGTTAATTACAATGCAGAACTATATTTTAGCGAGATGAGATTAATCCCTAGTTAAGGTCCTGCACTTGTACGTGGTGAGTAATTACAATTGAGATTAAATCAGGCCCTGCTTGCCCCGTGAATACTCCTAGAGCTAATGGGAACATTCCTTACTTACCTTACTAGATAAAGCTCTGTCTCGTATATATGCGAGCTGGACAGCGATTTTGTCCTGTTTCTGCCTTGCATCGATTTCCTGCGTCAAGATAATCTGGGTTATCCAATTTTTTCCGATAATTCACTCCAGAAACAATTTGGGTCCTTGGATTTGCATCGCTCATGGTCCGGTCTTTGTAATCAAAATGATTAAGGGATGGAAGTTGCTCCATTTTTTTTGGCCATCTTGTCTGAAAGTTTATTATCATTTCCCTAATGTTTTCTTCTGCATTTTCAAAAGCGCGCACGGAAGTATTGGATATCTGCTGGAGCGCTCCGAAGGATGATGGATAGCTCGAGTTAAAGAGTTTGGGGCATTTCATGAAAAAAGTTTTTCCGTTCCTCGTAATGATCTTTCTCTCCCGCATTTATCTTTCTTTCTCGGCATTTTAAGCTGCTTATCAACTTTCGCTAATCCTTATTCTTCTTCCCGTGTTTCGTCTTGAGTATTAATCTTGCCGCGCATGACGGGCTCCGATGGCAATGCGGCTGCTCAGTAAGCAGTAAACGAAAAAAAGGAGCATCTTAAGTAGAGTATTAACCAATGAAACTCAGAAGATGCTCCATCGAAGGAAGGTCTTCTCTGCATCGTTGTATCTCTCTTTTGTTGAATTGATCAGAGAATTAATCTCCTTTCTCCGGAAAAGAGCATATGTATCTCTGACGGGGGGGGGTTTGGGGTATTAATCCGTTGAAATGAACACCAAAATTTCTCGATACTTTTAATTGCAAACGAGGCAATTTTTATGCTTTTATTTATCTAATTTTATTATTATTTTAATGTTTGGTTAAGAATTGTAGTTTTATGTCTAGAATGGAAATATTACTTTAAGCATAGGACATGTTTGCTTAGTCTTGGAGGCATCTTGCTCTAATTATTGCTTTGAGACGTCATTGTACAATACAATGATTTTGAATAAACGAAAAAATGCTTGATAGAGTTTGATGGGGCTTGATAGGTATGTGGTGTTGCGGATTCATCTTCATCAATTCCAGCGTTTGTATCCATTTAACTCTTGTATAACGTTTTGCTTGTTAATTAGCTCTGCTTCAATGAGGATTTGATTTATCAAAATGATGTTCGTTAGTTACTAATTGTTTCTTTTCCTTTTTATCTAGGTAAGTACCTGGTATTTGTGCTGAGGGGTTTTGACTTGCGCTGATGTGATATTGCGGTGAGTTTTCTATGGGAAATCTTTGTTTGTGCATTTTTTTAGCTACTCTAAATTATCTTGCTCTTATTATTGCTTTGAGAAGTTATTGAAAATGTAAATGATATCGAATCATCGAAAACATTCTTGATAGGTTAATTTTCAATGTAAGAAGCTGTATTTGATGATTTGCAGTCCCGTTTAATAGTTAAGATAGTAACCACGTGTATTATTTTGCGAAGAGAGAAAAAAATGAGTGTAAAGGATGATTTTGCCGTGTCCATATGATTTTCAGGAACTTAAGTACAATGAAAAGTTGTTATATTCAAAAGCTGTTTATCTAATAGCGGGAACAGATCATTACTTTTTGCCGTTTAACTTGAAAATAAATCTGTTATATTATTTAAAACAATTTAAATGTCTTGATCTGCTAGTAACTCGGACATTGAGTGGACTAGTGAAACAGTTGTCTCCGCAATCCAAAAAAAATTAAGAAATAATTATTAAGGTTCTAATTGAGTTTAAAAAAATTGGAGCCCCGTGTAAATATATTTTAAAATACATTCGTACAGTTCAGAACGGAGTTCCATCTGAAAATCCGTCCTATGAAGTAGACCCCATTATGAGCGCTTACTCTGCCATTCAAACGTTCAATTTCGTAGCGTATTAGAGGAGTCATAAATTCATAACGGCATAATGAACCCCATCTGCTTCACAATGGAATTTTCATCCATCTTGCTTTTTTTTCGGTTAATATAAGTCTCCTCTTCACCCCTTCCCGGTAAATCTCAGCTTGCACTCAGTAGACCGACCGTTTCCATATGAAATGACGCTTCTCATAATGCACTTATGCGCTCCCGATTCATTTCGCCGTACATTAAACGAAAAGGTTCAACCGTCGTGGGCGAGGGAGTGTGACGTCGAAAGAGGAGCATAGCGAACTAGTGCTGAGGCGGCGAATATGAGACGTTTATGGAGGTCACGCGGCCTTTTGGGGGCACAGTTTTGGACTCCGCTCTCGCCGTATTTCCCGGCGAACAACTCCTCGCCGCACCTGCATTAAACCACTGAGAAGGGGGAAAAGGTTTAGGGAGGAGAGTTTCACGCCTCAAGAGTTTACTCTGGGGTTCATTTCGCACCCGTGTCTCGTACATTCTCCAGGGGTGGCGCCACCTCCGCCTTAAAGACCGACCTCCTCCCTGCCGGGACTCTCCTCATAGGTGCAGGGTCGGAGGCTTGCAGGAGACAGGAAAAGTAGATGGTCGAATTTATGTCTCCGCCATTAGGTGGCTTAGGTTGCGGGGTCACCGGTCGCTCGGGAGAGGGGGGATTACCTCGCGGCAAAAAATATATATATGAATGGGAGGCATAGGGTTCTACATGTATCGATGTAGGGAATGGCTACAGACTTCCAAAAGAAATGTTAACTCGCTAATACCGAATTCTTTTCTGTGTCTTTTCTTTCAAAATCATTATTATTGTTATTGTCTTAAAACAAAAAATATATAAAATTGTTCAAAACAAAAAAATAATGAAAAACTATGTGCAAAAAAATGAATAAAATGGACAAAATGCATACTAATGCACCAAAAAAAACTAAATAATTGTGAAAAATCATGATGAAAATAGTATTCTGGTAATGTCATGTTTTGGGCCAGTCAGGGCCGTTCCCGGCTTCCAACGCCGGCTAGGTTTAGTCTTGCTAATTTTATAGTGCTTTTGCACGCGCTCCTTGAAGCCTGTCTTTCTAATTCTCCTTCACTAACACTGGAAAGGTTACACTGGTCCCTTTAAACTTGAATCGTCATTTTTGTCCCGCATACGCACTTTGCGTATATTCATCGCCGCTGAAGAGGTGGTATATATACTCACCGGCAGTTGGACCGTCTACGGGTATATAACCCGGTGAATTTGAGGTGTGCGTGACTGAGAGGAGCTTCTAGGTCTGAGCAGTTGCTCTGTTCTACGTTGCGTAAGGATACTATTTCTTAGTTTTTGCTTTACATTCCATTGCTCCAACTTGCTTTTTATCCGGTGCATTTATTGTTTTTACATAGTTAACCCCAGCACACTTGGAAGTTACTTATTTTTAAACTATTATGTACAAAAAACTTAACGCTTTAACATTCACGGAGGGTAAACTTACTTCTAAACCATCAAAAATAATGTAATACCTAGTTTGTAAATAGATTTCTGTCATCGTAACGACCAAATTAGAAACAGAGTGCATGTATGTTAGTTAACTGGTATTAACAATTGTGGAACGAGCCACGTAAGACTCCAATTCCTTTTTTTAGGGGCTAATATCACAAAGTGGAATTGGCATGGAAGACTTTAGATTCTGATAATTTTTCTTTGAACATTTTTTTCTTATTGCTGCCACCAACTGTCGCGCTTTAAGACCTCCCAGGTTTTGGTTTTTATGAAGGTCAATTTTGTTCCATTGCTCTGTGCCGACCTCGTTTTGGTCGTTTTGTTGCGGCTCAACTTGTTTCGATGTAAGGAAGAAGGATGTTTTCGTAGAAACTGCAGAGTCGTGATGAATTTGGGGATTGATTGCGGCCACCTCTCGATGATTTTAGTGGAAATGAATTGGGAGTATAGGCTGAGCGCCGTTGGGTGGTCGAGCACCAGGGATTTCTAGGAGAGCGGTATAATGGGAGAGAAGCAGTTGGCCTGGAGGAGATGGACGAAAGTATAGCGAGAAATGAGGAACCGCTGTCTTCCTCTCCGGAAGGTATTATCATTTTCTTATCCCATTTTATACGCGGAAACTGGAACGCAGAAGTATAATAATATGATCATATCCTGATTTTTAGCTCCATAAATTTGATGTAGACGATTTGATCTAATTCTCTCTCTCCAGTCTCTTTATTTGTATTACTTTAAATGTGCTGAATGCCCAATGAGAAGAATACCCAGGAGTAACATATTTTGCGAAGGTAAAATAAACTGTGCCATTATGGACGTTACTAAGTGAAAAAGGTAGTCGTAAGAGGTAACTATACTAGTCTATGCAGTTTCCGAGTTGATAAATTCTCACTGTAATTAATTTTCCTGGGAAATCCCATAAACGCTATTGGAAAAACACATTAATAGTTAAGTAACGAGTTTATTAAGGAAGGGCATATTATTATCATTTTCAGCTGTGATGGTGCTCAGAGAGGAATACTGAGAATATTATTTTTGACTAAGTATGCATAGGTATTATTAAACACGTATCTTTGTTTAGGGCAATTTATAAAATTATGGATTTCAATTTTACAAGGAATGTTGGCCTTATGCTCATACTTAATTTAATTTTAACCTCTGAACCACCAATTAATTCTTCCTTTCCAGGAAAAAAATATTAATATATGAAAGGCATTTACTTCTTTTCACGAGAAAAGATTGCCTTTATTGTTTTTTTCTGTAAAAGAGAATATTAATTAAGAATAAGAACGCAAACAACCTACAAATATCTCGAGTACACTTGCATGCAACTAGGAAATTTGAGAGGAAAAACTTCCTTTTTTTATAAATTCTTGATTCATTTCCACTCAGAGTAATTATACTTGTATTTCCTGGCGCATCATCAGTGGGGCACAGTTTCCTCGATTTTTGTACGTTAATTTGTGAACTTGCTAATCATAAACTGATTTTATTAAGCTAATTCCAATTTTTTAGTTACAATATTGAAAATATTTATGGAATGTTCAAATGTAAAGCAGGAATTAAAATTACTTGCATAAATGGAACAAATGCTGAGCAATGCAATTGACTTGGAAATGGAGGGAGTTATGACCGAAAATATTGCCGACTCAATGCCATGGAATGTCTTTTTAAAAATTATAATGTACGCGTTGAAAACCTCCCGTTCTCTCTCGCTAGTCTTTATGCTCACCCTGTTGCTTTTCCGGAGGAATTATTTCAATTTCCTTCCTTGCAAGTTGCAAGACACTAATCACTCTGTATAGTTCATCACAGGAATGGGAAACTACTGAATTTTGATCATTTTAAATTAAACAGAAGAGTTCTTACGACCTCTGGGGGAATATTAATTATACGAAAGGGTGTTGTACATTTCAAGAAATTAATCAGATTTAAGGCGTGGTTTTTTGCAGCATCTTTAGTCTCAGGCAATTGAGAAATTGTGGCAAAGAAAAAAAACTTCTTCCAGGAGAATCATTTCTCCGGCGGGATTTTGAAGACTGGCCAGAGATGAAATTAGTAGGATATTCCCTGCGTGGTCGTTTTTAGCCTCGGGGCGCCACTCAGGGAAGCGGCATTCTGCTAACTCCTCCTCTCTCTTTTACGTGTTCCCTAGTAATGGATGCTTCCCTAGGCGTAGCAAGTTGAGCGTCCATGTTCTTAATTTGAGTCGTTTTTGCACTCATTACACCCACTCTCATTCACTGTGCGTTTTCCCGGCTGTGCGCACGTTTGCTCTCATTCATCCGACTGCCTCCCACTGGTCTTCATACAATTGTTTTGATTTAATTTCGTCAGCATCGTATTTTGAGACCTCAATTAATTTCTTCCTTTAATTATTCTCCGAAGAATATTTGCGTATAAAATTGGTTGTAATGTACTGAATCTTTTGGATATCACTAAATTTTTCGTCTCAATTTGTTTTTTATTTTTGATAGAAACCAGCATAGAGGAAGCAAAGGAAGTTATTTCATAATTGCCTAACCCATCTGCTGCAGCCTCTGTAAAGATATAAAGAGTCAATTGTTACCAACCAATAGGTCAAGGTGCCAACTCCAACACAATTGGAAGCCCGGTAGGTTTCCATCCGCTACATTCAAAGGAAATATTTGAAGTAATTTATCACTTGGTGCCATGGTCTCCTTTGTGACTTTGAAGGAAAAACGTGTTTTATTTTTAAAGAACCATAGAATCATACCACTTAAGCTTGATTAAGGAATATTAGGCTTCGGCAAGGGACATTGAGCAACGATTTACCCATAGGGACTACTACGGGGAGTATGATTTGCACCCTCCCTTCGTTACTATTTATACTCTCCGTGTCTTACACGACGCTGAAATGTATTTTAATTCCTAGAAGACTATATGCTTAAAAATCGGATGTAATAGGTATTACAAATATTTTGGATATCACTCTAAATTTTTCGTTTCAATTTATTTTTCAAATAAAAACCAGTATAGAGGAAGCAAAGAAAGCTCTTCCAAATTGCCAAACCTCTCTGCGGCAAATTTTGTAAAGAAATAAAAAATGAATAGGTACCAGGCATGGTGTCAACTCTAACCCGATCGAAAGCCCGGTAGAAGTCTATCCGCTTGATTCAAAGGAAAAACCTGAAATCATTTATCATTTGGTGCCATTGTCTTCTTCGTGTCTTTGGAGTAAAGAAATGTTTTTTTAATTCTATACGGAAATACACCAGTTAATCTGTGATTATGGAAGCTTTGACTACGGAAAGGGACTTTTTACTACTTTTTACCCGTGTGAACAGCTTGGTAAGGTGTACAAGTACACTTTAAACTGTTCCTTCGTTGCTTCTTACTCTGTCAAACCAATCTTGTTTTCTGTTTGAGTGGCCGAGATATACTCTCATTGTCTTATACGACATCATTGCCTCTCATAGTCTTATATATCATTGTCTCTCATTGTCTTATACATCACTATGCTGATAACCTTACCGTTATTATCAATCGTCTCGGCGATTTACGATGGGCGGAGTAATACCTATTGTTGATTTCATTCTCAAATACCCCAGCCAAATCCTTTACCCACTGCTCGTCCATGGATCGGTCTTTATTGAAGCGTCTCTCTCCCATTTGCCGCGGGACTAAGGCAATAAACCCCAAGTAATTCCTATCCCACCGAACCCTTCCCCTTGCTCCGTGTAACTCTCCCTTTGCTTTCCTCTCCATCTTCAACTTATTCTCCTCACTCCTGGCCTAATTGGGCCACTTATCCCACCGCAACCAATTCTCGTTCAGGAGATCGTTACGCACCTCGGGCTCTGGTTTCTCGTCCGTACCTACTTAACTCTAGATTTCTTCTCTCTTCTCCCTAGATGTGATTTTAGTAAAAGAGAACCTAACATGATATCCACCGTGTTTGTGCTGCGATTTTGTTGGTCGAAATACAGTAAGTATATTACCGCCGTATTAGCCGACTTTTTTGGACAGTAATGCTAATATGTTGCTTTAGTATCATTTCCCTACCAATTTACATAAAGTGGTACCAGTAAATTTATAGCAAATATCGGTACTTAATTTAATCAGTCACGTTTATATTTACGTGAGTTAATAATGAGGTCTTTAGATCGCTGCCTTCAATTTGTTGTTAAGGGATGCCCATTGTGAAACCATTACTTACAGTTAGTTTTAACCTTAAATTGCATTTCGAAAATAAAAACTTTCAAGAAGTTTCCTACTTTATCAACCCTATTATGTCCACAAGGAACTTATATCCTCGTTCAATATTGTGAACTGCTTACGTTGCCATGGTATTGTGTCCTTAAAATTCAAAAATTTAATTCTTGTTCTAATTCGATGTTATATGATTGTAATATTGTAATTCCTTTCACAGACCGTTATTATCTGAATATTTTTTTAGGAATCAATTCGATGTATGTCAGTAGCTTTATGAGTAAAATTGAAAAATCTATCTTTTGATTAAAGTATTAATGAATTTTTGTAACTTCTTTTGTGATATCTTCATTTTTCTCCGAATCGCAGCTCCTATTTTCATTGTTAATCTAGTGTTATCTGGTTATTGTTGATGACTCTGGCTCGTGACGTTTGACATTTGAGTTGTTACAGGCTACTAGTCCACTTAAAATTTATTGAGAGAAGCCATAATACAAGTTTTTGAAGTCAAATTTATTATCTGGAAATTGATTTCTCTGTTAAGAGATTTGAAGTAGAGGAATTTTGGGATGTTATAAATTTATGTGATATAAAAATGAAAAAGTTGCATTAAAATATCTGCAAAAATGAAGACCAAAAATATCGAGCGTTAATGCAATATTCTGTTCTAATTTTTTTACAATATCGTCACGCGTAATATTGGATGAATAGTCGAGAAAGTTTATCATGGTGATTTTTAGCCTTAAATACTTATATCCTTTTATTATTAAATGAACAAGTTATATGACATTGGTGAATGGTATTGTATCAAATAAAAGAGGTAAAATAAATCCTGTATAATTCTGAATGTAATTGAGAGGAACTTTTAGGTCGTGTTTGCGATTCGTGTAAAAGGATATTTGACAAGCTTGTGGCTTAAATAGGTATTCAGATGGGAAGGCTTTATCATCTAGAACTAGTTGTAAAAATGAGATGTTGCATAGACTATTATGAGCCTTAATTGGCAATTAAACTGTGGGTAATAAATCACTCTCGCGTTGTTTGAATTTCCTAGTGATTTTGGTGACCAATTCTTGAAATAATATTTTTATAAGTACACTTGAATTGTTAGAATTTTTCACTTTGTATTAAATTATTGCAAAAATGAGCTCTCATTCTTCGGAAGAAATTGTGAATTGTTTAAAAGTAAAAGCTGCTAAGTATGACTTAACTTAAACCGTTCGTTTTGTGTCCACAAGTACATATTATCATTAAATCACTATGCCGCCTCCGAGTCAATAAACCATAATTTAAAAAATTAGATTCGTATGTTGTGCTGTGGTGTTACAACTCACTACTTTATATGGCAAATATAAAGATGATTTCGAAGGGTAGATGATCATTTATTCATGCCCTGAAATTCAATTATTGGATTCCTATTAATTTCAGCTGTCCAAGGTTCCCGGAATACTGATTTTTCGGTTCTAGAGAATTGCTTAGAATGCGTTCAGAATGCCAAGTAGAGTGACCTATTTTCGGTAGATGAATTCGTGGGAAATGCTGTACGTTCTGCTATTCATATTAAGGCGGAAGTCCTTTCTGAGAAGCTTTCATTGCGTTGTTACCTCCATCGATCTATACTCAAAATTCAATTGCCAACGAGGTTTCCCTTAGGATAAAATTATTACGGTGTAATTCACCAGTTAGATGCTAAAATATGTACGGCAAAGGATAATCACTCAAATATTTTGTGCTAGTTTCTTAATTATGTGATGAAAGACAATTTTCATGTTTCAAACTATCATTTCGTGACTATTATGAGCTTTCATACGTTGCTCGCTTCATTTGGCGTAGTCATGACTATCGATTTCTTTTTTCTTTGTCTTGATCTCAATTTTTTAATACCAATTAACGTCTCGGAGTATAGGTCTAAGAATGATATGCAAAATATTTTCCAACGTTTCGATATAATTTTTACATCTTCTTCAGTGCTATGAATGAATATGATTACATTAAATTGATGCAAGAAGGAATGAAAGATTATTACAATGTTTTATTACAATAATAAAACAAAAAGAATGCAATTGTACATAAATTTAAAAGAACAGACAAGAATTTTGGCATACCTTTTTTTGCAAAGATATGTTTATTGATTGTAATTAGTCTAGTACAATAATTTATTTATATAGATGGTCTCACGACATGGGGATGTTGTTGCTTTAGTTAATTTTTTATTTTGAGAATTTTGAGTATATAAACAGATAGCTTTGTTTGTGTGAGCAGAAAAAACATATGCAATTAACATCAGTAAATAAAATTTATTTTTATTTAATGAATTCTAATTTATGGTAACTATGGTATTATATGTAAATAAATTATAACCTCTGTAGATGAATATTACCACACGATTAGGTACGCATTCCTTGCTTCCTATAATCGAGAAAGTGTATTTTTTAAGACTTTTTTGAATGGCTAAATATATCTATTTGTTGAATCCGTATGCATTAAAAAATTGGAAATGGAGTACATCATAATAGGGAAGTTTTTGCAAGAATATCTCTATTTCTCCACCGGCAGAAGGTGATCTGAAATTTGGTCTCTATCATTATGTCCTGCCCAACAGCACAGTAATGTCATTTCAGTTCCTATATCTTTTTGAGTATGACTAACACTTTTATTTGTGATAATTTTTGTGTACTAAATTCTCGTTTATGTAGATTCGGATCTATATCGATGGTAATATGTTTTTTCTCCAAAATTACTGCTTCAACGAATACAGGATAGCGCCATCTACAATAGCAAATGCAGTACTCAGTTCGGAAACTTCGCGAAGGTTAGGTCCTTTGCAAAACTAACTATTCAGGAATATCGTGTGTTGATTTATGTGAGGAATTTTACGCTAGTTGTGTTTATCACTCTGACTTATAATGTATAAGCGCTTTAAGTTCGCATACTCGGGTGTTTAAGTCTTATTGTAAGTGAACATAGGAAGATGGGTGATAGGTGGCATATTGTTCTCTTCGAGTGAGATTAGGTACAATTAAGAGAGAATGTGAAAGAGGTTGCTTAGCGTCGAAGAAATTTGGAGAAGATATCTGAAAACTTTTAATTAATCCAGTGAAACCTGATTTTTGTGGCCAAGTGACGTTTTCGCTTTGATCCGGAAAATTGAGAGACCTTTTTTTACGTGCGTTTACGATGGAATTGTTTCTCCGTTACATTACAACCTCTGATTTTACAGGCCGGTTTGGCAGCCTTCCCGCTTTTTTGCAAATTGTGCGATGATTGCGGACACTGACAGTGGTTTTTACTTTCCTTATGGATATACAATGCCGAAATAAATTAGTATCGTGAGTTAGTATCCTAAGGCTCATGAATGTGATTAAATTACCATTTATTTTCAAGTATAATTTTCTTTTATTCTCAGAATATGCGGTCATTGCATGTTTACGTGAATGTCTGCATTACGTATCAAACTTTACTTTTTATATTTATTATTTCACTTTGGGGATTTCATGTTCTATGTATTTTATACAGGGAGAGGGATGGAGGCTCCAGTGAATGCGTTATACCAGAGTATGGAATGAGAATAAATCACAATAAGGCCAAGGTTATGAGAGGAAATCAGAGGATTATTAGAGGAAAACGGATGCAGCAGTTGGGACATGGGGAAAAAAATTGCGTTAGCAGAGAAGGAGTTCATGTACAGGATGGAACTTATAAGGGGATTATTTGGTAAGAGTCAAAAGAATAGGCTAGTGAAGAGTCTGATGAGTAGTGTAGCGCTTTACGGAACGGAAACATGAACAATTAGGAAGGACGGCGAGAGATGACTAGGGGATTTCGAGATGTGGGTGTGGAGAGGAATGGAGAAGGTGAGAAGTACATGGTGGGTGAGGGAAGGTAGTTTCTAAATGAGATACGGAGGAGACAGAAGGTATGGTTGGAGGGAGTACTGAGCGGGGAGATTTTGAGGGTAGAATGTTGGGTAAACGAGGGAGAGGAAGGAAGTGAATGGGAGGTTTAGATAGTCTGAAAGTGAGTGGGCCCAATTATGAATTGACGAGGGAATTGAAGGGAAAGGAGATTGTCAAATTACTTGTTAAATACTCCATGGAAACGGGAAAAAAAAAATCGGTTGAATACTTTAATAAAATGCTCAATGCTTCTCGAGTACACATCCCTGGCACTGAGCTTAGTAAAAGTTTGTCTACTTGCCTTTGTCAAGGGTTTTATTATAATGTTGCTTCTAAATCTGAATCCATTCAAATTTGTATCTGTCTTGAATGATCACTGAAAATTTCCTTTCGGCAATCGAAAAAAAACATCTATTTCTGTGTACTCTTCGTCCGAGTCTCTTCTCGGCTTCAAACTCTATTTCCAGTTCTATGTTCATCTATTCTACTTCTCTTTCCATACGAGTAAAGATAAAAATCATTAAAAAATCTTTCTAGTTTTCCTAAGCGGAATACTGCATTTGCCAAAGTAAGCTGCGCTTTTGTGTATTCTTTGCAGTCGCAATTTTGGGCAGACTCCGGCCAAGGAAGTACCTACACAAAAAAAATCATCTCTTTTTAAGCATGTAAGCATCCGGAAAGGGCTTATTATCTATATCTGCACAGTGCTCACCAATCCTAGCAGGGTATTTTCAAAGAATTTATTTTCCGGATTAAATACATGGGAGTACATTTGTGAAGGATTTTTTGGGTATTGAGTTAGTGCCGTATTTGAGTATTAGCTTCCCACCCCTGAGACCCAGGTTGAATACTCGACGCACTGTGGGGCGAAAACCACTTTGGTCTGCCAAAATCCTAAATTTCATAATTTTCGGAATTCGGTATCTTTTCTTCGGTATTAATACCAGGAGTGATGGAATCTGAAGAAATATTTCTGTTTTAATCATTAATGCAGTGATAGAAATCCTGGTGCGTTGTAAATATTGCATATGTTACTTCTGCTGCCAAATCCGCAGTCCTTTATTCTACCGTCTACATAATGTTATAATTTTTAACTAAATATTAGCTGTAAAATAAATATTAGTTGAGGATTTACTTTTCTATTTATATTTTTTAAATTAATATTAAAATTTTCTATTCATAGGAATGCAATCAAGTTGACAGGATGTAATCTCAAAGTTTTTTGGCTGATATTTTATCGCCTGCTTCGAGCTGTTAACTCCGATTCCACAAATTTCTTTGTAGTGTATCAACCGAGTATCCCACGGGGCTCTTCGTTTCAATATGAAGCAGTTATTTTAATGTCAAGACAAAGGTGACTATTATTTGTAAAATAAATTTTAGTTTAGAAATAAATGCTGTAAAGCATGCGGGCGCGGGGCGTCGCTGAAATGATTTCATAGCAATGAGAACATTCTGTCGCCTTCATCGAGCTGTGAACTCATATTTCTTGAATTCCTATCAAGTGCGTCAACCGAATATCCCCGGAGGGTCTGCGTTTCCGTGTGGATGTCGGCGCGTCAATTGCATGTTACAGTAGTCCATACGTTTGAATTCTTCCTACTACACGGGTTTTTTGTGTAAAATTTAAACATTTCTAAGAAGCATGAAACGTTGTACTGTCATTCCCAACACACGGAATAGCGAGTTTGAGTATAGAAACTTTTCGTATCATGCATTATTCTGTGTTTTATTCACTAATTCTAGATTTTGTTTTGTTTTTTTTTTCCTTTGCGTCGGCATTTCCGAGTCCGTCATGGGTTTAATATTTTGCCCCTGGTGGTCCCAGTATTTTACGGCCTCAAAGAAGAGCCAAAACATTGAACATTCAGCCAGTTTATCTTTCTACGGATGAAGATGGGTGAATGAAATTCCTATCTAGAAATTTGGTTTGGTTTTTAATAGCACGGAATAAGATGATAGAATGCTGTAAAGCTACATGTGCACAGGGGCGCCGACTTATAAAAAATATTGGGGGGCCCAATTCGGGGGTCTTACCCCAGGAAGAGGTTAAATTCAAAAGTGTGTCTCAGCACCGTAACACTATTATAATTCACACCACTTGTTTTCAGTTAACCTGCTTACTACCTTAAAATTATTTGTTTTAACACATTATTGAATGCATTTTAAAATGTATCTATCGTCAAACATGGGAAAATACCAATATATTTTTGCGAATTTCCCAAAGCATGATATAAGTTAATTGTTTTCTTGAATTATTGAGGGGGCTCAGCCCCCCCTAACAAATCTTTGAGGGGGCTCGGGCCCCCTCAGGCCCCATGGAGTCGGCGCCACTGCATGTGCACTAGTTGGTTTTAACGTTGGTGACTACGAATGAGTGTGCATTTACTTCCTGAAGTTGTAATGATTGATGACCCGCGAGTGAATCTAGCAGCGTGAAACGAGGGAGTGCAAAAGCAGGTAGCAATAAAAATCGGGATTGGAATCTGCTGCAGGTTAGAGGGAAAGAATTCTGTTTTATGACTCCGGATAGTGTAGTCCCTAATATCTCGCCGAATGCTTTTGGTTGACCGTTTTAACGGTTTACGGAGCCATTAAGTGAAGTTACTTCGTGAGATAAATCGTGGCTCTCAATCGACTGTGAAAGAGGCCAAATCGCTGAGTGAAAGCGTTAGAAAGTGGTACGGGAGGGCACGTGGAGATTGGCGGCGTCGATAACGTTTTATCGTTCGGTAATCGATATGTTGCATCCGCTATTTGGCCGAGAAACCCTCGTTACGTGCCGTACCGTGTGCTTCCAGTTCCTCGTGCTGCTGGATTTATTCGATCACTGGCGTGCCGCCGTGACATGATGAAAGGAATTCATTTCCGAACGGTCGTTTACAATCGATAATCAGTCCGCTATTCGGGAAACTTGTTTCCATTGCCCGTTGCCTCTTGCTTGTAGCATTGAAAATTGAACTCGCTGGCTCACTTTTCGAGCTTTGGTTTTCGAAATTTCTACCTGCGATTAGAAATAGACATATTCTGTTCCGATATTTATAAATGGACTCATTGGATTTTTAATACATTTTCAGTGATACCTATATATTACTATGGAGATCTTACTTTGAGAAATATTTATCATTTAAGTAGAGAACAAAAATTTGTGTTTTCCAGTGTTTTGTCGTAATACTATGCTTACAGTTTTGGTAGCTACCATTATGGGATATAAATAATGGAGGCAGGTGAGATACAATGGAAGGATATACTGAGTTAAGGAAAAAGATAAGACTCTTTTCCACAGTTTTATACCGTGCCAAATCATGCGTTGCGACTGTTAAATCATTCTCATGTTCACTGCCATATTTTCAGTTTTTGGATCCGCATTTAATCTTTCCCAAAGAGAATGAATACAAATCCAGAGACTGAAAATATCGCAGTATGCTTCGGTCGAAGCACGTTTTACCGGCCGCAATAAGCTTGAGGAACACTGCTATATCTTTTACCTTAACACATTATCAGGTATTACAGCCCTAACATGTATTTTTACCTAATGATGGTATAATAATCAAACCCAACTGTATTTAAAAAAATAGATCCATGGAAAACATGAGGTTTCTCTTTTCAATTTTCAATGTTATTATGCCGGGATCAACAAATATATTTACGTTTCATTAAAAAAATGATGTCGAAGTAATGCGGATGAGGTGTAATAATCTGGATTTTGTTTCTTAATGCTGCCAGAATGATTGCATATTTAATTTCTAGGATTAAACTGCGTAGACTACCATGCTAAGGGCCACACACTTACAATTAGGAATTTAGGTATCGTCTTAAATTGAAAAGGTTCTTGTAAGTTTTAATTTCATTGATTTTCTGTTTTAACACCTTTAATGCCCCTCTGAGGAAAAAACCACTTGCAAAAATAGGAGATTGTATGACAAACATACTAATGAGCTAATCCATTTGGACCTTGAGCACTCCATTTGAGCGCGGAAAAACATCTCCATGTATTATACTGCATTTGTAACTGTGATTTGACTGAGGGCTTTTCGCTATTATCCACGTTTACAGAAAATCATTTCACATTTACATTAAGAAAAAACATTTGGATAAAAAAATGATGCAGTTTGAGGTCTCCCTAAAGAAAGCGGTACAATTTTAGGAATTATATGAGTTGGTTTTGATTACACATCAATGATTAAAAATAAGATCCAATCAATGGAAAATATTCACTAAATTATGTGGCATGAAAATATCTTAGCACTCATTACAAAGAGCATTTAATAAACCTGGATCTCCCCTGTTAGTTAAATATTCAACAAATGGGGCAACCAAACTCTTAGTTAATCACTCTTAAGCGTGTCTGATAAAATCGGTGTTATTAAAAGGAGTCAAAATTTTATTTTACTTATAATTAGTGAAATATGAACATAAAAATGCGTTCCAATAATTCGGCTATTTAATTGCTGCCATTGATGAAGTGGTATCATATTTTGGGAAAGTTAATTTTAGCTTATTGAACGTTTTTGGAAATGATTTTTAAGAGATTTTCGTGTCAAAATTTTGAGTAAATATTTTACAAAAAATGTAATTTTACGTTGTAATTTTACAGGCCAATAACATTTAGGATTAAGTTAGTACCGCTGAAATTCTCAGTCAGCGCTCCTCTTCATCGAAACGTGATATGGAGCATGAAATCATCGAATAATTTGTAACTTAATCGTCTTTGTATAGGAACCCTTGTGGCATTTCCAGAGACATCGCGTTAATCACAACACTCCCACACTCGCGATGGGATAGGCATGTGGCCCTCTATTCCCGAGTTGGGCTTCTGCCGCAAGGGCTCGCCGCCCCGAAGAAATCTCGGATCGATTACACGTTTCTCGGCGCGCCCTCCGCTCTGAAGCGTTGCCCGGAATTCCATTGAGTGAAACGCTTAAGACGTTTGAGGGCAGCGGGAGAAGCGGGGATATATATGAAGAGGGCAGACCGGGGATGGCGGCGCGGCGGTGTCTCTCACGCTCAACCGAACCAAACACTCTTGCCGCCGCTACTCCCCTCGAAGGAAATTCCAGAGCCGAAGAATTCCAGAACCGCCCGTTCAGACTCTTCGAGGAAGCCCTCGCCGAACTCAACCCTCAACTGCGGTGCAAACCTCTCGAGCCACGGTGCCGATCTACCTGCGTGATTCTTGGATTCTCTTGCCCTTGTCGAGTCGCGAACCCCTTTACGAGATTCGGGTCACGGATGTTCAAGGGTGAGGCCTTAACCTAAACCTGTTAGTAGATGGTTACTGCGCGAAGTGTTGGCGTGCTGTTAAAATCCCTTCCGTTGCGGGAAGTTTTCACAATATGATGAGAAATCTCAGTGACAACTTTGGCCTTCAGTGCAATTCTTCAGCGGTCAGGTACATGTAAAAATTTATGAAATTTCAGTAAAACTGTGATTGATTACAATCAATACTTATTTAACTATTGAAAGGAACACTTCCCAATTTTGCTGAATTAAAAAGTAATTTTCGACAACTTTTCGACGAAAAAAAACGAATTATTAAAATATATTTTTATCTATCTAATTTTAATCCGAGCAATTCATTATTACCTAATAAATTATCACTATCTCAATCTACGGAGATTTCTTCGTAGAATATTGCTTCGGCGTCGCTGGAATAGTTGATTGAGAAATAAATTCACTTGAGCTTATTTATCCGACTTTATAGCCAATTTTTTATTGCAAATGAAATATTTTCAATAGGTGATGATAGCTAATATATGACTGTTATATTTATACGTCACTAAGTAAAACATAAGTTTATGGCTACCTTTTAGTATGCTAGTTATACATATAGTGTTGTAGCAATAGCATACTGATTATGGGACACAATACCTGATAATGACTTCCTGACGTATTTGATTTCATGATAGATTCGATACTAGTTTTCTGGTGGCTACAACAGAGCCCTATTAGCAACTTCACCTTTATACTGGATTTCGTTATCTCATTCATCTCAGTCGAAAAATCTTACTTTATATTAATTAGGAAATCTTAATCTGTGGGATTTTATTGGTAAATATTATTTTTCATCTCCGATACTATATCGGTTGTCGTGATCTTTTGTGGAATACGTCCCTGTAAAAGCCAAAGCACCCATCGAATAAATTTTGCTCTTCAACACTGATAACACTGCTCCCTCATAAGTTTAATAATCGTGGAAAGCATTCTAGGACAGTTAGAATCACTATAGGCTCTTCTCTCGATACAATGTATCAAGTTGTGTACCTTATATCGTGTTGGAACATATTCGCGTTTGAATGGGCTCCATCCAATGCTGAGGGTGATATACGAGTTGCCTGCTGAAACTTACGTGTCTTTTGTTACGCATTACATTTTAGCTGTCCCGGTGTCTTATGTCCTAAACCAAAATGATGATTTGGAATGAAAACGAACAAAATTTACATGCGTAGTATTTTGCTTCAAATAAATATTTCTGCCTCTGACAATTGAGATTGTGAGTAAAACTGAAATTGCATGTGGGGCGATTTCGTAATACAATGCAGTTTTTTTTTCGTTTTATTGTTTTATTATTCTAATCGTCCCATTTAGCTGTGCAGCTCAATTGCACTTTTCGCTATTTCCATCTTCGACCCTGTTACTTTACCTCACCCCCTTGAATTCCTTCCAGCACATCTCCACACTCAGTTGGTCTCGTAGCTTACCCTCCAACTGCCTTCTTCCTCGTTGAAATTTCCAGGTCGCCATTCCAAAGGCTCCTCTGCTCCTGATTTAGATTCCCTTGCGCGTGTGATGAGGGGTGATACTCCGCCACCCATTTGCACTCATACACACCCCACGGCCACAAAGTGAAAGGTTTTGCCGTGATAATGGCGCGCCAGGATGCTCGAGGGGGGGACTCGCCTTGTTAACATTGAAAGGTAAAATATTGTACCCGATCGTTCACGACTTCCTCCTCGCTATTGTTCTGCCGTACGAGCCATGAGACCTCCATGCTGAGAAAATGTATTCGCTACTCCGTGCTTGAATAATAAGTTTTCAGTTCAGTGCTGCTCACTTTTCTTCCGTCAAAGATCAGGTAACCCATCCATCTCGTGCTGTATTGTGTATACAGTATTTTTTTCTATTTCACGCAGATGATTCAGCCAATTTTGTTGCCTCTTTAGTCGACAAAATTTTCTCAAAAAGTATATTCAAGTACTCTTCAATGTATCACCGTCACGATTGTAGTAGTAAAATAGCAAAATATGAAGAACATTTGAATAAAGGAATTTGAAATTGTGATATTTGTTTAAGTTAAGTACAGCCGACCAAGGTAAGGGAAACAGTAAAGAAACTGATATTTTTGAATGATAATATTCAAATAGACAAAAAGTTCTTTAGTGTGTTTAAATTCCTCGATATAATTTTTTTTAAATCCTACCTTCATTCGTAACGAGCTTTTGTTATTGCTTGATGAATGATGGATAAAAATAAGTATTTGAGGATCTGGAGCTATTTTACTAGTGGTTTGTGGTTACTCCATGAATCAGTGTTGCTTTAATTTGTTACCGAATGCTTTGATAGTTGTATCGCACGGAGTTCTTTTCGTTACTCCAAACTTTGTTAACTTTGTTGCATTTTTTAATTTTTCTCTCATTTTCTCTTTTTTATCAACCTCTATCCAGAATCCTCGTATAATTTTGGTGTTGTTGTTATTGATTAGGTCTATAAATTATTTACTTCGTCCTCTATAACGATCGATAACATGCATTTCCCAACGTGATATCAAATATGAATATCAACTACCGTGATAAATTTGATATCAGGATCATTTGATCGTGATTTAAATTTATCATTAATATTTTAAATTATAGAAGACGCCTACTTTACGGATATATAAATTATTTGTTATTTTGAAATCATTCTGTTCTTCTATCTGCGAAGGCTTTTCCAAAAAAGTGTAAAAACGAACGTAACGAACGAATGCAGGTAACGAAAGTTTAACACATTTTTTGTACCCTACCGACTTACCCTTTCTCAGTAATGTAACTTCAGTTCAGTTTAAATATTTTCTATTATAATGAAATCGCATCGACCCAATCAAGTATTATAGCAGTGTCTTCGATAAAAAAATGAAATAACGAAATGGAAAGTGCCGTCAAACAGTGTAGACGAATTTTTTTTATTTTTCAACTTCATTAAATTTTTAATGATATTGAACATTGACCATCTTTTTTGTAATTTAAGATCTTCAGTATCAAAAAAGCCCCTGATTCCTCACCAATACTCTCAGCTGCGAACCTGTTATTATATTTATTTTTTGAATATGTTAACATGCTTCTTTAGATGTTGCTTGTTGCGAACAAAACAGTTTTGGTATTATAATTAAGTTGTATAATATGGTTACTATAACGGGAAAAATCGACTGACCTATGGGAAATTAATTGTAAAATTGATTTGAAATGTTCAAAATGAATTAATTTGGTTAATAATAAGTTTTAAATATCCAAGATTCTCACTAAAACTAAGGAAGCACTCTTGGCTCGTCCTTTGGGCTGTGGCAATTTCAACTTTCTGAAGTGCCGTTTGGGTACTTTTTAAAAGGTGTATGCTGGTAACGCACTCGCACACAGTTATTTTTTACTTCATAGTCTTTCTTATTTTTCAGCTCACCGCTCTATCTAGGAGCACTGGAAATAGCCCCAATTTCCTAGTATTTGCTTGAAATCATACCACGCGAATACAGAAGTTGCCGATGACCTCGCTGATGCTAAAGTTCTGAGTCTTGTGTCTCGAGTCTTCGGAGTGTATAAATCAGGGTGTCATTTGTTATCGGTTTAAAAGTTTAGCCGTTACTGATAACTAACTCCCATTCCTAGTCAGAGTGTTGTACGCGGAAAAAAACGACAGCTGATTTACTCGCGGGGAAGCGCACTGGTGGGTTGTCTGGCACGGTAACGAGAAGAACTTTAAATTCCGATCGTTTTTTATTATCGTATTTTAAACATCAATGACCCTAATTTCTCTGTTTTGTTGTCATTGATTATTGTCTAAGAATAGAATAATTATATAATTTTTTTCGCACGCCACGATGCTAACAAACAAGCATGTTAATTAGCAGCTAATTTAAGAAATGCTGGGTAAATAATCTGGGTTTTCTATCAGATTTTTAATGTTAGCACTAGGTAATAATTTGTGATTTAGTTATTCTAATAAATATTACCACTAAAATTCACCTTCTTTTAAATAAATAGTAATAAATATATTAGAAATAGAGCTAAGAATAGATAAGATATACTGTTAATTTTTTGATAACTTGAACTCTCGCGCCCTGATAATATAAAGAAGCGCAATGAAGACCACCATTTCATCTCAATAAATACTTCAGATATTCGACTTCAAGCTTCAGATTTTCAGGTTTTTAAAATTTCGTTAGTTATGAAAAATGAAACTAAAAAGACACCGTAATGCAGTAATACACCAACATATACGTCAATGCATGGGACAATAGACTTTTGTCCGGACGATATGGCGGGATCATTTGGCGATCACTTCAATTGGATCAAGTGACAGATGTCTTGTAGGTACGGCGTATGTTAATTGTTGCATGCGTGCTTCTGAAAGGAAAAGAAACTGCGTTTCAAATATTTTGCAGTTGCTCCCATTACGCATTAGTTTTTGTTAGTAGATGCTAAAGTTGTTGATTCGTTTTATTATTTTCCATGAATTAATGAAATTTTATCCGAAAACCGCCTTTCGTCGGTCTTCTACATTGTACTTCATCGTATTCGAGCATAGGATGATCCCGAAGCCCAGGGCAATCTACCTCGGTGCAAACTCTTAGCACCTCATGGATAACTTTTGACTGGTGAATGATAATAAGCTTTAAGTAGATTCTTCTCTTTGAATAAAAAAGCTCAAATTTGCAACGTTATTAAAAGCACTGAATTACCATGGTTTGTAGGGTTTTGTAAATTTCTTCCCTGGTACTGAATATAATATGTTTTGCTTGAAATTAGTAGGTTTCTAATAGTATTACAACCATTTGAGAGGTGGAAGACTTGCTTACATGTTAACTTTTAAAAACTGGGATATTTATTTTCCATATGTGGCAAAATTAATATGCATCCATATTGCGTTCATTGGTATCGGACAAATTTTTTGACTCATAACGAAATAGGTTTCCGAATTTTTACTGTTATTGCCAATACATTTGTTTTATTTATTTTTTAAAAGCTATAAAACAAATATCCTAATGTTTTTGACTCATTACGAAATAGGTTCCTGTATTTATTACCTATACACTTGTTTTATGGGATATCTTTCGTGAGACAGAAACGGCCAGACCTAAAATTGTATCATTTTTTGTGTAGTGAAACGTTACGTCACGTTGTTGTTATTAATTATTGAACATGTGCATTAAATTTTCACGGCGCATATCCTTCCTCATCGTCAATTTATCCTCATGCATTACTGCTTATGGCTTTCACCCTTCGCCTCTCCCAAACCCACCCCCTCGTCTCATTTAACGCCATATTTACCCTTTATGCCTGACGTTGGGTGGGTGTTATTCCTCCCGGCACTCACTCCTTATACACTCCTCCCGTTTCCGTCCACCTAGAGCATCGTCGTCGTCGAGGGTGGCTTTGCTTTAAGTCTCTCCCAGCCGTCTCTTTGCTTTTGCGGCAGCCAAGGACGTTTGATTAATTATTCATCCTCCCTCCCTCGCCTCGCCTTTTGTGCTCCTCCTCCTTGCCCACCTCGTTCGCTCTTTTTCCGCGTCCCAACATTGCTTCGTCTTTCTTCCCATGAGCCTTACCCTATCTTCGCTCCCATTATATCGCAGCTCTCTATTCGATATCTATTTTTAGATCCGTGCCAAGCGCTGCATGAACGAGTGCAGACAAGCGATTTGAGTAGGTAATGGCAAAGTACTTATTTGTAGCTGGTGGTGATTGTGATCGTGTGGTATTGAAGTTTTTCCGGCTTTTAGTACATATGTTATACATACTTATATTTTTTTCTGTTTAAGTGGCTTTAGTCATTAAATAGCCGTCGTGTTTACAAAGACGCTTTTACATTAATTCGGTTGGCTGCGTTGTATTGAGCAACGGGAAAGTGAGGCTATCACCTGGCTGATACATAAAACATATTTGATTTCTATGGATGTGAGGATGGATTTCAATTTGATATTTAGTATTTGGCTACGCCTAAAAGTAGAATAGATCAAAGATTTTTAAAATGACTAGGGTATAGCTGCCTTAATTTATATAATTTAGATGTATCCTTCTCCAGTCGAATCATCCCTTTAAAAATTTTAGCTATCCCAGTGATAATTAATTAATGCCGTGACTATTTGAAGTCACAAACTCATTAAGAGGAAGTCAACCAAATCCCATATGCTCCTACTAATAGTTCTCAAGTATGCTCTGAAAGGAAGGTGTATTCTGTTCCCGTTTTCCTTTGTGGTGCATTAACGCCTAACTGCTTCGTTTGCGTGCCACATCATAATTTTTTGCGGTTTCGTTTGAGGTTTTTAAGGCCTGAATTTGAGTGCAGTGCACGTAGTTTTACGTCTACTTGTCCCATTTCTCTATGTCAACCTTATTCCCATCTCATTCACTTTTAATGCTGCCTTTCGACGATCACAAGCGGATGACCGCGCCTATTCCACGAAAGTCTTTTGCGCGAGGTAATTGCTTGCGTTTCCTTCTCCCTCCAATCCCGTTCCTCTTCTGCCTTCCTCGCCAGCGACCTCCGTCTTTTGCCGCGTCATGAAAGGCTTCGCGTGCTCCCATCGCCTCGGCAATCTTGGGACGCGCGAGTGGTCGCAAAGTGCTGGACTGGCGAACGGATTCCCTGTCCCATCGCCACCGTCACGAATTGAAACTGACGCAGAATCTGGGGTAGTTGACGGGTGTTGGATTTCAGAACTACTCGTGACAGAAATTGTATTGTAGTCTTGTTGCAGTCCCATGTATACCGAAGTAGCGAAATATTTTCGAGATCGAAATGTGCAAATATATGGAAATGATCACTTCTTTATCTCCGTCTGAGTGGTGGAGCCGCGTCGCATTGCGCGCGTCATATACCTAGCCGACGTTTCGGAGGCAATGCAACACTTAATTTTATGGACACAGCAAGCAGTCAACTCACTTGTTACAGCTAATGTTAATTATGTTGTGAAATAAGTCCGCAGTATGTTTTGTTTGATTTTACAAAGGCATTATGTATTGTTTTGCAGTATCCACTTGTTAAAATAGCTCCTTCAGACCAGAACCGCGGTATGCTACTGCGTTTACATAAATTCTGATCGTTATTATCTCGACTCGTGGGTACGAAGACACATAAAATGTCATATCATTTATTGCCCCACTGTAATATACGAGCCTGCCAAGTTTAATTGCAATCACGGTATCACGCTTCGTTAATGTTCCTCGTGAGATCTTTCCATGATCAAGGAAGGGAGAAAAATTATGTGTCGTTAAGCGTAAACATTTGTTTTTACCGCGCGGCTGATCAATTATCACAATGAAAGTTTTCTTCTCTATATTTTTTCCAGCTTAGTTAGTGGTCACGTTTTTACCACAAATTTTCAGTCAATATACTGCTGAGAAAGAGTTCTGTGACCTGAGTTCTGTGACCTTGTTACAAAATCTTTAGAAATGCAAGAAAATAAGTAATCACGCTTCGCTCGTCGAATATTCCCAGCTATCTTTATTTCCTTACCTCGTGTTTACCAGGCCGAAATAGACCCAAATTCCACTGAGCCACTTATTATGTAGTCAGGGGTCTTTTGAAATATCCACTTGGTCCGACCTCAACCGAGTCCCGCGGTGGAGGCGTTCGATCTGGATTTTTCAAAGAATAAGTGTGATTATACTTCAAATTCCGAGTGAAAATCAGTTCTTCTTACAATATCTATCTCGAATATGCATATGTTCTCTTCCTCAAATTAGAGTATACCAAATTTCGTCCTTTCGCACTGCATGCTTAGTAGGTATGACAGGGAATTAATTGAATTTTTACCACTGAAATACTTAAATAAGAATGGGCTCTTGGGCAACTTTATAGGTTCAAGTTGATACAAGGGAATCCTCAATTGTTTTAAAAACACCAATTTCATAAATTTTCCTTCAAGGCAATGCATAATCTTATATATTACGCTTTAAATTTGGACTGTTACCATGTTTAAATTTTATTAAATCGCTCCAGTATTTTCGAATGCCTCATGTATTTCCTTTCATGGATAGGTTATTAGATATTGTTAATAGTGTAGGAGTGTTAATTGATAATAGTGTCATAAACTAAATTTTGTTTTGCTTCTATAATCTTGCGCGAGGTGTTTCAAAGATTTTAACGGAAAGTATGTGTTATGTTGGCAGCCTGCGCGCTGTGAGTAGTGTTATGTTGGCAGCCTGCGCGCTGTGAGTCATGTGGGCAGCCTGCGCGCTGCCGGGTGTTACGTCCGGGCAGAGTGCGGTTCGGGCGGTTGACGAGTTGAGAGAGGTCGCAGTCTTTCGTTACTCATGTCTGTGAGACCCAAAGTGAAATAAAGTCTAAAAGCCAAAGTGTAAGATTGTTCTTCTTGTAGACAGCTTCCTTCGACATAATATCTGGCGACGAGGAAAACTGGCGAACGTGTGCTATCTTTCAACAGTAATATCCATGTTATGAGAGCGTGATTGTAATTGAGCTTTTTTTAGTCATGTCGAAACCTCCTATATTTGAACCCGGAATCGAGGACTTTGATTCCTTCGTGGAAAGACTTGAGTTATTCTTTTTCATAAATGGCACCGAAGACAGACTCAAGAAAGGTCATTTCTGTGTGAATCTGAATCCGGGCGTTTATGCAGAGTTAAAAATTTTATTAGCTCCAGTAGATTTCGCTAAGGCTACATATGATCAGTGTGTGCAGGCTTTGAGTACTAGGTATAAAAAGATAAGTAAGGTTATACCTGAGCGTTACAAGTTCAATTCTCGTAAGCAACAATCAGGGGAATCCTTACAAGACTATGTTTCTGAGATCAAGCGTTTATCAACGAAGTGCAACTATGGCTCGTTCCTGGATCAAGCATTGCGTGACAGGCTGGTGTCGGGTCTACGGAACACGTCTATGGTGAGTCGTCTATTATCAGAGAAGGACACAATGTCATTCGACGAGGCTTGCAGTATTATTTTCGAGATGGAAGCGGTAGAGCAGTCAACATTGGTGATGGCCGGTTCGAGTTCTGACTCTTTTATGGTTTCCTCCAAGTCTGAGGGTTCGCCTTCATTTGAACGTGTTGCCGCGAGGAAGAGTTTTCGTTCTCCCGTGAGGTCGACGTCATACCAGTCGAGGAGGGGGTCATCGCCGAGGCGAGGGTCTCCATTCCGGGGGCGTTCGCCATCACCTAGTCAACGCTCGGAAGGAGGTCAGAAGAAGAGGTGCCGGTATTGCTATTCCAGACATACTCCAGATAAGTGTCCAGCTAATAAGTGGTTGTGTTACAATTGTGAATGTCAAGGTCATACAGCTGAATTCTGTGGCAAGCAACAAGTGAATTTTGTTGTTACTGGAGTCAATGTATCTGTGAATGTGTTAAAGTCTCAGTCTGATTCATTATTTGTGAATATTGTTATTAACGGTAAATCTGTGCGGTTCCTTGTTGATACTGGGAGCTCTATTTCGATTTTGAGTTATGATGTTGCAAAGGAATTGCAGTTATTGTCGAAAATTTTGCCCTACTATGGTACTATAAAAGGTGTTGGGAATCACTTATTAGATGTAATTGGAAAGTGTGAGGTTAGTATTTGTTACGGCAAGTTGAGTACAATATTTTCCGCTGTAATTATAAGAAATGTATCATGCCCTGCTATACTGGGTCGCGATTGGCTGTCAGTATTAGCACCAAATTGGGGTATTACGTTATTACCTCATTTGTATAATGAGGGTGAGGTTGGTCTAATAAGTAGACAGGAAACTTGTATGTCCGTTCGGTCTAGCATAGAAGAGTACGTTCAGTCCTTGTCAGTGAAATTTCCTAAAGTATTTTCTAAACAGAGTAATGATAAACCAATTGAATATATTAAGGTTAATCTAAATTTGAAAGAAAATGTTCCTCCTGTTTTTCATAAAGCATATACGGTTCCTTATGCATTGAGAAATGAAGTAGGCCTTGAGTTAGATAGATTAGAGTCTAAAGGCATAATTACTAAGGTGAAAACGTCTGATTGGGCAAGCCCTTTGGTTCTTGTTCCTAAAGGTAATGGAAAGATAAGATTGTGTGCCGATTTCAAGGCAACTTTGAATAAGTTTTTGAAGGTGGATCAACACCCTATGCCTATACCTGAGGATATTTTTAATCAGTTTACTGGCTGTACGGTGTTTTGTAGGCTAGACTTAACTGAGGCTTACTTGAAATTAGAAGTGCATGAAGCTAGTAAGGATTTTCTAGTTGTTAACACAATACGAGGTTTGTACAGATTTAATCGTTTGTGTTTTGGACTGTCTCCTGCATGTGCAATTTTTCAGTCTGTTATTGACTCCATTTTAGTAGGAATTGATCATGTGGCACCATACTTAGATGATATTTTAATTGGTGGTAAAGATCTGGCTACTTGTAAGGAAGTTTTGAATAAGGTCATGATAAGATTAGAGGAATATAATGTCAAACTGAACGTACAGAAATCTGAATTTTTTGTCAACTCTCTATTGTTTTTGGGTTTTGAGCTGTCAGGTAAGGGTAAAGTTCCTTCTGCCACCAAGATTGAGAAAATTTTGTCAATGCCACCACCTGGGAATTTGACACAGTTAAAAGCCTTTGTTTCTATGTTCAATTACTACAGAAATTTTGTTCACATGTGTCCTGACATTTTGGAACCATTCCATAAACTTATGAGGAAAGATGAACCATGGGTATGGTCTTCGGAGTGTATGATTGCCTTTTCCAAATGTAAAACAGCTTTATCTGAAGCTTCTATGCTTGTTCTGTATGATCCAAGCAAAGAGTTAATTTTGTCGGTGGATTCCAGCTCCTTTGGGGTTGGTGCCATCCTAAGTCAAATTGAAAATGGTGAGGAGCGGCCTATTGCTTTTGAATCAGCTACCTTAAATCAGTCCCAGAGGAACTATTCTCAGTTAGATAAGGAAGCATTGGCGATAATTTTTGGTGTAAAAAAATTTCATAAGTATTTGTGGGGGAGGAAATTTACAATTTTCAGTGATCACTTGCCACTGAAAACAATTTTTGGGGAACAAAAAAAAAATCCAGTTATGGCTTCTTCTCGATTAATAAGATGGGCTACCACTTTATCGGCTTATAACTACTCTCTGGTACATAAAAAAGGAACTTTGATTCCTCATGCGGATGTATTGTCGCGTTTACCATCTTCAGATAGCATAAATGATAAGGAAGTGTTGTTTACATACTTGTCCACTCCCATGTTAGATTTAGATGAAGTGAGTGAGCACACTCGCAATGATAAGTTGATGAGCAGAGTCTTGGAGTATGTTTTAAAAGGTTTTCCAAATTCTTGTGCAGATGAATTGAAGGTTTATGAACGAAATAAGTGCGCCTTATCTGTAAGTAACAATTGTTTATTTTTTGGTGACCGAATTATTGTGCCTAAGAGTTTAAGACAGAAAGTATTAGAGATAATGCATTTTAATCATGCGGGTGTTGTACGATCCAAATTATTGGCACGTTCATATGTGTGGTGGCCTGGATTAGATAATGATATCTATATATATAAAAGAAAGTCGAAAATCGTGTTAGTTAGAACACTTATAACTCGAGAACAGCTGCACCGATTTCAATGAGATTTGGTTCTTTGGATTTGTCTCAGGCGGGGTTAACATATAGGCCATTAAAAAAAGGATAATTTCACAAAAAATATTCATCTCTTTCTAACAATATGTTTTTAGGAGTTAGCAACGCAACAGCAATTGATAAGTCGGTCAAAACTACCAATTAAATTATTTGTTTTGTTTTTATCCATTTAATAACTGAACTTCGTAACAATATAATATTTTAATTACTAAATATATTCAAAATATTGAAATTGCATTTAAAATATTTAATTCTAGCTAATTTTAAGCCCAGCTCGAGTTGACTCTTCACTACCGTGTTTGTAAACAAATCTCCAAGCAATTGTTGACAAAAGGTAATGTCCGTGTTCCTGTCGAGGAATCGAGCAGTTTGATTACACTTTCTCCGAATATTTGCAATTTTTTTTTGGAAGGTGAGCTCATCAACAAAGAGTTCCAGAATATGATTGATCACCACAAAAATCAAAAATGGTTGATTGAGTTAGCAATTTCGACGGCCTAGAACGAAGATGTGGATCACTCAAACTAGGTAAATCAGGATCAAATAATTGGTACTCTGCATGAATTCAAATCTTTTAACTGAGTAATAAACGAAGACGAAGTCACCAACCATCTAACTGAATATATAAATTCCTTGGACGTACCTTGCTTACCACGGCACGATTAACAACTAAAGGAAGGCTCTGTGTTCATGATATTTCGAAACCTAAACTCACCATAGCTATCCAACGGAACGCGTTTGGTTATTTAAAAAATTGATAATGAATGTGACTCACGCGACTTTACTCAAAGGAAAACTCAAAGACGAGGAAGTTCTCATTCCTCATCTTTCCATGATCCCAACATATATGCCCTTTTGAGCTTAAATGTATTCAATTTCCAAGTAGTGTTGCATTCGCGATAACGATTAACAAATCGCATGGTCAGTCTTTCAGTTTTAGTGATGTTTGTGCTCATGTGCTAATGAAAACCCATGATTTTCTCATGGTAAATTAAACCTGCTATGTTTACGAGTCGGTAAACCATCCGCTGTATTTCTTCCTTCGCTTCAAGGGCGCAGCTAATACTACGGGTCTTTAGGGTATGGAAAACTCGCTAAGGTAAGCGAGAGGTGTGGGGGCCCTCCCCCAGACATTTTTTCAAGATAAATGGTTCAAAATAGCGGATTTTGCGGCTGTGTGAATAGTTAAATATGTTTTGTTTGTTACCTATCCGTCCCCCTAATATTAGTAACAAATTTTTTTATAAATAAGTTCTCTGAGCTCTTGGGGAGGTTTTAACCCCCCAAAACCCCCCTCGCTGCGTCACTGCTTCGCTTCGCCATATTTATTTAGCGTCATCTGTTTTATATTGCGCCTGATAAAAGAAAAACTGTTGTTTATCATAAGGTGCTTGACGCACTACTTTAAACCCGAATGTGTAGGACACACCGAGGTGCGTTTACGCAGTGCATTTTTTCCAAACAGAGATACTATAACTGGCGCGCCTAAAGTCATTTGATACGAATGCTGCTGCTTCATAGGGGCTTTTCTTACACGATTTTGAGCATCAGTCAAGCGTCGGTCTGGCGTTGTGTTAACCTGCCCCGTGAACGGGCTAAGTTTACGCAACAGACTTGGACTTAAAAACTTTTTTTACGGTTAAAAGCCAGCATCAAATAGCCAGAAAGTGAATGCGTATAATTTTTATTTCATTAACTGCTTTATAAAACTACAATGCCCAAAATTTCTTAAGCTATTTTCATGCTCATTTACGTAGTTTTATTGAATTAGTATCTTATTTTATTATAATAAACATGATTATAAACGATACAGCCGCTCTTGATTTATAAATGTGTAACTAAACTGTTAGTTCATTGATTGTTAGGGGGTACGAAGTCCGCCGGGTCAGCTAGTTTATAATAAAATAGCAACCTGTGACATTTGTCAGTCAACAAGGAATAGAACAAATAACAAGTACCGTCAATCGTGGCCATTGGCTCATTTTCCTTGGGAAAGGGTTCATTTGGATCTATTTGATTTTTGTGGAAATAAATATTTGATAGTGTGTGATGCATATTCGAAATGGATCGAATGCTTTATTTTGAGGTACTTATAGGTGTGATTTCAATGCGGTATTGTCCAAGTTGGCTGAAGTTTTTTCAAAATTTTCCTTTCCAAAGACTATTGTATGTGATAATGGACCGCCATTCAGTTCTCATTACATGAAGAATTTTTGCTACAATAAGGGGATTAAACTGATTTTCACTCCTCCATATTCTCCTCAATCAAATGGGCTGGCTGAGCGTAGTGTCCAGACCTTCAAAAATTTGTTATCAAAATTTCATTTACAAAAGAGACACAGAAACGAAAATGTTATCACTGAAGAACTGTTACTTGACTGTCTATTTGCTTATAGGTCTACACCGTCCTCGGTGACGGGAAAATCACCGATGTCGATGTTGTTAACATATGAGCCAAATGTTCCTTTGTCGGGTCTCAAAAAAAAAGTTACATTTAAGAGTGGTTTAATTGATGAAAAGGTCACAGAACACAGGAAATCATTCAAAATATTTGAGGTAGGCCAAGTAGTATGGGTTAACCCTAATAAAAAGCAAGAATTTGGTGTCAAATTCGAATTGGGAAAGGTTATAGAGAAGGTTAGCAATTTTGTTTATATAGTAAAATTGTCCAATGATGTTGTGGTTAAAGTACATGTAAATCAGCTCAGAGAATTTTATGATAATGCCCAGCTACGCAATTCTCTGGCGGCTAAAGTTCGCAATTTGCAAACTAGTAGTGGTGAGAGTGAGCAATGTGAGGTGAATGATTATAAGGAGACACAAAACGAATTGCGGAGGTCTGGACGAGTCATAAGGAAACCGAATAGGTATTCCGACTCGACCTTTGCTTAAATTTGTATTAGCTTGAATCTGGGATATGCCCATTATTATTGTAGTAATGTCTTTTGTTAAGTATTCGGTGTTAAGTCATTTCTTATCTAGTCAGTCTGTTAAAATATAAACCAATCTTGTCATTTGTTTTATTGTATCTTTTGTCAGGTTGACAGTTATCATGTCGATTGCCATTTTGCTATTGTTTTATTATTTGTCAACTAAGAGGGGAGAGTAGTGTTATGTTGGCAGCCTGCGCGCTGTGAGTAGTGTTATGTTGGCAGCCTGCGCGCTGTGAGTCATGTGGGCAGCCTGCGCGCTGCCGGGTGTTACGTCCGGGCAGAGTGCGGTTCGGGCGGTTGACGAGTTGAGAGAGGTCGCAGTCTTTCGTTACTCATGTCTGTGAGACCCAAAGTGAAATAAAGTCTAAAAGCCAAAGTGTAAGATTGTTCTTCTTGTAGACAGCTTCCTTCGACATAATAGTATGCATTTCCTCTGTCGTGTAGTCGTGTAATACAAGATTTTCTTTCCTTTGCACTTATTGGGCATTAAGAAACTACAACTTTTTTTTAGCACTTTGTGCGATTATGTTCTAGATATTATAATATTTCTTACCCTGCTTTGAACGTACTGTAGCTAATTTATGGATTAGATAAGTGGTATAAAATAGAGAATTCGGTAAGACTTTTCCTGCATTCATTTTGTGCACCTTATATGGGTAAAATATTTGGAGTACTGCCCAGAGTACTAAGGACACCAAAAACCAAGTAAAGTTTTATATTTCCATTTTATCAGAAGAAAACCCTAGGCTTGGTTTAATAACTTTTGGCTCGCATAGACACTTCGCTCAAGTTCCGCACTAGTGCTGCCTGCGACCCGAAAATGCTGTTAGAGCCAGAAAAGGTTTGTAATTAGATTCAAATACGGCGACGCGGCCTGAGTTGAAATTGATATTGTTGCACCATCAGGTGCCACCAGGAAAGAGTGGTATTTGAACTTTTGGTTGTAATAACATATTATTTCGCAATTGAAAGAAGAAAAGTATTATTTGATACTTCAGTTGAATAGTGTTTTGATAAAAATATTAGAAGATCTATGGAAATAATGACTGTCAAACTAAAAATGGATTTATGAAATAGTTTACGAGAACCGCCATAGATTTTATCTAATTCAATCCCAGATAAAGTTTCCTAATAATTTCGAAATTAGCGACAAGGAAAAACGTTTTTCCTATATTGGTTAATTATTTTTGCATTTGGAGAATATTTTGCCCATCACATTTATTATAATTAATCCCATATTTTGAAAACGTTTTACATTATAAAACTACGTGATTGAAGTTTTCATATAAACTTAATTAGCAGTGCGATAATATCCAAAAAGCATCAACTGATCTTCGTACTTCGGAACATCGGATTATTTCTCCCTCATGATATGTGACCGATTCTTCATATTGCAGCAGACGGTGTGACTAATTGGTGGAGGGGAGGTTCGATATTAGGCACTTATTTTTAGTGCAATACTATTCACATTCCTCTTCTATTTGCAAATATAATTTGATCATTTGACCATTTGTCTAATAAAGCTTCTAAAACTCCGGAATGTATGCTCGTGCGTATGTGTTGCACATAGAGTTAACGAAGAAAATTTACGCTTTCTCCAGCAATTTAGCAAGTTGTTTCATTGATTTACGGGAAGGTAACTATTATAGCGTGTTTAGCAAAGGTACTTCATATGAAACCGGATCGATAATGCCAATGAGTTTCAATGAGTAAAATGAGTAGCATTTTAACGGTGTAGCATTTGTTTTCATTATAGCAAATCACACAGCTAATTTTATTCTTTAGCACTCGTAGAAATATAACTATTTGATTAAAATTTTGTGAAACAAGTGTTTTGTGGTTAATTTGCAAAGCCCAAGAATAGACTCCTAGGTACATGCAATGATGCCAGCTCAGTCAATAAACTGCTACGGCGATGAAAAAGGTTGCATGCTCATGATGGGCTTACCACCTGCCATTAACCGTTTAGAATACTTTTAGGATATCGAGAAGGTGGAGGTAATCTCTCTCATTTTAGGTGGCAGTAGACGAGCCAGAGGAAATGAAAGGCAGTCGTTGAAGATCCGCAATTGGTGTTTGTGCCAACAGTGGAACAGTGAGGGGGGTTTTTGGGGGATAAAACCTACCCCCAGAGTTCAGAGAAAATTTTAAGGTTAATCCATTTTACTTAATTGGATAAGTATTACTTGTAGAATAGTGTTAGGATTAATCAAATATCCCTCAGAAAGCTGTGAAACTCGACATTTTGAACCATTAATTTTAAAAATTTTCTGGAGTAAGTCCCCGCACCTCCCGCTTACCCTAGCGGTTATGCAATACCCCACACTCCTAAGACTTAGTTGCGCCTAAAATCCCCCCCTAGCCTTAATTCTTAGCTGCGACCCTGTGTGCCAACACGTGGGACTGCGGCGCAATTTCTAGATGCTTGCGCTAAGGCGGATTTATTATTTTTTTGATGCAAGGGAGGGATTAGTCAAAGAAGACTTAAGAAGAAAATATAAGAGATAGCAGCGCTTCTTGAATGGATCGGTAGTTGGATGTGAAGAAGGGTTTGAAATACCGGTGGCTTATTTAAAGCCTATGTGGAGATTTTAGGCAAAAACTCGGCGGAGGGATAAAGATTGATGTCTCGAGTAAGACGTGTGATGCACATGCTCTGAAGAAGGAAAGAGATACGTGGAAATGTTAGAGTCGTAACTGCCCGTAAATCGCGGATCTCGGGCAATTAAATCCAGGAAAGCGGGCGGGAAGGTAGAGGTTAACGGCGCAGAATTGGATGTACGATGGGTAACACTCCTCCCAGGAGATTGCAGTGAAATTTCCACGGTTTTAGGGGATCTTTTTTTTAAAAGACCTTACTTCGCAGGAGAGATTTATCCTACACCCTCAATGATCGTCATTTTCTGCTAGCCGAACCGCGGATGCATTTTTGTTCTTCCTTTTTTCCTACGTGAATTAAGTGCACCAGGATTCTTCGCGCATTGGTGTTAAACTCGCTACTCCGTACTATCCGCTCAGAAGAAATATTTTCTTTAGAAATTGAGGTACATTAAAAATGTATAACTAGGAAAACGTATGTATTAATAACAATTTCACTAACAAGGTTCCCTTATGGTGTTTTTTTTTAGACCAGGGATTCATTTCATGGCAATGTTTTCAAGTTAATTAAACTGTGCAACTCTATTAAACATAATCAAGTTTACTTTTAAAACTTTTATTTTATTGATATGCACAATGTAAATGTTTCTCATTACAAAAAGTTAGGATACTAGTACCATGAATATGATGAATATTTCACATTTATTTTTTAGAGTTGGACTTTGGAAAATGAAATTTGTAAAGAAATGGCGTACAAATATATTTATGCAATATTTGACTGCCGTTTGTCATTTTCATCCGTAGGCTCCGGTAGAGTGATTTTATATATGCAATACGGCGTCTTTCACGAATTATTTTAGATCATGCGGAGTTCATAAGGTTTTCATTTATTTATATCACACGCAAATTTTTAAGGAACATCCAACTACTACCTCAAACTCACCCAAGCCGCATGAAGCTCTCTCTATGTAGTAAGGCTAATTTTTTTCCACAAATTCCCCTTAAAATCAAACATGTTAAAGTCATTGGCAAGTGTAGGAGAAGGTATAGAAAAGAAAGTTTGAATAAGATACGCGGTAGAATATTTCTTTTATGAAAAATGATGTTTTCCGTAGAAATCAATGCAAGTACGCTACGCTCCATTTGAAATGCAGTGGCCATGATATAAGAAAATGAATAACATTTCCAGACGAATATTTGCATTTTTTGCTTCAAAGGAGAATACATCACTTATAGTGACGAAAAAAATGAATACCAAATATTTATTCCACCAATAATATTTACTTTTTGCACTAATTCTTCCGGGTTTCCTTCCGCGTTTATCGATGAACGTGGACGGAAACTCGGAAGAATCACTGCCTACCATCACAATCTACACGGAAGCCTGCTTGGAAATATTTACTTTTATTGAAATAAGTGAACGTGAATCGGTTTTTATGTGAAAAAATAGTTTCATCTTGTAAGACATTGGCTCAAAATAATGATAACTTTGATGGCAGGAAAGCTGTTAAGCTCGCAAGAGAGATACCGTTTTTCATATCGATGGCTATGTTCTAGCAACACGTATCTCAAAAATAGCACTTTTCAGGAGAGCAACTAAACGAATTATTTTTTTAATTGCATATAATTTTTATTGAAATGAAAAACCAAAAATGCATAAAAATGAAAAACAGCATACCTTTGCAAACAAAGAGTTGGTTTTTGCTTGAATTCTATTGTTTATTAACAGTATTAACTCAGACCGGCCAAATTTTGAGATACGTGTTGTTAGAACTTAGCCACCGATATATTGATATTCAGGGAATAATAAGGAAATTACACAAACTAATATCACTGAAAACATCCACAAAAATACACGTAACACGCACGTAGGATAGCAAGTTGTTGGATACATTAAGGAGTGACTCTTTTCCTCTGGTACAATAAATCACTCCCTGACGTGTCAACTGTGACGAGAGAAGTCGTCCAGCGTAACTTCTCCTTTGTGGGTAACGTGGGGTATCGATTTATTTTTTGCCCTCTGACGAGATTAAGTCTAAGTCAACATCACAGTTTTGTGTCCTGACGCGATTGTAATAACTGACTGCCTAAAAGTAAACCACAGTCATCAATCAAAATGCAATGACGCTTTGAACATTAATCCTCTTGATCGATCATCGACTATCGCCACCGCACACCATTTTTGTTATTTATGGGCAGAGTTTTTTACGCATGAAAATGAAATGAATCACCATGATTGTAAATGAATTTTACTCATCGCATTTTTTTTTAAATTAGGCGTAAGAAAGCAAGAAGGGAATGTTAGGCAAGTGAAATTCATCCGCTTATCATATTATTTCCTCGTCTGCGAATTCTATTGTGGAATATTCAATTCCTATCAGTTTTGGGTGTCACTTGGCCAGCTGACTTACTGTGTTTGTCCATAACAGTAGACAAATGAAACGTTAAAGTTTGGCATCCTATTGCACCGTGTCCTTTAGCAGTTTTATTCATTTTTTCAACGTCTGATAAACCCCTCCTCTGGGACATTCACGAAAGAGTTAATTTGAGGACTGTGACTCTATGACCTATTTGTAAACCTTGCGGTGTTTATGTAATGTTTTTCCTGTAATTATGTTGTTAGGAAAACAATAAAAAAACAGTAAATAAATAAATAATGAAAACGTATGTATATGTATAAGGAAAGTGACATTAAGATATTGGCACCATTTTTCAGGTAAAATATTAGCCCATTGTATTTAACCCAAAATATTTGAAATAAGTTTGAATGATTACTCGTATTTATAGAATGAAAATGAGAATAACGCTGTCAATACATATTTTATATGCATAGAGCAACGCATATGCATATATTTTATACATAATTTGTTTTTATTTAGGCACTAAGTCACCTTTTCAATCGATACGAATTTAGCTTGATTAGGAAATCCCTACTTATCTCTTAGAACACCAGTGGATAGTCGTTTCTTATTAAAATTCGCGAGGTAAAACAGTATAGAAATGCAAAGCTAGCATATACTCCGTAAAATAGGCTGGTATTGATGAGTCCGTGCGATGGTGAATTTGTAATCCCAGTGTTGAATTCCTGCGTAAATGTACTTGAGCATGGTACTAGAAATTCAGGGACAAGTATTCCGTGTCTCCATTGTTTTCGTTCAATTGCCTGTAGCGTGGAATACCATCAGGTCCCTTTGTACTCCGTAATTGGATGTCTGATTGAGTTCTCTTCAAGACCGCTGTGCTGTATTGGATGAGGTCATTGAATTATGTCGCTTTTGTTTGCTGCCATAGGGAAAGAGAAGAGCCAGTAGTGGAAACGGTTATTTGGCATTATCCAATGACAAATTTAATTTCATTTCTTTCTTTCAGTTATGGCCATGGTTAGCACCCTTTCAATGTTTTTAAAGGGTATCATTTGTTCACCCTTGCGTGAAAATCCAATTTGATTTTCAAGGGTGGCAGCAAGGAAAATTAATCGGATAACTGAATTTCTTTTCGAATTCTATTGCCTCTATGATGGTAATTTCGTCTTTTTAAGGTTCAAACAATGTAATTCATTATTTTTGGCATTAATTCTCAATGATGTACCTTTTTTGAAAGATGATCTTTATATTTCCTTTTTTTTCGCATTTTCGATGGATAGGGTCTTCACTTATCGAACCACTTTCCGTCGTTAAATCAGGGCAGGATTTAAATCTACGGCCCCCCCTTTGGGAGTAGTGGGTCCCTTGCCGAAATTCCAGTCTGTTACGGCGTTGTACATAATGTTAGTTGAGCATATTTTAGTAGTAATTGGTCTCCTAATTTACTAAAAATTCAATTTTTTCTTGTTGTGAATTCTAGATATTACACCTATTTTTCATCAGTATTTATTGCGTAACACTATGGATACTTTAATGAAATGCCCAACTTTTTTTGCGCTTTTCATCAAAGAAAAATCTTCTAGTAGATACGAGAATATATAGTTGCACCTTTTAGCAATATCTCCTGTGATATTATCATCGTTCTCTTGCTACGGATTTTTTAATATAATTTTGTATAAGTCTATGCAAATATTCTAACTTTATTTTTGATTTCACCTCAATCCAAATAATAAAACAGCATTAGTTTTGATTAAATGTATTTTTATGCTGCATTCTGGTTCATTTCAGCTTCTGTAATCGAAAAATTAGTGCCCAATGCGTCCGAAGGCAAAGCCTAATGATTTTACTGATTATCTCATGGACGTAATCATGGGAGAGGGTTAAAAAGTTTGGTATTTATTTATAATGCAAGTACATTCACCATAAGTGCGATCTCTGTATAATCAAAATTATCGTCATTTTTAGTTTCCTGCCGCTAGAGATAAAACCCTTCAATAAATTACTACTCGGATATCGTTGCAGTAGGAAGCTGGCTTTAAGAGAAAGCCAATCACCAGTATTTAGGATTTATCGATCAAGTGACACCGATTTGCATAATCAATTGCTTTTATTTCTGAACGCTAAATTGAAGCTATTGTTCTCAATTAAGTGTAATTTAACGTTGTTTAGTTGGAGGATTAGAGCTAATGCATAGAAATATCTTGAAGTACAGCCACTTCAATTCTTATTCCCGTAAAATGTAATTATTCCGTGTAATTTCAGAAATTCGTGGCTTCCAGTGCCAAATCAGTGATGTAAGTGATTTTTTAGGTAAAATACGGTGATAAATCTTAAATGATTCTAAAATATATGACGCAATGAAAGTGACCCACCCCAAAGATAATATGTCTTCTGGATGTCGTATTACGTAAATGGGTATATGTAATAACAGCCTTACCTTTAATATTTATGATATATTAATGATACTCTCCTTCCAGTTTCGTAATAAGCAAACTACAAAATTATTCTGCGTTTGACGACTAAGAATAACCAATCATTTCCCCAAAGGCATCGTGTGTTAGGTGCCTATGGCAGGCAATGTGATTAAGCTCTTTATTCAATCATCTCGATTGGCTACTTACGTTCGAATACGATCTCAAGGGGTTGGCAAAATGAATTGGAAGGAAAGTATATACCTGCTGTCACGCACGGGATAGATTTCACGAAGTTGCTCATCGATAGCAATCGATATGTGTTGGGATAGTGAAGATTTGAAGGTGTGAGCTCTTAAAAAATTGAAATCCAGTTAAATAAATACCGGTTTGTCTTTCTATTGCTTAGTGTTTTAACCTCGTCGTACACTCAATAGTTAAAAACTTCTTATCCCGTTACTTGTTTTCTTTAATTATATCGCCCTTGATCCATTTTTACTTATTCATTTTTCAACCTACTTGCTCTTGATCCGAATAACGAGAATCCGAAGTAATCACGTTTTGCGTCTAGGAAAAATATTTCTTTGGATGGGAATCGAGGACCTAACTCATAGGTGCCACTAAAAATAGCGCAGCAGACTTTCAATTTTATGCTGTCGAATTGCCCGATAGATAATCAGGCCAAGGAAGACAATACTTGCTGTCATCCTCACAACGGAGATAATTATGTAATTGCCTGGTAAGGTGATTTTTGCACGGCTTGAATAGGTTTAAAAGTGGATTAATTTAAGATTAATAAAGCTCGGTAAAATTCAAAGGTGAAGATACCGAATTTCATTTTGGTCTATTCCTTTGTACGGGAAACGAGAGACCCTTAATTCGGTTGCCAGTGCTGGTAAATATTTGTTGTGAAATGTTTGTGGTGACCAAAATTCGAAGTTTTTGGCAAAAACTTCATTGTTTTTCAAAGTAATTCCTGGTCGAGGATATTAAACAAAATGAGACAACAGCCTTAGAATTTTATTCATAGAGTTAGGCGGGAATTGCTAAGACCCTTTCATGCTAAATTTCCTAAATCATGGAGTGCCAACACGTGACCAATTGCGGAAGAAAATAGCTAATTCCGTTTGCAGCTAAAATCGGATTTCACTCTACGAAAAAATTTAAATGGCAAAAGTAGATGGGGAAAAATTATCACAAACTATAGTACATCACTAGGAATGCATACTTTTTGTGTACGACCGGGTCTGGCGACGTAAGATTCTACGCGTATTACGCGAGTGGGGTTTTAGAGGCTGTTTGCCCATTTTTATACAAAATTTTTTAACCAACCGTGTTTTTAAAGTAAGGACGGGACAGTTGTTGTCAAATTTTTACCCTCTTGACAACGGAGTTCCCCAAGGCTCCGTTCTGAGCGTGACGTTGTTCGCTATTGCGATCAACGACATAGCTCACTGCATCAAGGAGCCAGTGTTAGGGTCACTGTTTGTGGATGATCTCGCGATTTTCTGCAGATCATCTAGGGTCGTGAATGCATCGCGGATGGCGCAACTCACCATCAATAAACTTCACAAATGGACCCAAAATAACGGCTTCCTTTTCTCTTTGGAGAAAACAAAGTGCGTTCACTTTTCTCGCACTCGGAGCGTCCATGTAAATCCCACGTTACACCTAGGTGGTAGAAACCTCCCATTTGTGGAATCAGTCCGTTTTCTGGGGATGACCCTCGACCACAAACTCAACTGGAAGGAGCACATTAATTCTGTCAAGGTAAACTGTTTGAAGTCTTTGAACATTTTAAAGTTTTTAAGCCACGCATCTTGGGGAGCAGACCGCACCACCTTAATTTTACTTTACCGCACACTGGTGCGGTCGAAATTAGACTACGGCTCATTCGTGTATGCGTCCGCTCGCGAGACGTATTTGAAAGCACTTAATTCAGTGCACAACGCAGGTCTGCGACTATGCACTGGGGCGTTTAGGACCAGCCCGATTCCCAGTATATATACCGACGCAGGCGAGCCTCCTCTATGCTACCGAAGGACCTGGCTTCTTTGTAGCTACGTTTCCAAAATTTTAGCAATGACGAGTCACCCATGTTATAGTTTACTTTTTAAACCCCGTTTTATTAATGTTTTTAACCGAAGGACTAAAGCAACCAGACCAGTAAGCGTTCGTTTTAACGATTTTATTCGCGGATGCGAATTCACGCTACCTGAAGTGTATCCTGTTTCATTCTCGGAACACCCCCCTTGGATCACTCCCACTCCGGTGGTGAATATTCTTTCACGATCTCGACCGAAGTCTTCCACAACTCCCTCGGAGTACCAGCGTTTGTTTGCCATGTTTCGATGGAATCACCCCAACCTTACCCCCGTTTACACTGACGGTTCGAAAGATAACTCTGCTTGTGCATGTGCAGTGTTCTCCCCTATCCACGGGAACATCAGAGCAAAGCTTCACCCGATGTGCAGTGTGTACACGGCGGAGCTTTATGCCATAAGGACAGCTCTAGAAGCCCTAGATGACCACGGCGGCTCCTTTGTGATATGCACTGACTCCAGGAGCTCGCTACAAGCCATCTCTGGCTTCTCACCCGTGCACCCGATCGTGCAAGAAATACACTCTCTCCTGCTGACCCTTTCGAGAAAGGGTTTGAATATCCATTTTCTGTGGGTACCGGGACATGAGGGGATAGCCGGGAATGAGATAGCAGACGCTATGGCCAAGGAAGCTCTGAATAACGAAGTTCTTGTCTCAACGCTGGTTCCCCACGAGGACTTACGAGCATCTCTAAGAAATGTGGTATTTGGAAAATGGAGGGAGTCATGGAGGATTCTAAATAATAACAAGCTCCGTGGCATCAAGGACATGGTAGCAGCGTGGCCCTCCTCAGCTCGTAGTAATCGGAGAGAGGAAGTAGTACTTACACGATTGAGGATAGGGCACAGCCCCCTGACCCATGCGTATCTCTTTACTGAAGAGAAGGAACCTCCCCAATGTGGGGATTGTAAATGTCCATTAAGTATTAGACACATCATGCTAGATTGTGTTAAGTACCGCGAAGCGCGAAGACGAAATAATCTAGGGGGAGACCTAAAAACCCTTTTAGGAGACCACCCTACCAAATTAATCTGTACATTTCGGTTTCTCAGAGAAATAAACATTTTTAATAAAGTCTAATTATGCACACTTTCAACGAAGACATCAGATGCAGTAGATTACTTTATACATAACTTTTGTAATTAAATCGCACAGTAGTGGTGCAAAATGACCTTGCCGTCGGCGCACCCTAAATCCAAATACTACTACTACATACTTTTTGTGATGTTCGTGAAAATAGTTCAAGGAGCAACTTCAACTGACTGTTATTCTTCATTTGAGAAAGAAATGGCAGCATTTTTTTCTCTATACGCATAACTTTTCTTGACTCCCTTCGAAATGGGCACCACTGTGGTTAACGTTCGAAAAGGCAAAATGCAACCTTAAATCAAATAAATATACGCTGTGAGAATGGTGCAGGAATATAAAATATCGCATGACACATTTATTTGGCCATCGAATGTCTCACTCACTTGTAGGCTGAGATATTTATTTTCTTAACCGTGAATCCCTAGTTTCTTATTGGCAAAGTGCACACAGAATGCTTCTAACTGGCTTTCGAGGGTCTTCCGTTCTTTTGAGACAAAATATTTCCTGGAAAACTGAGAGGTAAGAGGAAATATCATTCCGCTAACAAAAAGAATTTCTCACATTAGGTCTAACTTCTTTTCAGCTATTACTCTACGTCGACCTAACGTATGTATCATAGCTGTATGCAAGTTTGAGATAGATTAGTAATCATAATATTTTACGTTTCCTTATTTCTTTTATTTCAATCAAATGGTTTGTTTTTTATTCGATGATTTGACTTTATTCTTTTCAATCCCATTGTGATTAAATGTTCATTCCTTTCGTCATATTGGTTTTTACCGGTTCAAATGATGCAGGATTCTGCTTGAATGTTTGATAAATTTCGAGAAATATAAGGCTTAAGGTTTTTTTGCTTAGATTCCATTTAACTTCGAGTCAGTCAAGAGTCCTGAGATGGATATCTCAAAATTACCCATCCCATCCTCTTATCATTTGATCTTCCCTTTTTGACGAAATTAATCATGTAATCCGCATATCGGATTCGAGGCCTACCTTTGTCATACTTTCTCTTCTTGAGTCCTTCGACGATCGTATTCATTCGGAAATCATGTCTTATTATTTGTCCAAATGTGTTGAAGCATTTTTAATTTCAGGGTTTTCTAATGACATTTATCTTAAAAAGGGAAAGAATGGAACTGTTCCTATACTCTTTAGCCAGTCAACAATCATTTTCTCTTGTTTCTCCGTACCCATTTGTTGATATTTTCTTTGTACGAAGTTGTTCAGCGTACCCCTGTCTTTTAGTGCTCGATTCATCCTCACACCCTCTCGTCTCTCATTCAATATTCTCCATCTTCCGGATACTACCGCATCGTTTGCTATGTGACTACAACAGTTTCTCTAGTACTACTGGCGGCTATTTCACCGGTCGCCGTGGTCTACGGTCTTGTCCCTCTTTTTATGCGGGCTCCATGCCGCCAGTTTTTGATGCTGCTATCCCAATGATCCGTCTGATTCACCTCCAGTGATGTAAGTGCTTACAGAAATGACAAAGATGAGAAAAGTAATTTTGCTAAACACTAAAAATGTAACTGCCATGGGAGTGATTTTAAAATGAATATTTAAAAATGTGCATCGACGGTCGCGAATTAGATTCCAGAAAACAGTCATAAATTTTTTTAAATTTTGAAAAACAGGACAACAGTATCATAAACGAATATTTTTATTTATCCTTTACCCCTATTTAGGCGTCCGTTTCAAAATTCATCTCTTCCTTCGTTAGACAACTAGGTTACAGCAATTAGATAAATACATAATAATTTACGCCTGATGATGATGATGTAAGAAGTGGTGGTATAAGTAACAGTTACCCAACCAAGAAATCTTATAATGGAATACCACACAGTAAAGAAAGAGTTAGTGAATTTTGAGTAACCTCATTCAACTAGTATCCAGTTGTTATCCATCGTCTATGTGAAAAATGGTTGACGGGCTGTCGCTGTTGATTCTTGTATAAGACTGGATTAAAATCTGCCTTTCCTCTCATCCCTAAGTATTGAACATAGTCATTTTCTCTCTGCCTAACTACCTACCGAGTGAGTCCTCGTTAGCCTTTGATGAATTTTTCCGACTTCCAGGAATCGAACCCTGCTCCCGAGCTACTTGGTACACAACACATCCAATGAATCCGCTCCCAAACCCCCAATGATGTCGTCAAGCTTGCCGCAGTGCATAGTAATCTGAGTGTATTCAGCTCAGGAAATTATAGATGTCGGAGAAGTTTGTCTCTGCTAAGGAGAGACGATTTTCCGTGTTCCACGCTACGTAACTTTCAGCGTCCCGTAGCAAGGGGATAAATGTTTGCTTAGTTTGGAAGGCGTGTTTGGATCTCTTATCTCCTCTTCGTTTGCCTTTGGCAGCATCTCTTTCCATCTCTGCTTCTCACTCCCACCGCATTTATTTTCCTCCCACACCGAACGGACCTTATACTATGCTCTCAACGACCGTGCGCCGGCTTTTTACAAAAGCAATCTCACCTCCAACGAAAGTTTTTCATTATATTCATAATAAAATTGATTTTTTTGGATGGTTTAAATTATTCCTGAAAATTGACTTTGAAATATGATTCTGTGCGAACTCGGTGATGCTAACTGATATTATTGTTGAAATTAAGTATTTCACCAGCATTGCGATTTATCAGAATGGTACCGCTGGCAGATTTTTAACATACCCGTTCTTCTTAAAATATCACCGTGGCTAGTCCCGGTATACTTTCATAAGTCCAGAGCGAACACCTCTAGTGTTCAAAGTTCGGGCTTTGCTCTCCGGCTGTGGCGCCATGCGCACGACCTGGACTGCTAGTCGCATCATATGCTCAGCAGTCCATACCACCTTGTCCGGTATAGTCCACAAATTTCCACAGGGGAGAATGACGCCTCGGTAGCTTAACTGGCTAAAGCACTCGGCCGGAAATCGAGGGATCCGGGTTCGAATCCCGGTCAAGGCGAATGATTTTTCCTCTGTGGATTTTTCGCACTATTTGTGCATTGCGGGTGACTCCGTAAAAAGTTATCACCGTGGCTAGTCCCGGTATACTTTCATACATTCTTTTGGAAATTGATTGAGATCCTACCAATGTGGATTAGTGACGGGCGTTGAATGTAATTTTTGCGTAGCAAATCATGAATCACTGTCATTGGTGTAACTATGGAGGGGAGCTTTTTGTTTTGTTCACGTCTTCTTACTCCGAAATTCCCGTCGTAATTTCTCATTCAATTATTTGTGTCAGCCTAATGTTACACCCAAATACATCAGCAGGCTTCCGAATGGAGTTACATTTTTCGGTGTTATATTTCATCTTAGTATTATTCGTATTTGTTTGATTGTCTACTTTTAGCCAAAGTACCAATGTACCAAACTGTAGGCACGTATGTTTGTCTGTTTGAAGATCCGGTGCAAAACGCGATCAAATGGGATGACATTTTTCTCCCAAATTCCATCCTTCCAGTGTCATATTTATCATACATTTGCTAAAAAAATGAAGTGTTGAGTCTTTGACAGCATCATGCATGAAAATATCGCAAACGATAAATCAATGATTCATCACCCTTACAACTGATTTTTTGCTGCTATTTTAACTTCTCCCTCACTCTGGATAAATGATGGTGGTCTAATTTTTATTTGCTGTCAAGAATTTTCATTTAAAAAATTGTTTTACACGCACACATGTGGCGAGTGTAAGCATATGATTAGAGGCTGAGATATCCTTTACTTTGAAAGCAAATTTTAAATTATGCCTTCTTGATCTGCAGCAAGTACTTACTGCTTGGTTTTCCTCGTGGAACATCTACTTCAATTTTTCTCTTCATTTTCTTGCCCTTATTAGAACTAGGTTCCATGTAGTGGCCGTTCTACCGTGTTCTTCTATGGATAAATTTACTCCTCTGTGACTTTTAATCTCCTACAACATTGTTTACTTCCTTATTTATCACCGTGTCTGTCCATTTGGTCTTCAAAATAATTCTACAGCAACATGTCTCTAAGTTTTCTATTGTTTTATAATCACCTTTTAAAACTTCCCATGTCTCCACATGATGCCATTGTTCACGAGAGAGTTTTTAAGTATTGTTTATCTGTATTTAGAAATACATTTTACGACCCAAGAAGAGGGCATATCGGTTGTGTATGTGTTAAAATAAATATTTCAATGGACCTCTTGGACAATAATTTTATGGACTTCAAATTCCTCTTCATTACAGCTTATAAAGATAACAGCATATTTTCGTGAATAATCATCGGTATACAGGGAAAATACTATTGCATATTCCAAGTGTCAATTTTGACTGTGTAATCAAACAGTTGTATGGTGATTCCTGCTCTCCCTGTAAGTATGATCTTTTTTCATTGATATTTTAGACGATTTCATGACTATTTTCATAATTTATATGTTAATGAAATATGTTTTTCGTTGGCCAAAGTGCAGCTAAAATCGTTTGTTCGTCGTTTGCTTTGATGAATAAAAATTACTCTTTTTATTTTCAAGGTTTTTTTCTATCCACGTCACTGCTAACCACGATGTTCAACATTTTTTATGTGAAATAGTATCAACAGTTTTTAAAAAATATTGTCGCTCTGCATTACTGTTGACAGCATTCTACGAAGCGACTGACCAGAGGCATGATTCATGTCAAAAGCGTATTTGCTGTTTTTTTAGACCCTCGCTATGGATAATCGATGTTCGGTACGTCGACTTACACTCCTAACCCTTACGCTTCTGTCGGGATGGAAGGATTTTTCAATCTCTCAGTCTATTTCACAGTCATCAAAGTTGAAAATAAAAATCCACCACCTCCCATCCGTCGGTAGTTAGGTCTGTGTGAGGTCATCCTTGACGCCTTGTCGTGCTAAAATTCAGCTCTTCTGTGTCGAAAGACCGGCTCGCATTGAGGAACAACGAGGCGAATTATCAGCCAGACTTGCCGGTTGAAGCAGTTAATCTCCGTTTCACGTTTTCATCGTAGCCTTTTCGCTTTTTTTCTTTTCTTATTTTCTTATTTTTCATATTCTGTTTGCTGTTATTTATTTATTTTTAAGCTCAACGGACCTTTTAAATTGGATGAGGACGCGAAAACATAGAGTCACTCTTTCCCTCTGGAAACTACGCAGTGGGTTATCGACTTATACAGGCTTTTATATCTCTCGTTGAAACGGAGCCTATATCCAGGATAATGACGTTTAACGGTGCCATTATTGTCACTATAGGTTGGTTCTTCTAGAGCTCACGCGAGTTCCTCCGATATATAAAAACAAAAAATTTAGGTACCGTGGACAGTCTGATGTGTGATATTATTTAAATTATGTGCTAAATAAATACTCTTTATGTTGCACAAAGTTTTTGTATTGCTCATGAATTAGTGCAGATTATCGCTGTCACATGTGTAGGTAGATTTGGGCGATATTGAATATTCAATTCGATTCAAGGATTATTGTTAACTCCCGATGTATAGGCGATTACGATAATTAATATCGCGATAGGATTTCCGACCCGATTGGCAATCGTATTATGATAAATCGTAGATTTGGGCGATATTGAATATTCAATTCGATTCAAGGATTATTGTTAACTCGCGATGTATAGGCGATTACGATAATTAATATCGCGATAGGATTTCCGACCCGATTGGCAATCGTATTCTGATAAATCATCATGATATCAAATTTGTCGATGTTTCGGATAATTTTCGGTTGCCTTCGCGGTATAGGTACTTAAAAAACGATGTTTCGTTGCTAACGGCTTCCGGGTGCAGCTGCGTGTTGCGCTTTGTCATGCAAGCTTTCGCGACCGTTGCAGGACGCATCATCAGGCGATGAATGAAATTACGGAATTGGTGGTCAATTAATATACTCGTCCGACCTCCCCCATCCACCGGAGTAGTGGGGGAGGAGGGCGGAGCTGACGTCAGCAGAACTCTCACCCCTGTCCTTGAGCCGCGAGCGGACTCTTCTTATCTAGCTCTTCTTATGTTTATCGCGATAATTTTTGGCACGATAATTTTTAATCGGGCCTTTTATCGAACAACCATATATGGTCAATGGTCGACGTAAGATTTTAGTTCAATATGGAAGTGCCTACTTATTAAAATATCGTGGTGATACCTGATATTTCGTGGCATAACCCAGGCTTAGGTGGCGCTTCCTGCCTCGGACTAGAAGGAACTCCATTTAGCTCTCAGATCTAGCGTCGAGACATTACCACATAATTTCTTAGCTATGATGTTTAACGATTATCTCTTGGTTCTACAAAGTAGCTAGCCCAGGCAAGGAACGTGATTTCTTTACCTAGATGTGTGGTTATCCCGCGCAAACAGATTAGTTCGGAGATTGGTTTGCTAATTCGTATGGTTTAAGGTATGATACACCTTCGATACAGACCCTGAGTTAGTGAGCTTACACTCAATTTATCCGAAGAAAAATGTGCGGCTAAAACAGCAGCTATGTCTATCTATTTCTTCATTTTGCCAAGATATGGGGAAAAAAACGTTGTAACCACTATCTGGTGTTGAATACGACATAATTGTATTCAACTGTATTGATATTTCAGAACTTTACTGTCAATTGTATTCACAGTATTGATATTTCAGAACTTTAGTGTCATTTTAATCTGCTATATGAATTTGATGAAAGTTTTTACTTTTTCCTCACGAGTGTAACTTTATGTCTGAAGGTTTACTAAATCAAAGAGAGGAACTCTTTTGCTATCAGCTGCATATCATTTGTGGAAGGAGTAAATGCGGGAATTAATGACATCTACGGTCGATGAATTTATGTTCGTTCTTTTTGGCATGCCTGGAAGATGTCTTGAAGGATTCATAAATTATCGTGTGTGCGAAATCCTCTTAAGTTTTTATCGTGGAAAATTGTATTAACGGCTCCACTTAATAGCATATTTTCTGTGTTACTCTATGCTGCAAGTATGAAAATCCTATTTGTACCCATATAGAATTTAAGCCCACGGTTTATGCAAGTTTATGTGTTTTTCCAAGAATAAATGTAAATTTAAAGTTTATTTCGTGTGTTCGATTTTAATAAGATCATCTTTTTGTTTCCAGGTGGGCTTCACGTAGACTTTGCTGCTCCGAAATTAGCTGAGTTCACCCATCTTGCAGATCACTTTTAGGTACCGTGATGTTCTATATTTAAGTTCCATGATGAGTGCATCTTGCTATTTGAAGTGGAATACTAATTGTGTACAATTTTTAAAATTTTTTGCAACTGATAATGACCAAAACCACTATATTTGGGATTTATGAAACTATTTACCATTTATTTATTTTAAGGAACCTATTACCGTTTTTTCATATTCTACATTTACATTGGTGGTACATTTTAGCAAAATATTGCGTTTTTTATAATAACTGTTACCATATAATTATTGATAATATTTTTAAAAACTATTTCCTTAAGTGTCTGCATTGTTTGTCTGCGTTTAAATGTAACTGAAAATTGAGTTTTTACTAGAAAATTTCTACTTTCATGAAAACGATATTAATTAACATTACATCTATCTAGAAGACGCATATACTGGCTGTCGGGATTCAATGCGAGAACTCTTGTCTGTGAATATGAAGAGAAAGTCGTCCGTGAATGACTTTAAAAAATGTGTTGTTACATGTCAATAAAAAATCTTCAGAATAAGGCAGTTGGTGAAATGATCACAAGATATTATTTAAAATATTTATGATAACGTGATTGACGATTTATCATATTTATATCTACATATATTTAATTGTTATTATCCCGGGTAAAAATAATGAAATGAACTAGCTGAACCAATGTTTTTCTATATTGTTGACGCACTAAACAGTAATTATGTCACACTGCGTGACAAGTTGAATACGTTATTTTTGCCAGCAGATTTTTGGGATAATGTAAGCGCAAATTCGACCACCTCTAGGAATTAAAAATTATTTGGCAAGTTAGCAAGCATATTTCAGGTTAGTTCACCCAAAAAAAATGTATTGCACGCTTAAAACCTGGTATTATTCTGCAGAAGGATGGCTGAAAATTTATTTCCAATAATGTCACTTCTGTGGACTTTATTTTTTTCATTTTAAATTGAAATGACTTCCGAAACTCTTCCCAAAGGCGTCGCTGCAATAACACCCGACCCAATTTGAGGCAGAGGCATTTTATGAACGGGTTGAAGAAAGAAAAAAATGGCATTACGCCTCCGATCTTCCTTTGTTCATTTTTTCTGTAAAAATCCGCGTACTTCTATTCCGAAAATAAGTTTTCGTACCCGGGGCATTTCGAGCGATAAGAAAATAAGAAAAAAATATCCTCTAGTGTGGGTGGTTGCAATGCATCCTGTGCTGTGTGGGTGTGCTTCTGGATTTGAAGAACGGTCCAGATGCAATAAACAGTCCGACGATGCCAAAAGCGGCGAGGATAAATCAGCGTTTCTGGGAACGGAAAAAAGAGGCCGTAATGCACATACCCCAGGTACACATGTAAACCCTCAATTGGATTGTGTGCAGGCAACTAGAGATGAGGTATGTTACGTAGGTAGTACTAAGTTTCGACAATGCCTTCGGCACTCTATTGCATGCTCCTTCCGCGTCGGGGACCGTGATTTTTTTTCTCGCGGAGATTGGTTGGGCGTTTTCGTAGAAGTATAGGGGTGATCGGTTAGCGTAGTTGAAGTATTACCAAGGGGACAGGGTTAAGCAATGAGGTGACTTTTTCATGAGGGAGAAATCTTGAAACACCATATTCTGTCTTTTTACATTACGTTTCAAAGACTTTGGACTGAGTGGTTGAAAGTAGAGGGTCAAATAAAAATATTAGGTATTTGATGGTTTGAGGCGTCTCTTTGTGGAATTTACTCATGGTGAATGAAAACTGAACTTTGTTTTTCCACATAAACATTTATTTAATAACTCAATGATTAAATAAATATTTATGTAGAAAAGTTCAATTATCATTCATCATAATATTAGGTATTGTTAAAATTACGTTCAAAGTAAAATTGTTTTCAGTCAGCCACGAAAATTCGGTCCTGGGGAATTTGCACAATTCCCCAGGATATTGGGCCAGAAGATAGTAAAGAATAATACATTTATGAGGATAAATTTAATGACCGAATCCCAGTATCAATTTAGAATAATTATCTATTTTAATTAGCCGTCCCTCGTAACCGTTTTTAATTTATTATTCTCTCCTCCTTTATCTGTTCGCGAATCCAATGGCCGATTGTGGCAGCGCCATCATCATCGGCTTCCAAGTTGCTAACGACCTTATGTATTACGCGGTAATGATGGTGTTTCTAAGATTATTGATGATTTTTTTATAATTAATGTTTTTCAATTAAAAATTCAGAGTTGGCTACCGTATATCACGTATTTTAACTTGTAAAATTGGTCAGAGCCTTTGGCTATTTTCACGGAATCGTTAAATTTCTATCATGTGAATTCCATATGGTATTAAGTGATAACTCGTCTACAAAAGTATGAATAAGGATTGAATACAGGGAGGAAAATTATGTAGGGCACCCTTTAAGGTTAAATGTTCCATCTTTTCAGCGAAGGATGCTAGCTTCCGTGCTGTATCTAATGAAAATTATATTAAATTCTGAAAATTACGTTCCCGTTCGGGGGGTTGTTGATTTTGTTGAGTTGATCCCGGGCGGTCACGCGATGCGAATGCTATTTAGGTGTAACTGAAGTCGAGAAAAATTTATATCAATTCAAATTGATCAGTAAGAGCATATTTTCTGACATCCATCTAATAAATTACTTTTTGCCACCAGACGTCAAATAATTTATTTGGATTTGCGAATATATTTCCTATCCGGTTAATTAAATTAATTACGCCGGGCCTGATACTTTTTTCTCCAATCAAGTGGCTGGCCCATACCTCCAGAGTATTCCGTTAAAATCAGATACTCCTACATACATATAGTTGAAATGAAACCAAGGAGATTAATTGAGAATCATAATGAATTTTTGTTTTGTTACCTATTACTTAAACCATAGATATGAAAATATTAAACATAAAATAAAATATTATTCCGAAACCTGAGTGCTGATAATAATAATGCATAAGCATTTCTGTCATCATCCTCGTATGGTGGTTTAAGCAGTAGTAAAAGAACCGATGAAAGAGGATGCATAATCAGTATCGGTTCATTAAGGAGGGTTAATGGACAAACTCGGTTTCTATTTTTTTAACTACTGCGTTTCTTTATGTTATTTTTGGACAAATACCAGCCCAAATGCGTGATCCGTCTACACAGCTTTTTGTCTAAGTTAACTGGAGAAAACTCACCTAATGATTGGTCAAATATCGTATCTAAGATCTCAAATGTTATTTGAGTGTACTATCCCGGCTGATTCATGTGTTGGCGTATCGGTTTCAAGGAAAGAACGAAGCCCATGAGGTGATACATAGAGTGAGTTTTGAGAGTTCTTTCAGCTGTGGCAACTTCTATGGCTGTAGTGGTTCTTTTACCTTCTTAGTAGTTCGTAAGAGAATTCGAATAATTTCATCGTAGGCGGGAAGTTGCGAAATCCAGACTAGGCAAAGGTGTCTTTATGAGATTCAGTTTTGTCTGCCTTAGGCGTATGTCGTCATCTGCCGGAGCAGGAGAGGCGTTCCAGCTGGCGCTCACGTAGGTGTGAAGAGCTGGCTGGATTTTTTTCTTGATATTTTCAAAGAAAATTATTAAAGTAAATACCAAGCGTTCTTATCTCAACTCATTTTCGCTCCAGAGTACGTGTTCTGGCCAGTTCTGTATTCTAAGAATGTAGACTTCCTTTAGAACATCAGTGAGATGTGCTAGCCGTGATAAAAATAAAATGACATCCTCACGTTGTGAACTTCACTGAATTTTTACCAAGTTCTTCCTACGTCACAGTTCTTCACTTTCACTTCAATATCGTGTTAGCTTATCTTTTTTCACTTTTTACTGTGGGTGAAAAAATGCCAATGTATGACAAAAAGTTTTGACGCAGAGTACTGAGAAAATCTTGTCTTACGCTTTTTCCTTTTCGCTTGAAATGTCCATGTGGAATTTCAACTGTCTAACTCATTTCACTATCCGTATTTATTACTGTACTTAAATTTCTAACCCGTTGGCGAGCCCCAGAAGATTTCAACCATTAATTTTTTTCTCTTTGAACCTAACCATGGCGTCTTTTTTTTCAGGAGTGTAATTAATTGGGTCATAAAGCGTCGCATCTCTCTCGTCTTATGATTTTGTAAAGTCGATGTCTTTCAAGAGGCTTGTACTATTTTCAAGCCATATTCTGGATTTTTCATCATATTCATGGCCAAATAATCGTGTTATTGCTTGACGCACTATCTAACGACCCGTCTGTTTTGTTGGGTGACATACCTCTATATTTCTCGCTTTAAAATACCTTATTCTATTTGATAACTCTAACTCGTGTGTGCCTCCTGCATGCTGGCTTATCCTTGTATTTTGAATTCTAAAATCGAAATCATCTCGTAGGGATCTGAAGTGCAGCGGCATTTATAATCACTAATTTGCATGCAGGCAACAACGGGGCGCAGCTTGAGGACTACTGGAGGGTTATTTATGCGGGAAACGTCTTCTGCTCTCCTTCTTTCTGTACGGAGAAAATGCAACGTTGTGAATTTTTACGAGATCCCAGTATGCCACTTTTGAACGAGACGGGAAAAACCTTACCTCCGCGTCAAATCCATCAGCCTCTGATGCTCTAAACTGTGTTATGCCTGAATGTATTTTATTATAAAATATTGTAAACTTAGCCAGGAATATTATATGAATTTGTAATCATTCTGAAATATCGTAGTTATTATCCTTGAATACACAATACATTGGAATTTTCCCATAATTTTGAGAGAATATTTATAGAGAAAAAGATAATTAAATTAGACTAACAGTGTAAGCGTTGTACACGAAAATTTAAGGCGTAATTTTGACCGACATCGACCTCTCAATCATCGTACGCTTTGTTACTATAGAAATAAAAGTGTTGGCCTACCACAAGGTTCTTTAATATTCAATCAGGAGGCAGTACTGTTATTAGCAATTAATAGCTGAAAATAGTTTTAACGATTTTATCTATTTTATCTTAGGTTTGGGTGTCTTTCGAAATTTCAATGTAGGAATTTTTATCACATTAAAAAAATCCTTTTTGCTACAAAATCTTATCCATAAAATATTTAATGAATCAATTAATATTTACTCATGTTTAAAATCATTTGATTATATGGTCACCGTAAATGAAATTTTGAAAATCATGGTGAACGATCTGTCATGCACCCTTCATTCGTGGTTTATCATAAAAAATTCATAGTTCCCTATTTTTAAACTAAATGCGGAGGATGTATAATGCTCAATAATGGTAGTGTATTTTATTGGTTCAGTTCTGTACTTCACATGAATCACACCCATTTAATGAGATGAATTTATTTTTATAACCAGAATAATGGCAAAAGTACGTGCCATCGCAGCGCTCAATATTTCATCACGTAATATTGATACTTTATCAACCTGTAACTTGGAATATACGGCCACTAATCGCCAGTGCATTGCTTGGACCTCTAATAGATTTTATAACATGTAGATTTTATGAAATATTGTTACCGTATTTGTTCCCGTTCCAGCACAGCATGCCTGGGAATTGTACTTGTTCTGTTATCTTTAAATCCCACATTTCTCGAAACCTGAGCTGTAGGTTTCTTACACGAGCAAATATCTTTCCCCTCTTTCAATGGGTATGTATCTACGAAATAAACATCGCTTCGAGCGCAAGCGTCGTCCCGTTTTTTGTCGCACTAGGCACTACGGACTGCGGGACTTCGTTTGCCTGCTTTTATTCCCACAAAAACTGAGGAAGATGTGGGACATATGGGGGGTATCCTTCGCCAGCATTGGCTTATTCGGGGGAAATGCACCATCAAGAGATGGCATACGGCCTTACGTTGATCCCGTACCCTCGAAAAAAAACTCCTCCGACCATGTTTGTGTCGTTCACTAAGCACTCACACATTTACCTTCCATAGGCTAGAGGAAATGGACCAAGGTTTGGTTTTACCGCTGTTGACGTTGGAGCCCTGGCAGTCAAAAACGTGTACAGTGTCGGATGAAGTGGTTTACCTACTTGCCCTCTGGGTATCATAAAGTTTCTCAATAATTTCCTCGCTTGCGCTCGACGTGATCGGTTTCTTTTGAGCTCACATGTGCTTTCATATTACGTGGGATTCATAAAAAAATGTTCTCATCAAACGACTAGCCTTGAAGAGGAAGAATTATTTTTCAGTGAGTTAATAAATATATTTGTTCTTTCCGCGCAGTTGAGCGGCGATACAACTTTTAGTTTTAAACTATCGTTATACCCTTGATATTTTTACGTTAGGAGAAGGTTACTTATTCGGTGGAGTATGACTGGTAGTAGTGATTTCACTTATATATAATCATTCTTAGCAGCCAAATCCAATTATCAGTTAATATGTATGATTGCGTTTTATTGAACCACCATCAGGTCGGTTAGAAGTATATAACACGAATTATTTATGCAGAGGAAATTGACGCTGCCGCAAATTTAAAATGTTACATACTACCGGAGATTCACTTCAGTATCTTGCGGTGAAGCATTGGAATTCAAAATTAATTAAAGAGCATATGGTCTACGAAAATTATTGAAAGCTAATACTTTTTTTTTAAAAGATCAGGGACAATTTTGATAACAAGAAGGTAGTTTTATTTAATTTTATTCAATAGAAAAAAAAATATTATCAGCCTAAACTAATAGTTGTACTGCATCGGAATGAAATACCTCAATCTCACCCAAAATTAGCTATGAAACGCCTTTATGTTTTGCGTTATTCACTGCACGAAGGCTTGCGCTCTAAAAAAAAAACTAAAAATTCCTTATTCGTTAAATAATTCCACGAAAGTGCAACAATTTTCCCTGTATTATTTTTTTCGTTTTGCCATACAATTAAAGTGGATGAAATTAAAATTATTTAAATGTATCCTGTCGTGACTTGTTAACGCATCTTACTCTTGCATTTGTCAGCATTGAATAAGTTAGGACTATTATTACAGCTGCCATTCTGCCAATCGCTCACAAAAGATAGATCGAAGAATGACACGATTATGCGGGGTAAACATTGTAATTTTCATGTCAACCGAACAGAAATTAATTCCGTGATTTTTGCGGTGAATATATTTATCAAGTATGAACCTGTTTAACCATACCCATTTTGTATTGCTAATTTTCGGCCACTCGAATTTGTTTTCGCTTCTATAGCACATTGTTAGCAAAACATGGCGTTTTAAAGCTGAATATTTGGTCTTAATTTTCGCATGACTTTTGCGTCAAGCCTAAAACCCAAGCCTGGTTTAAAGGTCATAATTCCAAAGAACCGAGGAATTGATCTGTGATAAAGGCAGATTTTTTTTTCTGACGTAGTTACGATCAAAAAGGAACGTTTATCCAACCATAGTTATTCTAGCTCTGTAAACTCTACATTAATCTACTTATCAACAGATGTCTCCACCTCATTTTAGGGCGTCATTAAATCATCAGCATTTACAATTGACAGAACAGAATTGGACAGAAAATTTTAATTATACAGCAATAACATCATCAGTTTCGTGAACATCTCTATAAACCAAACGCGTGCGATGCATCCGAAACTTACCTATTTGCTTAATTTCCTCTCTATTTGCTTAACAGGTTGCGGTGATGCTTACGATGCAATTATAATATGGCCTTAGTCACGTAAACCCTAAAAATTCATTTCATAACTTGTTTAGAATGGTGTGTGTATCACGCACTCTTGGTGTTTATCTTAGTTGACGTATCAAGAATCTTGAGTACGAATTTCATTCATATCGTCAATTCTCGTAGTCCAAATCCAAAATGTTATACATTAGTTTTCGGTCTTTGATATTTTTTCTTCGGATAGTTGACGTCCCAAAAGTACGCTAATATTACGCATTAGCAGTCTAGATTCCATTAATTTCCGCTAACGCGAGAGAAGGGGAGAGATAGGCTGAGGTCAAAAAGCGCTGACCCTGGAATCTGGAAAACGTGACTATTTCCCATCATGCCCCCAGTGCTTCAATCCCACTCTTCGCAGACCATCAATAATCGCGCATCGAATTTCACGTCGATATTTCCGCTTCGCCACATGAGCTCCTTACGAACTAGTCGAGACTATCCATTTCTCTTTCTGCTTAATATTCCCCTCCAACTCCCTCTCCCTGAACTTTGTGGTTGAGCTAGAGGTAACCGCGGAATTTTGCCTTGGAATCCAGATCTCGTAAGTTGCGATATTTGTGTAGTATTATTTACTTTTTTATTTTACTGATTGTGGTGCAAGGTGTAATTTTGTAGGAGAGGTTTCGAGTCTTGATCTTGGCTACTGAGAGAAAATGCGCTGTAAGTCTCTCACTGCATTGAATACTGATCTATTTTAATTAAGATGCGTGCGAGTGGAAAAGTTGGCCCAAGTACCATTAAGGCATTTTATTTGCCGTGAAATACGGTATCTCCTCATTTTCATTTTTGTATATCAAAGGTACTCAATCTTGACCGTTCTTGATTGTTGTCCATGCGTTACATTCCCTGCAAGCCACCATTATTACCTTCCAGCATAGAATGCTCCGGTGCGAACCGCGGTTCTCCATTCCGGAGTGTGCATGCAGAGCCATTTTGATTTCATAGTATGCGTCCGTAACCGACGGGGCGCCTACTGTGGAATTCAAATGGGAGCGTGCCCGAGGGCTATTTGAGAGATCCTGGGGAACGTCAAGAGAATGGACGTAGGTGGGCAGGGGGTTTAAGGGCCCATAGGGAGTATCCCTGGATGATGCGTCCCCGGAAATACCATAGGTCACAAACTCCGCCGGAGCCACTGGGGACGGGAATTTAAAAAGGCAATCTCTTCCATGAGAAGAAGTGATTTCGGGGGATACATGCGATCGTTGTGCTGCATTATTCAATTATTTCACTGAGATAGAAGTGAAATATTTTGGAAAGAAGTTGCGTTTTGGAACTCTAAAAGTTTCATTAATTTCGCATTCAGTGGAGGAGCCCGTCTACTTTCATTATTTTTCATCTACATCTACATAATAACCCGCAAGCCGCCTAAAAGGCGTGTGGCAGGGGGTGTTAGGACACCAGCCGTTTACAAATAAAAAGGAAGTGCTCTTAGGAAGTTACGACTAGCATTTATTAAAATCCGTTATGGTTCGGGGGAAAAATGAATTCCCATACTACCCATCCGTTCGGCAAAAAACCTCTCTCAATTTATCGCTTCTATCGGACCAGGAAAAATAGTTTTTAGTGTTATTTTAGTGGCATTTTTAGTGTAATTATCATAATTGCAATAAAGCCCAGGTATGCTTGCAGGAAATTAATGGTATATCGAAGTATTTTCGCTCCCCAGAATTATTGTTCTTGGCAAATACTGCATTGAAATTCCTTAACTGTTTTATTCTGTAGAGAACTTCTTTCGTCACTTTGTGGAAGTCCATTACACTTGAAAAAACAAAATTTGTATTATTTTATTATAATTTACCTACCCAACTGGTTTCAATTTTTAAGTTTCCAAGGAAAATTGCGATTTTTAAAGTACAAGGAACACTCAAGGTACCTTGAATATAGCATTGAAGTGTTGAAACCAGGTAGGTAGTAAAATAAATGTGGATTTGTACTGATACTATTTCTTCATGTGGTTAAAATGTAAGAGGGACTGCTAATAATTGACCATGGAAAATAGGGGTATCTGTATCAACCCAATGGTACCGTCAAATGTTAGCCGCCCTCTAAATTGACTCTGATGTTTTTCTCCAGATAATTTAAAAGGAATCTAGAGGAGAATGTGATTTTATTGAGTAGCTCTGATGGTTGGTTCAAATTCGTCAAAAAGCTCGGAATGAAGCAAGCCGAGAATATCGAACTCTTTAATTAACCAAAGCCTTTTATATGCTTGAATCGTGATTGCGGTTAGTGGCGACTATTGATAAGCTTTGAGCATAATGCATTAATGAAACTTAGGTTATATTTTTTTGGTTGTGTTTCTTCATATATGATTGCGAATTTGACTCTGAATTGTATTCAGTATAACTTATTATTTTTTTCACATAATTTGTCACGTATTCACCACATTCGGTACATGATCAGAGGGAATATCGCCTCAAGGATGCTTTGCCCGATATAGCCCTATTTTTAGGCCTTAGTACCAGAGGTTTGAACTCCATCGACCAATCTCGTTCGACATGGCAATTATGATGCCTGTATCAACCAGATAATGGGATGCTGTGCTGGAATAATCCATCCATCAGAAAAGGATGCTTTCATCGCACAATTATGAGCTTTATTTGATGGTGCAGTAGTCGTATGAGGGTGTTAACCTCCATTAGTTACAAATTCGTTCGATTATACTGCACGTCCAATTCGGGGGAAGCTCAGTTGGATTGTGGTATCATTGGCGCGTCATTGCTACGCTGTGGAAAATCATAGCGAATTAGGAGGGACAACGGTGAGATTAGTTGCAAGCCTCATGATCCCAACGATTATCACGAAGTGAAAAGCAGAACCTTGACTGTTTCAAATCGATGTTCCGAATAAAGAATGAGAAGAAAATCGGAAAGGAGAGGTATTGAAGTATCGATTGAAATAAAAAGAATCAGGAATTTCACCAGCGCAAAAATTTACTTTTGGAATGTACGTACATCCATCGGCTGCTTTCAGAGACAGAGTTTACTCTTGGTATCATTAGTCATGGTTCAGATATCTAACACTAATTGGTATATGTTTTTAATGGATATGGACTGATATTGTAGTTCAGTGTTTGTATAGATGTATTTTTAAAGTTTTATTTAATTTCATTTGGCTAGTTGCTTGAAGGATTCTGGGAAAATATTTCGGATTGTATTTATTTGACTCGGATCTTGATTAGAAACCAGCTATGATTCTGCCAGGTATTTTGGATTAAAACGTGATAAAAATTTTGCCTGTTAAGGACGAAGTGTAAGGAAAGTGTGACGAGATATAGAGACAGCACTATGCCTTGGCAGGTAACACTATTCCGTAAGTAGCATTTATGCGATGGCCATTCTCAACCAACACTATGTCAGTAGTGGGAATCTTTGGAATAGCTAACAAAGTGTTGAAATTCAACGGTGGTTTTATCTCGTTCCTTACTCTTCTGTTAATTGGTTATTTTGCACTGAGATCACGGGTGAGGACAACTCTTTGAAAGGAAGACCTAACGATGTGTGACCGCTTATACCGTAAAATATGTCCGTATAGACTGTGGTTTTCAGTTCATTTTATTTTATGTAATAGTTATTGAAAATGCAAAAACATGGACAATGGCAACCTTTCCCTCAATTTTGGAAAAGAAGATTTGTTTTTTTCCTCAATTTCGTTGGTGACCTTGATTTGGTATGCAGCACCTTTTAAAGTATACCTTACGCGTCGGAGTCAGTTCACCCTTTTCTTTCACGCAGATGCGATCCGCAAGTCATTCATAATATCTAAATGCTAATAAATACCTTTTATACATACAATCTCGGAATACATTTCTCGAAAGACGCAAAGTTCTGAACTGGAATCAAAGAATGTTTTTCACTTGTATGCAAGTTGAAAATGAGCCTCTTGTGAAGGGTGAGCTGTGTTTGTGTTAAGTTATTTGGAATTCAGGTTGGTTGTACTATCACTATCCTTACAATAAGGTGCTTTGATGTTGGCGGCGGGAAACGGGCATTAGGCGTAGTCCTAATGGAGGACTGAAGCTCAATCGATACGCCATCTGTTGGGCTTCGCGGAATCTTGGTGATTCAAGTAATGCATTGGGAAGGTTACTTGAATGTTTCATAATCTCACCGATTGCCACACTTTATTAAAGAAGACTCGTGTTTACCACGCGGCGCTAGTTGGGTCGTGGGAGTGACCTCGGCGAATCCTTGAACTTATGGACCGTTGCGGGCGTGTCGCTGGAAAGGGGGAGTTGACATTGGTCGTCACGTGACCCCCATCAACTCTGCAGTACTGGAAGATGTTTCATTCATGGTGCTCTTGTGTGAAGTGACGATATCGGAACGGCAGGTGTTGAGTTTAGAACGCTCAAACGTTGGGATGCCAAATCGTAGCTTATGTACTTTGAAAATTCGGAAACGCGACTGGAATCGGAATATTCCGCTTGGCTGCCGACCCGCTTGCAGGCGCTTCAAATATTCAGCTGTCGAGCCTTTCGAATTGACTAGAGCTTGCACGGTCTATAATCCTACATGGAGACATTGCTTATGGCTCTACTAAGAAAACATGTTAGCCGTTCATAAACAGTCAAATTACTTTGACATTTTTCTATGAAAATCAGCTTCCAGCTCTTATACTGAAGAGACGTAACGAATGGGTGTATTTTTAAGAAGAAACGTCGCCAAATAGAAGTGTGATGAAATTCTGGAGATGAACTTATATTAATATTGCCTAAACGTTCCCTTGATTCAAACTGGTCAGGGTTTAGGTTTTAATGACTTATCATGTTTCGATATACAATCATATATTCATTTTTTAAACATCAAAGCACGCGCACTTCTTTTATTATCACAATCAAAAATAATTTTGGCGGTAGATGCACTCATGGTACGTGATGGAGCGAAAATTTTTTTCTCTATCTTGGCCGAGAATTTGATTCATTAAAAAAAATTGTTTCAGCAATTCCCCTAGATTTATTGATTATTTATCAGGAGCAAAACAGAATTTTTATTTCAATATATTGTCTCGGTTATCTCCTGGAATCATGGACTTACAATGTTTATTTTTAAACGCTTTTTTATCATTGTATTCCATGAAATAACCAGTCATAAATTCGGAGTCTTTATACACAGGCAAAACCCAACATGTTTAATTCAACTTTTGCCTCAATTATCTTCAGGTGGCATGGACCTGCATTGTTTATTGTTAAACACTTTGTTCCCAGACTGATAGAATATATCTAATTGCTGTATTCCATGAAATAACCAAGTATAAATTCGGAAGATTTTTAAATTGGGCTATTGAGACTTTACCGTAGGAGTTTTCATAATATGATTACCACTCGCTACCTCAATCCAATTCAGTTGTTGCCATTCTTGGCGTTCTGTAATCTCTTTTCCTCCGCCCGTGCTTAAATTAATGGTAATGGGTTCTGCTACGCTACAGACACCGAATCACTGTGCGTGCCATCTGGTGATGGCCACTACTTGCCACTCCCTACCAGTTTGAAAAATCCATTAATGCCCTTCGTTTCCTCAGCACCACCGACCATGTTCTATTGCACGAAATCGCATAACGTTGTGACAGCAACCAGGTGAAAAAGTATATAATATTATGTGCTTTTTCGTACTAGGTCTCTACAGAATGGGGTGATATTTATTAAAAGGATTTTTAATGGCTAGTATACCTATATTGTTCTCTTGTTTTTGTAATTGTGTTTTACGTTACTTTTGTCGTGAAAATGGTTTCAAAATGTTTAATGATAAAAGTTATATTGAATTTTCATAATAGGAATCAAGTATATACAATGATTTCTTCCCTTACTTTTATTAAATTTGAATCTTAAAATTAAATTTAAATCTCTTATAAAGATGAATATATTAGTGGAGGCGGAGGAATCTGGTGAATGGCGCGTGAAAAGTTTAGTTATTCTTTCATCGCTTGCCTTGGTGCTAGTTGAAACCCCTTTATATACGTAATTGGGCCTTCCATTCAGTTCATTAATCCGAAGAGTTAGTAGAGATGGAATTGCAACAGTGTTATCGCATCTTGCAACTACTCATTATGTGCCTCAATGTCCGTTTTCTCCGTGGATGATCGCCGTTGTCTTTCCTATCTATTTACCCTTCGGTTTGCCACATTGCGTGCAGTGGTGAGAGCTGTCGAGGAGTGTTTCTTTCACGAAACTCCTGTCGCTTCCTCAAAGGGGCACTAGGCCAGGAAGTAGCCAATTGGGAAGCCTTAGCAGGGGTGTTTTGTGCAGTTCCAAAGTGTGGTCAGCATCTGTTCCACACGGCTGCGTGCTCAGGTGAGCATTAAAAGCTCTAAGTGACAGTGGTGAGTTCGGCTCCTTTGTCGTGTTGAGAGTGACACTTCGTGCGAAATCGACCATTCGTTGGCCTAAGGAGTTTCCACCACGAAACGGGCTTCCATTTACCGGAAATTTAAGCACAGATGGGGCACAAGGGACTGGTCTCCTCTGAAAGCAATAAAATACAGAAATAGGTGGTCAAAAATTTAGCCCCATGTTACGTTGTGAACAAAAAATAGTCACAAAATTAATGTTTTTCAGTAACTTTGGACATAACTGGAATGCCTTATAAATCGAACTTAAGATTCTTAGCACAAACCTATTATTCTGGGAACACATTTAAGATAATATTTATTGGGGTCTGTATGCTGCGAGCCCAATATATCATCCTTATTTTTGTCTTCCTAAAGGTCAATACAATGGTAAACCGGCAATACTTTCAATTTGGAAAACATTTGGTCCTCAAGCTACTATGGAGGCAGATATCTACCTTTCCAAGTCATGTTTGTCTCAACTGAACATGAAGTTAAATTTTTATGAGCTTGGGAGAGAGTGAAAAAACAATGTATATGCAGTGATTAGTAGCTTCATTTTTAAGATTGAACGGAGACTGAAACTCAGATGGAACATTGTCGTCATACTTTGAGGATTTAGATGTTCTTCAGTGAAAGTTGAAATTTAAATTATGCTAATAAGTTACAAGTTTTTTTACTCCAAAATAATTCGATACCAACCATATTTTGCCTTTTAGTGTCTCCTCAAGTTAAAGTTGTAAGTATATGGTAGCTAACATTGGCTGTGAGTGCTAATCTCAGAATGAATGCTTACCAGCTAAGATATTTGGGGAGAAGTATGTAGATCATTATACTGCCCTGACTTCCACCTTAATAAGCTATGCAAACCTTTTTTTATTAACAATATTGTGAAATGAAAACCTTGATCATATTGAAAGGAACTGTGGTTGAAATTGACCTCTTTCTTTTTTTTGCGAAGATATTAGAAATTGATGAATTTTTACAATTAATTTTCAAATATTATTACTTACTTCATTGGAAAAGGGTGTTTGTTGCGTGGAAATGGTGCCGAAGAAAAATTTTCAATGAAAATCCGAACTGATATCATCCTGCATTTGAATCTTAGTCTGTGCTTTCCAAATCCCTTGCGAATTCAATAGAAGCATTTTTAATAATAGAGAAATATGGATGAATTTATCACCTTGTTGGATTTGATGTTGTCTCGGGTTGATTTTCAAGCACATGGACTTTTTGGATGGAAATAAATTAATAACTTGAACATTAAAATGGATTGTCTATTGAAAGATTCACACAACTGAAACTTATATTTAAAAAATCAACCAGCAACAATGCACATAACAACTCACAAAAATAAATCATTGAAATTGCATGACACATATATTCCAACATTTAAAACAGTTATTTTCTTATGGAACATTCGTAACCCCAAATGAGGTCGTTTGCTCATCTACTGTGAGAATCGTGATAGTGTATTTCTAGTTTTCCTTGTAGCAATTCATTGGTCTTTATCGTCGGTTATCAGAAATCAGCTACGATATGATGAAAGGTCGGTTAATTCTCTAGATTCGAGCATTCCTCTCCCGCCTCCGAACTTTGATGAGCTGAGTTGATCGCCCAAGGGAATGATCTTAATTGCGAAACTTAATCATTCAATTTCGCCGTTTGGAGGAGGAAAGGACTGCGCGGGTCAAGGGTTACCGATTCAGCTCTAACATCTGTACAATAAGAATACATGAAATATACGTGGGTGCAGCCGATTGACATCATAATTCATTATCATTTTAACAAAAAAGGAAAAAAAAAACATTCATTATTAGTTAATTAGGGGGAATTAAAAGAAAATTTCTACGTTATTTTTAACTACAATTTTTTTTGGGTTTAAAATCATTGGAATTCGTTTCGGTACAATCATAATCTGTATTTTTACCCTTATGATTATCAGTAAAAAGTACATTTTTATTTGTTTGAAAATTATGAATTCAAACCTGAGAGTGAAATATTTTGGTTTCATTTGATTAACTAATAAGTTATCTGTGACTCAACTCAATATTAACAGAAAACATATGTTGATCTCTTTAAAAATTAATAAATCCTCCAAAAAGTTCAGGCAAAAATCAAATTTTATTTTTATGCATGTGGATAGCCCATTAATTTCACGAAGTAGATATTTTTTATGAAATCAGGGTGTAAATATTAAGCTCGGCTTCTTCTATTGGACACTTCTTTTCAGCCGCCCGGCGTAGTCGAGCTGCTGTGAGGTGATTCTGCTGTGGTGATGAGTGGTACATGTATTCCCTTTTTTCGGGTAGTGACGTCGGTGAGCCCTGCAGTTAATGTGGCTTATGCATGTAGTGCCACCCGGTAGGCCTGGGTAATACTGAAACTTCAACCATAGGATACGATAGTTTTTAAATGTCGATGATTGACGACGAAGATATGTTATATTGGGGATGTAACTTTCGTCTTTTCGTCATAACATTTGGTGATACGTCATCTGACGAACAATCGCCTCCCGATAAAATACCGAGATATATCGTGATAATGGAGTGATAACATAATATTCTATTTTGTGGTGATTTTTTTTCGCGGGTGAATGCCCCAAATTTGCTGCAACCCTTGCTCTCCAATGGAATAAAAGGGATAAAGTCAGGTCAGCATTATTGCCAGCCACAGTGGCGACGGGGTAAAGTCTTCGTTTAATATACCGTGAAACTTAACTGCGAAGGCCGAGTCCCTACTGGTTAGGTTACCCTTACACACGGCATGGATGTTCGCCACGTTAATTGTTAAACGCTATGAAAAAGCAAAACGATGCAAAGGCAAAATAGCGCTGTTTTCGGTGAAGTGGCAATGTGTACTTGATATTTTAGCGAGATATTCTTACGGGGCGCGATATTTTCTTTTTTATTACTGGAAAACATGCCAAGATTATTATTAGAAAACCTTGCGTCGCCAGTAATAATAACTCATTATTTGTTGCCGATTTATTTAATAATTGTGATATTAGAATTTGACTATACATCGCCCATGGATAGCTATGAATGCTGAATTGCATCCTCGTTTCAGGGGTGACTTTGGTAAGCTATTCGAGGGATGTCTTGTATGCATGTAGCGCCTGCCGCCGAAAGCAGTTTCGTGGCCGGGGATCCGAAGCGACCCTTTCGAGTGACTGGTGTAGCCATATTTACGGGCTAGTCTTCGTGACGCATAATATCACGAATATTATCGGAAAAGAGGTCGACCGTTCTGGTCTACACCCAGCCGTAAATCGCGTTGTATATTGTGAGACGAGTGGAGAGGGACGTCGGAATGTTTATTGTAAAGCTATCGGAAAATATCGATACCAAAATATTTTTCCCACGGCAATGTTGGCTCCGCCGCTCTATTCAAATCCTCGGTCCTGAAGTCAAATTTTATATTGGTCTTCCGGCGAGATTAATTTCTTGAATTTAGATTAGGGAACGTAGGAATATTTTGAAATGCCCACCTGAAATTGAAACAAAAAAATTACGACTCCAGGAGTTCCAGAGGAATCGTGAAAAAAATAGGCCAAGTATTTTTAAGGCCAAATTAGAAATGGTATGAATTTCACGTAAATACGCACCTAATGGGAGTTTTTACCGAACTAAATCAAGAATATTTTATGTAAACGCTATTCCAGAAAACTCATGAATTTTAAGTGGTACGAAAAACTAAGGGCTTTTTTTTTACACAAGTATCTACTTTTTTCGTTCAGCCGTGGAATATTCATTGGTTTAACTTTTTAACCTTGATTCACATTTGATCCTATCGTAGTAAGTCTCATGAATTACGTCATTCACTCAAGTAGAATGTAACGTCTTTCTGGAGCACTGTCAAATGGGCATTGAATTTGACAATTTTTTTCCTTCAAAATTTCCATTTACAAACGGGAAATTCTGTCCCTAGAAACGTGATTATTATCACTCGAAGGCACCGCTGGTATTACTTGGAGAGCAACCGCAGCCATCCGTACTAATCCGTATTCCCTCTTTATAAGTGGTCGCCTTTATACCCTAGGGGCAAGCCTTAGAGAATCAATTTACGTCCGCATGTCACAATGCCACAGAATATAAATATTTACCCCCCGTTTTTTCCCACCCCAAATCCCAGAACAGAGTTAGGAATTCCATTAACAAAATTGCAGCAACGCACATTAAATCAAGACAGAGGTCAGCATGGAACAAGCTGAAAGAAAAAGGCCGTAGGAAAGAAGTGACATTTGGTATTTGGCAACTCGTAAATTAGTAAATGTAATTAAGATCGCTTAAGGCCGTTGCGCAGTAATCGTTAGCAGTGGCTAACAGACAAACCTCAAATTAATTATGCATTCATAATAGAAATTTCCGGCCTCGGTAGTGGTGGACCGCCAAATAAAGGGTCGCGGTTTCAACTCTGGCCTGAGTAGCCCCTACTCAGGGTATGGTTGTTCATACACAATTAAATGTTAAATTTGTTGAACACCCAAAGGAAAAGTGCCCAGTATGTCCTGCATTCGGCGGTATGGGAATAAAATAAAAATTAAATTAAATGGAAGTGGTTAGCAAAAAAATTACTTAAGAAGATTTTTAATGTAGGTAGTTTTTATTTAAGCTTTGAATTTCCAACTTCTTAGTAATTATTTAATGTAGCTGAAAATAAAATTGCCAATCGAAATAAAGAAACTAAATATAAATGGTATCGTTGTAGTCATATACATAGCTGAATTATTAAGCGTGATCCTGTACCTCGATATGTCAATCTTGTTCACATGCACAACGCTTTATATCGATCTCGAGTTAGTTAACCATGGGGTTGGCAAAATAAGTGGAAAGAAAAAGAAGAGTATTGGTAGTTTTTTTTAGGGACCGTCTGTATACAGTTATTCATAGTGGGAAAGCGTTCGTCTTGAATTATTTATACCAAAATAATTAGCATATTTGACGCATCAGTAATTCTTCATGTAAAATCGTTATGAATTCCTTAATCCGTCCTCCCGCTGCCGAAAAGCGTTTCGGATTCAACTCCCCGTGGACGAGGCATCGCGTTTTATTGAGTTGCCGTGGAATTTGCGTCCGAGCTTAATATTTCGGGGAGTGAAGCCATGAAATATTATCGGATTTCGCAATAAGTGGACTTTTGTGTTTATCTGAATGTTCTAAATTGCTGTGGAATATTGTTTTTAAGCTTGAGATTAATATATTGTTAGAAGGCGTTCATATATTTTCAAAATGTTTGCTTTCCTATTCTTTTCGGAATGAACTATTATTAAGCTATCATGCTAACATTTTAGATAATTTTATTGGGTGAGTATACACTTTACCATCAAAATGAAATTATATTAAAATTATCGAAGAAAGGAATCGAAAATGAGAATAGTATCCAAGGATTAAATCTTATCGCGCCACTCACTCTTCGTGTGGTGATTCCTACACAATAGAGAGCATATTATACAAGCAGATAAATGTCCTGAATTTATAGCTTAAGTTCCTCGAAGCTATGTTAGTTTCAATTGAATACTTATGCAATGAATGTATGCTGTTTATTAACCCTATAAAAACAGAAAAAAATATCCGGAAGCTGGTATGTTAAATGTGGAATTTGATTGTATGTGAAAAGAATTATGAAGGGCTGGTCACTTTGAAATGTAATTACAATCCATACGCCGGTGTCTCGCACGCATATTTCAAAATCAACAACGTCAAAATAATGGGAAATGTCATTATCATCAATATAAAAAATAAATTGTTCGCCATGAAACTGAATAATGATTTTATATTTTGAATAGAAAACAGAAATACCAGGAACTGGACTATAGATAAGTGTAGCAAAAACAAAAAGTTAAAAATTATAACGGAATTTTAGCTATGAGTAGTGATAGTAATTCTGGTATAACATTATACGATACAAATTGACGCAATGGGAGTAATTTATAAAGATATATCAGTAAACGATGTGGTTGGTTCTGGTGTTGTGTTTCTATTTTCTCTCGGTAAATGTTTAATAACTGATTGTTGTAGATTGAGATAAGGATTGAGTGGATTAGAGAGTAATTGATTTCAAAATATTTAGTACCCTCACCCGGCTTCTAGAGTCTGGTAGTAGGTGATTAATTTGTCCTCGTAGGGGTTTAAAGAAGGGAATAGTAATTATCCGAAGAGCTACTTTCAATGCACCCTTAGCTTACGATGGAGCTTTTTGGCCTCGCAGCCATTGAGAAACATGCTGCATAAGTAGAATCTAATGAATTATTTCCTTATATTTCGAAAAATACAAATCTTTGAAACAGATGCAGTGTGTTCTAATCACCCTGTCAGTACCTTTAGAGAGAATACGTGGAGCAGGCACTTCGGAAGGAGGTGAAAGAGATTGAGAAGTCTTAGTACAGGGTTGAAACGTGGATAGGAGTGGGATAGGTTCCTCTCTGGAAAAGGATGGTGCAATCAAAAAACTTTTCGCTCCACCAAGTGGCGAGGGACCTTCTCGGGAATGGGGTGGTGCAAAAAAGCGTAGCGTCTGCGAGATCTGGGTTTTTAGGAGCCGTGTGCGGAGGTGATATCGGAAATGGCGGGGTTGGGAGAGAGATGGACGAACTGGAGGAAGGGCAAATGTTTGGGTGCGGTCTCCGTGCCTTTTCTCGGGTGCAGCCGCCAGCAAGGAAGTGAGGGAAAGGGTGATTTTTGTCGAGGCAAGAGAGGAAACGTATTAGTGTGGAAAGTACAAAAAAAATGAAGGAGGAAAGATGAAAGGTCCCTTGTCGACAAGGGGTGGTTCGGATTGCTGGGTCAGGGGAGGCCGGTGATGAGAGCATCAACGAATCTGGAGTGCATCGGTTGCAGTATGCGGTCCGCCGAGGTTATAGCGTCATGGTATTTATCAATTTTAGATATTTTAGGGGAATAGGAAAAGGTTTGGTGTTATTTCTCGAAACTCATATATGAAATTAATTCTGAAATTTAACTGTATCGTTCTCTAAACTGTATGCACAAAAATGACCCTGAGTGGGATATTTTATGTCATTTTTGTACTCTAACAACAGTGTTTATGGACTGTAATAACTTTATTTTCATTATGAAGCTGCTGGAATTAGTAGGGGGCTTTAGAATTTTATTCAATGGCTAAAAGTAGATATAAAATTTGAGAAACTTAAATAACTACTGCTCTCTTGGTATAAATATTCTGTGTACCTGTATTAAATTACGTCTTCATCAAGACCGTTGTCTACTAGACAGTGATAATTATTAATGAATAAGGTCACGGTGAAATAATCACGCCAAATTTGTTGAACACGCAAATATATTGTGATGAAGTAGGTTATAAAAACGTAATAATTTTCTTTGACTATCAAAATCACAATTTGATTTCGAGTATAAATAAGGGCTCCATATCTTTTGTGACCGTCCGAATTTAAGGTGCTTTCTTTGGTTAATTTATAATCTATGTAAATAGTGTCAACGTGATTTATTGTTAATAAAAGTAATTTTTTTGTGTTTCCTTCCGTGTGAATAAAATTACTTATTTTAGGGTCAATGCTTCGTGGAAGCTTCAGACTGTTTCTGAACTCATTGTTAGTGTTTCGCCAGCTCATCACCACTCTGGGCATTCTCTGATGGCGTCGTAGTGCGTGTCATGTGTGTAAATGCGTTCAGTACCATAGATGTCGCTGTGTGCATGAGAGCCACCCGCATGCATAGAAATTACGGATCTTTGCGAAATAGAATCTTTGGCTT